>NC_083726.1:39943254-40568254 GCF_028564815.1 Eubalaena glacialis
GTGCTGTCTAGCAGTATACCTCTGGTGTGAGTGAGCATGTGCTCTAGCAGTATACCTCTGGTGTGAGTGAGCATGTGCTCTAGCAGTATACTCTGGTGTGAGTGAGCATGTGCTCTAGCAGTATACTCTGGTGTGAGTGAGCATGTGCTCTAGCAGTATACTCTGGTGTGAGTGAGCATGTGCTCTAGCAGTATACTCTGGTGTGAGTGAGCATGTGCTCTAGCAGTATACTCTGGTGTGAGTGAGCATGTGCTCTAGCAGTATACTCTGGTGTGAGTGAGCATGTGCTCTAGCAGTATACTCTGGTGTGAGTGAGCATGTGCTCTAGCAGTATACTCTGGTGTGAGTGAGCATGTGCTCTAGCAGTATACTCTGGTGTGAGTGAGCATGTGCTCTAGCAGTATACTCTGGTGTGAGTGAGCATGTGCTCTAGCAGTATACTCTGGTGTGAGTGAGCATGTGCTCTAGCAGTATACTCTGGTGTGAGTGAGCATGTGCTCTAGCAGTATACTCTGGTGTGAGTGAGCATGTGCTCTAGCAGTATACTCTGGTGTGAGTGAGCATGTGCTCTAGCAGTATACTCTGGTGTGAGTGAGCATGTGCTCTAGCAGTATACTCTGGTGTGAGTGAGCATGTGCTCTAGCAGTATACTCTGGTGTGAGTGAGCATGTGCTCTAGCAGTATACTCTGGTGTGAGTGAGCATGTGCTCTAGCAGTATACTCTGGTGTGAGTGAGCATGTGCTCTAGCAGTATACTCTGTGTGAGTGAGCATGTGCTCTAGCAGTATACTCTGGTGTGAGTGAGCATGTGCTCTAGCAGTATACTCTGGTGTGAGTGAGCATGTGCTCTAGCAGTATACTCTGGTGTGAGTGAGCATGTGCTCTAGCAGTATACTCTGGTGTGAGTGAGCATGTGCTCTAGCAGTATACTCTGGTGTGAGTGAGCATGTGCTCTAGCAGTATACTCTGGTGTGAGTGAGCATGTGCTCTAGCAGTATACTCTGGTGTGAGTGAGCATGTGCTCTAGCAGTATACTCTGGTGTGAGTGAGCATGTGCTCTAGCAGTATACTCTGGTGTGAGTGAGCATGTGCTCTAGCAGTATACTCTGGTGTGAGTGAGCATGTGCTCTAGCAGTATACTCTGGTGTGAGTGAGCATGTGCTCTAGCAGTATACTCTGGTGTGAGTGAGCATGTGCTCTAGCAGTATACTCTGGTGTGAGTGAGCATGTGCTCTAGCAGTATACTCTGGTGTGAGTGAGCATGTGCTCTAGCAGTATACTCTGGTGTGAGTGAGCATGTGCTCTAGCAGTATACTCTGGTGTGAGTGAGCATGTGCTCTAGCAGTATACTCTGGTGTGAGTGAGCATGTGCTCTAGCAGTATACTCTGGTGTGAGTGAGCATGTGCTCTAGCAGTATACTCTGGTGTGAGTGAGCATGTGCTCTAGCAGTATACTCTGGTGTGAGTGAGCATGTGCATCTAGCAGTATACTCTGGTGTGAGTGAGCATGTGCTCTAGCAGTATACTCTGGTGTGAGTGAGCATGTGCTCTAGCAGTATACTCTGGTGTGAGTGAGCATGTGCTCTAGCAGTATACTCTGGTGTGAGTGAGCATGTGCTCTAGCAGTATACTCTGGTGTGAGTGAGCATGTGCTCTAGCAGTATACTCTGGTGTGAGTGAGCATGTGCTCTAGCAGTATACTCTGGTGTGAGTGAGCATGTGCTCTAGCAGTATACTCTGGTGTGAGTGAGCATGTGCTCTAGCAGTATACTCTGGTGTGAGTGAGCATGTGCTCTAGCAGTATACTCTGGTGTGAGTGAGCATGTGCTCTAGCAGTATACTCTGGTGTGAGTGAGCATGTGCTCTAGCAGTATACTCTGGTGTGAGTGAGCATGTGCTCTAGCAGTATACTCTGGTGTGAGTGAGCATGTGCTCTAGCAGTATACTCTGGTGTGAGTGAGCATGTGCTCTAGCAGTATACTCTGGTGTGAGTGAGCATGTGCTCTAGCAGTATACTCTGGTGTGAGTGAGCATGTGCTCTAGCAGTATACTCTGGTGTGAGTGAGCATGTGCTCTAGCAGTATACTCTGGTGTGAGTGAGCATGTGCTCTAGCAGTATACTCTGGTGTGAGTGAGCATGTGCTCTAGCAGTATACTCTGGTGTGAGTGAGCATGTGCTCTAGCAGTATACTCTGGTGTGAGTGAGCATGTGCTCTAGCAGTATACTCTGGTGTGAGTGAGCATGTGCTCTAGCAGTATACTCTGGTGTGAGTGAGCATGTGCTCTAGCAGTATACTCTGGTGTGAGTGAGCATGTGCTCTAGCAGTATACTCTGGTGTGAGTGAGCATGTGCTCTAGCAGTATACTCTGGTGTGAGTGAGCATGTGCTCTAGCAGTATACTCTGGTGTGAGTGAGCATGTGCTCTAGCAGTATACTCTGGTGTGAGTGAGCATGTGCTCTAGCAGTATACTCTGGTGTGAGTGAGCATGTGCTCTAGCAGTATACTCTGGTGTGAGTGAGCATGTGCTCTAGCAGTATACTCTGGTGTGAGTGAGCATGTGCTCTAGCAGTATACTCTGGTGTGAGTGAGCATGTGCTCTAGCAGTATACTCTGGTGTGAGTGAGCATGTGCTCTAGCAGTATACTCTGGTGTGAGTGAGCATGTGCTCTAGCAGTATACTCTGGTGTGAGGTGAGCATGTGCTCTAGCAGTATACTCTGGTGTGAGTGAGCATGTGCTCTAGCAGTATACTCTGGTGTGAGTGAGCATGTGCTCTAGCAGTATACTCTGGTGTGAGTGAGCATGTGCTCTAGCAGTATACTCTGGTTGTGAGTGAGCATGTGCTCTAGCAGTATACTCTGGTGTGAGTGAGCATGTGCTCTAGCAGTATACTCTGGTGTGAGTGAGCATGTGCTCTAGCAGTATACTCTGGTGTGAGTGAGCATGTGCTCTAGCAGTATACTCTGGTGTGAGTGAGCATGTGCTCTAGCAGTATACTCTGGTGTGAGTGAGCATGTGCTCTAGCAGTATACTCTGGTGTGAGTGAGCATGTGCTCTAGCAGTATACTCTGGTGTGAGTGAGCATGTGCTCTAGCAGTATACTCTGGTGTGAGTGAGCATGTGCTCTAGCAGTATACTCTGGTGTGAGTGAGCATGTGCTCTAGCAGTATACTCTGGTGTGAGTGAGCATGTGCTCTAGCAGTATACTCTGGTGTGAGTGAGCATGTGCTCTAGCAGTATACTCTGGTGTGAGTGAGAATGTGCTCTAGCAGTATACTCTGGTGTGAGTGAGCATGTGCTCTAGCAGTATACTCTGGTGTGAGTGAGTATGTGCTCTAGCAGTATACTCTGGTGTGAGTGAGCATGTGCTCTAGCAGTATACTCTGGTGTGAGTGAGCATGTGCTCTAGCAGTATACTCTGGTGTGAGTGAGCATGTGCTCTAGCAGTATACTCTGGTGTGAGTGAGCATGTGCTCTAGCAGTATACTCTGGTGTGAGTGAGCATGTGCTCTAGCAGTATACTCTGGTGTGAGTGAGCATGTGCTCTAGCAGTATACTCTGGTGTGAGTGAGTATGTGCTCTAGCAGTATACTCTGGTGTGAGTGAGTATGTGCTCTAGCAGTATACTCTGGTGTGAGTGAGTATGTGCTCTAGCAGTATACTCTGGTGTGAGTGAGTATGTGCTCTAGCAGTATACTCTGGTGTGAGTGAGCATGTGCTCTAGCAGTATACTCTGGTGTGAGTGAGCATGTGCTCTAGCAGTATACTCTGGTGTGAGTGAGCATGTGCTCTAGCAGTATACTCTGGTGTGAGTGAGCATGTGCTCTAGCAGTATACTCTGGTGTGAGTGAGCATGTGCTCTAGCAGTATACTCTAGTGTGAGTGAGCATGTGCTCTAGCAGTATACTCTAGTGTGAGTGAGCATGTGCTCTAGCAGTATATTCTGGTGTGAGTGAGCATGTTCTGACCTAAAGAAAATCGAGACCAAGTACAGGACATAAGAAGCTCCACACAGAAATGAGATAACTTGACAATATAACTTAGTGTGTATGTGCTCTCCAGTGTTTTACAATTTGACATGTATGTGAGTGTATTTATAAATTTGAGGAAAGCATTTTAGCAAACAATTTGAATCAAAATTTTGTGGGATCCATAGCATATCTTTGCAAAACCTATGGGGTACTGATTTTTTAAACACTTGACAGGGTGGAAGGAGCTTTGGATTCAGTCAGATGTAGATGTCAATCTCACCTACACCACTTTATAATTGTGTGACGCTGGTCAAATCATTTATCCATTCGGAATCAGTTTTTTCAAGTAAATGACATATCTGTGTAAAGTGCTTTGAACAGTTCTTCAGCTTAGTGGATTGATGCCCAACAAATGTAATTATTATATTATTACTTTGAAGAAATTGCATTAGTAACTTGTGAGTTTTAAAAGTACTAATTTACTTTAGAATGTAATTTACTTTTTCTGGGATCATTTGATAAATGTTTATAACGTATTTCCAAAGAATCTTTTAATGTGTAAAAAATTTTAATAGGATTGTTTCTTCTTAGAATATATTAAAGCAAAATTTTAGAATAATTTACCCTATTAACCATAAACACCTATTTTTTTTACTCTGGGGTCAGTAAGGGAGAAAGAAATGAGGTGGATTTCAGAGGACCTCCTTCAACCATTGGAAAGAAGGAAAAAGTACACCTCTGTAACCATGCCACATCTATCCTAACAGATTCCAGGAACACTGACTCTCTACTCGTGTGCATCTAATCCATCTGTGGACCCCAGTTCCTGTTACCAAAAGTGGGGGAATGTGTCAAGAAGTGTATAGGTGTGCCATACAAAATGCATTTGCCACAGAAGAGGCAGCTGGTAAGTATGGGCTAGTAAGTGTTTTAGTAAATACTTAATGTTAGTCGCTACTCCGTATTTCTTGTTTTCATTAAAATTCATAGTTGTTGGAATGTCAGGATTATCCCTACTTTTGGATGTTTTTAAAGTTTACATAATACTTCTCAGAAAATATCCTGAGGTCATCTGGGCCATTTATCAGCCTACAGATCAAGGTTATGCAACTAACCTTGTTGCATAATGATCTTCTGCATAAGAGTTGTATAATTTCATCTACTCTTTTTGTCTGAAATTTAGAGTCCTGCCCATCTCATTCTTACTCCATGCTAGACTGCACCTCTGATGTCCTCTACTTCCTTTACTGTGACCAGTAGTAGAAAAACCAGAGAGGAGGGGAGCTAAATTTTAGTATTTTCTATGTTCCAGACACCCTATACGTACCTTGGTTTTCTGGTTTTAAATTCTCTTTAATCTGTTTCTTCTATTTTACTGTACTATGAGCTCCGTAAAAGGACAGTCTTTTTCATCTTTGTTCTCAGCAGTTAGTATAGTGCCTGGCACATAGTAGGTGTTTACCTGATGTTTTTAAAAGGGAAGAGTGAATCAGTAATTGTGATACATTTTGTGGAGGAAAAAATCTTGACTGGCATCTAGGTTTTTAAGAAAGCTTTGTAATGTGTTAAATATAAGCTTTCTGATTCCTGCAGACTTTGTCTCAGTCATTCAAGTTTTTGTTAGCGCTTCCAAGCCAGACTGCCCTACGGGGTAGGAATACACCCAGAAGCAAACAGGTAAAGATAAATCCCTGCCTTGTGGAGGTTACATTCAAGGAATGGGAAGATTGAAAATAAGCAGCTACACAATATTAGAAGATAACAGATACTATGGAAAAAATAGAGCAAGGTAAGAGATTTCAGGAATGAGGGAGAGCTTGTCAGAGAAGGCCTCACCGAGAAGGTAACATTTGAGCCAAACCTGGAAGGAGGGGAGGGCAAAAACTGTGCAGGTGTTTGGAAGAAGAGCATGTCCAGGCAGAGGGAGCCACGTAAGCAAAGGCCTTGAGGTGCAGATGTTCTTGAGTGTTTTGACAAACGGTAAGGCTAATGTAGTTATATAGCTAAGTGAGCAAGAAGTAGAATAGGAGGAGAGAACGTCGGAGAGTCGGAGAGGCAGCAGAGAGCTGGATTAGGGACTTGTTTAGACGTGTGTTGACCACATGCTGTGCACTAGACTTGCTCCTTGAAGAGCTTTACTATCTTTGTCCATACCCTTTTCTCAAGAATATTTTGTAGCTCGTTATAAGAAAGCCACATACTCTATAGCTGTAAAATTATTTTTTACAAGAGATAAGAATTGGACTATAAATTGGGGAGAATAATTATATTAGAAAATCTAGGCTCAGTTTCCTAAGGGGAAACTTACTCAATTAAATGTAAAACATTTGCTAAAACTCTTTGACAACCAAGTTAGAAATGGACAAATGGATTATTACAAACATCATTACTATGTAAAAGAAGCCCATCAGTTCATTGGGAAAAATAAACATTTTGGATCACTTCTCAGGAAGGAATTTTCTCATGGATTTTTACAGTTGGTCTATATACCTAATGTACATTGTCCTTATTTGTTTCTACTTTGTGGGGTAGTATTTCTCTTCAGATGGTCGTTTCTTATTTCTGCTTTCAAAAGAAAAACCTAGAATATAAGATGTGCTTCCACAAATGTTATGACACAGTTGCAAGAGAGATCAAAGTACTATAATCCAAGTGTGTAGTATTCACTATCTTTCTTGTCCTAGGAGTGTCCCAGGACTGGTTAGCTTAATCATTCCCCTACAACAGTGTTTCTCAAGCTTGAATCACCTGGAGAGCTTGTTCAGATATAGTTTAGGCCCCACGTTTATTTTCTAGCTCAGTATTTAGGGTCTGGGGTGGGGCAAGTGAATTAGCATTTCCATCAGGTTCGCACATGGTGCTGACGCAGCTAGTCCAGGGGCCATACTTTGAGACCTACTGCATTGCAGCATCACGTGTTCATCTTCTAAATGGAAATGGAGAATTCAAAAGTAAAATCCCTCGTGAGAACCTAAAATGCAGATACCCTATGTTAATAGTTAAAAGGAGATCATATAGCCCAAACCTTGAGTAACACCAGTGATAGTCTAAAAATAGAAGATCATGCGTCCAATCATACCACATATACCTGGCTGGGAAAAAGGACACATGCAGACAAATCGAATCCAGTTTACCAGGAAATCAAATAGAAATGGAAAAGGATTTTTTTTTTCATATGAAACAAGCACCTTGATGACAGGCCCATACATTTGATCAGAAAAGGGGTAGCCAATCCCCTTACTTTGCCTTTTCTCTTCTTGCTAGAGAGATAAAAAGCCTAAAACTCCAGGTATAGGGCGGCAAATGTCCTAAAATCTAAGTCTCTTGCAAGTTTAAGTTAGGAAAGGCAACATAACTGCCTTCTTACATTTCAGGCCCAAGCTGCCTGCATTCCTTACAGTGCATCATAAACACTGCACAGCATGCTGAAGGGACTCAGCTACATCTAAAAATATGCATCCATTTTCACTGCATATCTTAAGTGACTAGATATACCAGGGTCACTACTTACTATAGCTAAACTCCTTTAAGGACAATGGACTTAACCAGTTCATATATATGTATATATATTTAATTTATATCAGTAGATCATCATGAGAACATCACAAGACCAATAGTGTCAGCATCACCTGGGAATTTGTTAGAAATGCAAATTCTTGGGCTCCACCCCAGACTTGCTGAATCAGAAACTGAAGATAGGGCCCAGCAGTCTTTTTCAACAAGCCCTCAAGGGATTATGATGCAAGATAAAATTTGAGAACTACTAGCCTATAGGCCTATAGGTTTCAAATCTAGATCACCTGGGCTGAAATGGAACTAAATGTTAAAAAAAAAAAAAAATTCTCAAAGACTGTACTAGTAGAGAATGAAAAGGATTATCAGTGGGGAGTGAGAAATCTCTAGCTATGTTGGGAGCATATTACTGGTTCCACTCAATCTTAAAAATACTAAGGAAGATTTTACTTTTACTCTTGAAACTGGAGTGGGGAGGTTCGTAATCAGATAAAATTAATCTGAAGTGGAGCAGATTCACCTCAAAGAAGAAAGCATCACCTTTTTTTCTTTTTTTTTTTTTTTTTTTTTTAACTTTTAAAGATTGATTGATTGATTGATTGATTGATTGCTATGTTGGGTCTTCGTTTCTGTGCTAGGGCTTTCTCTAGGTGCGGCAAGCGGGGGCCACTCTTCATCGCGGTGCGCGGGCCTCTCACTATTGTGGCCTCTCTTGTTGCGGAGCACAGGCTCCAGACGCGCAGGCTCAGTAGTTGTGGCTCACGGGCCCAGTTGCTCCGCGGCATGTGGGATCTTCCCAGACCAGGGCTCGAACCCGTGTGCCCTGCATTAGCAGGCAGATTCTCAACCACTGCGCCACCAGGGAAGCCCCAAGCATCACCTTTAATGGATCCCTACAAAAGGAATCCAACAGGAGATTTTTGTTTGAGGGAAGATAATGTTATACTATAAAATGAGTTTATTATTCAGTGCTTATCAAGTAAGTGAAGTTTCCGTCCATTACAGGTTCCTACCTCTGGGTGAGGTACAAGATCACTGAGAAAACTCCATTCCTGAGACCAGAGAGACAGGGTTTGGCTGAGCCTGAGGCTGAAGCAGGAATACAGAAAGCTCTTCCAGCCTCTCACTGCCCTCCCCACCCCACAGCAAGCACCAAATAACAAGTACCAGGTAACAAGCAGCAGAAGTGTATGGCGGGGGGAAGGCGCAAGACCAGGGAGAGACCACTTGTGAGGAACAAACTAATAGAGAAGACTTAAGGTAGAGGCAGAACATGGAGAAAAAAGTCTCTAGTAAACCAATTCTCACCCTAACCACAAGGTAAACCCAGTGGAATTTAAAACCAGTGGTAAATGTAGCAACAACAAAAGATAAACCCACCTCAATTCCTAGCTATATTGACTCAACCCTCTACAGGCCAGCAGAAGAGGTGTCATATCCAGTAATAAATACTATGTATCTCAATCTCTACTGTTCTACGCATTATGAGCAGCAAGATATCAGTAAGTACAAGATAGAAAAAAGCAAAAAAGCTCTTCCAAACCCATTGTCAAGAGACAAAGCAATCAGAACCAGATTTAGAGGTTGCATGAATATTGGAACTATCTGATAGGAAATCTAAAATCATTATGAGAAAAAAATTAAAAATAAATAAAATCATTATGAGTAACATGTTAACTCTCAGTGGAAAAGGTGAGGAACAGGAATGAAGAGACAAGGAAATTATAAGAGGGACTTCCCTGGCGGTCCAGTGGTTAAGACTCCACACTTCCACTGCAGGGGGTGCACGTTCAATCCCTGGTCAGTGAACTAAGATCCCGCATGCCTCGTGGCACGGCCAAAAATAAAGAAAAAAAAGAAGCTATAAGAAAGAGTCAAATGAAATGGTAGAATAAAAAATCAGGATAACAAATTGTAAGACTGTCTTCTACAGACACATTCAGATTTGACACAGCCAAGGAAAGAAAGAGTGAAGTTGATGATAGGTAGGTAAATAGAAATTATCCAAATTGAAGCTCAAAAAGAAAAAAAAAAGAGAGAGCAAAAAAACCAGAAACAACACAGTACTCAAAAGATGTGGGACAAAATCATGTGGTATGTGTAATTTGAATTCCAGAAGGAGAGAGAAAATGAGACAGAAGAAATATTTGAAGAGATAGTGATCAAGAATTTTCCGAAAATGTTGAAATGTATCAAACCACAGTTGCACAAAGCTCAAGAGAATGCCACGAAGGATTTAAAAAACAAACAAACAAACAAAAACAAGACACTCTATATTCAAACTGCTGAAAGGCCAAAGTTACAGAGAAAATCTTGTAGACAAAGGGGGAAAAAAGTGTTAATATACAAACCTATGCAAGCCAAACAACAGTGGAGTGATGTCTTTAAAGTGCGAGAAGAAAAAAACTGATGACTCTGAATTCTATGCCCAACAAGACTATCTTTTAAAGATGAAGGAAAACTGCTTTTTCAGCCAAAAACTGGGAAAATGCAATAGCAGATCTATGCTACAGAAAAATGTTAAAGGAAGTTCTTTTTTTTAAAATAAATTTATTTATTTATTTTTTTTTGGCTGCGTTGGGTCTTCGTTGCTGCACACTGGCTTTCTCTAGTTGCGGCGAGCAGGGGCTATTCTTTGCTGCGGTATGTGGGCTTCTCATTGCGATGGCTTCTCTTGTTGTGGAGCACAGGCGCTAGGCACGCAGGCTTCAGTAGTTGCGGCACGTGGGCTCAGTAGTTGTGGCGCATGGGCTTAGTTGCTCCGCAGCATGTGGGATCTTCCCGGACCAGGGATTGAACCTGTATCCCCTGCATTGGCAGGCAGATTCTTAACCACTGCACCACCAGGGAAGTCCTAAAGGAAGTTCTTGAGGCAGAAGTAATAGGATATCAGACAGTAATTTGGATCTCCACAAAGAAATTAAGATTTGAGAAAGTGCTTAAAATGTAGGTAAATATAAAGGACATTTTTCTTATACTTAATAGCTCTTAAAATAATTGACTATATGAAAAATAAAAACAATATATTGATGGTTTATAACATGTAAAAGTAAAATGTATGACAATAGCACAAAAGATGGAAGGGAAGAATTAAGACCATATCATTATAAGATTCTTAGACTGTATGTGTTGCTTATAATGTGCTTTAATATGCTCTCAATTCTGGGATGAACTTAGAACAAGGACAGATTTCATTTTCACCTGAAATAAATAAGCCTGTTCACATACGTAAGGAGTTGAAAACTGCAGCATGATGTCCATTATTTTCCTTTGAATGACAGGATTTTTTTTTTTATAGAAATCCAGAAGTTGTCTAGGGACAGGTTAGTGAATCTCATCTTCAGTGCACAGACTGCAGCTCACAAATTCTCGAGCTGAGCAGAAGATTTAGAGAAAGGGGCCCTCCCTGAGTCACACTTGTTTTGGAAAGGAGGGAAAATACTCCTCAGTTTTGTCCTGCAGTTCTTCCATGTGGTTTCAATAAAACTGGACACTTCATGATATACCTCCTCACTCTCAAGCCCAAGCAACAGTGGAAACATTCCAGTATTTCCTTTTGCAATATGATTTTTCCAAAGATCCAATTTCCTTTAAGATCCAGAATCTTGTCACTTCAAATCAAAACCTTTTCTACAGGGTCTTACAGAGATTTGTTCAACTGGTTCATATGATTTTAAAAATGTCTGCTGGAGCTCATGCAGTTCAATATCAAAAAAACAAACAACCCAATCCAAAAATGGGCAGAAGGCCTAAATAGACATTTCTCCAGAGAAGATATACAGATCTCCAACAAACACATGAAAGGATCCTCAACATCACTAATCATTAGAGAAATGCAAATCAAAACTACAATGAGGTATCACCTCACACCAGTCAGAATGGCCATCATCAAAAAATCTACAAACAATAAATGCTGGAGAGGGTGTGGAGAAAAGACAACCCTCTTGCACTGTTGGTGGGAATGTAAACTGATACAGCTACTACGGAGGACAGTATGGAAATTCCTTAAAAGACTAAAAATAGAACTCCATACGGCCCAGCAATCCCACTACTGGGCATATACCTGAGAAAACCATGATTCAAAAAGAGTCATGTACCACAATGTTCATTGTAGCTCTATTTACAATAGCCAGGACATGGAAGCAACCTAAGTGTCCATCGACAGATGAATGGATAAAAAAGATGTGGCACATATATACAATGGAATATTACTCAGCCATAAAAAGAAACGAAATTGAGTTATTTGTAGTGAGGTGGATGGACCTAGAGTCTGTCCTACAGAGTGAAGTAAGTCAGAAAGAGAAAAACAAATACCGTATGCTAACACATATATATGGAAATTAAAAAAAAAAAAAGGTTCTGAAGAACCTAGGGGCAGGACAGGAATAAAGACGCAGATGTAGAAAATGGACTTGAGGATATGGGGAGGGGGAAGGGTAAGCTGGGCCGAAGTGAGAGAGTGCAATGGACATATATACACTACCAAATGTAAAATAGATAGCTAGTGGGAAGCAGCTGCATAGCACAGGGAGATCAGCTCGGTGCTTTGTGACCACCTAGAGGGGTGGGATAGGGAGGGTGGGAGGGAGACGCAAGAGGGAGGAGATTTGGGGATATATGTATATGTATAGCTGATTCACTTTGTTATAAAGCAGAAACTAACACACCATTGTACAGCAATTATACTCCAATAAAGGTGTTAAAAAAAATGTCTGCTGGGACTCCCTGGTTGCACAGTGGATAAGACTCTGCACTCCCAAGGCAGGGGGCCTGGGTTTGATCCCTGGTCGGGGAACTAGATCCCACATGCATGCTGCAGCTAAGAGTTCACATGCCATAACTAAGGAGCTTGTGTGCCGCAACTAAGGAAGCTGTGAGCCACAGCTAACGAGCCCGCCTACCGCAACTAAGGAGCCCACCTGCTGCAACTAAGGAGCCCACCTGCTGTAACCTAGACCTGGCGCAACCAAATAAATAAATTAATTAATTAAAAAAGAAAAATGTCTGCTAAGTAGGCCCATTTCTGCAGCCCTTCTTCATTTCAAAGCACTGGACAAACTCTAGACATGTCATATCATGTCATTTACTTTCAACTTGAGGAACATCTTTTTTATTCCTTGCATTGAAGGCCTGCTGGTGATAAATTCTCTCAGCTTTCATTTTTTTTTTGTCTTTATTTATCTTTAATTTTTGGAGATATTTTTCTCTGGACATAGAATTCTTAGTTGACTTTTTTTCTTTCTTTCTTTCTTTCAGCTCTTTAAAGTTGTCACACAATTGTCTTCTGGCCTCCATTGTTTCGGATGAGAATATAACCATAATTTGTTTCATTTTTTTCCCTATATGTAATACATTTTATTCCTCTGGTTGTTTTAAGACTTTTTTTTTATTTTTGGTTTTCAGAAGTTTGGTAGTGCATAGGTATGATTTTCTTTGTACTTTTGGTACAAGGAGTTTACTGAAATTTTTGGTGTAAGTTGATATTTTCATTAAATTTGGGAAATTTTCAGCGATTATTTTTTCAAATAATTTTTCTTTACCATTACATTATTTTTCTCTTCTCTTTTTGGATTCCAGTTGCATGCATGTTAGGTTGCTTGATGTTGTCTGACAACTTACTAAGGCTTTGTTCATTTTTCTTCATCCTTTTCCTCTTTGCTCTTCAGGCTGAATATTTTTCTGTTGATCTTTCGTCCAATTCATTGACCCTTTTGCCATCTTCAATCTGGTGTCATGCCCATCCAGAGAATTTTTCATTTTAGATATTGTACTTTTCAGTTCTAGAATTTCATTTTAGTTCTTTTAAAATAGATTTTATTTTTCTCCTGAAATTCCTCTATCTATTCACTTGCTATAACTATCTTTTTCTGTTGTCTTTGAAAATATAATAACTGCTTTAAAGTCCTTGTCTGCTAATTCTAACATAGGGGTCATCCCAGGGTCTGTTTCTATTGACTGCTTTTTCTCTTGATCTTGGGTCATGGTCTTCCTGTGTCTTTATATGTTTAATATTTTTTATTCTAGACATTGCAGATAATACATGAGTTCATCTTCCTCTGAAAAGCTCTGATTTCCATTCTAGCAAGCAACTAACTTACCAGCTGATGACTTTGAACTTGTGTAAGTTCACTTTTTATATTTACAGGATAGACCTATTTCAATTTTACTCTTAGTCTTAGAACAAATCTTTAGTTCTAGGAAATAGTCTTTATTTCAAAGTTGTGCTCCTCTTGAGTTTCGATTAAAAGCTTGAAGTGTGTACCAAGCCCCTTGGACTTGGTAGGTGCTATGGTCTGAATGTTTCTGTCCCCCTCAAATTCACATGTTGAAATCCTAATACCCAATGTTATGGTATTAGGAAGTGGGGTCTTGGAAAGGTGATTAGGTCATGAGGATAGAGCTCTCATGAATGCGATTAGTGCTTTTATAAAAGAGATCCCACAGAGCTCCCTACCCCTTTCTGCCATGTGAGGATACAACAAGAAGCCTATGACCTGGAAGATAACCCTCACTCAACCATGCTGGAAACCTGATCTTGGACTACCAGCCTCCAGAACTGTGAGAAATAAATTTCTGTTGTTTATAAGCCACCCAGCCTGTGATATTTTATTATGGTAGCCCAAGTGGACTAAGAGAGTAGGATTCAAACTCCAAACTCTGTCTCTTCTATGGTGGGCAATGATTGGAATCTCTACTCAGCATTTTCTAGCTGTTTCTTTCCTAGGCTTTTTGAGACCATGTATATGCAAATCAGAGGTCATCCAAAAATTTGAAAGAAGTTTGTGCACATATTTTGGAACTTCCATCTCAATGGCTCTCATTTCCAAAAATCTCCCCCTGAATTTCCAACTGGTCTGGAAGCCCCAAACTGTGTCTTCTGATACCTCAAGTTGATAGGAGTGCACCTTAATTTCTAGTTACTCTCTACTGCACTCACTGGGGAATGCCCTCAGGGGTAAATCTGTTTAAACATGGATCTCACCAAGAGTGATTCCCTTTTCTCCAGGGTTGAGTCCTCTCCAGTTTGTGCCAGCTTTTGGTCACTCCAGCTAATTTATATATTTTATCCAAAGTCCATAACTGTTATCTGTAGGAAGGCTTAGTCCAATATAAGCTACTCTGCTATTACTAGAAACAAAACATTTGTATTACTTTTATAATTTAAAAACTAGCTTTAAAAAAGGCTTAAACAAGTAGACCAAAATGTTTTGTATTAGAGAATAGCTCTATAGGTAATATTTTTCCTCTATTTTGCAAATTTTCTGTAATGTGATATTTTTTAATTAAACATTTTAAAATAGAATTTTCATGGAGTGAGAAGCATCCCAGATAGCAGGAAGTATATAAACTAAAGTAAAAGGTGTGTTAAAGTGAAGAACATGAGTCATCCTTGGGTCAGCTGTTGGGTAGGGGTGGATTGGTTTTGCAAGGGTGGAGAAGTGTTGGAGAAGCTTAAAGAAACAAGGAAACTCTACCATATTCAAAGGCAGTTAGTCTCAACTCATTGTTAAATGCCTGGGTTATAAACCTGTTGGATTACCTTATACAGTAGAAGAATAACTGAACTGAATCTGCTGTAGAGAATCTAGACTGTTTTATTTAAAATGTCCAACTTAATATTACTTAATGAATAAAGTATACATATACAACTAATATGTATACGTTTGGATGCAAATCAGCAAGGGATATGGAAAAAGGAAAACAAGTAATTTGTAGAGTGATAAAATTGGGGGGTGATTTTTAAGGGAGTAGATCTCAGTTTTTCCCCCTGGGACACACTTAATGGGTGACTTTCATATTCCCAAGGAATTCCTAGGTGGTGGCCTCTGGCATAGATAAGACATACTGGCAATTATCGGAAATATCCTTTCGACCTGCAGGAAGATACTGCCCCTCCTTTTTCTCTCCCATTCAGGATAGTGTATGAGAATTCAAGTAAATGAGAACATTATTATCAGAAAAACTGTGATTCTGCTCTAACTAAATAATTAGAAAACATTCATTCATTTAATAGATATTTACTGATGCCTACCATGTGCAATATACCAGTTCTATTTCAACTATTATTGAAAATTATTCATTACACAATTGATGACTGGTTTAGGTAAGGCACCCCTGTAAGGCAACAGAGAGATTGAGAGAATCCCTGTTTTAAATAATTTAGATTGTTACAAAGTTGCATGTAAAATAAATTAAGATATTTACTAACCTAGAATATATCAGGCTTCAGTCAATACTTGATTCCTTAAAAGTCTTAACTTCAGACTAATTTCTCAATAATGAGGATAAACAAACTGGAAGTCAGGAAGGTAAAGCAAAGCAAAAATCCAGAGCTCTTGTCTTGCCTTTGTTCAACATATTTAATCTCTGCTCAAGTCCTTCTTTCCCTACTTTTAAATAGTATTTCATTTGCATCACTTTCTCTTGGCTCTGAGTAGTAACCTTCCTGCCTGGTTTAACCTGTGTATTTTTATCACCTAATATTTTCTCCTATAATGTAACCTCCATGAGGGCAGGAACTTTGTTTTATTCACTGCTGTATTGGTACCGTCTAGTATCTGGCACACAGTAGGTGCTCAGTAAATAGTTATTAAATTACTTGTTCCTTGACATTTTACTTTCACTATCTCCTAATCATCCTCAAGATAAATTCCAAGGCCTCCTCTTGTAAGCTAGCTACCAAGACTTATCACTTCGTCCTCTCCCACTTTAACAGTCTAAGGAGTTCTGTCTTATCCTATTCCTCCAAACACCAGTTCTCCTGATCAGAAGGTCCATTCCCTCTGTCTATCTAGCTACATCCCAACCAGCTTTCCATGTTCTTCTTGCATCCCTTCTTCTCCTTGAAGACTTGTAGTTACCTTTAGCCCACACTCTCCTTTCATTTCTCTCCTCTAAGACTCTTCTATAGGATCTGTTTCACTCAGTTACTATGACCACTGGTCTTCCTCCTGTAGATCCTTGTATTCTTATTTAACTGCCTCAAATGCCTGTCTTTTCTCCCCACTGGAATGTAAGTACCTGGAAGACAGAGTACTTAAGGCTCCAGGCATATCAGACTTCTTTGATTTCTTCCCACCCGCTTTGGCACATTCTGCTTCCTCACTCTGACGTACTCTTTATTGTTCCCCTTTTATTTGGCTAACTCATCTCTCAGGTCTCAGCATGAACATCCTTTCCTCTAATAAGAGCAGATAAGAGTACCTACCCTTCTCCCTTATACAAAACGCTGGTCATGCTTCACTGCAGCTCTCCCTACTTGCTTCTAAGCTCCGTGAGAGCAAATCTGTCTTGTTCATTGCTATACTCTCAGCACCTAGCCCAGCACCTGGCAATAAGAAGTGCCCTTTGTAGACTTAAAGAATCATCCACTGATTTCTTTTTTTTTCTCCCACATGCATAATAATATATTAACTACCTGCTAGGTATTTAATATATTCCTCTTTAATGAAGGAAAAGATGTTAAGAATTTATGGAGGGTCCATATGTAAGCCCAGAGATGAGTAAAGAGGTATGGCTAGTGAGACAGTGTCCTGCAGAATAACTGGACATGGTATTCAAAGCCCTCCATCAACTGGCCCCTTGCTCTCTCCTTTCCTTCCCTAAACAATTTATTGAAACCAACTATATACGAGGCACTGGAGATACAGAGGTAAACAAAATAAAGCCCCTATCCTCAGTGAATTAACTTATAGTTCAGTGGGGGAGATAGAATATTAACAAATAAACGAAGGATGTAGTATCAAGCATGAATAAGTGCTACACAGAAAAATCAAAATAGAGAAAGTGGATAGTAACTGGGGTGACTATTCCAGAAGAGGTGGTCAAGGAAGGCATCTCTGAGGAGGAGACGTTTGATCTGAGACCTGACGGAAGTGACAGATGGAGCTGCGGGCATATCTGAAAGGACAGTGGTATTAGCAGAGGGAACTGCCATTCATGAGCCAGAAACAGATTTGGCATGCCTGAGGAAGAGAAGGGAGCCAGTGAGCAGCACTAGCCCAGGTGACGAGTGGTAAGAAATAAGGTGAGAGGGTTAAGGGGGCGGGAAACACAGGGCCCCATGAACCAGAGTAAGGCCCAGGATTTTATTCTGAGTATAATGGGAAGTTTTCGAGCACAGGAATGACATATGCATCTTCTTTTCTTTCCGCATTGACTGAGCACCCACCATATGCCAGGCACTGTGCCAGGTTTACTTCTTTGATCCCACTTTGATTTGCCCCCTTTACACTCCACCCATGAAAACAAACATTCTCAGAACAGGCCTCAGACTTTCCAGGCCTTTGCCCACCATGTACCTTGTTTCCTAGGCAGCTGTCAAGACTCAGCTAAAATAGCACCCTTCTCAAGAAGCCTGGTTTTCTTTGGGTTCTCATGGCACTACTTTCTGCCTCTGCCACAGTAGTTACAATTGGCCGTGAGTACATCAGTTCCTCTCACTAGACCATAAGTCAGCAGCACGTCTTATTTTTGTCTAAGGCCCTGAAATGAGTCATTCCTTCCCTTTACACTTGTACAAATTGAATCCATTTTAGGGGCTACTTTAAGCATGAAAGAACAATGTGTATGATATACTAAAAGGTAAAACTAGTTCAGTGACATAGGAAAAAAAAAGATATTCATTGAATCTAACAAAAAATATGATAGTAATGTCTATGTTTAATGAAGCATTTTGTCATTGATGAAATTTAATAAAAAGATTTAGTGAACACCATAGAATTGCAGAGTTGGGATTGATTTTATAGCCTTTTAGTCTGCCTCTCCTAATCAGGCCAGAGAATCCTTGGGCACATAGGCTAGGATGTCACAGAGGCATAAGTGACGAATGAAGAGCAAGAGCTGAGGACAGTGGGTGCTGGTAACTTACATCAGAAGTGTGAAAGGCCCCCTCTGTTCTCATACCTTCAGAGCCCCCGAGCACATGGCAGTGGTTGTAACTGTGCAGCTCACCCCATCTTTCTTTCCGTCTGGACCTGGGGAATGGAGCAACATTTGGAAGCCCCTCTACTCACTTGCATACATACCTCTTTCCCTGAGACAGAAGAGAGAGGGGAGGCTGAGAGGTAAACTGTAACCACGCTGAAGGCAAGTTCAATAACTGCTCAGGTTATAGAAATGCACTTCTAGACGGGAATAAAGACGCAGACCTACTAGAGAATGGACTTGAGGACATGGGGAGGGGGAAGGGTGGGCTGGGACGAAGTGAGAGAGTGGCATGGACATGTGTACACTGCCAAGTGTAGAATGGATGGCTGGTGGGA
The DNA here is from genome assembly GCF_028564815.1 of Eubalaena glacialis. Classification (NCBI taxonomy): domain Eukaryota; kingdom Metazoa; phylum Chordata; class Mammalia; order Artiodactyla; family Balaenidae; genus Eubalaena; species Eubalaena glacialis. The sequence goes on from NC_083726.1 coordinate 39,962,004, forward strand.
GGCAGCCCCACATGGCACGGGGAGATAGCTCGGTGCTTTGTGACCACCTGGAGGGGTGGGATGGGGAGGGTGGGAGGGAGACGCAAGAGGGAGGAGAGATGGGGATGTGTGTGTGTGTGTGTGTGTGTGTGTGTGTGTGTGTGTGGCTGATTCACTTTGTTGTAGAGCGGAGGCTAGCACACGACCGTGGAGCAATTGTACTCCAATAGACATGTTAAAAAAAAAAAAAAAAAGAAATGCACTTCTAAGTGTTTCTCCTGAAGCCCTGGCTAGAATATGTGCATAAGGAACACAGGCAAATCCAAACCTTGCCCAAATTGAGTGAGCAAATGAATGACTGAATAACAAACTAAATAGAATAATATTAGATATAAATAAAGAGACAATAATATGAATTTGAAAAAGCAAAGAACAGTATTGAAGGGCTTTAATTTTTTAAATAATCTAGTTGGAAAAAACAGACAAAATACATTTAGTGGCTTAATAAGAGGTATTAAGCAAGATTTCAAATGGCAAAGCTATATAAACAGGCATACTTAGGTACTATTTCTTACATATAATTAGTACTCAAAGTTTTAAAAGTTTACTTAAATTTTCCATTATAATTTTACTTTAAATTGCCAGATTTTTTAAAAAGGGCTGAACTTGCCCTTTACCAATATGCCGACCATTTTTTTTACTTTTGCTAAGTTCATCAGTAAACCACTGAGTTAAGAAAGGATGCCTATAGGCACAACTTATTAATGTGAGAGTGTGTGAGTTTTAAACTGTTGTTGAGGAGCCCTCATGTAGACACTACATCTCAATAGTGACATTTTATCTATTATGGCATGTTTATGTTCTGGATTTTGGACAGTAATAATATCGGAAGGGGTAGTGAGTCTTTAATTTTTTTTTTTTTTTTAAATCAGGCAGTTTTTTTGTTTTTTTTTTTAATTTTTATTTATTTATTTATTTTATTTATGGCTGTGTTGGGTCTTCGTTTCTGTGCGAGGGCTTTCTCTAGTTGTGGCAAGCGGGGGCCAATCTTCATCGCGGTGCGCGGGTCTCTCACTATCGCGGCCTCTCGTTGCGGAGCACAGGCTCCAGACGCGCAGGCTCAGTAATTGTGGCTCACGGGCCCAGCTGCTCTGCGGCATGTGGGATCTTCCCAGACCAGGGCTCGAACCCGTGTCCCCTGCATTGGCAGGCAGATTCTCAACCACTGCGCCACCACGGAAGCCCCGGTAGTGAGTCTTAAATAGAATTCTTAAAAGTTATAGTCTGTATTCCTTTATACATCTTTGTAAATGTTAATAGGAGCAAGAGTATTTTCTCAAATCTTGGTACAAAAATCTCTTTAGACGCCACCAGCTTTTCACATTTGGTCAATACTAATCCTAAAAATAGAAGTCCTCTTTTTGTAGCCTACATACTTATTATTCCCTTATTCTTTAAAAAGTTCCACGTTGGCTCTAAACTAAAAAATTTGCGACCTCAAGTTAAAATGGAAGAAGTGAGTTTCACTATCTTGTAATTATTAGAAGATTTAAAAGTGTGTCCCTGGGCACAAAATCTACTTGTTATAATTATATATAATAATAGATTCTTAGGGCATTAAGAATTTTATGTGAGACATTAAAAACAGCTCGTGACTTCTTTGCCAGTTCAAGTCTATGCTGCCAGTGAAACCAAAAGACCATGGGAAAGAACTTTGAATGCTTTGCTGATTGCTTTACTAAATATTGTCTGAAAAAATAAATTACCATTTCTTAATCACCCTCTACGTGCCAAGCATTGATAAGCACCTTACCCACATATATATGATTTAATCCTATGATTTAATCTATATAAGATTTAATCCTCTCAACAACCATAAGAGGCTGCATTATGCCCACTTTACAGAAGAAGAAACTGAAGTCATGAGCTGAGGGCATAAGCAATGAAGCCAGGATCAGAACAATATCTGACTCAATGTACATTCCACTTCATGTGACTTCAGGAAGTCAGCATAAAAGCCCTCATGTACTTTTCCTTCAAAACCTATTTTGTTCCCACCTGTCTTCAACATTCAGTCTGAAGTGTTTTTATTGGAAAAAACTGAGGGTATTCCAATAGAATCCAGATTTTTTTTTTTTAAGGAGGCAAGAGCTTCAGTTAGTCAGTGGGTAACTTACATGAAGAACTTAATATTACCTGACATGACTAATGAGTGCTACCCATAAACTTCATCTCTGATCCAAGCCCTTGGAAATGGGCTACATTTGCATGTTTTCTTAAAAAATCTTTTTTGAATTGGCATTGTGAAAATGTACCTCTACTCAATAGTTAAAAATATTCAATTACTAAAATAGATCTGGAACAACTGCATAATTTTGCACAGGTTGATATTTTTACATGGGAATGTAAATTTGCTTTCCAAATTTCTCCTGTTCGTTAAACTTTTTCAGCATTATCTCAGACCTTTTTCGCTTTTGCCATGATGGTACCTCACCTCTGTTCCTTAAATGTTTTTCTCTTCTCTTTCTGTCACTGGTTCCATTTCTCTCCATGTCTGCTTTTGTATCCTGCTTTTCTCAGATTTATTCAGGTTCCCTCCACAGGCTTGTTAACAACCTACCTTATCCTTGTCTACCAAATATCTTTTGTGTACCTGAGTATTTAGTCATCATTGTCATCATTGTTCCGAAAATAGCTTTGGTAAGTGGGCCAGCCCAGAAGACCAGAAATTTCTAAAGTTAATAACACCTTTAGCAAACAAATTATTTTATGATTCACTCCTTTCATGACCCCTCATAAAAGAAAGAAAATTGTTATATGGTGAACAATGTAGAAGTAATTAAGTGTTTTGAGTGTTCAACAGTTGTTGGGAGGTATTGGTCTGCTCAAATAATTGCTTTGATGTTAGGAAAAGGATTATATCTGCTAAAGTATAAGTTTTCATTGAAAGAAATATACGTTCATTAGAAAACTTCAAAGAGTTGAAACCCTTCTAATGGTTAAATTGTGCACTTAATTCTAATTGCAGGCCTTATGACATTAGTCTTTAACATGGTCACAAGGTTTTTTTATGCAGAGTAATACTTGATTTAGTAAAAGATCCAAATTGCAGATTTTGTAAAAAAGAATGTTAATACTTTTAAGCCTGACTATTAGTTTCACAGGAATCCTAAGGATCTGTACTAAGGATTCACTATTCTGACTTAAAAATTAGTTGCAATTAACAAGTAATCTGGGCTTGAAAATAATTTAAGTAATTTGCTCTACCAAGAAGAAACTTTTTAATTAGCAGAGATAAACTTTATAGCTAAACCAAAAGTGAGCCTCTTATTTTGTATTTAGAAAAGCATTTTCACCTAAAACATCACAAAGTGGCTGAGGTAGCTGGCAATGACTTTTAGCGTATCAACCGAAATAGCACTGGGCTTCCCTGGTGGCGCAGTGGTTGAGAATCTGCCTGCCAGATGCAGAGGACACGGGTTCGAGCCCTGGTGCGGGAAGATCCCACATGCCGCGGAGCAACTAAGCCCATGCGCCACAACTACTGAGCCTGCGCTGTAGAGCCCACGTGCCACAACTACTGAAGCTCGCACGCCTACAGCCCGTGCTCCGCAACAAGAGAGGCCACCGCAATGAGAAGCCCGCACACCGCAATGAAGAGTAGCCCCCAGTCACTGCAACTAGAGAAAGCCCGCATGCAGCAACGAAGACCCAACAGCAGCCAAAAATAAATAAATAAATAAAAATTATTAAAAAAAGAAAAAAAAGAAATAGCATTAACAAAAGTGGGGTTCTAAAATGTCTTCTGAAGTACTACTATTAATATCTATCACTTGAACCACTAGGTGGCACCAACAAGCTTTTTCCAAATATGTACTCTAACTGATGTATGTTTAAGACACTCCTTGAATTCCATCCACCTATAAACAATATCCAATACCACCGTTACCAACATGTCTACAAATTCACCCCATCTGTTTAAGGAAGACTGTATAAAGTTACGGCTCTAAACAACAATACATGTTATTACATTAGCAAATGTATTACCTGCTTAAGCTATTTGCACCATGATTTAGTGGGAAAAAAAAACTGGACTGAGGGTCAATAGCCCTAGTTCTGTTCTCAGCTCCACCACCAACTACGTTAGTGTCTTGAGTAAGTCACTAAACCTCTCTGGTTACCAGTCTCCTGGTCAGTAAAATGAAAGATTGGGACTAGAATTGTTTTCAAAATGCCTTAAACACTTTTCTCCTACAAAATCCCTCAGAATTCTAATATGGAAAACAAAGGAAAGCAAGGCTGAGTGGTGAGGGGAGTGGGGGTGGAACGTTAGAAAGAGCTTCCCATCACTCTCCACAATGTCCAACCTGTGGTGGCTATGGTCCAGAAAAAAATAATTTGGAGACCAATGAAATAGGAAATTACTAACGTCCCTTCTGTTCTAGAAGTCTGATTCCGAGTATGTAGCTATGTGCAAATTCTTAAAATTTTTTTCTCTTTATTTGCCCACTTCCAGGATATAGTGCAGGTATCATTTCCTCCATTTTACAGATGAGTAAACTGAAGCTGAGTAATTTAATGTCTTTCTAAAAATCACCTAGACATAGGATCAGAATCTAGGACTTCTGGTGGTTTTTTTTTTTTCAGTTAAACTTTTTACTTTCAGTAAATTACAGATTCACATGCAGTTGTAAAAAAACAACGTAGAAATTCCACGTACAATTTACCCAGTTTCCCCCAATGGTAATAATTTGCAAAATTATAGTATCATTTCACAACCAGGATATTGATATTAATACAGTCAAGATACAGATCAATTACAACAACACAAGAATCCCTATGTTGTGCTTTTATAACTACACACACTTCCCTCCTCCTTCTAACCCCTCCTTAGCCCCTGGGAACTACTAATTTGCTCTCCATTTTATAATTTTATCATTTCAAAAATGATACATAAATGGAATCATATAATACATAACCTTTTATGACTTATGTTTTTTCTCATCATACTTCTCTGGAGATTTATCTAGATTGTTCATGTATCAAGAGTTCATTCTTTTTTATTGCTGAAGAGTATTCCATGATATGGATGTACCACAGATTTATAACCACTCATCCATTGAAGGACATCTGGGTTGTTTTCAGTTTTGGGCTCTTATAAATAAAGTTGCTATAACCATTTGTGTGCAAGTTTTTGTGTGAACGTAAGTTTTTATTTCTCTGGGTTAAATGCCCAGGAGCACAATTATTGGGTCATTATGTAGTTGCATGTTTATTTTTTAAAGAAACTGCTAAACTATTTTCCAGAGCGTGTGCCATTTTACATTCCCACCAGCAATGTGGGAATGATCCAGTTTTCCCCTGTCCTCACCAGGATCTTCACTACTTCTTTTTATTTTAACTGTTCTGGTAAGTGTGTAGTGATTTATCTTAATTCACATTTCCCTGTTGGTGCTAATGTTGTTAAACATCTTTTTTTTTTTTTAAATTAATTAATTAATTTATTTATTTATGGCTGTGTTGGGTCTTCGTTTCTGTGCGAGGGCTTTCTCTAGTTGCAGCAAGTGGGGGCCACTCTTCATCGCGGTGCGCGGGCCTCTCATTATCGCGGCCTCTCTTGTTGCGGAGCACAGGCTCCAGACGCGCAGGCTCACTAATTGTGGCTCACGGGCCTAGTTGCTCCGCGGCATGTGGGATCTTCCCAGACCAGGGCTCGAACCCATGTCCCCTGCATTGGCAGGCAGATTCTCAACCACTGCGCCACCAGGGAAGCCCTGTTAAACATCTTTTCATGTGCTTATTTGCTATCTATATATTCTTTTTGGTGAAATGTCTCCTTGTGTCTTTTGCTCATTTTCTAACTGGATTTTTTAAAAAACTGTTAAGTTTTGAGAGTTCTTTATGTATTCTAAACACTAGTCTTTGTCTTTTCATCCTCTTAACAGGATCTTTTGCACAGCAAATTTTTAAGTTTTGATGAAGTTCAATTTATCAGTTTTTCCTTTAATAGATCATGGTTTTGGTGTCAAGTCTAAGAACGCTTTATTTCTAGATCTCAAAGATTTTCTCTTGTGTTTTGTCTAAAAGTTTTATAGTTTTATATTTTACAGTTATGTCCATGATCATAACTTTTTGGATAAGATCTGAGGTTTAGGTTGAGATTCTTTTTTTAAAATGAATGTCTGGGACTTCCCTGGTGGACCAGTGGGTAAGACTCCATGCTCCCAATGCAGGGGGCCCAGGTTCGATCCCTGATCGGGGACCTAGATCCCACATGCATGCCGCAACTAAGAGTTTGCATGCCACAACTGAGAGTCCACATGCTGCAACCAAGACCCAGCACAGCCATAATAAATACATAAAGAATTAATGAATAAGTAAATAAAATAAAATGAACGTCCAATTACTCCAGCAGCATTTTTTTAAAAGGCTACCTTTCTTCCATTGAATTGTACTTGTACCTTTGTCAAAAATCTGTTGTGCATATTTATGTGGGTCTTTTTCTGGGCTCTCTAATCTATCCCATTGATCTATGTATCTATCTTTCCACCAACACCACGCTGTCTTAATTAAAGAAGCTGCATGATAAATCTTGAAATTGAAAAGATTGATTCCTCCCACTTCATTCTTCTTTTTCAAAGTTTTCTTAACTGTTTTATTTCCTTTGCCCTTTTATATATTGTGTTGGCCAAAAAAGTTCATACAGAAAAACCCAAACAAACTTTTTGGCCAACCCAATACATTTTAGAATAATCTTGTTTGTATCTACAAAAGTCTTACTGGAATTTGGATAGCAATTGCATTAACCTTGTATATCAAATAAGGGAAAATTGTCATCTTTACTATGTTGATTCTTCCAATCAACAAAAACAGTATGTCTCTCCATTTATTTAGATCTTTTTTCATTTTTTTCACCAGTGTTTTGTAGTTTTTAGCATAGAAAACCTAGACATGTTTTGTAATATTTACATCTAAATATTTCAATTTTTTGAGTTATTGTAGGTAAATTATATTTTGTTTGTATCCACATGTTAATTGCTAGTATATAGAAACAAAGTTGATTTTAATATGCTTACTTTGCATCCTGTGACCTTGATGAACTCACTTATTGGTTGTAAAAGTTTTTTGTAGATTTCTTAGGGTTTTCTATGTAGACAATTATGTCATTTGCAAATAGAAACAGTTTTACTTCTGCCTTTCTGATCAGTATGCCTTTTATTTCGTCTTCTTGCTTTACTGCACTGGCTAGAACTTCTAGAACTATGTTGAAGAAGAGTGGTGAGAGCAGACATCCTTTCCTTATTCCTGATCTTAGGAGGAAAGTATTATCATTCACAATTTCTGTTTTCTCTTTCCTGTCTTCCTATAGGTTACTTAAACTATTTTTAGAATTCCATTTTTATTTATCTATGGTGTTTTTTAAAATTGAAGTACAGTTAATTTACAATATTGTGTTAGTTTCAAGTGTACAGCAAAGTGATTCAGTTATACATATATATATGGTCTGTACCTACTGGTGTTTCTGTTTTTTTGTGGGCTTCTCCATCACCCAGTCCAGCATACATAAGGCAAAAAGAAAACTCAGGGTATTTACCGCCATGTCATTCCTTGGGTCCCAAGGTTCCTATCTGGTCTGCCTTCTTCTCTCCACCTTTCAGGGTCTATTTATGTTTGTTTTCCAGAGAATGTGCAGAGTGTTTAAGCTATACTTAATGAGAGAAGTAGGGAAAAGTTTATCTCCTCCCTCTTCCCAGAAGTAGAAGTCTCATTGCTGGTCTTTTTATCTCATGCTTTGAGGCAATAATCTCTACCCTGCAATGGAAAATAATAATAAAGGTATCTTAAGTGTGCAATTAGTGGCAAATGCAGAAGAGATCGTTATAGCTTAAGGACACTTCATGAATCAAGAAGGACTTAAGTTCCCATCCTAATAAGTAAATGCTAGTCCTATAATTTTCCAAACATTATCTAATAAAGAGCTCAAAAATAATTATTGCACCTTTAGTTTTTACCATGTGTCAGGCACTATGTTGGTTGTCTTATATGCAATTAATGCTCTCAATAATCAAATGCAGTAAGCATTATAAAAGCTATCTATTTTACAGTTAAGGAAAGTGAGACTTAAAGACTTGAAGTAAATAAGCCAGGTCTTGCATTTGAACTGGCCCTGTCTGAAACCAAATACTGAACTTTAACCGCTCTGTCATACTGACTTATTCCTTTCGAAGTCAAAACAATGCATGTAGAAGGGACCTTCAGGCACCATCTGTCTAGTTCAGACCAAAACTAAACTGTTGCAGACTGATAGACATTGAAAAATATGAGTACCCAGTCACATTGGAAACAACAGCTTCAAAGTGAGTATGGAGATACCAAACAAGAAATGAACAAAAATATTTAATATAGAAGTGAAGATTTTTACTCCTGACAATGTCACTTGCCTTCGTGTTCCTCAGTTTCTCTGCGGGAAGATGATGTGAAGAAACACGCACTGTTCTTTAATTGAATGTGATGTAAGATGTGCCAGCATCATGAATGACAAAACAATGAAATATTTTATGTGGCTTTAAAGCTCTTGAGCCTCAGGGGAAAATACATTCCTGGTCAATGAAGTTTTATGAAGTTGTGTATCAATTCTATCTTTTCAAGTTATAGAAAAGCACTTTTTCTATAACCATTAGTGTTGTCCTTTACATTAATCAAATATATCTCAATGACGTTATGTTTGAATTCATTCTTTTTCTCTTTGAACATATGGATCCCTAGGAGTATCTTTCTAAACAAATGCCTCTCACAACAATTTGAAGACTCAATCTGAGCTGATCTTTTCTTGTTCACATTCTATCTGCTTATCTCTCAATCTTCTGAGTTGATTTTAGCAAATATGCTTGCTCTTTCTTCCCCACCTTTTAAATTACATCACTTATAAGAACATTCTGGTTGGAAGAATATCTCCTTAGAGTTGAAGCCTATGAATGGCAGCACCACTGTGTCAGAGCTAAATGGAGATTTAAGGAAGAGAAATGGAGCTTAAGCTATCCCTTCAGATAGATGGCACCCCTTTCACTAGGCTGTCAGTCCTTTCGTTCCCTCCTCTTTATTGTAATAAACAACAAAATATGCCTTTGTTTGCCAAAAGACCAAACAGAATTTTTGTTTCATTGTACTTCTTTTACACTTTTGTTGCATAGAACTTTACAACTAGACACTGTAATTTTTAAGATACATTAAATAATATTTTTAATGTTTCTATGTGGTACTCATCCTGAAATTACAACACTGTTTATACAGATGAATTATATGAAACTGAATGCATCTACAGAATTTATGTTTTTTAAAATTCTAATTCACTTTTTAAAAATATTTATTTTATTAATTTATTTCTTATTTTTGGCTGCATCGGGTCTTATTTGCAGCACACAGGATCTTCGTTGCGGCTCTTGGGCTACTCTCTAGTTGTGGTGTGCGGGTTTTCTCTCTCTAGTTGTGGCGCATGGACTCCAGAGCACGTGGGTGGCACGCAGGCTCTCTAGATGAGGAGTGTGGGCTCAGTAATTGTGGCACACGGGATTAGTTGCCCTGCGGCATGTGGGATCTTAGTTCCCCGACCAGGGATCGAACCCACGTCCCCTGCATTGGAAGGCAGATTCTTTACCACTGGACCACCAGGGAAGTCCCTCTAATTCAATTTAAAACAAATTAACTAGGCAATGACTATTACAGAATATTCAAGGATAAGTTTGTAAAAGAAACAAAAATTTAACCTCTTTTTTGAATTGGTTAATTTTAGGAAACTGTAAGAAGATCTATTTGTAACATTCAGGTCAATGTAGTTAATTACTATGAATAGTAATAGCTATGACTTATTAAGTACTTTGTGACTTTTCTGTTGAGGATTTTACATAAATAATTTCATTTATTTTTCACAACAACCATATGAATTAGGTACATCTTTTGCTCACTTTTCAGATGAAAAAGATGATACTTAGAAAAGGTAAATAAATTCCCCCAAAGACAAATCCAGATCCTTTTGACCCCAAAGCCTGATCTCCTCTAGTAAATACATAAAAATACTTAGGAACTCCAAATTCGTATTTGCCCTCACATAAATGACTGCTAACATCATGGTTCCCTTTCTGATTGAAGAAGACTGATAGAAATAACATCGCGCATCTAGTAGAAACTTGGTTTCTTTTTTAAAATAATTAATTAATTAATTAAATTTTGGCTGCATTGGGTCTTCATTGCTGCGCATGGGTTTTCTCTAGTTGCAGCGAGAGGGGCTACTCTTCGTTGTGGTGTGCAGACTTCTCATTGCGGTGGCTTCTCCTGTTGCGGAGCGTGGGCTCTAGGCACACGGGCTTCAGTAGTTGTGGCACACGGGCTTCAGTAGTTGTGGCTCACGGGCTGTAGAGCACAGGCTCAGTAGTTGTGACGCACGGGCTTAGTTGCTCTGCAGCATGTGGGATCTTCCTGGACCAGGGATTGAACCCGTGTCCCCTGCATTGGCAGGCAGAGTCTTAACCACTGCACCACCAGGGAAGTCCCGGAAACTTGGTTTCTACTAAAGCACATTTCTAAGCTCACTACAGTTTTATTCTATTTAATCTACTCAAACCCCCAATGAGGTAAGTATTATTATTTTTCCCTTTTACAGGCAACGAGACTGAGGCAGAAGACAAAATCACGCAGTAAGTGATATACGTATACGCAGAATTCAATTAAATGAAGTCTGACTTTGAAATTCATATCTTAACCAATATGCTATATAGCCCCTGGCTGATTCTGATACTGAAGGGCCATCTTCATTTTTGTTGAGTCCTTCAAAGCATTAACGTGGAGTGAACATATCTTTTATTTTAGAAATACTTTCCCTCAATTTTCCCTTCCTTTTTGCTCTTAGGTTGAACCATATGAAACTGGTGATATTCAGCCATTTACAAAATGGCCAAATATACCATACTTTCTCAGTATAACTCTTTTCTTTCCCCTCCCTTGACTTCTTGAATAGCCAATACTATGTCTTATTGTTCAAACCTTTAACGACACTATGGACCATACAGCTAGAATAATACCATGGAAGAATAAGAAATTTGGGCCTTGCTTCCCTGTGATACAGGCCTGTTTCTTTCTGAACACTGCTTTGTACATTTATTGTGATACTTATAGTAACATAAGGCAACAGAAATACCAGTTGTGATGTTATTGGTTTAGAAACTATTGAGTATGTTTTTCCTTGTTATTTATACAGGTTTGAAAGAAACAAGCCCAAGGCAAAAATAAAGTTGGAAAAAAATTTCAAATAAGAGTCTCCGTTCAACATTTTTCAATCAACATGTATTAAGTACCCACAAGGTACTGGCACTCTATGAGGCACTAGGGTGTAGAAAGATAAAAATGGGGAAAAAAATCATCATCTTGGCTCTAGAAGAATTTAAAGGACAGCTTATATACTTAACTATCAAATTTTCTTTGGAATTTTCTGGTTTCTGACCTCTGTCCTTAGGGGAAAGTTATGTATACAGAAAAATATGCCAGGGGCTATTGCTCTCTTCCTTTACTGTTGACTAACTTTGCAAATTACCAATTTTGATTTTTTGAAATGGTGGTTGATAGTTAAAATAATTTGGTTGTAAATCTAGATTCCTTCATTGAATATGTAGGTGGCTGTCAAAAAGGCACTTCAAGTTCTGTGGTCACCCAGGTTGCTTGGCCTCACAAACGTGGGTTCAGGGAACACTGTAGACACAAAGGGTCCCAAGATCAGGGTTCCATAGTACTCTGGGACAATACCAGTGGACTTTGCCGTGCAGGCTGAGGAGGGCAAGAGGGACCAAGCCTTCCCTTTGGCCTGATTCTGTCTTCAAAGCTAGAGTGATAGATACTGCATAACTTTTGCATCTCATGTTATTTATTAAGGGTGGCTCTTTTTCAGTTGTCCATCACTTACTTATTCATTTGGCAAATATTCGCTAAGAGCCTGTTTATGTGCCAGGGCCAATGCTATGTGCTGAGGACATAAAAATGGATAGAATATGGTTATTGACCTTGAGGGGCTCACAATCCCAAAGTACAAACAGTTATAAAATATGATGAAAGCTAAAGTAGGGGTCTGTGAGTCAACTGCTACAGAGGAATGTGCACCTAGCTCCTTTGAGAGTGGGCACAGAGGGCATCCAAGTCTGAGGAGGCGACATCTGAACTGATTTACGAAGAATAAGTAGGTGTTTTCAAGGCAGAAAAGGGAGCAGAGGAAGATACTACAGAAGGAGAGAATAAAATTTTTATATGTTAGCTTGTTTGCATGTATCTGAACCTACTTTAAAAGGAATCAGAGACAAGATTCAAAAGTATGTTTAGGTTATGCTAAGATTGGACTTTATCCTGAAGCAAACTAGAGAAAAATGAAGGATTTTTATTTAATAGTATAATCATCAGATTTATACTTTGGAATATCATTCTGTTTAACCTGAATGATTAAGGAAGTCATCCAGGCTAGAACAGATAAGAGGTTTCCAAAATGGGAGGTGGAGCAAGAATTTAAGAGATTTTGGAAGTAGAAACTCTAGCTGTTCTAGAAAATAAGTGGGCACAATTCTGTCATTGGAAAGAAGTCAATACGATCCACTGCTATAGTGTCCTAACCAGTCTCCATACTTCTACTCTTATTCTTCTATAGTATATTCACCACGTATCATTTAAAACTGAAATTTCATGTCATTTCCCTGCTCAAAACTCTGCAGTATTTCCCATCACCCTTAGAATAAAATCCAAATTTAACTCAGCCTACAGGGTCCTATATGATCAGGGCTGCTTACCTAAGTGCCCTGATCTTTTTACTCTCCTTTCTTACTCCCCCCTAGTCAGACCTGTCTTTACGCTGTTTGTGAAGCGTGTACCCGGCAACAATATCCATTATTTTCCCACCTCAGGACTTGTGTCCTTTTTGTTCTCTCTGCCTGGACTGTCCTTCCTCCAGATCTTCCCACAGTTTTCTCCCCTCGTTTAGGTCTTTGTCAAATGTCACTGGCCCAGTTAGGCGTTGCCTAAACACCCAGCCTAAAACATCCAATGCCCCTCTCTGCCATGACCTTTCCCTTCAGCCTTTCCCTTCAGCCTTCATTTCTCTTCACTGCACTTAACACAACCTGAAATTATAGATTTAATTGTTCACTCCAACAAAATGTAAAATACAAAAAGAAGGACTTAATAAGATTCTAAGACCCTTGCCTCAGCAGAATAAACCAGAGATTGGGCCACAAGAACCAAAGATAAATATCTTCAGGCTTACTTCTCCAAAGCGTGCTCCACAAACCAGCAGCATCAATCAGCATCACCTGCAAGTTTGTTAGACATGCAGTATCTCAGACCTACCCAATTAGAATCTGCACTTTAACAAGATCCCTAGGTGATTAAAATCTGAGAAGCAGTGAATTATAGCATTGTTTTTCAAACTGCAGAGTTAGAAGTTACAACTAGCAATTTTTTAAATGAATAGAGCAGAAGGGGATAGGCTAGATTAAGAACAGAAAATACGAGAGTGTAAAACCTGTAGATCGATTAAGTATCATCTTAAGAAACTATGCACATACATGCATAAGTTCACAATGTAAAATATATTTATTACTATGAATTGTGGTCAAAATGCTCGGAAGCTGCTGACCCACAGGTTAGCCAGGAACCTGAGGTGAGAATTAATCCATTTAGGAAAGTGATACTATACTGTGACAATTAATCAGATCTTCTAAATAGAGTTTGGAGAATGAAAGCAAAGGGGTTGTTTTGTTTTGTTTTTGTTTTTGTTTTTATTTTTGGTGTGTTGGGTCTTCGTTTCTGTGCGAGGGCTTTCTCTAGTTGCGGCAAGCGGGGGCCACTCTTCATCGCGGTGCGCGGGCCTTTCACTGTCGCGGCCTCTCTTGTTGCAGGGCACAGGCTCCAGACGCGCAGGCTCAGTAGTTGTGGCTCACGAGCTCTAGGGTGCAGGCTCAGTAGTTGTGGCTCACGGGCTTAGTTGCTCTGCGGCATGTGGGATCTTCCCAGACCAGGGCTCGAACCCGTGTCCCCTGCATTGGCAGGCAGATTCTCAACCACTGCGCCACCAGGGAAGCCCCAAAGGGGGTGTTTTGACAAACCTTTTCCAGGCTGTTAAAATGGTCCTAGTTTCATCTTATCACGTGTAGAACAGTGCTTAAATTATTCAACTCTTTCCTCCCACCATTGCATCCGTGAAAAAAATCAAACAGACTAAACCCTCTTAAAGTCAGCAATTTGGGGCTTTAGAAATGTCCTTACCTCAACATGCGTGTTGTTAATGAATAACAGATTTAGAGGGTTACAGTGCCTTTTGGGTGTTTTAAAAGGAAAATGAAAAATAAAATAGCAAAAGATAGAGTAAATTTTAACCATAATGATTGATAAAGACTCAGTACAAATCCAAGTGTTAGTAATCCAAAAACATAGTTTTCTAGTAATATGACATTTGGAAACTATCTACATTCATCACCTTTTTAAAAGCTGATGTATATTTAGACTAACTAAAGCCTTTCCTTTGTTCAAGAGACATTGCAACATATTGGTAATATAAAACCACACAGGATGCACTAATTACCTAACACACATTCAACAGATCTTTTTAAAGATTTGTTCTATTTAAGGTGATGTGGAAAATAAAGGTGAAAGCCTTTGCACAAGCTCAAAGCAACTTTTCTAGACAGGAAAACTTGAGTACTGATAGATTAGACAAGCAGGGGCCAAATTTTTGTATGTTTGGGGGAAAAAAAAAAGAAATAGCCTCTAAATTAAGGCCAAATTTTGGCTAATTAGAGGCTGATGAGTTATTGTACTACCAGGTGATTTGGATCTCATACTCCCTTCCTATTCTTTTTGTTTGGCAATTTAATTCTCCTCTGGTACATCCCTTAAAGAATGAACAATGTCAGAGCAAGACACTGAAACTTCTATCAATTAAGTTTCCTTTTGGGGCATTTTGCCTCTGTGTAGAGCCGGTAATCCTTGATGAGATTAATTTCAGATAATCTGGTATATATAAAATTGTTAGAATAGTGTTGGGCTAACAAAAAAGGGTGAAACAAAGAGTAATTAGCAAACACACCATCATTGTTTCTTATCTCCCTCATTTGTCTAAATATAACTTTATGATAACTCCCCATGACTAGAAAGAATCTTTGTATAAACTTCATCTCTTTCAAAGAGTTTGATCTCTGGTAAGCACCCCAGATTTTTATGATTAAAATATCTAATGGAAACTCCTGCTTCTAGCTATGACAAAGAGCAGCATTCCCAGTAACATCAGGAATAAGTTAAGGGTCTTCTTTATCACCACTATTATTTAGCCAACATAATTAGATGACATAAATAAATAAAAATAAGAAAATTGGAAAAAGTGAAGCAAAATCATCATTATTTGCTGATGCTATGATTGTTTACCCAGAAAACTCAAGGGAATCAAATGAAAAACTGTCAGAAACAATAAGAGAACTCAAAATTAGTACATAGAAACTAAAGATTATTATACAACCAGTAAGAAGACAAAAACTGAAAGAAAGGATAAAATGTACAGAACATGTGAAAGATTTAAATGACAACTAGTGAGGGACACACAAAAAGACATACTAAATGATATCCCATGCTCTTGTTCAGGAAATTTCAGCATGACAAAGATGTCAATTCTCCCTAAATTAATTTATAAAATTTTGGGTAATCCCAAGAAAAACACTAAGATGATTTATTTTGGAACTAGAAAACTGATTCTAAAGTTCAAATGAAAAAGAAGCAAATAAAAAGAGCCAGGGAAAGTCTAAAAAGAATAAGAAAAATGAGATGCGTTTTTCTATCAGACAGTAAAATGTATTTTATAAGCTGAAACGTTTAAAATATGGTACTGATGGGAATTCCCTGGCGCTCCAGTGGTTAAGACTCCGTGCTTCCACTGCAGGGGGCATGGGTTCGATCCTTGGTTGGGGAACTAAGATCCTGCAAGCCACGTGGTGCGGCCAAACAAAAATAAAATAAATAAAATAACATATGGTACTGATGCATGTATAGAATAGTGCCTGGCACATATACATTTGTGGAATAAATGAACAGTCAAATCTATGGAGTTGACTAGAAAATCCAAATTGGACCCAAATATTTATTGGGATTTGGCATACAAAAAAGTGGGATTTTTAAAAAAATGGAGAAAAGAGGAATTATTCTTAAACACTGTTGGGACAATTAGGTAATCAGTCAAAAAAAAAATTGAGCCATGCCTCATACTTTATACAGAATGGATTCCAAATATTTAAATGTTAAAAAATAAACTGTAAAAGTACTAGAAGAAAACACAGGAAGTTAAAAAGAATAATAATTTCTGATGCCATTAAAAAGATGGTTTAATTAAGCTACATAACAAAAATTTTCTGTATCACTAAAGCCATTTATTATAAACACAGTCAAAAGAACTGACAAATTCAGTAAAATATTTGCTACTCACATCCCAAAGAGGATGTAAATTCTTTACTGAAAAGAGTTTCTACAAATCAGAAATGAAGCAAAACAAAACAACCAACTCCACCCCCCCACACACACATAATAGAAAATTTGGCAAAGGATATGAACAGATAGTTTACAAGATGTAGAAATGGACTTTAAATACATGAGAAGAAACTCACCTTCAATCATAAAAAGTGAATGTAAATCAGACTTATAAGATTTCATGGTTTACTCATCAGATAGGCAAACATCGTGAATCTTGACAACACACTGTGTTGATGAAGATGTGGTCCACTCATTCATCGCTGAAAGGGCTGTAAATTGGTACTCTTCAGAGAGTAATTTGGCAAAATCTCTTAAAATTAAAACTGCACAGACCCTTTGCATATGCTAATGACTTTAATCTGGCAATTCCACTTCTAGGAATTTAAGCTACAAATATACTCTTGGATGTGTCAAATGACATATGTGCAAGAATTGCATCACTGTAACAGCAAAATGTTAGAAACAATGTAAATTTCTATCAGTCAGGGACTGATTAAACAGATTATGATATATTCATCTGACAGAGTGCTACTGGACCAATAGGGAACAAGATCTCTCAGTCTCTGTCTCTCCTGCAACCATTGCAGCCACTCTCCAACTTCTACCCTCTCAGGACTCTGCTTTATTTTTCTCCATAGTACTTATCACCATCTGGCACACTATATATGTTTCAGTGCTTATTTGATTTTTGTCTGTCTTTCCTGTACCCCTTCTACTAGAATATCTAATTTCCACGAAGGCAGACATTTTACCTATTTTGCCCACTGCTGTATCCTCACCACCTAAGTGTGCCTGGCCTATGGTAGGCACTCCATAGAGACTTGTCGAATGAATAAAAGGGTAAATAAAAATGGAAAGATCCCCCAAATCTATTGTAAAACAAAGAAAGCAAGATGTAGTAGTAGTCTATTATTTGTGTAAAAAATTATATACATACATGCATTTGTGTATAAACGTGCATATACTTGCCTATGCAGAGACGTTCTGGAAGGATATGCAGGAAGCTGGTACCAGAGGTAGTCCCTGGGAGCGGAAGAGCAGAACTGTGTGGCTGGCCATCGTAAGTCAAAGGGAAACCTGATTTGTCACACTTTGCTCTTACATCTTTTGAATATTGTACCACACATATGCATTATGTAATAAAAAATTAATTTTTAAAAATCGCTGATTTAAAGAATTACCTGAGGAAAGCAGAGGCTTCTGAAAGTAACAGAGAATTAATAGCCAGAGGCACAAGAGGAAAACATGGAGAGGTGAGAGAGAATTCCAGCGGGAAGAGGGAAGGTGGGAAAGGTCTCCTGTGCCTTTGGTCCTGAAGACTCAAGTAGACTCATCCCTATGCCTGTGTCCCCTCCAGCCCACCTTTGTGTCCACTCCCAACCTTCCAGAGGCAGCACCTTCTCCATTCCTTGGAGGCACTTATATTTCTGTACCTTTCCATAAGTGGTTCCATCTATTGGAATGCATATTCCTCTCTTGTCTACTTAAAAAAATCTCCCATTCATTCTTGGTGAAGGCACCTCTCCTCAGTCTGTGCTTGCACAACAACTTGGTCTTTTTTTTAAAAATATTTATTTATTTATTTGGTTGTGCCAGGTCTTAGTTGCAGCTCACCGGCTCCTTTGTTGTGGCACGTGGGCTCCTTAGTTGTGGCACGCCAACTCCTAGTTGAGGCATGCATGTGGGATCTAGTTCCCTGGCCAGGGATCGAACCTGGGCCCCCTGCATTGGGAGCACAGAGTCTTAACCACTGTGCCCCCAGGGATTTAGTTGTAGTTGATTTACATTGTTGTGTTAGCTTCTGCTGTACAGCAAAGTGAATCAGTTATACATATACATATATCCACTCTTTTTTAGATTCCCATATAGGTCATTACAGAGTATTGAGTAGAGTTCCCTGTGCTATACAGTAGGTCCTTATTAGTTTTCTATTTTATAACAACTTGTTCTTATTTCTATTTAGAACTAAACACCATCTTTTTGTTTACAAGTCTTTTTATTCAGATAGTCTTTTATGGTATCTGTTTTTGTTTACATATGTGTTTACACACCTGCAGACTCCTTGAAGGTAGGAGGTGTCATTTGCCTTTGTGCTCTATTGCTTAAACAGTAACTTGCATGGAACAAGCCTGACAGATAGTAGGTGTAACCCCTTAAATGTTCATTGAACGAATGACTGTAATCCTCTTCTTCATACAGCTTATATATTGACTTTAAAATTAGGAGGAGCAAATTCTATTGGAAGATCTATTGAGTGGCCTTAGAAAATGCTAGTCATTAGTACACTGAAGTTATAGTAGAATGCCCACCAATAAAATTGCCTTCGGGGAATTAAACTTTAAAAAAATTCGACAAATGGATTTTGCAGCGATATGCAAATTCACCTGAAAGAGGTCTGACCAATAAAACAGGAGTGTAACCAGATTAAAGTCATTAGCGTATGCAAAGGAAGAATGTGTCCCTCAGTAGCGAGTTAGCAGCCCCCTTAGCAAAAAAGAGTCGGAATGCAAAGGTCCTGGGGAGAGCCATTCTGTTCTGTTCAGTTTGGCAGGGCTCTCCTTATTTGTGGAGATAAATGTCTCAAGCTCTCTTAGCAGAGGCCAGTAAACACTGGATTCCTCTAATTAACCCCTCCTGTTCATTTTCCATATTTACAAAGTAAGCTTACAGTCCTGCTTTCACTCCCACGTAGGTCTGCCTTCTTGGAGAATGCACGCTGTTCACGATGACTTTAACATTCCTGGGTTTCTGACCTTCATATTTTTCATTATAAATTGAGTTATTTGGCTCTTAGACAAATGTAGCCCAGGCAAGTGGGCTACATTAACGTGACTGTGTGTCCCTGAGACATTAATAAGTGATTCAGATGCTGATAAAATCAGAGTTCTGAATCTGCAAAGCTGAGGATCAAAGGCTGGCTAGGGCACAAACACCAAGGAGTACTTCCCTACCCCAAACTGTCCCTGCCTCCCAAGTAAAGCCCTGGGAGACAGTCAGCTTACTTCCAGGGCCACCTTAGGACAGCCGTCCTGCCTGTGTGCCATTTGACAAATATTTATACCTGCTGTGCGCCAGACACAAGGATGCAAAGACAGAGAGGGGAGGGGCTGTGCAGGGAGCCCATGCTACCTGGTTTGTCTGGTCTAGTTGTTTGTAGCCCTAAGATTCACTGATTACGAAGCCCTAACCTTGTGATAAAATCAAAAGAAATCTTTCACAGGAAAATGCACAGAAACTGAGCTGGTCAAGCTGTTTATTTTATTGCATTAAAAATTAATTCCTGGGCTTCCCTGTTGGCGCAGTCGTTGAGAATCTGCCTGCTAATGCAGGGGACAAGGGTTCGAGCCCTGGTCTGGGAAGATCCCACATGCTGTGGAGCAGCTGGGCCCCGTGAGCCACAATTACTGAGCCTGCGCGTCTGGAGCCTGTGCTCCGCAACAGGAAAGGCCGCGATAGTGAGAGGCCCGCGCACCGCGATGAAGAGTGGCCCCCACTTGCCACAACTAGAGAAAGCCCTCGCACAGAAACGAAGACCCAACACAGCCATAAATAAATAAGTTAAAAAAAAAAATTAATTCCTTTGACATATAAGGATGGGCTCTGGAATCAGACAGATGCGTGCTGAAATATTTGGTTTTATCATGTACTAGCTGTGTGACACTGGGTAACTTACATAACCTCTAATGTCTCAATTCTCTGATCTGTTTAAGGGACGTAATATTGATGCTCCCCTCATAGGACTGTTTAAAGGGTTAAGTTAGACATTGTATACGAAGTAATATCATGGTGCTTAGCTTGTAGTAAGCAATAA
Organism: Eubalaena glacialis; assembly: GCF_028564815.1. Lineage (NCBI taxonomy): Eukaryota > Metazoa > Chordata > Mammalia > Artiodactyla > Balaenidae > Eubalaena > Eubalaena glacialis. The sequence continues at coordinate 39,982,333 of NC_083726.1, forward strand.
ATAACTGCTATAAGTATTATTATGCAAAATGTTATCTTCATTAATTTAAATTAAACCCAAGTGTCTACAAAATAAAAGGCAATCTCAGCTTTACTCAATAGTGAATTCCAGTGAAAGGCTGCTTTTGATTTGAATAAGAAGTCGTGTTATGTCATCTATGTCATCCATTTAATTTCAATTTTTTTTAATGGCAAAAAGCTCTGAAAATATTGGCTTAATATAAGTTAAAGTACATACTCCAAGATTGAGTTGAATTCATGCCTCATCACCACTGTGAATCAATGGAACCATCTTTGAAGCTTTCTGTGGGCCAAAAAGGATGATGAATTCATGATTTAATTTTGAAGTCATCTAAGCAGAAGTAACATTCAAAAGAATTTTATGGTGTTTTGGGGTATTGAAGATTTCTGCTTGCAGAGAAACTAAAAAGACTTTGAGCTTCAGACCACAGAAAGTCCTTCCTCTTCATTGGAAAGTTTACATTGTTGTTTGCTTTCTATCTTCACTTCCTGACATGGCAGCTGAGCTATAAGAGTTGATGGGGTTCTTTTAGCAGCATCCAGAATGCTCTATGTAGGACCTTGGATCAAAAGATTTATCTTAGTCTCATGGTCAAAAACACCTATGATGTAACAAAACTAGGAATGAACACCTCCCAGTTAAATTGTTCTGAGAAGGCTTTCTTTCTCTCTCTTCCTCTCTCTCTGTTTCTCTCTCTCTCTCTCTCTATTGAGCACACATACAACTTATGCATGAAGTTCAATCACATACTTTAAGACTTGTTCTTTGGAAAGTCACAAGTGGACTAAGTGTAATGGAGAAGAGCTTCCTACTCTGATCTCTTTTCTAGTCAAATTTTCTTGAAAAGGCTGATATCAGGACCAGGCTCTGTGAAAGTCACCGACTTTCACAGCAGTAGACAAGTTTCTTTTCAGATCTGCTGGCACAGCCCAATTCCTGTTGATGCTGAGAGCAATGAGTCATGACAATGTGTGGAGCGTCTTCAGCAAAGCTGCCCAACCGGGCGTGTTACTGAGCTCAGGTGCTCCATCTGTGCCCAGAGAACCAAAATGTTCCATTCACACAAAGTTTTCCTGGACAAAGACGTTTTTTCACCATTCGGAAAGTGGCAAGGGCTTGCCAAGTCTCCAAAAGGGGATCAGAAAAATTGGAATATTTCTTCCAATTTTTAGTGGAAGAAATAGTGGCACCCGTGTATGAAAAAAAGAATGATAGTGGAAGAGCTGGTTAAAATGAGAGGCATCAGCAGTTTCATCCAGTTGTTTGCCTGTTGAAGGAAAGTGGTTTAGGAGCCATTTTAAGGATCTGTGTCCAGATATTAGAAGAAGGATCGGTGATTCTAAAGGGAATTGTGACTTTTGACATTGGCATGGCTTCAGTTTTCTTCCTTTGCCCCAAGCCATAAACCATTTCAAATATTTCCAGGGTACGTGGCTTCATTAAGTTTTCTACAATTTTATGTCTTCTTTTGCTTGGCAAAAAAGGGGGACATTTTAAGGTTGCCCCAAGACATGTTGGGCAAGTCCAATTTTGTTAAAGTTTCAGACTTTTAAAGTCAAAACTTGCCTTATGAAACTATTTATACAAGTCCAAGCATTTTTCCTTTAAAAATTACTTTAAATTCTAGCATATTTCAAATATACAAAAGTCCAGAAAATAATATAACAAATAATCTAGGTACCCCCTACACTGAGATTTAACAAATGTTAATGCACATTTATCTTAGATCTCTTTCCTTTTTAAAGAAATAAAACATAAATAACAGCAACATTACAGCTCCTATACCTTTTCCCTCCATCTGTCTTCAGAAGTAACTAATAAGCTGAATTTGGTATGTTTGTATTTATATTACAAATGTGTATCTGTTAAAAATATATACTATTGTACCTTTTGGAAATTTATATGAACGATGTCATACTTTACATATTCTTTTTGTTTTTTTTCACTGCACTGGGGGATCTTAGTTCCCCGACCAGGGATCAGGTCCTGGGCCCCCTAACATGGAAGTGTGGAGTTCTAACCACTGGACTGCCAGGGAAGTCCCTACATATCCATTTGAAACTGGTTTGAAATGATTTTTCTGAAATGATATAAATGTTCCATTATACTAATAAACTATAATTTATATATTCACTTTCCTGCTAACTACAAGTACTTTTTCATTTTTTCACTATTATAATTAGTGCTGCAATGAACATTTATGTCCATGTGTCCCTGTGTTCATGTCAGAGTTTCTCTAGGGTAGATACCTAATAGTGCAATTGCTGGGTTGTCAGGAAATCACATCTTCATCTTAACCAGGTAAAAGGGGAAACACTGTGTTCTTTCTCTCAACATATCTGACACCAAATGTGTGCGTGGTCTTCCCACACTAACCAATTCTCCCACTCTCTGGACAGCAACTGAATGTCCTACAATTCAGTTACAACACTAGCTAGCCAGAGTTAGCACAGACCCCACAGGTTAATGGCTCATTCCCACAAGACTGCAACAGTGAATGAAGATAACTCTTCCAAGACTTTTGACTGTGAACATGAACAGAGAAATAGGACATTGACCAGATTAGATTCTAGAGTCTGGGAAAATTTTTTCTTTAAGAAGGTGTGGTAGGAAGAACAATGGCCCCAAAGAGTTCTAGGCCATAATCCCTGGAACCTGTGAATATAAGTTATATGGCAAAAGAGAATTAACGTTGAAGATGGAATCAAGGTTGCTAATCAGCTGATTTTAAAATAGATCAGCCTGGATTATCCAGGTGGTCCCAATATAATCACAAGGATCCTTAAAAGTGGAAAGGGGAGGCAGAAGAGAATCATAGGGAGATGTGGCTCTGGGGGGAAGGCACAGAGAGATGGGACATTGCTTGCTTTGAAGACCAAGAGCCAAGGAATGTGGGCAGCCTCTAGAGGCTGGAAAGGGCAAGGAAATGGATTCTTCCCGAGAGCCTCCAGAAAGGAATGCAGCCCTGCTGCTTCCTTCATTTTAACCCAATAAGACCCATCCCTGTAGGACATCTATCTACAGAACTGTAAGATGATAAAGTTGTGTTGTTTAAGATGTTGTTACAGCAGTAAGTAGAAGACTAACACAGAGGGGATTAATATAGAGTGCATTTGTATGTTGAAAGGAATTATTTAAAAAAGAAGAAATTGATTATGCATGAGAGAAGAGTATTAATTGTAGGAGCAAAGCTCTTGCAAGGGGAAAGATACAGATGCCAGGACTGCCTTCGAAAGGAGCTAAGAACTTCGTCTAAACGTAAGGAGGCAGAGAGTAGATCCAGGTGTAGGAAAGTGGGTAAAGGTGTGGGGCAAGATGAGGAGCCCCACTCACATAGGTCCTACTTTAGTCAACAAACAAGTTCATCAACTGAGAGCGAGGGTTGGATAAGGAGGTTTTGGAGGTTTAAGGGATTGATGTGAACTAGTCATTCTGCAGCACAGGTGAACAAGCTTACTAAGACTGCAGGATTGCCAGATAGTATGCACTGCGCAGTTGAAACTATGGTCATGCATTTGAAGGAGAGTTAGGAAGGATGCCACGCTGTTTTTAATTAGCCTTATTTTAGCCGAGCAAGTGTAGGCACAGAGGAAGCTAATAATGATAAGCTTTAATCTGAGTAAGGAGGTTAGGACATGGAAAGGAGTAACATAATGAAAAACTGGTAGGACCAATAGAGGGCCTGTGCTTATGATGCACAAATATATATATTTGTGTACTACAAATAGAGGATACATCTGTATATGAAGTCAGATATTTTATGCATCAATTAATAATAAAATTGGGAATTCCCTGGTGGTCCAGCGGTTAGGACTCTGTGCTTTCACTGCCGTGGGCCCCGGTTCAATACCTGGTCAGGGAACTAAGATCCTGCAAGCCGCGTGGCACAGGCAAAAATAAAATAAAACAAAATAAAATAAATAGTAAAAATGCAGATAAAACAGTATTATAGAAATATGTCAGAGAGTAATAATGAATAATTTAGGTTGTTTTTCTGGATTTTTGTGATGCTTATGGCACTTTTCAATTTGTTAAAATTTATAATCTTTAAAATTGCTCATTCTATTTTTTTAACCTATTCTTTTTCTTAGAGAAGGTGCTCTAAGTTTTATAAGCTTCAGGCACCTCAAAACCTAGATCTTTCCCAGATAGGCCACAAATCTGGCCTAAGATTAACAGCAGTTGATGGAAAAAGGGAAAACTTACCAGCTATAAAACACATAGTTTTATTGTGGTTAAAAAAAAAAAGTAACAAAAAGGGACTTCCCCGGCAGTCCAGTGGTTGGGACTTTGCCTTCCAGGGCAGGGGGGCGGGTTCGATCCTGGTCTGGGAGCTAGGATCCCACGTGCCTCGGGGCCAAGGGGCCAAGACATGGAACAGAAGCAATGCTGTAACAGGTTCAATAAAGATGTTGAAAATGGTCCACATCAAAAAAAAAAAAAAAAAAAAGCCTTTGGAAAAAAAGAAAAAAAAAAGTAACAGAAGAGAAATACATACAACTATTCTTAGTAGTAATGTCAGACATTTTTTTCCTGGGGACATTATGTAATGTAATGAGCCACATCTTCATAAACAGCCTCCAGAAAACACAACACATTTCATAGAACTCTTCCTAATAGTGTCAATCAATAGGGGCTTAAGATGTAATAAGAGGTAGAGGTCTCTACTTATCTAGCCTCATCACAGATTAGATTTCAAAATATCTAGAAATCTGCAAAATGGACAGATTAGACCTCCAGTTAAACATAACAAATTGAACACACATGTTTACCTCTACACCCTCAAGTAATTTCACTAAAATAAAAGTAAAGTGATAAACCAGTAACAACCAAGAGGATGGGAAATGAGCAAAATTTTGGAAGATGGAAGATGAAAAACAGACGTTAGCAGAGAAAAGAAAGGTGAATTCTAACCACCTGCAAGAGACAAAGCCAGCCAGAAGGAATCCTTTTTGTCCTGAAGAAAGCTCAGAAATCAGAGGCAGCAGCATATACTGAAAGAGAGGAAAGAATGGGGGTGAAAACAGCTAGATTCGTTAAAAATCTATATAAGGGACAGTTAGATTCTCAAGTCCCCACTGTAAGGCCCAGGAGCAAGGAGGCTGTCTCTCCTGATCCTGGCAGAGGACTGGAAGTTCACGCTCTGAAGCTGCTGAATTACAAATGTACTGAACTTGAGCACCCCAGGCATCCAAGCACAAGGACTGAGTGAAACCTGCATGCTGGGTACTAAGGCTCCCCCAGTTCCCTTTTTCTACTTGGAACTGGAAACAGTTGACAACTAGCAACACAGGCAGAAACACAGTTTCTCTCAGGGAAACTGATCTGGCCAAGAGAAGAGCCCCATAGATGCTGACAATGGACACACGCCTCCACAAAATGCCTGGGTCCAAACACCAGCTCCCTAAATTGGGACCATCAATCAACAAGCTCTGCCTTTTGAAAGAAGAGCAAGCAATCAACTTTTATTTATTTATTTGGTTGCAATGGGTCTTAGTTGTGGCAGGCAGGTTCCTTAGTTATGGCATGCAAACTCTTAGTTGAGGCATGCATGTGGGATCTAGTTCCCTGACCAGGGATCAAACCCCGGTGCCCTGCATTGGGAGCTCGGAGTCTTAACCACTGCGCCACCAGGGAAGTCCCCCAAACAACTTTTCAATGCTTCAAGCTAAAATATGAATGAACAGGGACTTCCCTGGTGGTCCAGTGGTTAAGACTCCGCACTTCCACGGCACGGGGCACGGGTTTGATCCTTGGTCGGGGGACTAAGATTCTGCATGCCACGCAGAGCGGCCAAAAAAAAAAAATTTAAAAAAAAAAATGAATGAACAGCAGACTGACGAGGAAATCCTCTAACATGAAAGATGAAGACTAAAACAATCAAAAAGATAAAAGGGAACAAATAGATATGAGACAAAGTGTAGGACCAGCAGAAGAAAAGTTAAAGGAATTTCCTTAGAAAGAGAAAAGATGATGAATCGGACACAAGAATAGGATAATATGGAAGAAGAACATTTAGAGACTAAGAAATAGATCAAAGAAAAAGTGGTGGCAGAAACAAAATTCAACAGAAAGTTTGGCAAATAAGACAGGGAATTTTACTGAAAGTATAATAACATGCCAAAGAGATGGAAACTAGGAGAGAAAAGACAAATATTTACTAGAAAACACTTAGAAGTTCAACATCTATTTAACAGGGGCTCCAGAAAGAGAAAATAGAGAAAATGGAAGGGAAGAATTACCAAAGATATAGGATAAAGAAATTTCCCAAGTGAAAGGCACATGGCAGATTTAGAGGGCCCACTGAGTGCTTAACATAATAATGAAAAAAGACAAATCATGGCTGGGACTTACCTGGTGGCACAGTGGTTAAGAATCTGCCTGCCAATGCAGGGGACACGGGTTTGAGCCCTGGTCCGGGAGGATCCCACATGCTGCGGAGCAACTAAGCCCGTGCACCACAACTACTGAAGCCTGCGCGCCTAGAGCCCGTGCTCCGCAACAAGAGAAGCCACCGCAATGAGAAGCCCTTACACCGCAATGAGGAGTAGCCCCCTCTCACACCGCAACTAGAGAAAGCCCGTGCACAGCAACGAAGACCCAACACAGCCAAAAATAAATAAATGAATAAATAAATAAATATATTTATTTAAAAAAAAAGACAAATCATGGCAAATCTTTAAGATATTCAAGTAGACCTGGGTAAGAAGTTCCAAAAACTTCCAGAGAGAAAATACAAAGGAATCAATGCCATTGGTTTTCGAAACTGCAGCTCTGGAAACCAGAAGACAATATAGTGATGCCTTCAAAATTATAAAGGAAAATGACTTCCAACGTAGAGGTCTATGCCTCACCAAACTATTAACCAAGTGTGAAGATACATTAAAAACATTTTCTAACACACATGGTCTCAAAGAATGTGCAATATGATCTCCAGAGAATATTGAAGAAGTACTCAACTAAAATAAGGGAAAAGAAAGAGGACAATATGGGATTCAGGAAACAAGGAGTCTGCACAGGAAATAATTCCCAGGATGTTAGGGAAGTATAATCCCAGAATAACCACAGAGCAATGAGCCTTAAAATCAATCCAGACTAGAGTGGGGGTGGCGGGCTCCAGGAGAGATATCTCCAAGAAAAAGAGAAATAGAACTGACAGATCATCTGACGTGATTAACTGCATCGACAGGAAGAAAGTCTGGGTGTAAATTTGTGACTGATATATAGAAAAATAAGCCAAAAAAAGGGCAAGTTTTAACTGTAGGAAAACGAAATATTTGTGTAACAAGAAAATAAGTTGGAGAAAGAAAAAGAAAAGCAATCATAGTACACTGCCTGGCTCAGCTGTGAACAATATTTGCATAGTCATAACACTATAAACATTAAATGTTTATTCAATAAAAATTGCAATACAAGTATAGCAGGAGTTTAGGAGTAAGAAACGTGTAGGTGTAGTTTAAGTATAGGAGAACTAAATTTTCTTCTTCTGTATCAGGAAGCCAAAAATGGATGTCTAAAAAATGGAGAAACCAAGAAGTAGAAGAGCAGGTGAGGGCATTAAAATATAAATAGGAAGATCTGTATTAGCAGAAACAGTTATAAGAGTTCAAAGTTCTGGGTAGGGTTTTAGGTAGGGGATTGCTGTCTTTTGTTATAATCCTTGTAGAACTGAAGTATTTAACCATTAAGACTATGTGCATGTATTATTTTGATTTTAGAGGGCGAATTGCATACCTTCCAGAAATACTTGCACTGAAGGCAAATTGGTTATTTCTTAATATCCTATTAATTATTTCAACACATACAAATAGGCTATTTCACATATAGCTAATCCACTGCCTGGAAAACATTAAGTAAGACTTAACATTTAGAATAAGTTTGACTTTGACCTATTAAAATGAATCTTTGTTTTGTTATCATCATCTTATTTCCCTTTATTATTAAGGGCAAGTGTATCACCCAAATTAGTTGTTTTATGTTTGCTCAGAAGTTCTTAACTGGGGAAGATTTTGCCCTCCAGGAAACACTTGGCAAACTCACAACTGGGGGTGGTGGGCAGCTCCTGGTAGGTATCTCGTGGGCAGAAACCAAGGATGCTGCTAAACATCCTGCAATGGACAGGACAACACCCCCAAAGAATTATCCAGTCCCAAATTTCAGTAGTGCTGCAGTTGAGAAACCAGGCTCAGAGTCTTTAAGGATTATTTCATCAGAATGCTGTACATGAAGATTGACGACATGCAAACATGGCAATTTAGAACTGACTCAGCTAAATATCTTGATGCAATGTTGGAAGCAGTCTGGCTGTGAAATATACCTTTGGGAATATTGAGAATGGTAAGGTAAAGACAAAAGGTATAATAAACAATAACAATAATAATACACAGCGCTTTGTACGTCAGTAATCTCGTTCATCCATGGTTCCTAGGGCACTTTATAGACTAATAATAACTACTCTGGTACTCCCCTACTACCTTTTATCTAAGGATCTCAGACACTTTCACAACACTCTCACAGTGTAGGAAGTATTATTATCCCCATTTTATATGTAAGTAAACAGAGGCACAAAAGGTAAGCAGCTTGCTGAAAGTCACACAAGTCCATAGTAGCCAACATTCCTGACTCAGCGCTTGTTAATACCAAGAGAACTGGTCAAAGAGATGCACTGATAAATTATGTGGCAGAGTGTTATCCTAGTTCATTCAAAGTCTATTGTCTTCAAGTTAATATTGTGTATTTAGTACCTTATCTTTTTTCGTCTGCGCCCCCCTTATAAACCCAGGACTCTGTTCAATATCCTATTAATAAAAGAGACTATTATTTACTGAGTGCTTTCCTTGACCAAGCACACAGTGTCATTTCTTATAACAACATAAAAACATGTGCTGTTATTACTGGTTTTATAGTAAAGAAAGCTGAGTTTCAGAGAATTTAAACAACATGCCCAAGATCTCTAAGCTATTTAGATGTTTGTAGTCAGGCACATTATATCCTCTTTCCACTATATCCTGCAGTCCCTCCAAGAGAAAATCCTCTGGTAAGTTATAAAGAATATTAATGTGAATCTGTTTAATGCCCAACCCTCCCACCACCACCCCCGCCTTAAAACTCAGAAAACAAAGTAATGAATCATTAATTGAGGAGTTTCAGATGGCACACCCAGGTTGGTACCAGCCAGGCTCAGCCTTTTAAACCGATTCCCAACGTAGGCCTTTAATTTTTTAAAGAGTTTTTCCAGAACTCAATCCGGGTTATCCACATGTTCACTCCAGCAGTCAGACAAAAGACGAGAACTGTGTGACTTCCCCCTCTGATAAATAAATAGCGTGTGAATCACATTCTCCTGTTCTCCTTCCTGAGCAGGCACAGGCTGACGGCTCACCCACCGTGTGCCACCTGGGCAAAACAGGTACTAAGTAGGAAGAAAGAGTTATGTTAGGTAAGAATGTGACTCAGGGCTCGCCTACTTTTTGCAAAATGGTGACCAGGCATTTGTACCCTATGACAGTGATGTGCCCTGGCGTTACTCGGATACAGTGACGTCTGTCTGCTCAAGTGCTTGACAGTGGCAGTCACCCAGCCCTGATCCAGAAATCGGAGATGACTTGCCTCTGAAGATAAGATTTACCCCATGGCATGTCAAGGGTAGAAGAAGAGAGACAATCACCGCCCCAGCTCATATCAGATCAGCCTCAATGCAGCTTTAGGACTTTGGTAGGGAGTTTTGCTGCTAAATTCACTATCTGTGAAGAGGAGGTGTAGAGACAGGGTTAAGAGGAAACTCCAAGTAGGACTGAGATCGTCAACACAATACATTTTAAAATGAGTTTTAATTTTTTTTTCCTGCAAGCCTAAGATAACAGTAAAGTCTTGATAAAACACTAACAGCTGAAGCCTCTCCTTTCAGGCGACACGTTCACCTGAGACCACAGACTTAGAAGGAGGGGCCTGGGTTTCAGCCCTTTCCACTCTCCTGCTTGCCACCCCAGTACATCTGAAAAGGGGGCAGCGACTAGGAAAAGGGACGCGAGAGTATTTTCCCATCCTAGATAGTCAGGCCCTGAATCATGCACTTTCCCCCTCAGCCAGCAGTATTTGAGATTTTCCCTGGAAGAATATGTCTTGTACTTAAAAGGAAGAGTGGTGGGAGACTGGAGAGGCGGAGAAGAGGAGCGGGGAGAAGGGCGTGGAGGGCGGTTCACGCTCCAGCGTCGCAGGCGCCGGGAGGTCGGCCGCCGCGAGGTTGCGCGCCCAGGAATGTGCGGTCGCATCTGCTGGCGCGGGGCTGGCGGCAGCGGCGGGCTGGACGCGGCGCCGCGCACCTGAGCGCCGGAGGCGGGGCGTCGGCGGGCCCCGCTGCCCCCACCGCGCGCCGCGCCCCTCGCGCGCGGTCTCGGTCCTTTCCGCCGGCGCTTCGGCGCCGCTCGGCTCCCCTCGTTCCCTTCCCTCCCCTCGCTCATTCCCTCCCTCCCTCCCTCCCTCCCAGCTCGGGAGCGCCGCGGGCTCCGGACGGAGAGTTGGCCGCATCTCCTTCCGCGCGGCCGCTTCGGCTCACCTGGGCGCCAGCTCCCAGTCCCGCTCCTCGTCCCCCCACCTCCTCCCAGGTAAGGGGCCGCCCGGGCGGTCCGCGCTCCGCACGCGCACCCGTCCCCCTGGACTCGGCTGGACTGCTGGGTCGGGACGCGTCCCGCCTCCTCCGCGAGTCGGTTAGGGGACTCCGCGCCTCGTCCCAGGAATGAGTGTGTCGGTCGCGGGGACCCCGGACCGGAGCGAGGGCTGAAGATGCGACGGGTCGACAGGTGGGGGGTCTGGCCCGGGTCCCCCGACCGCCGCAGGCTCGGACCCCGGCGGGGATGGGGCGGGCGGGCGGGCCGGGGGGTGGGGACCGTGCCTCTCTCCACCCCTCGAGGGGCGGTGATCGTCCGGGCCAGCCGTGTAGGTGCGTCGGAGAAACTTTGCAGGGTGGGGACTCTGCGGCTCCTCGCCTGCGGGGCTGAGTGGGCGCGCTCTCGGTGGGGCTCCGAAGGGCGCGGCCGCGGGGACGACCCTCGGGCCGGGCGAGGATCTTACGCTTCCCTTCTCCGCCCCCTTTTGTGTTTCCCTGCAGACCAGCCGGTCCCTGGGGGAGCCGCGGCCGCCCCCGCGCCCGGGGGTCGTTCCCTCGCCTTCTCCGGGTGGCGGGAAGGAAGAGGGGGCGGCGGCCGGAGTCGGGGCGGGCGGCCTGAGGTGAGAGCCCGGCCGGCCCCGCTGGGAATATGGCGACCGGTGGCTACCGGACCGGCGGCGGCAGCGGCGGCAGCACCACAGACTTCCTGGAGGAGTGGAAGGCGAAGCGCGAGAAGATGCGCGCCAAGCAGAATCCCCCGGGCCCGGCCGCCCCCGGTGGGGGCACGGGCGACGCGGCCGGGAAACTCCCGCCGGGGCCCCTGGGCACCTCGGCCGCCGGTGCGGCCAACGAGCTCAACAACAACCTCCCGGGCGGCGCCGCCGCACCTGCCGCCCCCGGCCCCGGGGGCGTGAACTGCGCCGTGGGCCCCGCGCAGCTGAGCCGCGCCGCCCCCGGCCAGCGGCGGCCGGAGGATGAGTCCCCCGCCGCCGCCGCCGCCGCCGCTTCGGGGGCAGCGCCCGCACGGGACGGTGAGGAGGAGCGGGACGGCGTCCCGGAGAAGGGCAAGAGCTCGGGCCCCAGCGCCAGGAAAGGCAAGGGGCAGATCGAGAAGAGGAAGCTGCGGGAGAAGCGGCGCTCCACCGGCGTGGTCAATATCCCTGCCGCAGAGGTGAGCCGGGCGGGGGCCGCGGCCGGACCCTGGAGGGCTGCCGCCTCCTGGTGTCTTCTTTCCAGGGCCCAGAGCTTTCTCCCTCGAGCCTGCACTTCTTAGCCTTTCACTGAGTTAGGCAGGCAGGGGGTGATGGAGTTTTACTCTCAACAAATGCTTGCTGGGAAGTTCCCCAAATCCAAAGTCGGACGCGTGCTTTTCAGGCTTCCTGGCTAAGATCTCAGACTCATGATCCTTCTTTTCAGTGTTGGAAGGACAACTCGGGGCTCCAGAACTTGCCCACCTAGCCTTGTTTGTTTATGCTTGATCAGTTAAAAAATTGATTAATGGTGATGATCACGTACTTTGGTTTCCCACGTGCCCATCTCAAATTATCAGATAGTTTATCTCTTCTTCTCTCTTAACAGTGTTTAATAGCACCTGTAAAGAAAACGTGGCTTTAGCACTATCCCAGACAGCTTTATCTTTCAGTGAACCCAAGATAAGTATATCCAGCTGAGCATATGCTCTATTTCATATATAAACCAGCTTTTGGAAATAGTGCTCCCCAACACACGCACACACACGCACACACACACACACACAGTTTTTTTCTGAGTGGTATTGTGGAAATTAGGAACGCTGTAGCAACTCTCAGTTCTTTTTGCTAAGATGCTCTCTCCCTGTATTTAAGTATTTGGCTCTGTGTATTCTGGAAAACATTTGTGGTAGGGTTGGGGATTTTTTGTTTTTTGGGTTGTTGTTGGGTTTTTTTTTGGTATTTTTGAGCAGGCTCAAAAACCATTATGCAGGCAGCAGTATCTTGCCATTGCAGAGTGCCTGGTGAAACATTTTTACTTGGGGTATAACCACACCTTTCTCTACCCTCAACAAAACAAAACAATCCTCTAACAAGTATTTGGTTACTTTAATAGTAACTAACCGGTTTTGGGAAGTGATTCAATAATCTTGTTTCACCCGAAGTAGTTGCATCTTTTTCTCATTGGTTCTAGGTTTTACCTTTTTTTTCCTCCTGGCCTTCTAATTTATTCAACTTTGACACACAGTAAATAAATAGTAAGAATTCACCAACTTTAATTGTGGTTCAAGTAAAAACATTTGTAGTAAGTTAGGGTGTATATCAAACATACCCAAATTTTTAAGTCTTAATATAATTTCCATACCTGGAAAAATCAGAGTTTGTCTTTGAAGGGTATATTTTTATGAGTGTTTCAGAGAGATTTTTATCAGCCAGCAAAACTGTCCTCTGTGGTTTGCTACTTGCACAAAAGATCTGTTACTCATTAAATTGCTTTAAAAGGAATTCATAAGAGTGGTAATCAAATTTCTAGGGTTTTTTTTCTTAAGTTAAAAATATGAAGATTAGGGGGAAACTGAAGACAAGGCTTTGGAAAAGCTACATTCCTCAACTTTCTTTTTAAAAGTAGCTGATGGTCCAAATAAAAGAATTTGTCATTTGCAATCTTTTCCTCATTGTTCATTTGACAGGGGTCTTATTTTGGGAAATATCTTGGCAGATGTTAAACTTCATTTTTTGTCTGGCTGCTTGTGCTAAAATTGTTATTTCTCAAGTACCTTTTTGTTTTTGGTTTTTTAACAAGGATAATGTTTACTGGGGGAAATAAGTATGGTGTATCTCGTGAGATCCTAAGAAGCATCCTTTGTTAATATTCCTGTTTTGGGTAAGGGAACATAGTGCTGAGAATGTAGATGACTCCCCACTACAATTGAGTCTGATAGTCTGGAATGTTTTTCGTTTGGGTGTTGGCAACTCCTAAATTTAATCTTCCTTAAAAACAAACAACCCAGGGTACCATTTTTTTGTCTGTGGAATTTGAACCTTTTTTATTGAATAGGGAATTGAGTACTGTTTTCTTTTTGTGGTAACTCTGGCTCTATCTGTTTAATACTGTAGGACCCAACAAAACATGGTAATGTTTTACCACAGTATCTAATTAGCAGGAATATTTCTTGAGTGCCTCCTCCCCATATTTTCAGGTTTTTTTTTTCCCTTTAAATTTATTTATTTATTTATTTGGCTGCCTTGGGTCTTTGTTGCTGCGCGCAGGCTTTCTCTAGTTGCGGTGAGCGGGGGCTACTCTTCGTTGCGGTTCGCGGGCTTCTCATTGGGTGGCTTCTCTTTTTGCAGAGCACGGGCCTTAGGTGCGTGGGCTTCAGTAGTTGTGCCACTCGGGCTCAGTAGTTGTGGCTCGTGGGCTGTAGATCGCAGGCTCCGTAGTTGTGGCGCACGGGCTTAGTTGCTCCGCGGCACTTCGGATCTTCCCGGACCAGGGCTGAAACCCGTGTCCCCTGCACTGGCAGGTGGATTCTTAACCACTGCGCCACCAGGCAAGTCTCCATATTTTCAGTTTTTTAAAAACAACTTAAGTCTTTCAGATTGTTAATAGTGGTAACACATACGACACAAAACTCTTAAGGTGAATCATTTTCATATCTTTTAATTGTTTTTTTTTAGAATTGTGTGCCATTCATTTCTCTTAGTAGTTTCAACATTGCGAATGCCAGTTGTGGAGTTTCTTGTGTAATACAGCTTAGCACTCCTATTTTAAAAAGTCATATACTATTTTATAGCATTTTCAGGTATGAAAATGCTATAAAAGCAGAAAATCATCAGTCTGTCAATACTCAAAATTAGACTTCTGTTATATATAGTGTTGAATAAGACTCTCTTATTTTCAGACAGTATTCCCATCTAAATTTATATTAGAGATTAGCATGTAACTTGTATGCAAAGAGTCTATTTTAGTGGTTGATAAACATTGTTTCTTCAAGACATATTTATTAAACATGTGTGACACATTTGTTGTGACTTTCATTAACTTATTTTACTAATTACAGAGTATTGTAAAGTTGTTACAGAAGAACATGACAGCAGCTAAAGATACCACAAGCAACTGGAAGATAGTTTTAGTAAGGAAAGAGTTCAGAATCTTAAAGTGGTGGATGGTGATGGGATACCGCATGTGATGGCTGTAATAAATGCAGATATATGGATGCTCATTAATGAGATAAACTTTAGTTGTTCTTATTTACTAAGTTAGAGTTTTTTTTTAACTTTTTTCTGAACTTTTACTTTTTCTGTTTTTTGAGTCATAGCCCAAATTGGTTAATTTGGATGTGACATACTTCCTGCTGATAATTTTTGTATGCATTTATTAGATCAGCCACATGTTTATTACATGTTGGTGTTCAAGGCACTATCATAAGCACTGTGGAGAAAACAAGAAGGATAAGACAGTGTATATTTTCAAGGAACAAGACTGTAATCTAGGAAGAAGGCTAAGGCATAATTACATGAAGAAACTTAAGTACTGTACTGAGTTAACAGTTTAAAAGCCATCTTAATGCAGCATGTAACTAATTGTTTATTAACAGTGTTGTCTGTTTAAAGGAAAGAGATGATGGGGCTAGGAGTAGCTGAGGTTGAGGGTCTTGAGCTGAGACTTATATTTCTTTACCTATATATTTATATATTCACACACGTATACATACCTGTTTGTATAGTATTTTAAATGTCAGAGTGCAGTGGTTCTTAACTGTGGCAGCACATTAATTTCACGTGAGGCTATTAAAAAAATGCTCCCCCCCTTGCTGATTACTTGTCTTCTACCTCCCTGACCTCCTTAGATTTAATGGGTCTGGGATGGATCCCAGGCATTAATATTTTGATAAGCTCCCCTTGTGAGTCAAGGTTTAGAACTATTGGGTTGCAGTCTCAGGATACAGAAATGAACAATAGGACACAGGCCTTGCCCACAAGGGGCTCTCAAGTAATATAGGGAACTGTGTTAAGTAGTACAGTGTTAAGTACAGGCTATTTCCTGAGCAGGGTACCTAACTCGAGGAGGGGGCTATAACTTCCTCGACTGTTATATCCACGTTTTCAGAGTGCTTGTGAAGTTATTGTCATTGGGTAGGAGTGCATGAATGGGTTAACAGAGATGGTTTTCATAGAAAATATCTTTCAATAGATAGAGGTCAAATGACGCTAAAGTTTGGATTTATATATAAAAGTTAACATTTATTGAAACTTAACTGTTTTCATAGTGGTTGGCTAAAGTGTTTTATGTGTTGTCTTGATTAATGCTCACAGCAATCCCATATGGTAGTTATAGTTACTCTTTTTATCCCCATTTCCAGAGGAGAAAGTGGAGGCTTAGAGAGTTTAAATGACTCAAGATCACATGGAAAGTGAGTAAGTGGTAGAGTAGTATTTTTAAAGTGTTTGGTTTTTTGTGTACACGTGTGTCTAGGGAAAGTGGAGTTTTTAATTAATCTATCTTGCATTATTTAGCTTATGTCCCTAGATTTTTTTCAATAACTTTTTATTAGAGGTTATCTTAAATGATTTGAACATCTGAATGGGGAAAACAATGAAAGTATGGAATTGAATAGAAATTAGGTCAAATTTGTAGGCTTAGAGATTGCTTCTGACCTTCTAGTCTGTAGTTTGCTTGGCAAAATTTTGAACACCAGATCATCAGCAAATTATTAATCTGCTTTTGGCTAGCAGTCAGAAAATGTGGATCTTTGATTTTACTTAAGTGATATGTTGTTTTTCAGTCAAGATGGGGTTATAACACCTACTACATACTTTGAAGGAACATTTGATATATACAAACACTTTTAAGTGAACACAATTTAAGTCATAATTATTTAGCATATTTATTGACCATTATATAGGACAAGTTCCACTTAGTAAATCTTATAAATCCAGATAGATTAAGAAATGCCTTTTGGTATGCCCATTATATTCCAGACTGTCTACCTTTCTGTGTGATGAGTCAGGAGAAGAACTAATAGTGACTCAGAGTTGGAGAAAATTGGACTTGTGAATAGGGTAGAAACAGCATAAACACCTAGGTTCCTTAATAATATTTTAGTCGCAGCTTTCCTAAATTGATAAAGAAAATTGAAATTTTAATATTATCAGGATTTGTAATGAGTTTTCTAAGCTGAGAGGGCTTTTTACATAAAAATAATTATTATGTAATTAAAGTAGATGATATTTATGGTGTGTTTATGAAGGTGCCAGGCACTGACTTAAGCACCTTACGTACATTGGCGCATTTAATTCTCTCTACAACCCTATGGGAAAATGGAGCAGAAACGATAAGTTACTTGCCAGAGGCCATATATGTGGTAAGAAGCAAAGTAGTCTGTCTTCAAAGCCTGGTGCTTTAATAACCATCTTATTATATTTCAGTGTATTACATACTATATATTTAGTTTAAGAAATACAAAGATTATTTTATAAGATGCTAATAAATTACTATAGAATTTGAAAATAACCCTGTTATAAAAGGCAGATGAAGTGGGACTTCATTGGAAAAATTTGAGAGCAAATAAATATATAAACAGTGGCATTACAATTCTTGTTTAAAATCTTTGTCAAGCTAGCAGCCTTATTTCTGCTCTTTATTATTTCTGCACTGGTTTTCAGCATCTGTGATATAGGCCAGAAAATAATTATGCTGTTTAATAATAATGCTGATATAATGTCTTAGAAATTTAAAATTACTGGAAAATACTAGTTTGAAATTTTCTAAGAGTTTTTTTCTTTTTAAAAAGTGAGATACAATTTACATACCATAAAACTCACCCTTTCAAAGTGTACTGTTCAGTGGTTTTCAGTGTATTCACAAAGTTGTGCTCTAAGTGCTTTTACATTTTCATCTTAATTTTTTTATTATGTTCCTAGAATGTGTGGTACCTAAGTTTTAGCTCCCTACTCAGTAAAGTGCAACAGTATTCAAACCATGAGAAGCTATTAAGTTAATATAATTTAATATCAGCTTTTCCTGCATTTCACAGAGAAATGAAATGGTAGAATCTCTTCAGTTTTAAGTTTCTTAAAACTTAGACATCTACTACCACTTGTTTTTACTGGAATTTAGTATAAGAGGTACTTAATTTAATTGAATGTAATATTTTCAACTTGTTTAAGATTTTACATATCTTTCATGGAGATCTGTAAAGCTCTACCATCTAAACGTTTGGGAACTTTGATTCAGAGTAAAAATGGAGTTTTATGCCATTAATGGCTTTAGTCATACATTACTTAAATCAGGGTCCTAAAAGATGTGGCTGGGTTGGGGTGGGGGGAACCACCTGTACCAATATCACCTGTGTTATTTATTTAAAATGCAGATTTCTGGGATCCACCTCAGTCTGCGGGTGGGAAAGAGTTACTTAAGACATCATTTTAACATGTTCTTGAGTGATTCTTGTACATACTAAAGTTTGAGAAGCACTGACTTAAATGCTCTGTACTGGTTTACTGATCTGTGAAATGAAATTGATACTGATTATTTTATTTAATTCATATAATAATCCTGTGAGATAACATTTCTGAAAATGTTCTAAGAATGACCAAATGATAAATTATAGTTATTGTATAGGTTACATTGAAAGCTGGTTGTTGATGTCTAGTGGAAATTTCTTACTGGGATGTTAAACATTCTTATTTTTCCCTTCTAATTAAGAACTTTATAGATATTTTAACAGACAACTTGAGGTACTTGGAAATTCAGAGTATCTTAAATATTTATGTAATGTCATATATTTAGTACAAAATGTTGTCTGCCTTGCTTCTTGCAGAAGCCTAGCCTACAGAAAAAACCTCTAATACTTCATGTGTAATTTGAACTGTACTTTTACTCATTTTTCTTTTTTATATTCTTTAAGGGAAAGTGTATGTTTGTAAATATGTTTAATAATTAGTTCAAACTCTTAAAACAGGTTTTGTCCATCTTGTCAAAATAGTCTCAAGTGAAGACTTTTTTCCTTTTGTTTACTGCTCTCACATATTAGACCTGTTGGTGTCCTTAGCTAGTCAGTTGATTCTTAACATATTTGCTTATTGCTGAGGCAACTTTTGGTGTAAGTCTTATCCATTTTTTAAAAAAAAATATTTATTTATTTATTTTTGGCTGAGTTGGGTCTCCGTTGCTGTGCGCGGGCTCTCTCCAGTTGCGGCGAGTGGGGGCCACTCTCTGCTGCGGTGCGCGGGCCTCTCACTGTGGTGGCCTCCCCTGTTGCGGAGCACGGGCCCCAGTAGTTGTGGCACACATGCTCGGTAGTTGTGGCTTGCAGGCTCCAGAGCGCAGGCCCAGCAGCCGTGGTGCACGGGCCCAGCTGCTCCGCAGCATGTGGGATCCTCCCGGACCAGGGCTCAATCCCGTGTCCCCCGCATTGGCAGGCGGACTCCCAACCTTTGTGCCACCAGGGAAGCACAAGTCTTATGCAGTTTTGTTTATAGCTGTGTACATACTGGTGTTAGAATTGAGCCTCAGCTATTTATTACATTCTCCTTGGGTTACTTAAAAATATGCCAGGCACCATGTCTGAATAAAATTATAACTATTTAATTTCTAAAAGCAGCAAAATTGTATACTTAAAGGGCAAAAACAGCTCCAGTGAGTTCAAAATTTAGCGCGTGAATTGGCTAATACACGTTTATTCTGTGATAGTCTTTAGAAATTTCCTTCACCAAATTTTTATGGGTTACAATGTCATTTTCAATAATAGTTTCATTTGCTTTATAAGTTGAATTTAAAGAAAAAGGGCTGTTGTGTTCTGAAAGTTAGTGTTTTATTAGCGTTTTGCTGAAATGAACAGATAGGAGAGAATTTATGTTGTAGATTACAATTCTGTGACAGCTAAAATTTTGTTTGCAGGCTCTTTTTATAAACTGTTAAGAGACTAATTGAATAATAAATAAAAATAAAATACAGTTTGAAAAACGTGATGAAAACATGTTTTGTAATAAAATTAACTTTAAAAGATACCTTTTAATATTCAGCTTATCTATGGGCATATAAGTGAACTACTTAATCTTATTTGAGAATTTTTCAGATTATATAAAGTATGAAATGATTTTCTATTACTTTTGGAATTCCTTGCAGAATATTTTTAGTAGTATTTAAAGAGAATGGAAATCTGAGTTATGAAGAACAAAATGAATATTCAGAAGATGGTACCTGAGGAATATGAATAGGAAGTATTTTAGCTGAAATAGTCAAGTTACTTTAGGTCTCAAATTCTTGACAAGACCTCTTGATATTCTGTAATGCAAGCAAAAGTTGATCCAAATCAAATTTGTATCTTAAATTATTTTTTTTCTGCTGGTAAAAATAATGTGTTAAAACAGTAATGTATTCATTGTAGTTCCCTCGTGTAAATACAAAAAAAGATAGAGAAACCTATCACCTCTTATACATATTAATATTTGTTTCTAGTCCTTTTTCTATCTACATAAAAAATGGAACCACACTATACAGATTTATGTGTATATTTAGTCATTCATTATGAATATTTTTATGGTGTTATTTTTCAAAAATAGGGGGGATGGATTTTTTTTTTTTAATCATGGTAAGATACCCATACATAAGATCTTAACCATTTTTAAGTGTACATTCAGTGGTATTAAACACATTCACATTGTTGTGCAGAAATCACCACTACCATCCCCTTAACTCTTTTCATCTTGTAAAACTGAAACTATATACCTATTAAACAATAACTCTCCATTCTACCCTCTCTCCAGCCCCTGACAACTGCCAGTATACTTTGTCTTTAGGGATGGATATGTTTGGGTTTTTTGATGTTAAAATATTTCAACATTGCTTTATTGGCCCTACTGCTAAACAGCTATTTATTCCTTTTCATATATTGTGTTTCCTGAACCATTCAAGAAATGTGTTCGGGTCATTCGAAGCATCTTATAGATACTGGGACCTTCAGATAATTGTGAAGGATGCCCAGAGATTTTTTTTTTACCTCCTCTGTTGCCTTTGATTTTGGCGGGAAATTTGTGATTAGAGCTGCAGTAATTATAAGTCTGTGTAAGCTGTAACTCAACATACAAGTTCACGAAACTCAACATGGTATTCAAAAGTCACATGATTAAAAACCACAGGATGTATGGAAAAGTGGAGTTTAGGGGCATAACACTCAAAAACTTTGTCAGTGACATGTGAAAAGACAGAAACCTAATAAAGACTAGCACAATTTTATACATGTTAAATGGTTAAGAAATATAAATGTACTGCAATAAAGATGACACTTTACCTTATAAAAGGCCTGAAGTTTGCTTACAGAAGTGGGTGTCAAAAGGGTTGCAACGGGCTTCCCTCGTGGTACAGTGGATAAGAATCTGCCTGCCAATGCAGGGGATACAGGTTCAATCCCTGGTCCAGGAAGATCCCACATGCCGCGGAGCAGCTAAGCCCGTGCGCCATAACTACTGAGCCTGCGCTCTAGAGCCCGTGAGCCACAACTACTGAGCCCACGTGCCACAACTACTGAAGCCCGCGCGCCTAGAGCCCGTGCTCTGCAACAAGAGAAGCCACCGCAATGAGAAGCCCGCGCACCACAACGAAGAGTAGCCCCCGCTTGCCACAACTAGAGAAAGTCTGCGCACAGCAACGAAGACCCAACACAGCCAAAAATAAATAAATAAATAAAAAATAAATTTTAAAAAAGGGTTGCAACTTGTGAAGTGGTGGAAGAAGGGCTATCTGAAATTGGATTGAAAGTTTAACACCAGACATGGATGGGTGTAGCTCATAACACATACAGTGAGTGAACTGAGCTACCTGGCAGAACTTTGTGGTGTGTGTATTTTGTGCGTTTCTGTGTGGCTGGGTAGTGTTTTCTCTGCTCACCTAGTGTTTCTTGCAGTTGCACAGAAGCAAATGTGAAATTTGTGTTATGCTCAACTTGCTCCCTAACATATTAGTTGCTTTGGAACAAATACAGTTTTCTAAACAAATGCTAGAGTGTATATGTATATGCCCATACATACATACATATCTATGTATCTATCTATATCTGTATTCATATCCACATCCATATATCCAAAATATATAAAACAGTGGCATGGGAAGATCAATCCAAGTAGTGAGGTAAAGAAAGATCTAGGGAGCAGACAGTGACTAGAGCTGAGAATATGCATTTAACCATATACTGATTGCTAGGGCAGTGGTGGTAGAAAAGGAAAGCAGTGGATGGATTTTAGAGGGTTTTTCTTTGGTATTAGAAAATTACATAACTGGGTGTTTTGAACTGGAAAAGTCTTTAGAGATCATCTAATCCATTATAAAAAAGTGTTAACTTGGTTTTCCCAGACTACGTTTATCTCAAAATTTAAGTTGTATTTCGGCCTCAGCCTTCTTCCCTCTAGCTGAGTGTTGCAGTCCTGCCTCTTCCCCCCCCACGCCCCCTCCAGGCTAACTCTACCCTGATTACGATCTGGAATCTTGCTTATTTTATTCCTTCTTAAATACTCAGCCTTTCTCTTGGTTCATCTTGCCATGAAGGAATGTTCCCTTAATTCTGCTTCACCTTCAACTTACTTTTCTTTAAGCTCAACTTAAAGGCATTGTTTTCACCTGCTAACTCCCATTTCACTGCTCAGTCCCACTACTTTATTAAAAGTGATCTTGCCAAGTTTGCTTATGGCCTCATAATTGCCAAATGTGACAGCTTCTTTTCTATTTTCACCCTACCTGACCTTCTTTAGCATTTGCCCTTGTCACTCCTCTCCCTTGGGTGCTACAGCACTTTGGTAGATTCTTTTTTAGTTGGTTTACTCAAAAACATTTGAGTGCCTTCTCTGTGCCCCAGGCCCAGTGCTCAGTGATACAATGAGTTACATTATCACCCATCTTTAAGGAACTTCAGGTTTTCTCTTAAGGAAAAAAATGTCTTAGTTTAGGCAGTTATAACAGAATCTCATAAACTGGGTGGTATATAAACAACAGAAATTTATTTCTCACAATTCTCGAGGCTGTGATCTTGGACTCCCAAGATCAAGACAGCAGCAGAATCTGTGTTTGGTGAGAGCCTGCTTCCTGGTGCACTCTGTCCTCACATGGTGGAAGGGGTTGAGAGAGATCTCTGGGGTCTCTTTTATCAGAGCACTAATCCCATTCATGAGAACTCCACCTTCGTGACCTAGTCTCAGCCCAAAGACCCCATCTTCTAATATTATCACATTGGGGTTTATGATCTCAACATAGGAATTTTCTTTTTTTTTTTAGCCTTTTATTTTTTTTAACATCTTTATTGGAGTATAATTGCTTTACAGTGGTGTGTTAGTTTCTGCTTTATAACAAAGTGAATCAGCTATACATATACATATATCCCAGTATCCCCTCCCTCTTTCGTCTCCCTCCCACCCTCCCTATCCCACCCCTCCAGGTGGTCACAAAGCACCGAGCTGATCTCCCTGTGCTATGCGGCTGCTTCCCACTAGCTATCTATTTTATGTTTGGTAGTGTATGTATGTCCATGCCACTCTCTCACTTCGTCCCAGCTTACCCTTCCCCCTCCCCGTGTCCTCAAGTCCATTCTCAAGAAGGTCTGCGTCTTTATTTCCGTCCTGCCCCTAGGTTCTTCATGACCTTTTTTTTTTTTTTTTAGATTCCATATATATGTGTTAGCATACGGTATTTGTTTTTCTCTTTCTGACTTACTTCACTCTGTATGACGACTCTAGGTCCATCCACCTCACTACAAATAACTCAATTTCGTTTCTTTTTACGGCTAAGTAATATTCCATTGTATATATGTGCCACATCTTCTTTATCCATTCATCTGTTGATGGACACTTAGGTTGCTTCCATGTCCTGGCTTTTGTAAATAGAGCTGCAAGGAACATTGTCATACATGACTGTTTTTGAATTATCAGCATAGGAATTTTGGGGAAACAAATATTCAGTCCATAACAGATAACAAATAATTATAATTTGATGTTATAAAAACTGCAATGTAGAAGAGAACAGAGTACTGAACTATCTCAGAAGAGGGAGCCACCAGTTACATGAGGGAGTCAAGGAGAGCTTTATATTTGATGAAGTGGTATTAAGCCCTGAGACTTGACTGATGAGGACTTCCCAAGTGCAGAGGGGGACACAGTAACATTCTAGATAAGGGAAGGCACAGAACCAAGAGATAATAGCATTACATTGCATGCCTGCTGTGTGCACAACACTGTGCTGGGAACTTTCCATGCATTATTTCTGATCTTCACATTAACTCACAAGGTAGATTTTTTTATATTTCTCATTTTACAAGATGAGGAAGTTGAGCCTCAGAGAAGTTGTGACTTGCCCAAAGCTATAATGGCAAACTTGGGCTCCACATTTGTTTAGGTGCCAGTGCTCACACGTTGGTTATCATTGTTGGAAAGAGGGAGGGATATGTTCTTACAGAGGAAACTGATATGCAGAGAATTCATGATTGGGAGTGAATGGAGAACAGCTAAATAGGAATGATATGGACCAATTGTGATGGATCTGAATGTCATGCCAGGGAATTCAGACTTTACTCTGCTGTTCTTTGTTAGTATTATTGGCTAAGCATTTCCTTCCTTTGTCCATACCTATTTATACAATAACTCTGACAGCTTCCAGAATGGAATAAGTTTTGCCTGCCTAATTTGAAGTCATTAAGGGAATTTTCTTGTTCAGAGACAGGTACCTATTCAAGAATGGTAAACAATATAAAATCCTGTAAAAATAATATGCATATAATAGAATAAATAAATCCAGATTTTCACATGGGTTAAAAAGAAACGAGAGGATAGGCCCTAAGCAAAGTTATACCAAAAATAATTCTGTACTGAAGATCTGGGGGTGACTTCTTGGGGGAGCAGGTTGGAGTAGAGATGGGGGCGCTGGTGATATTAAATTGTCAGATTCTGTTCTGAATGTAATCAGGGAGAGGTTTATAGCTTAATATTGTCCCTGGGTTTAGACTTTTCCCTGTATTTGATATAAAAACAGGTGTTAATTCCATTCCCAGATTCTTTTAGTTCATCTTGGAATACAGATGCTTGGAATACAGGTGCTAAAGGATGGGCATTGCCTTTGACTCTTTTCCTGCTTTTATTCAGCTTCTACAGATGTTCCCTTCCTCCCTTCCTGTCTCCCTTCCTTCTGCCCTCTCTTACTTAGAGGAAGTTAAGTGCTTCTCCAAATCACGTATTAGGAATAGTGTTTATTTTTGATGATTTAAAGGCAGTGCCTTCTCATTGCAGAAAATTTGAAATTAAACAGCCAAAACAGGATTGTGCAAACATCAGCTATAGATTACTGCTATCGATTTGACATACATTCTTTCATTTTTATTAATTGGGATTATATTCTATGTACATTTTTATAACCTATCTTTATTTTTTATTTTTAAAAATTTTATTTATTTACTTTTTTTGGCTGCGTTGGGTCTTCGTTGCTGCTCACGGGCTTTCTCTAGTTGTGGCGAGCGGAGGCTACCTTTCGTTGCGGTGTGCGAGCTTCTTATTGCAGTGGCCTCTTTTGATGCAGAGCACGGGCTCTAGGCGCATGGGCTTCAGTAGTTGTGGCTCACGGGCTCTAGAGCGCAGGCTCAGTAGTTGTGGCCTTAGTTGCTCTGCGGCATGTGGGATCTTCCCGGACCAGGACACCAGGGGGTGTCCCCTGCATTGGCAGGCGGATTCTTAACCACTGTGCCACCAGGGAAGCCCCTATAACCTATCTTTAAGCTTGACATTATATCATGAATAGTTTCCTTTTAAACTTTTTTTGAAAGCTGAGATGTTAATTTTTTGATTTCATAAATGTAATTCCCACTATCCAATGATAACTATTACTTTATAGTTTTAGTGTACAAGTTTTGAGGATATTTTTGGGCATACACCTAAAATAAGTATATAAGTCCAGAAATTTAGTCATTCTACAAATATTATAACCTTTTTGCTCTTAGTATCTTATGATCATCTTTATATGTCAGTGAATATATATATAGCTGTGTTGTTATTCTTAATGGCTACAGAATATTTAATAATTTAGATGTTCCAGTAAAGCTACCACACATTTGCTACCTTCTTAGTATATATTGCATATTAGACACTGAATTAGGCCTTTTGGGCATCTGAGTTGCTCTATCTGTTGTTACCAGCATTGCCGGGATTTGGACAAACTCTAATTCATGTTCTTTTCCTTGAGCAATTTAAAATCTAATTTGGAGAAATAAGATTATATAAGATAATTTTGAAACATTTTAAGAAAATGTGTAATAAAGTGTTAAATTATGCCATACTCTTAGTACAGAGAAGTGAGAGTTCCGTAGAGGACTGAATAGTCCAGGAAGTTTCAAGGAGGGAGTGTGAGATTTGAGCTGATCTTGAAGGACTGATAAGAAATGGGCAGGTGAAGAGGAGAGTCATATTTCAGACTGAGAGAGAGCAGAGTGGGCAGTGGTACAAAGGTGGGCGTTAGCAACCTGATTGAGATACAGGGTTTATTTATTTATTTATGTTTTGGCTGCACCGCGCAGCTTGTGGTATCTTATTTCCCCAACCAGGGATAGAACCCAGGCCCCTGGCAGTGAGAACACCGAGTCCTAACCACTGGACCGCCAGGGAATTCCTGGGATAGAGGGTTTATATTAGGAAATATACCTCAGCTTTGAAGTATATTTAGAGTAGAGTAGAGGGATACAGGTATTACAACTGGTAGTTTGTTTTGATGCTGCCTTCAAAGCTCTACTCTGTAGATGATTTGAAGCACTCAAATTTGTTCATAGTAATATTTCTTTTTAATTTACAGGCATACCTCATAGATGTTGTGGATTTTGTTCTAGATCACTATAATAAAGTGAACATTGCAATGAAGCAAGTCACATGCATTTTTTGGTTTTCTAGTGCATATAAAAGTTATGTTTGCACTATACTGTCGTCTCTTAGCGTTATATCTAAAAAAATGTACATACCTTAATTAAAGAATACTTAATTGCTAAAAAATGCTAACCATCTGAGCTTCCAGCAAGTCATGATTTTTTGCTGGTGGAGGGTCTTGCCGGATGTCTGCTGACTGATCAGGGTGCTGGTTGCTGAAGGCTGGGGTGGCAGTGGCAATTCCTAAAATAAGACAATGAAGTTTGCTGCATCAGGTAACTCTTCCTTTCACCAGTGATTGCTCTGTAACATGCAAAGCTGTTTGATAGCATTTTACCCACAGTAGAATTTCTTTCAAAATTGGAGTCAATCCTCTCAAACCCTGCCACTGCTTTATCAACTAAGTTTATATAATATTCTAAATCCTTTGTTGTCATTTCAACAATCTTTCAGCAGGAGCAGATTCCATCTCAAGAAACCACCTTCTTTTCTCAACCATAAGAAGCAACTCATCTGCTCAAGTTTTATCATGAATTTGCAGCATCTCAGTCACATCTTCAGATTCCACTTCTAATTCTAGTTCTCTTGCTATTTACACCACCTCTGCAGTTACTTCCTCCACTGAAATCTTCCATGGGGGTTTGGATCACCTTCTTCCAAACTCCTGTTAGTGATGATATTTTGACCTCTTCCCATGAATCATGAATGTTCTTAATGGCATCTAGAATGGTGACTCCTTTCCAGAAGATTTTGAATTTACTTTGCCCAAATCCATCAGAGAAATCACTGTCTATGGCAGCTATAGCCTTACACAGTGTATTTCTTAAATAATAAGACTTGAAAGTTGAAATTACTCCTTGATCCATGGATTGCAGAATGAATGTTGTATTGGCAGGCAAGGAAACAACATGAATCTCATTGTACATCTCCATCAGAGCTCTTGGGTGACCAGGTGCATTGTCAGTGAGCAGTAATATTTTGAAAGGAATCTTCTTTTCTGAGCAGGAGGTCTCAACAGTGGGCCAGCTATGTTGTAAACAGATGTGCTGTCATCCAGGCTTTGTTATTCTTTTTATAGAGCACAAGGGCCCCAGGATTTTCAGAATGGTAAGTGAGCATTGGTTTTAACTTCAAATCACCATCTGCATTAGCTCCTAACTGACGAGAGAGTCAGACTGTCCTTTGAAGCCAGGCATTGAATCTCTCCTTTCTAGTTGTGCAAGTCCTTGATGGCACCTTCTTCCAATATAATGCTATTTTTTTCTATCAGTACATTGAAAATCTGTTTTTTTAGTGTAGCCACCTTCGTTAATGATCTTAGCTAGATCTTCTGGATAACTTGCTGCAGCTTCTACATTAGCACTTGCTGCTTCACCTTGTACTTTTATGTTATGGAGATGGCTTCTTTCCTTAAACTTCATGAGCCAACCGTGCTAGCTTTAAACTTTTCTTCTGCAGCTTTCTCACCTCTCTCAGCCTTCACAGAATTGAAGAGAGTTAGGGCCTTTTTCTGAATTAGGGTTTGGATTAATGGAATATCGTGGCCTGGTTTGATCTTCTATCCAGACCACTAAAACTCTCTCCATATTAACAATAGGGCTATTTTGCTTTCTTATCATTGAGTTCAGTGGAGTAGCACTTTCAATTTCCTTCAAGAACTTTTCCTTTGCATTCACAACTTGGCTAACTGTTTAGTGCAAGAAGGCTAGCTTCGAGCCTGTCTTGGCTTTCAACATGCCTTCCTCACTAAGCTTAATCCTTTCTAGGTTTTGATTTAAAGTGAGAGACTTGGGACTCTTCCTTTTGCTTAAACACTTAGAAACCATTGTAGGGTAATAAATTGGCCTAATTTCAATATTGTTGTGTCTTACGGAATAGGTAGGCCTGAGGAGAGGGAGAGAGATGGGGGAATAGCCGGTCAGTGGAGCAGTCAAAACACATAGCATTTATCAATTAAGTTGGCTGTCTTTTTTTTTTTTTTAATTATTTATTTTATTTATTTTTGGCTGTGTTGGGTCTTTGTTTCTGTGCTAGGGCTTTCTCTAGTTGCGGCAAGCGGGGGCCACTCTTCATCGCGGTGCGCAGGCCTCTCACTATCGCGGCCTCTCTTGTTGCGGAGAACAGGCTCCAGAGGCGCAGGCTCAGTAATTGTGGCTCACGGGCCTAGTTGCTCCGAGGCATGTGGGATCTTCCCGGACCAGGGCACGAACCCGTGTCCCCTGCATTGACAGGCAGATTCTCAACCACTGCGCCACCACGGAAGCCCTAGGCTGTCTTATATGGTTGCAGTTTGTGCCACCCCAAAACAATTGCAGTAGTGACGTTAAAGATCATTGATCACAGATTACCATAACAAAGTAATGAAAAAGTTTGAACTATTGCGAAAATTACCAAAATCTGACTCAGAGACAGGAAGTGAGCAAATGCTATTGGCAAAAATGGTTCTGAAAGACTTGCTCAACGCAGGTTTATAAAAAATGCAGTGTCTGCAAAGTGAGATAAAGCAAAGCACAATAAAACGAGGTATGCCTGTAAAAGACTTTGTTAGAGTTGCTTTAGTTTGTAGAGAAATTGAGTAGAAAGTAGAGAGTTCTCATATACTCCCCTACTCTCTAGTTTCCCCCATTATTAACATCTTGCATTGGTGTGGTACATTTGTTACAACTGATGAACCAGTATTTATGAACCAATATTAAATAAAATCTGTAGTTTACATTAGGGTTCATTCTGTGTTGTACAGTTTTTAAAAAATTTTGTTGAATGCATAATGTCACGTATCTACCGTTACACTATCATAGGGAATAGTTTCACTGCCCTAAAAAATCCCCTATGCTTCACCTATTCATACCTCCTCCCCTTCCCCTGGCAACCACTGATCTTTCCACTGTCTCTATAGTTTTGCCTTTCCCAAATGTCATAGAGTTGGAATTCTCCTATGCAGTCTTTTCAGACTGGCTTCTTTGATTTTAGCAACATGCATTTAAGGTTCTAAGATTTCATTTTTTTAAAATCAGATAATAATGGTATTAATTAACCTAATCACCTAAGTTTCCCTAGATGACCTGGGATGATTTTTTTTCAAAGCATCTTTATCTACCCTCAGATGACAAACATTTGTTACCAGTAAGGAGTTATAGCATAAATGAGGTGTTGAATCAATGTTTATCAAATGAACAGTTGTTCAGAAGAGTATGCCAAAGCTTTAATGGAAATATCAAAAGAGGAGCACTAAAAAATATTTTGGTTAATGATGATATTTTCATAAAGTATGTACAACTTCATAAGGTATATATAAAGCCTTGAGAAGGTCCTATTGCTTATTTGATCATGTCAGTTAGAATATGTTTATGTTAAAATATTAATCACATTACTTTCTAGTCCACATTTGTAGTTTTTTATGTGGTTTTCCACAAATATCTGATCCTGTGTTTTCACAAAGAAATAAAAATCTATCCTTGACTTTCCAAAGATCCTTAGAATTCATTTTTTATGAATTCTAATGATCCTTTAATTCATTTTTTTATTGATTCAGTGAAATGTCAGAAGGGTAAACATCTAGAGCTTAAGGGCTTTCTTTATGCCTGGCTTCATTTCTAGATGGCAATATATTTGGATTCAGAGAAGTTACTTTCACCTTCAGTATATAGAACTTAAGGCCTGTGTTTCTAGCCTGTTGATTAAAACCTTTCCTGTGTCAATGAAATCTATCCACAAACTTCTCCCAGAGAAGGGACTCAATCTTGAGATTGGTGGAATATTTAGATGGTAAGTTGATTAGAGACAAGGAACTTTAATTACATTCCTCAAATTTTTATTTTGTTGAATTCAAGGTTAAAAGGGTGAACGCAAAACAACTTCAAGCTTATACATGGTTCTGAAATCATTATTAGAATGTAATGTTTTCCTTTCTTAAGCTTAGCTTTCCTTGAGACTCCACTTATCTTTTTTTTTTCCCCCCACTTATCTTAATATCCTCAACACTTAGCTCATTGCTTGCTATGCAGAATTAAGACTTTATTGAGAATATGGCAAATGTGTCAAATCTGATAAATGATTTCATTTATAAATTATATTTTCTCCTAGATTCCTGCTCTAAAATCACAAAATCTTGAAGTTGACTTAAAATTGGAGTTAAACTTATGATAGCTCTTTTTTATTGTGAACTGCAGTTGGTAATATTGTTATCTATTCCAGTGAATAGTTGAGGATAACAAATACTAGAAAATTTCTGCCAAAAAATTTGTGTGGGCATAAGAAAGAGTCAGTTACAGTAACTGCTGTTATTTTGATATTTTGTAAATTACTCCCTTTGCAATACCTGTGTCTCAGGAAACCTCTTTTTTTTTTTTTTTAATGTCATGGAATTTTTTAGAATGAAACTGTACGAGAGACATTTTTAGCATTTTGTAACCCACTGACTTTTCTGTGAAGAATTTTCACTGTTACTGAGTGGAATTTTTTGTTCAAGAAAAAATTTATAATAGTAACACATAAGATGGGCATGATAATGGTAAAATGTTTTGCCCATTTAATTTTATTTTGGCTCCAGAAACAGATTTGACAGTTTTGTTTTTTAATAGACTTTAAGAGCAGTTTTAGGGTCACAGCAAAATTGAGTGTAAGTTGTAGAGATTCCCCACATCTCTCCTCCCTCTCACGTGCATAGCTTCCCCCATCATCAACATCCCCTACCAGAGTGGTATATTTGTTAGAACTGATGAACCTACACGGACACCCAAAGTCCATGGTTTACATCATGGTTTACTCTTAGTGTTGTACATTCTGTGGGTTTGGACAAATGTATAATGACATATATCTATTGATATAGTACCGTACAGAGTAGTTTCACCACCCTAAAGATCCTCTGTGCTCTACCTGTGCAGACTTCCTACTAACCCCTGGCAACCACTGATCTTTTTACTGTCTCCATAGTTTTGCTTTTTCTAGAACATCATATAATAACAATCATATAGTAGGTAGTCTTTTCGTATTGGCTTCTTTCGCTTAGTAATATGCATTTAAGGTTCTTCCATATCTTTTCATGGCTTGATAGCTCATATCTTTTTAGTTCTGAATGCTATTCCATTGTCTGGATATACCAGTTTATTTATCCATTCATCTACTAAAGGACATCTTGGTTGCTTCCACATTTTGGCAGTTATGAATAAAGCTGCTATAAACTTCCACGTGTAGGTTTTTGTGTAAACATAGTTTTCAGATCCTTTCGGTAAATACCAAGGAGCATGATCAACGAATTATATGGTAAGAGTGTGTTTAGTTTTGTAAGAAACTGTCAAACTGTCTTCCAAAGTGGCTGTACTATTCCCACCAGCAATGAATGAAAGTTTCTGTTGCTCCATATCTTTGACAGCATTTGGGGTTTTCATTGTTCCTGATTTTGGCCATTCTAATAGATATGTGGTGATACCTTGTTTGTTTGGTTTTTTAAAAGTAAATTTATTTATTTTTTGGCTGTGGTGGGTCTTCGTTGCTGTGTGCCGCCTTTCTCTAGTTGCAGCGAGTGGGGGCTACTCTTCGTTGCGGTGCGTGGGCTTCTCATTGCTGTGGCTTCTCTTTGTTGCAGAGCACAGGCTCTAGGCGTGCAGGCTCTACAGTGCAGGCTCAGTAGTTGTGGCGCACGGGCTTAGTTGCTCTGCGGCATGTGGGATCTTCCCAGACCAGGGCTCGAACCTGTGTCCCCTGCATTGGCAGGTGGAGTCTTTTTTTTTTTTTTTTAATACTGCTTTTTATTTATTTATTTAATTTATTTTTTATTTATTTTATTTATTTATTTTTGGCTGCGTTGGGTCTTCCTTGCTGCCAGCGGGCTTTCTCTAGTTGCGGTGAGCGGGGGCCACTCTTGGTTACAGTGTGCGGGCTTCTTGTTGTAGTGGCTTCTCTTGTTGCGGAGCACGGGCTCCTGGCGCGCAGGCTTCAGTAGTTGTGGCATGAGGGCTCAGTAGTTGTGGCTCGTGGGCTCTAGAGTACAGGCTCAGTAGTTGTGGTGCACGGGCTTAGTTGCTCTGCGGCATGTGGGATCTTCCCAGACCAGGGCTCGAACCCATGTCCCCTGCCTTGGCAGGCGGATTCTTAACCACTGTGCCACCAGGGAAGTCCTGTGGTGGTACCTTGTTTTAATTTGCATTTCCCTCATGACACATAATATGGAGCATCTTTTTATATGCTTATTTGCCATTTGTATATCTTCCCTGATGAAGTGGCTATTAATAGGTCTTTGGCCCATTTTTAAATTGGGTTGTTCATTTTCTTTTTGTTGGGTTTTAAGAGTTCTTTGGATATTTTGGCTAACAGTCCTTTTTCAGATGTGTCTTTTGTAAATATGTTTTCCCAGACTATGTTTTGTCTTCTAGTTCATCAACTGTTTCTCTTCATGGATTGTGCCTTTGGTGTTGTACCTAAAAAGTCATTGCCAAACTCAAGGTCATCTAGGTTTTCTCCTATGTTAGTTATCTTTTTTAAAAAAAATATTTATTTATTTGGTTGCATGGGATCTTAGTCGCGGCAGGCGGGCTCCTTAGTCTGGGCAGGCGGGCTCCTTAGTTGCAGCACATGGGCTCCTTAGTTGTGGCATGTGAACTCTTAGTTGCGGTGTGCATGTGGGATCTTGTTCCCTGACTGGGGATCGAACCCAGGCCGCCTGCATTGAGAGCGAGGAGTCTTTATCTTGGCACCGCCAGGGAAGTCCCAGTTATCTTCTATGAGTTTTATAGTTTTAGGTTTTCCATTTAGGTCTGTGATCCATTTTGAGTTAATTTTTGTGAAAGTTATAAGGTCTGTGTCTAGTTTCATTTCTTTGTGTGTGGATGTCCAGTTGTTCCATCACCATTTGTTGAAAAGACTATCTTTGCTCCATTGTATTGTCTTTGCTCATTTGTTAGTTAACTGTATTTATGTGGATCTATTTCTGGGCTCACTATCTGTTTCATTGCTCCTATTGGACTGTTCTTTCACCAGCACCACAGCATCTGAATTACTGTAGCTTTATAGTAAGTCTTGAAGTTAGATAGTGTCAGTCCTCCAACTTTGGTCTTCTCCTTCAATATTGTGTTGGCTATTCTGGGTCTTTTGCCTCTTTATATAAATTTTAGAATCAGGTTGTCGATATCCGCAAAATAACTTGCTGGAACTTTGATTGTGCTCTCATTGAATCCATAGATCAAGTTGGAAAGAACTGAAATCTTGACAGTGTTGAATTTTTCTAACTGTGAACACAGAATATCCCTCTATTTATTCTTCTGATATCTTTTCATCAGAGTTTTCTTGTTTTCCTTATATAGATGTTGTACGTGTTTTGTTAGATTTATACCTAAATATTTAATTTTGGGGGGAGCTATCGTGTTTTTAATTTCAAATTCCACTTGTTCATTGCTGGTATATAGGAAACTTATTGATTTTTAGAATACTAATCATATATTCTGCAACCTTGCTATAATATAATTCCTTATTAGTTCTGGAGCTTTTTTGTTGATTCTTTCAGGTTTTCTACATAGATGATCATGTCATCTGTGAACAGTATCATTTCTTCCTTCCCAATCTGTATACATTTTATTTCCTTTTCTTAATTGCATTAACTGGGATGATAGTTTCATTTTTTAAGTTTAAATTACCTGATTCCACGGTAATCTTTGAGAATAGTTTTAAAAACAAACAAATAGTAAAACCCTTTTGTAATTTATTAACTTCCCATGCATTTTTCTTTTAGACCTTGCTTACATACTGTCATTGAGTTCTTTAAAATTTGTTGTTAAAACTGTTTACATTGTTAAAATGGGGAAAAATAATAGAAATTTGCTCTGGTGCAAGGAATGAAACAGTGTGATTAACAACTTTTGTTTCTTTCTTATTTAAAACCAGCACCTATCTTTAGCTTTTTATGCACCCATAAATTAAAAATATTGATATTTTTTTCTTAGAAAAGTAATCCATTAAAAACAAAGAATAACTGGTATTCGTAGAGTATAACTTACCAGTTTCAATATACTTTTCCATTTATTATCTGATTTTTTTTAAAGAACACTTGAGAGTTACTCAACTAAGGATAGATTATCAAGATGTTTGTTAGAGTTGCTTCTTTTGGAGGACTTGAAAATGAAGCATAATTTAAGATGATTATTAGATGGGGAGATGTTATTTAAATATGTTTCTTAGTTATTTAAGTTCCATGGATATGATGACTGTATTTTGCAAACCAGTAATCAGGATATAAGACCTGACGACAAGATAGGATATTTGAAATTTGGATAATCCTGGAAAAATAGACATGGCCCTACTCTATGATATGGCTTACTCTTTCTTGTCATATGGGGAAAGTTTTGAGATTTGTGTGATTCATAAATCTATTATGCAAGTTACTTAAAATTCTGTTAAAATCATAGTACAAGAAACCTTCAACGTAAGGTTATTAGTTTTATATCCTTGATCTTTACATAGCCTCATTGGGTGGGGAATCTCATATATAGCCCAAGCCAATAACTTTTAGGGCTAGTCTTTCAATACCTCCAGGAAAACCAAAATGTGAAGACTAATCAAAGTCCATATCTGAAATAGAAAAAGACAGGAGTGAACTTATTTTAACGTGCACACATTCCTTCCTTCCCATGGCTCTGTTTGGAACTTTTTCTTCATTTCAGGGTCTCGGCTATAGCACACAATCAGAAATGCATGTGTGTAAGCATGCTGGTATTTGTTCTATTGGGATGAGACTATATCCTTCTAGTGTGAAGTTCCCAACTTGCTATTCTGATTCCTCTCTTTATGTCTGTCCTCTCTAACCTTCCTTACTTACCAGTTGTCCTTTTTGTTTTTGCTTTTGTTTTGATACTCTTGGAGGCGAAGGGTTCAGAAATAAAACGCTGGAAAACCAAAGACATACTGTTCAGGGCTGCCTTCTGAAGCAGGAACAACACATCATCAGGCAGCTTAATGGGAAGAAATACTGGTTATAATAGCCTTTGGCTTAAGAGTAAATGATAGTGATTCAGCTTACCTACAGAAATAAATTTTTTCCTAACTTGAATCATTAAAAAACAACTACCTTTATTACGGAAAAATCAAATGAAGAAAGGTGAACAAAATAGTATGATGAACCCCATGTATAAATGTATTACCCAGATTCAATAATATTTCACCTCTTTCCCCCAATTCCCATTATTTTGAGGTAATTCTAGAATCATGTCATTTCATTGTAAATAGTATAAATTTATAAAGATAAGGACTCTTTACAGATGACCACAATACCACTATTACATGTAAATAATAATTCCTTAATATCAAATATCCAGTGTTCAGACTTCCATGATTATCTCATGCATGTTTTTTATATTTTGCCCAAATAAAGTCTATACACTGCAGTTGGTTGCTGTGTCTCTTAAGTTTCTTTTAATCTTCACATTCTTCCTCTTTTATTCTTTTGCAGTTTATGTTTTGAATAAAGCTGATTGTCCTGTAGTATTCTCTACAGCCTGGATTTTGCTGATTGCATTCCCA
Organism: Eubalaena glacialis; assembly: GCF_028564815.1. Lineage (NCBI taxonomy): Eukaryota > Metazoa > Chordata > Mammalia > Artiodactyla > Balaenidae > Eubalaena > Eubalaena glacialis. Next base: position 40,018,321 of record NC_083726.1, read on the forward strand.
TGGCGTTGTTTAGTGTAATCCTCTGAACGTTGTATTTCTTGTAAATAGGTAGATTTTGATCTAAACTAGATGTTTGATCAGATTCATGTTCAATTTTATTTTCTCAAGAATACTTCATAGGTGATATTTTGTATTTCCATCAGGAGGATTAAAACTCTGGTCAACTCTTTTTCTGTGATGTTAGCAGATACTGATGAATTGCCTAGATCAGCTGTCCCCAAGCTTTTTAGTTTCAGGACCCCTTTATATTCTTAAAAATTATTGAAGACCTAAAGACCTTTTGTTTATGTGTAAATGATATTATATCTATTGGTGTTTACCCTATTAGAAATTAAAACTTTAAAAGTTCAGAAATACCTTGTTTATTTAGAAATAACAAAAATAAACCCACTGCATGTTTAAATAAGTAACAATTTTGTGAAAACTATTTTCCAAAACAGAAATTTAGTGAGCAGAGTGGCCTTGTTTTACATTTTTGTAAATCTCTTTATTGTCTGGCTTAAAAGAAGACAGCTGGATTCTCATCTGCTTTATCGTTTAGTTTGTCATAATATCATGTGTCATGTAGCCTCTGAAAACTTCACGTACACACATGAGAGCGTGAGGGGGAAAAAGCGAGTAACATCTTAGTATTATTGTAAAATACTTTTGACTCTGCAGATTCTCTGAAAGGGTTTTGGGAACCCACCCACAGGGGTTCCTTGGACCATGCTTTGGGGTCTGCTGGTCTAGCTACATTTTGTTAAGGGTTGCAAAATGGTGATACTCTAATTCTGTCATTCCCTTGTAATTTATTAGCTGGAGTATTTTATAAAGAGAACTTTTATCAACTATTTAGTTACCTTGAGATATGGCCTGTACAAATAAGGTAGGCTAAATGCTTGGTTTTTTCCCTTTAGAGAGATAGAAGCTTTATTGCATTTGTTTTACCATGTGAGAAAGAGAAAGAGAGGGCCATGCAGCCCACTTTGTACTAATTGAAACCATGTCTTCCAGTTAGAGTCTCCTAGAAGGGAAGGGAAGTCTCCTCTGCTAATGCATTTGAGTTGCCGTCCTAAATTATTAAAGTGCAGTTTGTATCTTACAGGTTGCTTATTTAGTAGTATATCATATAACATTATAATCTCTTTAAGAAACTACTTGGGGAGTCTAAAAAGGATTGAAAAGCTTCCAAGGTATCTGATGCTTTTACCTATCTGCTTCCTTATAGAAATTTTGTAAAGATTAACAAGATAATGTCTGTGAATAGTTTAAAGCTCTTGTATATTGTGAGATGTATTACTGTTAACTCCATAGAAGGAAGAATATAGGCTCTCTTACGGGATGTTAAGTTTTGCTGCAGTTTGATTTTAGAAAACTGAACTTTCTAATCTACTTCCAGAATTGCTTCCAAAATTTGAGCACCCTTGAAGCAAGACTGGGAGTTGTAAGCTGTCATAAATGATAAAATCCAGAAACTAAAACTTGGAATGGAATGAAGTTTGGAGAGAGGAGATGTGTGTCAGAGAAGTATAAGCAGTAGATTAATTAGTCATAATAAAACTTAATTTCTTGTTCTTAAAAACAAATGAAAGGGGAAGGTCGTCCTAGTTTCTTACTCTTGTGTACTTGAGATGAAATGTAGACTCAGTTTTCCTGTACTTAACAATTTTTATTTTAATTGACTTTTGGAATTTTTATGATACAATAGAAATATGTTGAGATGAGTTTATTGAGCCAACCATCTATAGATCTTAAAATATTTGGCAGTTTAAATAGTTATTTAATGTGGGTTAGAAGTGAGAAAGGATGTGAGTTGAAGGATGGAAAGAAACTGAACCAAGTAGAATAATGTCAGCAAAATAAATCTTTTCCAGTTGGACTTAATCTCTTGTTGTTTTTGGACCTGGTGAAAATTATTTTAGAGATTAGAATTTAATAGTATAATTATGGCTTGAAGATATCTGTTTTAGCTTTATTTGTAGATTATAAGAAAATTTTAAAAATTTGAATAATTTTTGCATTTATAAAATTTCTTAGAAAAAAGTTACATTTTTTGGAGAATCTTTTGAGTAACCACCATCATTCCATGGAAAAATATCTGTTTGGAGAAGAAATTAAATCTTTTCTTTCATTGTTTTAATCTTTTTTCTCATATATATTGGGGGTATTATCAAACCTCTTCATAGTTGAAGCCCATAATACAAGTATTGTTGATTTTTGGAAAAGTATATGGTGAACTGTCCCTCCTTCCTGGAAATTGAAGAAGAGTTTTCTAGTTGTTAATGAAGAATGCAGTGATTGGTATATGTATAACTGATTCACTTTGTTATAAAGCAGAAACTAACACACCATTGCAAAGCAATTATACTCCAATAAAGATGTTTAAAAAAAAAAAAAAAGAATGCAGTGACTGAATGTTCACTACAAAGTTAAAAAATTTTTTGGTTTACTTAAGGTAGTGATAGATGCATATTTACTATGTTTATACAATTATCAGTATGTGTTTTGTTCTCATTCTTTTTTTTTAAAGTATAAACTTCGGAGCTTTATGGAAAAAAAATGCTTACTTTGACCTTGAAATAGTTTGGTATCACAATTAGGACTTTTTAAAAAAAAATTATTTATTTTATTTATTTATTTTTGGCTGCGTTGGGTCTTTGTTGCTGCGCGCGGGGTTTCTCTAGTTGTGGCGAGCGGGGCAGTGGCTTCTCTCGTTGCAGAGCACGGGCTCTAGGCGTGCGGGCTCTAGAGTGCAGGCTTAGTAGTTGTGGTGCACGGGCTTAGTTGCTCCGTGGCATGTGGGATCTTCCCAGACCAGGGCTCGAACCCATGTCCCCTGCATTGGCAGGTGGATTCTTTTTTTTTTTTAATAAATTTATTAATTAATTTATTTATTTTTGGCTGTGTTGGGTCTTCGTTTCTGTGTGAGGGCTTTCTCTAGTTGCGGCGAGCGGGGGCCACTCTTCATCACGGTGCACGGGCCTCTCACTATCGCGGCCTCTCTTGTTGCGGAGCACAGGCTCCAGACACGCAGGCTCAGTAGTTGTGGCTCACGGGCCCAGTTGCTCCGCAGCATGTGGGATCTTCCCAGACCAGGGCTCGAACCCGTGTCCCCTGCATTGGCAGGCGGATTCTCAACCACTGCACCACCAGGGAAGCCTGGCAGGTGGATTCTTAACCACTGTGCCACCAGGGAAGCCCAGGACTTTCTTTTTAATATTACATTTAAAAGCATTGACTTTCTGAAAAACAATATATGACCCAAAACAAGCTAATTCCATGGGTTTAAAAACATAAATAAAATATACTTTCAGGGTGTGTTCCAGTAAATATAGATTTAGTGTAAAAACTTGCTATTATAGTTTAGGGTAATTGATGATATAAAAGCACGACATGACCCTAAAGGGCCAAAATTTAGAGAAGACTCTAAGGCAATAAAGAAACCTTCTTTTTGAGTTTTTAATTTAAAATTATATAATTAAAAATTTTTATATTTATTCTTGGCTGCGTTGGGTCTTCGTTGCAGTGCGCGGGCTTCTTTTGTTGTGGAGCATGGGCTCTAGGCACGTGGGCATCAGTAGTTGTGGCATCTGGGCTCAGTAGTTGTGGCTCTTAGGCTCCAGAGCACAGGCTCAGTAGTGGTGCACAGGCTTAGTTGTTCCATGGCATGTGGGATCTTCCCGGACCAGGGATCGAACCCACGGCCCCTGCATTGGCAGGTGGATTCTTAACCACTGCGCCACCAGGGAAGTCCTGAAATTATATAATTTTTTTTTAATTGGGGGAGCGTTTTGCAGAGGTGTAGTGAAAGAATAGGATCATTCTGGTCTTCCTTTTTAAAAATCTCTATATCCTTTTGAGTAATGAAAACTCACTTAAAAAAAAAATTGGGGACTAGTTACAGCCCCAAACCTTTGAAGTGGTAGCCTCTAGTGACTATTTTAAGGACTGTTTTTTGCTTTGTACAGCTTTTATGAAAATAATCATTTATGAAAAATAGGTAAATAGTCCTACTAAATTTCTTACCAGGTCTAGTTATTTTTAATAGGCAATTTTTTATTTAGAATGTAAAATAAACTATCTTATTATAAGCTGCTATTGACTGAATGTTTATGTCCCCCCCAGATTTTTATGTTGAAACCTAATCCCCAGTGTGATGGTATTTGGAGGAGGGGTCTTTGGGAGGTGGTTAGGTCATGAGGTCGGAGCCCTCATGAACGGGGTTAGGGCCCCTATAAAAGAGGTCCAAGTGAGTTACCTTGCTCCTTCCACCATGAAAGAAAAGCAGAGAACTCCATCTGTGAACCAGGAAGTGGCTCTCACCAGAATACCCAATCTGCCAGTGCCTTGATCTTGGACTTCTAGCCTCCAGAACTATGAGAAATAAATTTCTGTTGTTTATAAGCTACCCAGTCTATGGTATTTTGTTTATAGCAGCCCAAAGGGACTAAGACATGAGCTATTACTCCCTTTGACAATTTCATATTTGACTTAGTACTTTTTCTGGAATGTATATTTTGCATGTGCTTTGTAGTTGGATTTATTTTTATTTATTTATTTTTATTTATTACATTACGAACACATAGCCTAGTTAATTGCTACATATAGTATAACTTTAAATTTATTTCATTTGTTGGTTGCTGTGTCAGAAGTTCACACTAGCCTATTTAAAACAAATTTATAAAACTTTATTTGCCAAAGAATCACTATGGGAGATTTAGTAAATCTAGGATAGGACCCATGAGTCTGCATTTTAAAGATTTCACCAGATAATTTTGATGAATGTGGACCATCAACAATACGTTTGAGAAATATTGATTTACAGAATTTATTAATAGCTTCATGTTAGCTAAAACAGATTACTCAATTTAAATCTGTGGTTTATTTTTTCTTGGCTTTCATTTTAAAAGTCCTACTTTTTAAAAGATTTCGTAGAGTTATTAAACATTTGGTATTTTGCCTGTGAAGGTAGAGTAAGGAAGCATTGAGAAAATGCTATTTAAAAAATGCTAAGCCCTAATCATAAGGAAATAATGAAAATGATACTGTGTTGTCATTGTAAATAAATATAGCTACCACTTATTTGAGGACTTTTACTTGACAGATATTTTAGGTAAACACATTTAATTTATTTAATCCTGAATTTAGAGATAGGCGAGTGAATCTCCATTTTATTCATGAGAACCCTGCACCTGCTCAATTTTACACAAGTAATAACTGATGGTACCGAGATTAAAATCTAGGTGTATTTCACCCCTGAATCCATCCTTCTTAATAATTAACATCATTAGTAATTAACAATATTCAATAATACTTATTAAGAATTAATATGAAGAATAAATGTTAGGAATTAATAATTCTTAAAGATTAACATTACATTAACGATAATTTGTATAATGGGAAAATGATGAGTGGATAGTTGTTTGATAATGTGAGGCTTGCTGCCTTGGAACACTGATCACTTAACTCTGTATTTACCATATTTTTCACATGGGGTATGGAAATCTGCTGAGATTCTTCTTGGTGCCCTGCCCATTTTTCCTGTCTCTCTCATGATTTTAAGTGTTGATTCACACAGTTTAGAATTTATCTTCTGTCCTCTGTCCTCTAGGAATAGACTTGATGGGAATGGGTGCCATTTTATGACTTGGAGTTTGCAGATGCATAAATGGATTTAATGTGATTTTGGTGTAAGCCTTTGTGGATTTCTTACTCTGGAATCTGTAAGAGCTGGGTTCTTGCTTTGGTCTTTATGTGTGAATGATGCTTTTGCTTTGCAAGAAAGGATAAAGGGAAACAAGCTGAACTGAATTCTAGTTCGCTTTGACAAAGTGGTAGGTCCATTAGTGAATGGGCCAGAATGAGGATGTGAGTGGAAATAAGAGTTTAGTAATCCCAGGCTATCTAGATTTACCCATGTGGAGATACAGAAGAAAGGACTAGATGCATTAGAAAGATACAGGGTAAAGACTAAAAGATTTTTGACTTTTCTACAGCTTTTACCTAACTTCTCTCATCTTTGATTTCTTTGTTTGTTAGAATACATCTTAACGTAGTTGTTCTAATATCAAAGCCTATTTACAGGACTATTGTGAGATTCAAATGAGAGGTTATCTATAAAAACTGTTTTGTTGAATGTGAAGTATTATCCCTACAAATGCTTTTTATCACTGTTTCCTGTCTCAGATATCTGGATTTTTTTAAGCTCTACTGTACATATTGACTGAGATTTTTCTATATTTCAGGTAACATTTACTGCATTTCAGCTTCTTTTGAGAAGGCTGCTTTTAAGTTTGAGAATCTTTTCTAGCATTTTTTTCAAGTGGCAACATTTGGGTTTTCATTTGAGATATTTTTATTTGTTTTTACTTTTTATTGCTTTCCCATTTTAATTTCTGAATATGATTAAACAGGCTATAACCCTCCTATATTATAATTCCCTGAATCCTGTCGCCTCTGAGCCCTGCTTAAGGTATGGCCCTGTTTGATCATATTATTTTTTTTACTGATGACACATGGCTTTTCATAGGTTCTTAGTGAAAAAAAAGTTTATGGAGATAAAGGGAACATGATGAAGGGAGGGGGCTTTGGTTTAATGTAACATAATGATGCAAAGGCAGCATCAAACTTCACAGAAAACAAATTTCCTAGTTCTAATAGGGCTTTAAATTCAAGTGTTACTAATATAAGAATTTTTTTAGAAAGTAAATAAGAAAACTATCTTCTTATAACTAAAAGTGAAATATTACCTTAAATGTAATATATTAATTTTTAGAAGTTACATGCCTATGATAAAATTTCAAATGGTACAGGCAACCACTGTTATTTTTTTGTGTACCTTCCAGAGATATTCTCTACTTTTGCCAACAGATATGTATGGCTATCCCCAGAGATTCTTTCTTTCAAGGCTGGTGATGAACACTGTCATGAATTTGAAATCTTTTGTTAGTAACTTTCTTGTTAGAAATATTATGGCTAAGAGTTAGAAATACAAGTTCTTAAGGACAGATTTTTTTCCTTAGCTGTGAGTATATAGTTACTATTTATATTCTCCAGTTTGTATGATTTCATCTTTTTTCAAAGTTCAATAAAATGCTTTTTGACAATCTTACTAGATAGACTGTGTCTGGATTTTAGGGAAGAGGTCTGGCCTAGAGATAACAATTTGGAGCTAGTCAGTCTATGGCAGTGGTTCTCAAGTTTTAGTGCACATCATCACTTGGAGGGCTTGTTATACACACATTACTGATGTCCACCCAGTGTCCAATTCAGTAGGTCTGGGTTGGTGTCCAAGAATTGCACTTCTAACTTGTTCTCAGGTGATACTGATGCTACTCTGATTCCACACTTTGAGAACCAGAGATCTGTGCTGTTCAAACCATGTGAGAGTAGATAGATTGAGTTAGCTTGGGTGTGAAAGAGCAGACAGAATTCTGAGGGCTGAGTACCTTTAATTAATGGAGGCAAGGGGTGGGGTGAGGTGGGGTGAGGTAGGGTGAGGTCCTGCCAGGAGAAGAAGAAAAGTTCAGGTAGTTAAATAAATTTGGAAGGTCTTTTATGTTATATCACTCTCTTGAAAGTTTCAGAATACACACAAACATGGTAAAGGACTTAAGAAATTCCTGAGGAGAGAATTACATGGTTTTTTTTTCCTTTTATTTTTATTAGGACTTTCCAGTGGTTGGTTGGTAGGGGGCAAACATTTCCAACACGTTTTTTTCTTTTTTTTTTTAATTTATTTATTTATTTATGGCTGTGTTGGGTCTTCGTTTCTGTGCGAGGGCTTTCTCTAGTTGCGGCAAGTGGGGGCCACTCTTCATCGCAGTGCACGGGCCTCTCACTATCGCAGCCTCTCTTGTTGCGGAGCACAGGCTCCAGACGCGCAGGCTCAGTAATTGTGGCTCACGGGCCTAGTCGCTCCGCGGCATGTGGGATTTTCCCAGACCAGGGCTCAAACCCGTGTCCCCTGCATTGGCAGGCAGATTCTCAACCACTGCGCCACCAGGGAAGCCCCCAACACGTTTTAAAACAGTGTTTTATGGGTTTTCATTTAGTGCTGACAAAGGATGGACACAAAGCAATAAGATGTCTTAACAGAGGTCGATTAGCAAATCAGCATCAACTTCAGGACTGGGATATTTACCTTGATTTACAATCTGTTTAATCTACTCCATTCTCTTGATCACTTTTTTTCCATTTTATTTTATTATTTTAAAAAAATTTTTATTGGAGTACAGTTGCTTTACAATGTTGTGTTAGTTTCTATTGTACAGCAAAGTGAATCAGCTATACATATACGTATATCCCCTCTTTTTTGGATTTCCTTCCCATTTAGGTTACCACAGAGCATTGAGTAGAGTTCCCTGTGCTATACAGTAGGTTCTCATTAGTTATCTATTTTATACATAGTATCAATAGTGTATATATGTCAATCCCAGTCTCCCAATTCATCCTGCCCCCCCCCTTTCCCCCTTGGTATCCATACGTTTCTTCTCTATGTCTGTGTCTGTATTTCTGCTTTGTAAATAAGATCGTCGATACCAATTTTTTCAGATTCCACATATATGCGTTAATATTTGATATTTGTTTTTCTCTTTCTGACTTCACTCTGTATGACAGTCTCTGGGTCCATCCGTGTCTCTACAGATGACCCAATTTCATTCCTTTTTATGGCTGAGTAATATTCCATTGTATATACGTACCACATCTTCTTTATCCATTCCTCTGTTGATGGACATTTAGGTTGTTTCCATGTCCTGGCTATTGTAAATAGCACTGCAGTGAACATTGGGGTGCATGTGTCTTTCTGAATTATGGTTTTCTACATGTTTTAAAGAATGGTTCTGTATGTCTGCCTTGGGGGCAGAAGGAAAGGGTTGCAGTAGAGACAGTTTACCATTTCCTGGCTGGCCGGGGGAGGTGGGTGTGGCATGGAAGCTGGGGAGGTATTAGCAGTTACCAAAAGGAAAGTCATCCGGGTTTATTACAGAGAGGACGTGGTACCAGCAAAAAGGCCCTAGAGGAGTTTCCTAATTCTGAAGTTGGTTTGCCTGTGTTTGAATTCCAGCCACGTTTGAGAATCACTGACTGATCCTATTTGTATTTTTTTTTAAAGATTTATTTATTTAATTTATTTTTGGCTGCATTGGGTCTTAGTTGCGGCACGCAGGCTTCTCTCTAGTTGTGGTGCACAGGCTCCAGGGCGCGTGGGCTGTGTAGTTTGTGGCACTTGGTCTCTCTAGTTGAGGTGCGTGAGCTCAGTGGTTGTGGCGTGCAGGCTTAGTTGCCCTGTGGCATGTGGGATCCTAGTTCCTTGACCAGGGATCGAACCAGTGTCCCCTGCATTGCAAGGCAGATTCTTTACCACTGGACCACCAGGGAAGTCCCTTGTATTTTTTTATAGATTAATGTTACACACAGTAGGTACTCAATTAATAAATTTTAACTTTCACCAAATGGTCTTTTTTGGTTTCTGGTTTGTTGATATACCACAGAATGTTTTCAATTTTGCTAGTGCAGAGATTTATACATTTTGTACTTATTATGTTGAATTACTCATACCTTTTTTCATTAAATTTCACAGTTGTACTCTGATATATAGTAAAAGGAGAGGGAATAAATAAAGGGTTTCTCTTTTAATTGCTTTAGCAGATTAGGCAGGCATGAATGTCAGGAATTTGTAGCCTTCAGGTCAGGGAAATTCTTGTTTGTGTCACCATATATGGTTTCACTATCTAGTACAGAGTCACTACCACAGGTGGCTCTTGAGCTCCTGAAATGTGACTAGTCTGAGTTGAGATGTGCTGTGAGTATAAAATACATACATACTGGATTTTGAAGACTTTGTTTGAAAAAATGTGAATATTAAATCATTAAAATATTAAACATTCATATATAATGTTTTATATGAATTACATATTGAAATGATACTTTTTTGAGCTATTGGATTAAATAAAATATATTATTAAAATTAATTTTACCTATTTCTTTTTACTTTTTTTAAATGTGGCTACTAGAACATTTAAAATTACATGTGGCTTACATTTTATTTCCATTGGACAGCATGGATATGGGGGAAGAAAATTAAAATAGGAACATCCAACTTTTAATACTCTGGCATTTGTCAGTGGATGAAAGGGAAGGGAAGAGATGAACTAGATAGTGAATCATATAATGTTATGAAAAGATTAACACACATCTGTTATCTCTAAGTTGCTTGGCAATAGCAATTTGCATATGTATTCTAAAGATATAGTGGTAGAGAATCTTCTGTAAATGTTAATTATAAAAATGACTTTGGAGAGAGAAAACAACTATTTGTTACATGTGCCCTTTCCTCAAGGAGGTGAGCCATAGTTTTTAAAAAACAAAGCAGACATTAATACTAATTTATATAGATAGGGCTTAGCAGTTTGGAGAAAATGAACATGTATTATCTGATTTGCTCATATTGACCTCATTTTTGGTAATTGTAGAAACAGATTTAATGTTATGCCACTAATAGGTTTATCATACAAACTGGTGTACTCAGACTGCCATCAAATGACTCGGGTAGGAGAGGACATGGTTTATATCCCAAGGGGCTCGAGTTGTACTAGTATGGTTGCCCAGTTCTTTGAAGTATTTTGTACTGTTCTGTACTATTTAACTATTCCCCCCCATCTTTGAATGCATTTAGTACTTTAGGAATAGGTCATATATGAACTGTGCCTCTGCATATGAGGGTATGTATTTCCAGGAAGGGTATATGTACCCTAAAATGAGAAACACAGCTTCTAAGAAACTGGAACTACATCAGATCAACTATTTCTTGAAGGCCTCTTTTATGAGTTCTGGATATAATATAGGAGAAGATGATGCCTCTGCTTTCTTTTCTCTTTTACACTACCTTTCTAACTATTCTTTATTGGAGGTTAATTCTGTTAAACAGTGTCTCCACCCACCCCCATCACATATACAAAATCTTTTCCTGTAAACGAGAAGACTCAAAACTATAAGGTTTATAAATCGTAACTTTTAAAAACAAAATTTTAGTTAACAGTACTTTGAGTATAGATAAAATAATCAAATACACAGAGTACTTAAACAGTTATAGTAATTACACATCCCAGGACTTAATCTCTTTTAGCTTCAATTTCCTCACTTGTAAAATGGGACTAATATTCCTCTTGGTGTTGATATATGGATTAGTAGTAATAATGGTGATGATGATAATGACAATAGAAGCTAGGTTTTATTTCTAGACACTCTTCCAAGCCCTTATGTGGTTGGTATTATTATTATTACTCCTGTTTAATAAAAGAAGAAATTGGCTTTATTTGGAATTCAGATCCATGCAATACTGTGTTCACTGAGCTTACACATTAATGCCCTTGACCACCATGTTATTTAGCACACGGGGAACTCATTAAATGGTAGGTTAAAAATAAGCACAAAACAAGACAGCTATAACAAAAAAACTGACGGAATGGAAAGAATAACAGTTAAGTAAGAGGCTCAAAGGCCAAAATATTTGCCCAAGGCTATTTTACTAGGAGGTGAAAAAACTGAGATTTGAGCCTAGGTCCATCTGACTCTAAAGGCAAATGATTTCATCACTTACAGCCTAATTTACTTATCTCTGAAATGTAGAGAATATTATCTGGAGTGGTTGAGCATATGTAACTGCTTAGTGTTAGTGTCTGACTCATAGATACTTAATGCATTTTAGTGATGATGATTTAAGATTATAGATATCTAATGGTGGTATATCCATAACATATTCTCTTCTCCACTTGAATTTATCGCTCTTGCTGTTTAAAAATACCATCTTTTTAATGATATAAAATATTCATTGATTTTTCTTTTTTACTTCTAACTTTTTTGCTTTTTCTGCCCTTGTCAAATTTCTATGGCTTATGACCTCCCTATGAAATTAGATTGATGTCCAGTTACTGCCATTCTCATTAAGACTTGGGCAGTTGTTGTCGCAAATACTTGGACATTTATATTGTGCTTTTGTTTTCTATGTCTTCATACTTTTCTTTTTTAATTTCCCTCCCTCCCCACCGCCATTCACTACATTCCGTGTTTTTCACAATGGTCTTTATTCAGTAAGCAATATTTGGAGACTGTGATGTATTTGGCATTGTGCTAGGTGATAGGAATACAGTGATGACAGTGATGGGTTTAACAGAGTCTTTCCCCCCCTCCAGATGACAGATATTAGTTAAATAAGTGAACATGAGTGGGTTGAGTCTTACAAAAGGGTAAGTATAGGGCAGTGCTTCTTAAAGTGTGGCTTTTGGGTCTAGCTTTATCATCACCTAGGACCTTGTGAGAGATGCAAATTCTTGGGCTTCATCCCAGACCTACTGTTTTAGCAAGCACTTCAGGTAATGCTGCTGCGTTGTAGCGCTTGAGAACTTCAGCATAGGTTATTAGGAAATTTTAACACAGGAAAGTATTCTTACCTTGTGAGGTGATGAGAGTGGTGGTTGTGGTGTGTAAGTATGAAGGTTATTCCCATGAAGTGTTTTTTAAGTTCTTTCATTCTTTCCCTCTTTTTTCCTTTTTTCAATGCCTGCTCCCAGCACTTCTGCTGCTTGTTTTTATGTCTGTCATCTTGAATTGTCCGGTGGTACTTAATAACTAGTTTCATTCCCTGTTCCTAACATGGTCAGTTGACCAGGAAAGGACCAGATTCCTGTCAATGCCACACTGAAGTTTACCCTAGGAAAAAGCATTTTATCTTTGCTGTTTCCTGTTTCCTTCATTTCATTTCCTCTGGCTACTCCTGACTAGGATAAATTGATCAGAGGCTGCTCACCACAGCTGATTGCAGAACTCCAGGTACTTGCATTTATAACCCACTATGTCTGTGGTAGATTTGCTTTTAATGTCTAGCTGTGTCTCCCAAACTGTTATCATGGGCCTGGCACTAAACATAATGAGCTATTGTCTTTAGGTGTGTTTTTTTTAATACTATATTTGTTGCAGCTGTGTCTAATAAAATAGTTGGTTAAGAAGAGTGAATCTTTTCTTTCCATGCCCACCCCCCAACCCCCGCCTTTAATCTCTCTTCTTTTGCACAATTTGTAAAACTGCTTTTGGGGAGTATGTAGTCTTTTAAACCCAAATATTTTCTTTTGTTAAATATCAGAAAAGAAAAGAAAAAAAAAAAATGGAAACAGGATGGGCCACAGACAAAATCCTTTCTAAATATCACAGAAAATAATTTTTTAGAACTTCTGATGTTCTGTCTTTCATTGGTAAGTTTTTTTTAACGAACGTCTGGTCTCAAGCTGCTATAGGTTATTTTCTTCCTCTTAAATTATATGTTATATAAGAATGTAATTGATGTTCTGAATGATTACGGATAGAAATGTGCATAGTTGTAAAATGGGATTTACTGTGAAAAATTTTTTTTAAACTAAAGATGGATTTCCTCTATAATTCTCTTTTTTTCTTTTTTTTTAAAGGTGAATTTTAAAAATTTTATTTATTTTTTTGGCTGTGTTGGGTCTTGGTTGCTGCACACGGGCTTTCTCTAGTTGCGGCGAGCAGGGGCTACTCTTTGTTGCGGTGCGCGGGCTTCTCATTGAGGTGGCTTCTCTTGTTGTGGAGCATGGGCTGTAGGCGTGCGGGCTTCAGTAGTTGTGGCACGTGGGCTCAGTAGTTGTGGCTCACAGGCTCTAGAGCGCAGGCTTGGTAGTTGTGGTGCACGGGCTTAGTTGCTCTGTGGCATGTGGGATCTTCCTGGACCAGGGATTGAACCCTTGTCCCCTGCATTGGCAGGCAGATTCTTAACCACTGCGCCACCAAGGAAGTCCCACTGTGAAATTTTTTTAACATTTTAGTCTTATTTAGGGATTGGTTGGTCTGGACAATATTGTGAACTAGTGGGCTTTCTCCAGACATTTATTACTACTGTACAAACGGAAATGAAGCTAGTAAGATGAGGTAGAGAGCAGGGGAAGTGTTTTTAATGACAAGAACAAAGTCTGCCTCTGTTTGTGAATGATACGCGTATTTGGCCTTCTACATTGGCCTATTTTATCCAATATCTAAAACGCCCCTGCTGCAAAATATTACAGAGATTTTTAGCTTGAGTTTAGATTTTTAAAAGTATGTTGATAGTCAAGAGATATAACAGATTGAATTTACTAAATATTCCAAAATGAAACAAAAAAAGTTATAAAATATTAATTCTATCTGTGTAAAAATTTAAAAGAAGCAATTAAACATAATTACTTTTTGGTATTATTTATTTTGAAGGATGACTAGCTTGGTCGCGGAATTTTAGTTTTATATAACATAGATAAATCTGCATTTGTTTTGAAGATTGTTCACTTAATTTAATTTACTGAATTAAATTCTTATGTGTGCTGATGATGTGCGTCTGTATGTAAACATGAATTTTTATTCTAACATGAGGCAAAAAAAATCTTGTTCTTCTTGGTTGGCTGATAGGAAGAACATAAATAACCCTATTACTCATTAAAAAAGAAAAACTGAAAGAATTTCAAGTATTTAGTTTCCTATTAAATTTAGATGGGAAGATAGACCTCCAAGTTGGACTTTCACTCATGCTTAATGAGTATATGCATTAATTACTGTTAGCTTGATTCTGATTTGATTTCCTTTAAAGACTCAATTAAGGACAGTTAATTACTGTTGTTTATGTTGAATGTAGCATATTAGTTAGAAGGGTGCCAGTGCCAGATGAAAAATAATCTATTAGTGTCTAGGATTCATGGTTTTTCTTAACTGTCAAACCTTAAATAAATTTTTTACTATATTTCTTAGTCTTTCTAGTTAAAATAACAAATTATTGGATCAAGGATGACTGTCTTGGTGCTCTTTCTCCTACACCATGCCTACCTCATAATATTCTTCTCTTTTGTACGTTGAACATTTTTTAGGCTTTATCTTAATTTGACATTATAGATTGCTCTTTCCTTTAAAGACTCCTTGAGGGAAAACTCTTTTTCCTTTGCTTCAATTATGCTACACTCTCCAAGTTTCTCCTCTAATTCTTTGAAAACTCCTTCACAATCTCTCTGCTTTATTACTTCTTTAAATGTTGGTATTCTTTATGGTCCTTTCCTAGGCCTTCTTCTCAATCTGTGTGTAATTGCTCAGCGATCTCAACCACCCTCATAACTCCAGGTTCTGTGTATATGCTGATAGTTAAAAATTTTTTTTTATTGAGATAGATTGACATATGATAAACTGCATAAATTTGAAATGTACAATTTGACAAGTTTTGACATGTGTGTACACCCATGAAACCATCACAACAACCAAGATATTGAATATATCCATCACCCTCAAAAGTTTGCCCGTAATCCGTTGTAATTTCTCCCCCATCCAAGGCAACCACTGACCTTTCTGTCACAATAGATTACTTGGCATTTTCTAGAATTTATATAAAGGTAATCATATAGTGCGTAGTCCTTAAAATCTGGCTTCATTGAGCACAGTCATTTTTCTTGTATCAGTTTCCCTCTAATCCTTTCAGATGGATTAGCCTTGGGGTGCTTTCTCATGTGCCTCCACTGGTCAATGCTTAGCTTAAATCTAGAGAGGGGACCCTTTCAGATCTCTGGATATTTTTGTGCAGCTTTCTTCTCTTCAGAATTTGGTCCTGCATACTCTAGCTACCTTGGCCTTGCTGGGCTCCCATATCCACTTCTTCAATTCAGGGAGATTGCTGGTCTCTGCCCAGGTTCTTTCTCACTGTGCTGCTGTCTGGAAACTCTCTAGGAAGTAATTGCAGAGTTTTTAGGTTTTTGTCTCTCAGGATTCATTATTGTGTGCTGCCTTATAGTTATTGTCTGAAAACCATTATTCCATGCATTTTATGTATTTGTTGTTGTTTCAAGCAGGCAGGTAAATCTGGTCCCTCTTTCTCCAACTTGGCCAGAAGTGGATGTTATTACTGTTAATTTATGAATATGTATTTCCAGTGCCTATTTTCCTCTTGAGCTTAAAACTTTTGTGCCAGTCTGTCTACTGAACATTTCTGTTTTTTTTCTAAAAATTTACAGTCTTTTCTGCTAAACCTTATTGCTCTGGTGTTCCCTGACTTGTGAGTAGTGTGGCCATCTGCTTAGTTTTCCAAGTTACTGATATGAATGTTCTGAATTACATGAGTATGTGGCATATTTCCCTGCCCCACCTCCATGTCACATCTATTCATTCACCACATGTTGTCAACTTTAGTTCCTAGATATCGTTCAGATTCATCTACTTCCCTCATATCCTCATTACTACTATACTATTTCAGGCCACCGTTATCACTCATTTGGATCACTACAGTAGCTCCTAATTAATTTATCTGCCTCCAGTATACTATTCATCTTGTTAGAGCTAGGTTTCAAAACACAAATCTATTCATACAATTTTCCTCTTGGAAAAGGAGTTAGGAAGTCCAAACTCTTTAGTTAGTTCAACACTTTCTCCATTATCAGAACTATATTCAGATTTTGAGTCGCTTTCATTTTCCATTCTCAAGTTTTAAAATGTTTGGAAAGTAGTGATATGCAGTTAGGCATGGGGCTAGTTGGGGATGTCAGGCTGTCAGGTGTGGCACTTTAGACCAGGACACCTCAGACTTAAATCTGTATACAAATCACCTGAGTCTTTTGTAAAATGCAGATTTTTTTGAAGGCTCTGGGGTGAGGCCTGAGATTGTGCATTTTAGCAAGATTAAATGCATTAGAAAACTAGTCGAGATGATAAGGAACTTCAATGAAAACAGACGTGTACTTCCTTTTACTTCCTTGATTTCCCCCTCAGAGTACAGTAGCAGTACTTCACAAGCTGAAATGATTCCTTGATTGTTACCGAACGGAAAAGAAAGGGCATTTAAATACTGCAGTCCCCAGTTCCCAAGTGGTAATTCCCCCACCCAAGGGGTGGTAAAGCATCACCAGAACTAGGCTTTTTGAGCAGCTTTCCATCTGCACACTCTCCCAGAGTCTTCCTTAGTTGGTTGATTTTTGGGAAGGAGGAACACTTTCCTTTTGCACAGAGGGACAAGAGGGCTGTCTTTTGAGCCATTGTCTTAGAATTATTGCCAAGCTTTGTCTGTTAAATGGGACCATATCCTCTCTTTTTAATATATTGATTACAGGTACTACCTTATTACTATTACTGTTGTTATTATTTTGGGCCATATTATAACTATTGGATTGGCTAGTCCATGTCTTCCCCCTCTGCACACACTTTCTTTGCTGGTGCTTTAGTGGAATAGTATTTGTAATTAAGATAAAATTTAAATGTAGTCATATTTAAGCAAACATTATTTATGCAAATGGTGGGTGCTGCCGTTACGGGTAGACTTTCATGCATTATTTTAATCCCTATTGTTGTGCCAGTAAGAATGTTATTTCCCTGAGTCATAGGACTGGAAGATTCTTCCAGCATTATCACAAGGATGTTTTTGGTTTTCCCCGTTTCTATTCTTTAAGGACTGTCAATTTATTTTTGCTAATCTTTTCTTCTTGTTCTCTCAGGTTTATTGCTGCTATTCAACATGTTTGACTACTTAAATTAAGCTAATTTGACAATTTGGCTCTTACAGGAAGAGTGCATATCATTCACATAGTACCTCTAGTAGTCCTTGCGTTTCTGTGATTTACCACACTACATATAAGGATCCTTTAGAACAATTTGAGTTTTTAGGCCTAAACTAAAAGTTGCGAATTAAGTTAAGTGCCTGTTGTCTACAATTAAAATAATTTGTCAAACTAACATTTAAAAAAATAAACTAGATTTGAAATTTAAAAAAAGAGTGATTTTTTTTTTTTAATAAGCACTGATATATTCAAGTGTAAAGTGTTTAAGGAGATTGAAATTGCATCAATTAAAAAAATTATCCTACTTTCTGGTAGAGAACTCTTGTTCTTCAAAGTAGATCAGTTAAGAGTTTTTAAATGATGCAATTGAAACAGGATTTCCTGCCTTTGGAATATTTAATTTAGTTCCTTTTTTGCTTAAAGTAGAAATGTGATTTCAAATACTGTACTGTGGTGGACAGATAAAGCTAACACAATAATGTGTAGAAAACTACCAAAGGATAATTTTAATTGAAATTCTTTGTTATTTTGTGTCTTTGCTAATAATGGAGGAAATAAATGTGAAAACTCATGATAGAACATTTTAAGTTCCTCAGAAAAGAAACTCTTTGTCAAATCCTAAATCCAATTCTTTGCTTTTAAGCCAGGTTTCCGTCCCTCACAAACTAATTTAAATCCTCCCAGGAATGCACAGTGTCCCTGCCAAAGGTTTTCACATGGTGATTGATGAAAAGATTTGCTGCATTCTTTGTAAATACATTTCAGGAACAGGTTAGTATAGAGGTTGGAAAATGAAGTAAGTGCATGATGGTCCATATTTTTGTCTTCTTTTATGATTGAACTCTTTCCAAAGAGCTTTTGAAAAGACATTCCCTACAGAATCACAAATCTGAAACTTTTTTATATAAAAGATTTAAAGTGACTCCTATTGAAAGTCTTTCTTTAATCCGCTCAAATATTCACATTCGTCGTGGTCTGTATTACAACATATATTTAGCCAATGAGTATCTGTATTACTTAATAAATTAAATATTTAAATACCACTAATGCTCTTGAAAGGTTTTCAGGGTCTTAGCAGTTGTGAGCTTAATTGTTTTTATCTTTCCTTTCCCTTTTTTTTATTGTGGTAAAATATACAGAACATAAAATTTACCATGTTAACTATCTTAAAATGTACAGTTCAGTGCATTAAGTACATTTACATTGTTGTGCAACCACTTTTCATCTTCCCAAACTGAAACTCCATTAAACTGTAACTCCCTATTTCCCCTGCCTCCCTGCCCCCCACTCCTACCAGCCACCATTCTACTTTCTGTCTCTGAATTTGAGTATTTCAGGTACCTCATAGAAGGAGATTCATACTATATTTGTCCTTTTGTTGCTGGCTTATTTCATTTAGCATAATATCTTCAAAGGTTCATCCATGTTGTAGTGTGTGTCAGAATTTCCTTATTAAGGCTGAATAATATTCCTCTGGTTATGTATACCACTTTTTGTTTATCCATTCATGGGTTGAGTGACACTGGGTTGCTTCCTTTTCTTTCCTTTTATAGCATAAATTCAAAATACTGATCTTGGGACTTCTCTGTCAATCCAGTGGTTAAGACTCCACGCTTCCACTGCAGGGAGCATGGGTTCGATCCCTGGTCGGGGAACTAAGATCCTGCGTGCCCCGAGGTGCGGCCAAAAAATTTAAAAAATAAACTAAAAAAATTACTGATCTTATCAGTCCCTTCTAGTGTTTACAAAAATGGTTTAGAAATCCACTATAGAAGGGGACTGAGGGACTTAAGCCTCGGGACTGACTATCCCTTTCCTCCTTGATTTTTATTATTGTCACTTGAGTCTTTGTTTTGTTAGTCCAGCCTGGATATGAGAATAGCCTGATCCTCCAGCGAGATCTAAGCTGAGATACCACATGAGACAGCTATATTGAGAGACTGGGCTGAGATAAGGAAGACAGATCTGGGAGCCAGGATTCAGGCCTGGAAGGGAAAGCTTTCTATGCAAATTATATATGTGCCATAATTTCTGTAACCAGTTCTCTTTTGGTTGTAATTTGCTTTTCTTTGAGAACTGTACATGTTTACTTACTTACTTACTGGGTGTTTATATTTTCTGAATTGCCTGTTCATGTTTATGGTGTATATTCTATGCAGTCACTTAGTGTAAAAATTTAAGTGTGAAGAAAGAAAACTACTTTAAATTTCAGAAATGTAATATTTTGCTTTATTTTAAAATTTTATTTCTTGTGATTATGCTTTATTCATTTCCTAGGCACCTAAGTTTCTCTGTTCAAGATCATTTACTCCACTATCCAAATAGATTTATTGATTGCAGATTCATTACTGTAAAATGTGTTTGTATAGGATTGTTTCTTCCCATGCCATACTGGCCTTTTTCACACTGCTGTGCAGTAATAAAATGAAGGATTGCTATGACATTAAAGTTTGGATTGGGTCTCACAAGCTATCCTTCCCTGAGAGCACTGGTAATGTACTATAACTTGCAAATTGAATGTTTGCATAATCAAAATGGAAAGCATGGAGTATAAAAATCAGCTTTTTGTAGTGCCCAAACTAGAGAACAACATCTAAGCCTGTTGACTAGTTTAGCTAAATCTTAACTCTGGGTATGGACTCAGTTGGAAACACAGCAAAAAGGAACGGATGTTGATAATGTTTAAAGTATTAGTTCAACCCTTGAGTTTAATGTGAAGGGATAATTGAGATAATATGATCTCCCATTGCTCTATGTAACAAGGAGATTTTTAAAGTTAAATTGGATTGGCTTCCAGTTAGGGAAGAATGCTCATCTAGAGCCAGTGGTATTTACCAACTGAGCCTGTGAAAACATTCCTTTTTACCCTCAGATGCTCACTCAGCCTTCTGTTTTCCAAGTGACATTATTATAGCCTTTAGTAGTCAGAAAAATTAAGAGCACATTTTAAAACCATGAATAGCAGAGTCTCCCTTCAGTTTTACAGAATTACTGCTTTTTATGATAATGCAAATGTGGGACGATTTCTGAAAACTTAAGAGAAATTTTTTAACTGCTAAACATTCTTTGACATTTTAAGGACACAGATCATAGAATTATAAAGCATATGGCAGTTATTTTTGTTGTTGTTTGGTTGGGCTGCTCAGTAACGTCTGACTTCGTTTAACTGAATATTGGAAATGTGACCATTTAAAAAGTTTTGGGCATTTTTTTTGCGATGTCTCTTCTTTGGCTGAACCAGCAATGTAACTAAGTCCTCAGCTAGGATAAGATGCACATGATGAATCTACTCTATCAAATCGAAGTTTTTTTCCTGGGTACAGTATCTCTGTGGAATACATCTAATTTATTGGCCATTTGTTTAACCACTAGTTTTTAGTCATTTACTTTATGGATTTTTATAAGGGTTTCCGAATGTTAGGAATGTGGAAAACTATAGTATTGGGAATTTAATTGTGATACTTAGTTGATTATCAAAGATTTTTTTTCCCTGATGTCACACTTTTTCCCCTTCAGCTACCCCTCTTTCCCCCAGCTGGGACCATAAGTAAATTACTTAACTTCTGAGTCTTAGAATTTTAACTTGAAAAAGGGAGTTGCGTAAAGACTTCCTGTTTTGATTGGCTAACTCAGTGCCTAGTACGCAGTAGAAGCTCAATAAATGGTAGTTTCTATTAATATAATTTATAATTCTCCTCTACCTTATCTAACTGCTTTCTTATTCATCTAATCTATTATTCTATTTTTAGAACTTTAAATTACTATTGCTTAAAGAATACTTTTTATCTAATGTTATATCTTGGGAAAATGTTTCTGAACATTATGTCAATATATATCCAGAAAACATTTGCTTCCTAAAGTATGTCTATTAAAAATATTCCTAGAATCAGAATTGAAGGAATCCTTGGAGTTTGAAGTAACTTTTGTTTACCTGGCCTTAACTTTACCATCCAAATTATTATTGTCTCTGCAGTAGTGTGCCTCAAAGTTTAGACATTTACATAGTACTGCCATTTCTGCAAAATGCCTATGTTAATATTTACTTAATATTTTTTAAACTTAGCCTTAGCTAAGCAATACTAATTTTGAAATTATAGGTTCAGTAAATTAGCTATATTGTTTCTAATGTATATTAAAATAACTGCATAACATTTTGTGTACCGTTAAAAATTGTATTGAATTACCTCTTTATTCATTGCCTAAAGCTTCCCTGACAAGACGATCATCTAGCCTCTAAATGTAATTCCCTTTCTTTCTTGTTTTTCTCCCTTTCTATATAAACTTGAACATAATAAATCTTTTTTTTAATAGCGAAATATGGCTTTTTGGTGAACAGGAACCATTATAAATAGTTACTATATATAGCTATCTCTTAAGTCTGAAAATATGGGGAATATTTATTATATAAACTTTTTTCATTTTGATGTTTTGAGATGCACTTGGGGAAGAGGACTGGAAATACCAATGTTTTATACATAGACTTTCACTCCTTGTTTCAGTATGATCCTTCCTCACCTCCACCCTTGACTATTACTGATGTCTCAGAGTCCGGCACTTCTTTGGTTCAGTATTTGTAGAGAGTAAACCTTGTCCATGGGGATAAGATAGTTGCCTGACTGAGGAGGGTAGGGAGTGAGGTGTCCTAACTTCCTCTTATGTAGACTTTTCACCATTCCTCTTGTTTTTGCCCACTCCTCTCCCTTGCCATTAGGGACTTCTGAACTTTGGGTTCCTAAGCCTCTTCCCCAATTCTTTGGTATAATTTTTTTTCCCTTTTTTTTGGTTGACGTGTAGATTTCAGCTTTCTTTGCTCTGCAAAATCATCAATTGTTCATCTACTTTTTTTTTTTTTTAATTAATTAATTTATTTTTGGCTGCGTTCCGTCTTCGTTGCTGCGCCGGCTTTCTCTAGTTGCGGTGAGCAGGGGCTACTCTTCGTTGCGGAGCATGGGCTCTAGGCGCGCGGGCTTCAGTAGTTGTGGCACGCGGGCTCAGTAGTTGTGGTGCACGGGCTTAGTTGCTCCGTGGCATGTGGGATCCTCCTGGACCAGGGCTTGAATCCGTGTCCCCTGCATTGGCAGGCGGATTCTTAACCACTACGCCACCAGGGAAGTCCCCATCTACTTTTTATAGACAGAATTTAGCTGTCACCTCTCTTTTGTCTCAAGTTTTGTTGATATGTGCTAATATCTTTTTAACATGTCTTCGTTGTCATTTTAGTGGAAGGGAGCTGAGATTAAATATATTAATTATTTCCCAACTAGAATCTAAGTTCCATGAGGAGAGGGTTTTTTTGTCTTGTTTTTTGCTCTGTCCCTATTTGCTAATACAGTGCTTTGCATGTATATATTTGGAAGAATGATGGATCCATTTGTTTGTATAATAAGTAATATGTTATGAAGTGCTTAATAAGCATAATTTCATTTGAACATTCCTAAATGTTGTTATATAAATAAATGACCCTATTTATGGTTGAGGAGACTGGGACTCAGGAGGTAGAGGGACTTGCTTAAAGTTAATGGTAGCAGAACTTGACTGCTACCCACTTGTTCTTTTTTTTTTTTTTTTTTTTTTTAAAGGGTTGATTTTTATTTATTTATTTATTTATTGGCTGTATTGGGTCTTCGTTTCTGTGCAAGGGCTTTCTCTAGTTGCGGCAAGTGGGGGCCACTCTTCATCGCGGTGCGCGGGCCTCTCACTATCACGGCCTCTCTTGTGGCGGAGCACAGGCTCCAGATGCGCAGGCTCAGTAGTTGTGGCTCACGGGCCTAGTTGCTCCGCGGCATGTGGGATCTTCCCAGACCAGGGCTCGAACCCGTGTCCCCTGCATTGGCAGGCAGATTCTCAACCACTGCGCCACCAGGGAAGCCCTACCCACTTGTTCTTAATTGAGATCCTGCGCTTGGTACTACTGAAAGCTCTTTGAATTGCTATAACCAGATCAACATTGAGGTGACTTCATGTGCCTTCAAATTATACAGAGAAACACTATTGTTGGCATAATGAGGATATTGATATTTCAGGATATGGCTCTGAAAGTATTTTGGAGAATTTTGTATAATATTAATATTGTTACTGTATATATATTGTTACCAAGACCCATGAGAATTTGTTGAAGAAGTTTGGTCTTTATCATAAGAATACTATGTAGGTCTTTTTCCTAAGTATGGAAAAAGGAAGATGAATTTGTGCCAGCCCAAATGAGGACTGAGGAGTATTTTACCCCAGAGACAGCTGAAGAGGGACTGGACTTTAAGTAAGAGCTCGACTTCAGTTAAACAAGAGGGAGGGGTGGAGAATGTTCTTTGAAAAGGTGATGACTTCAGACATTTGTAAATAGAGTTATTAGAGCCTACACAGTAACTTTTATATATGGTCTTTTGAGGATAATGTAGTCACTTAATGTTTCGTTAAGTTTAGTAACAGTCCCAGTGGCATTTCATTTTATACTCTTATCAGAAGGTTCCCAAACTTTCTCAATTCACCACACCCTTAGTGTGCCAGTAATTCCTTCATGATGCCCTTAGATCCAAAGAAATACCAAATAACTCCATTTACTTAGGTCTAAACGACTTAAGTATTTATGTTCTAACAACTTGAATAAATAACGCATATGAAAAAAAATAACGCATATGAATTCTTTGACTTTCTTTTTTTAAATAAATTTATTTATTTTTGGCTGCGTTGGGTATTCGTTGCTGCTCGCGGACTTTCTCTAGTTGTCGTGAGCGGGGGCTACTCTTGGTTGCAGTGCGCGGGCTTCTCATTGCGGTTGCTTCTCTTGTTGCGGAGCACAGGCCCTATGCGCATGGGCTTCAGTAGTTGTGGCTCGCAGGCTCAGTAGTTTTGGCGCATGGGTTTAGTTGCTCCGCGGCATGTGGGATCTTCCCGGACCAGGGCTTGAACCCGTGTCCCCTGCATTGGCAGGTGGATTCTTAACCACTGTGCCACCAGGGAAGTCCCTTTGACTTTCTTCTTTGAAGAAATTTTTTTTTTTTTTTTTTTGGCTGCACCACGCCACATGCGGGATCTTAGTTTCCTGAGCAGAGATCAAACACGTGCCCCCTCCAGTGGAAGCGCATAGTCCTAACCACTGGACTGCCAGGGAATTCCCCAAGAAATATTTTAATTTTATTCTTAAGTAGCTAAAATTTTTTTCTAATGGGATGTGTACAGTTTATACTATGCAACTTCATAAAACTTGGAATGGAATCAGATGGGAACTTCTACTCTCATTTTGTATTCCACATTTATTTTTTGTTTTGGCCATTATTTTTTTCTTTTCTTTTTTTAAAAATTTTAAAATTTAGTTGCAGAGACTTAGTCTTGCGAAGATAATGAGTGCGTATAAAGGAATGCAGTAGGATCTAATTTTGAAACAACTGCCTTGAGCCTAGTGGCTCATGCAGTGTTCCACAGATATCAAAAATTATTTGTTTCCGTTGGAGGAGCCTCTGAATTCACTCTACCTTGGTGTACTGTTTGGGAACCATCATCCTTATTTAAAAATTATTAGGGATAGAATGTATAAACTCAAATTTATTTGAAATCTGAGTTTCAATTTGAAATCCTAGTTTCAATTTAGACTTCACATAAGTTCTATTTTCTTTACCTTAGGTTTCTGGTCGTTAAAGGGAAAATATATTTACAGACAAAAATAACAAAAATACAAAGCTTCCTCTCTTTGCTCACAAAACGTGAATCATTGTTGTAGGTAAAAGTTGTTTTTTTAAACTTTCTGAAGAAGGGCACTATTGAAATACCAGTTATTTGATAAAGGGAATAAGAAACAACTAAGGCAAGGAGAAATGGAATTTTTGTTACCTAGTGTCCTATTTAAATCTTTTATGAAAGTGATTTGGTCAATAATAAACACATTCTGAACACTGAAGGAAGGTATGTAAATGAATACTTTATGCTTGTAATTGTTAGGCATATAATTTGATCTGAATTATGTAATGGGAAAGACATATTATTATCATTCTTTAAAAGGCTTTGAAAAGTAGGCTACACAAGAGCATTTTTCAGTAAATGTGAGAATTCAGACAAAATGAACTTATCGTTTACTATAGACATTTTGTTTTCTCTCTCATTATAAAAGTCTTGTTCATTTCTTCTGACATATGAGATCAAGAACTTTGGATCCTTTTAAAATAAACTGAAACTCAATGATACGGGATTTTGGCAATTTAAACATATGTTAAATTTCAATTATAAAGAAAAGAAACCATATAATAAGCACGTTTGTACTGAAGGAATGTTTTCCTTTCTAAATAATAAATAACTATTGTTTGTTAATGTTCATTAATTCAGATGTGTCAAATTAAAGTCGTGTTATTATCTTAACATTTGCTTTCATACTCAATGGTCTAAATTTATAGAGAAGCGTGGACACATCAAATAGTAGACCAAAAATGGTCCACCTTTGTTTATGTTATCTGTTATTCAGTCCAGTGCGATTGAAATATTTTTCATATGGTTAAGACCCCAATGAAACATTTAAATATTGCTTTCCTTTTGATATTCCTTGACAGTTGAAAATAGCAGAATATTTAAGAATATTTCTTTTCATATAGCTCTAGCTTACTCTATGCTTCCACTTTTCCCTTGTAGATTTGGAGCCACAAAGATGATAAATACTGAATGAGTTGACTACTCAGTGGATGGTTTCTGAATATCTAGGGTTTAGAGTAGGTATTATATGTAAATGCTGTGTTTTATGAAGGCCTTTTTTGGGGGGGGGAGATAAAATGTAAAAATTTCTTGTTGAGTCTGTAGAATCAGCTGACTTCAAAAGCCAGCTTTTGAACTAGTAGACTTCCTGGCAATTACATAGGCCCATGAACTCTGAAAGGTCTTTTAAACTGTCTGTTTCTGCTTTCAAATAGCATTTAAATGCTCATTCCGGGGGGCTGGACATTCTGATTCTGTTCGTAAGATTTGCTTGCTTTCTACTTTTATGAACTGTGACATGAAGCTAAGAATCAGCTGAAGTCTGTATTAGACCTTAAACTTGCTGTTATCTTTGTACCTTTTTTGAATGTTAAGCATTTTGGTTCACGGAATCCGGAGGGTACAAAACTGAAAGCAGATAAGAGTTTAGAGTACTGTACCCTAAACTGATAATTATCTAACTTACTTTCTTCCTTCTTTCCTTCTACTCTTCCTCCCTCTGATATTTATTGAGTTGCTACTATATGCTAGGCACTTTGTAAGGTGCTAGTGAGTCAAAGGTAAATAGTGGCTCTTATTCTTAAGTAATACAGAGAATAGTGTGCAAAAATTGCCTGAAAGCAAGATTTTCCTTTGTAATATAAAATGTGAATTGATTCTAATACAAGAATGTAGCAGAAACCAAAAATAAGGACACTTTATTGAGCTTAAACAATTTTCTAAAATCCCATAGAGTAATTTATTTTAGTCTCAAATGAAGAGCTAGTCTGTTTGTTTGTTTGAGTTGTTGATCCTAATGTAGAAATGACTTGTGTTGAGTACTATTACCTCAATAGTATCTTGCTATAACAGATATGATGTTTTGTATTCCAGGAATGGGTTCCACTAAGATCAGCTATTATATGTCGTTATGGACTGAATTTTGTACCCCCCTCACAAATTCGTATGTTGAAGCTCTAACCCCCAATATGACTATATTTGGAGATAGGACCTTTAAGGATATAATTAAGGTTGAATGAGATTGTTAGAGTGAGGTGTTAATCCAATATGTTTGGTGTCCTTCTAAGAAGAGAGAGAGACACCAGGGCTGAAAACACACAGAGAAAAGGCCATGAGAGGACACAGTGAGAATGCAGCTGTCTGCAAACCGAGGAGAGAGGCCTCAGTAGAAACCAAACCTGCTGATACCTTGATCTTGGACTTCCAGCCTCCAGAACTGTGAAAAAATAAATTTCTGTTGTTTAAGCTACCCAGTCTGTGGTGTTTTATTATGGCAGCCCCAACAAACTAATACATATGCCCTGACCTGAGCATATGTTTGGTAAACCAGTTTCTCATGTTGTCCTGATGTTCTGTACAACCACAACTTAAACTCTAATCATATGTTGTTCTCAGGTTTTTAAGTTCTTCCAAATATGTGGATTCCCAGAATGATACAGCAGATTTGAAGAAATGCTAGTTGTCTTTTACATGGTCTCCATCTTTTATGCAACCATGTATTAAAAGTGCCCTTGATAAGTGACTGTAGTTCATTGACTTAGTTATACTTTGTTCACTTTTTATTTAAGGATATGTTTTAAACTAATGGTGTATTATAGTTTGGCAGAATTTTCTTTCTCAGTGGCACATAAAATAATGGTATGTTTTCAGTCAATGGCATCTTTAGATTCAATGAAATATATTTTTCTGATTATCTGCCCCCCACCGAAGATTCGCCCTGTAGCATCTGAGGTAAATGAATGTTTATGATTCCTTAAAATGCTCAGGAAAGGAGTTATTATGCAGATTCCCTTGGTAAATCATTAGACTTTCTTAATCCTGTTAATAAACATTGTATAAAATATCTGCTGTATTTGAGACCTTTTTTTTTTAGCAATGAAAGTAGAGAACAAGCTAAGTCACCCCAGAATAGTAAATATAGCCTAGTGGTTAAGAGCTTAGACTCTGCAGCCAGATTCTCTGAATTTAAATAACAGTTCCATCCCTTGTTAGGTGTGTGACTTTAGGCAGGTTGCTTAACTGCTTCCAAATTTGTAAAGTAAGGATAATAATAGTGCCTATCTCATAGGGTTGTTGTGTAGGTTAAAAGAATTTTGCTCTGAAAAGAGTTAGAACAGTACCTGGCACATAAGTGCTGTATAATTGTTAGTGTTCTTGTCGTTATTATATTTGAATTAACATCAATAGTGTTCTCTCTAAAAACATTTAAAAAATAACAGTTAACTACCTTTGTATAATCAGTAAACCTGAGAATTAAGGGCACAAATAGCGTTAGTTATCTAATGAAAGTTAAAGCAAAATGAACCCATCATTTAAAGATGGGTGTTATATGGTAATTAGACAAAATTGAGATTACATTTTTAGTTCTCTTTTTACTTTCTTTATCTAGCCACTGCCAGTACAATTTAGTTATTTCCCCTAACCTCACTCTTAGATGCACATACACATATACTTATAAGCTCTCATTCAAGAGTCCCACCCATCAAACCATTCCAGGATTGATTTTCTTTAAGCTGCATTCCTGTACTCCCAGCTGATCAGTTCTCTCCTAGTTCCTTTCTCTTCTTCATACCCAAAATGTGTGTACCCAAAGTATTAAAGAGCTTGAGAAGTTGGAATTTCTTGGTCGTACAGGTTGGATTGCTTACTTGGCTCATTTTATGATTGGAAGCCTGGGATAAAGGGAGAAGGTACAGCATATAATAGAACTGAGTCCTTGATTCTCGGGCCAAGGGATGGGAGAGAAGTGAAAGATTTAAGACTAAGGGAGTGCTAAGGAAAGACCTTTGTTGGGTGGGGAGCATGCTATGCTCAAGTAGATTAATTAGTTTACTCGTTAAGTTGTTCATTCATTTATTTAATATTCAAGTACTGGTAGTGTGCCAGCCTCTGTGTTAAGTGCTAGCTTACATTCAAGATCAGTTTTAATTTTTTTTAATACAGACAAAACTTTTTATTTTTCTGTGAGAGGAACTGTTCTTAAAAATGGAAGTATATATTAGTATGAATGATTTGTATGATAAGTTTAAATTAAATTACTTTCAGATTGACTATCTGGGGGATGAGAGGATATGCATAGGGGACAAGGAAATTTAAACAGAAATGTAAAGCTTCTTGAGAGGGGCTAGACAAATGTTCCTAAGGGGGAAAGAAGACTGAAAATGAAGTTTACAGACAATAGACCAGAAAGGTATGTCGTCCGTAGGACCTCTACAGAGCTTTAGCTGTGCATGTGGACACCTTAGCAAAATTATGAGTCTCCACGTATTCTTCTCTAGGATCCCTTTTCCTATAACCTTTCCTTATTTAGTTATTTCTTTTTAGTACTACTGACCATTGGTGAAAGGAGACAGAGAAGCTGTTTGGTGGTTTTGTTTCTCTAAGCATAAAAGAGATTCCAGGATAATTGCTCATTTTCAAAGGATTCGGTGCTATCATTCTTTTTGTTCAAATATGTATACAAATTATTCTGTCATTGTGTTTATCCAAATATTTCTGAATTCTCAGAAAAACCATATTACATTGGGGAAATCGCAGTGTGTGGTAGATTGCCTTCTGTTCTATAATCTTATCTCTCCCTGCTGCCTAAAATCTCAATAGGTGGTTTGACTATAGGAAATTCTGAGTGTTTTTATAAATAAACATTTCCACAAAAACTAGTAAGATAACTTATTTTAAAAGTTTCAGGGCTTCTGCCTGCAATCCTTTTAGACTTGACTTAGTTTCAGGTCCTCTGAATTTATTAATCACTGCTTTTCATTCTTTGAGGGGAGGGGTTTGAGGCTGAGAGTGATCCACATTCATTATGTAAGAGGGAAGTTTTGCTTGTTTATTGCTGAAGAAACGAGGCTTTACTGCATTTATATAGTGTTTCTTAAAGCATGCTGTGTATGAGAGTTCTTGAAAATCCTGTATTTCTCGTTAGAATCTATAATGAAATTGACTGGAATAAAATGGGAGGTAGTTACCAGAAGTTATTTCTGTGTACATGAGGATTTTTCAAACTGTATTTTTTAAGCAGAAGGAATGTTTTTGAATAAAAGTGAATAAATGTGCTGTTAAAATTATTTTAAAATTTTATAGGACAGTCAGGAAATATTAGGGAATTTGCATTTATGTTTATTAAGTTCCCATTGTGTAGATGTTACTGACAAGAAACTGAAGGATCCAGAAATAATACTGGATGAGGTTTCTGCCTTTGGGAACCTTGAAACCTAATGAAGTAGATAGAATTTGCAACATAAAAGAAGGGACCAGGGACTTCCCTGGTTAAGAATCCGCCTGCCAGTGCAGAGGGCATGGGTTGGAGCCTCGGTCCGGGAAGATCCCACATGCCACGGAGCAACTAAGCCTGTGCACCACAACTACTGAGCCTGTGCTCCAGAGCCTGCGAGCCACAACTACTGAGCCCACGTGCCTAGAGCCTGTGCTCCACAAGAAGAGAAGCCACCGCAAGGAGAAGCCCATGCACCGCAATGAAGAATAGCCCCGGCTCGCTGCAACTAGAGAAAGCCTTCGAGCAGCAACAAAGACCCAACGCAGCCATAAAGGAAGGAAGGAAGGAAAAAAAAGAAAGAAAAGGGACCAGTGCTATATAGTATGTAATCAAGAACTGGAATGAGTTAAAAATTAAGAAATGGAGAATTTATAATCTGATTTTTTACATTTGGAATAATCAGACAAGGTTTCATTCAATAAATAAATATTCAGTAAATAGAAAGTGCCTACTCGGTGGAAGAATTGGATACTTGTGGTTGGATTAGCACAGAGGAGTAAGGAGAAAGCGATTCCAGTTGAAACAGCATTGACCAAAGGAATCTGTACTAGTACCTACCTGTGAGGATTAAATGAAATGATCCAAATAAAGTATTAGAATAATGCCTAGTACGTTGTAAGTGTCCGGTAAAAGTTAGCTATTGTTATTATTAACGTGTTTACGTGTACATCTGAGTGTTCATTGATGGGAGTTATAATGATGATAATAAAACATTTACTAAGTTGCTGTGTGCATCACTGTTCTTAGCTTTTTGCATACATGATTTCCTTTAATCCTTAAAATTTTATGGGACATAATTATTGCTGTCATCCCCATTTTACAGATTAAAAAAAACCCCTGAAGCATAGAGCAGTTACATATATTGCCCAAACATCTAGGAAGTTGAAGAATAACAATCATGGGATTAGATTTGCATCATTGGATGTAGCTGAAGAAAGGCTGTGAATACTGGATTGTTTAAATCTGATAATGGTTGAAAGCTAAATTAGGTATTTTGGGTTGTTTTCTTTGATTACTCATTGCGTCTCTAGGAGTATAATCAATAATTTGTGAGCCGTTAAGCTTTGGAGTGTGATGTTTATTTTTCCAACCTCAGCACTATGCTTATTTAAGAGCCATCACTGATACATCTAAGATAGAATATATTTTACATATTTGTCTCTTTTGGTAGTTCCTTCTGAAGATAGTCTCTTTCCTTACACTAGTGCCTAGTTTGTTTCCCTAGCATTGTTTGTGTGACTCATGTTGAGGAATTTTTATGTTGTAAATACCCAAGCCTAGTACTTGGGATTGCTAAGCATTAAAACAAATATAATTAGGTTGAGACCTGGATTGTAGATAATAAAAGAAAGTATAATATAAAACCATAGAAAGAATTTTAATCTAAAATCAGTGTGGTTCTGGAGTCTTTCTTACTAAGTTTGGTAACTTAAAAAAAGAAATCCAGTGGGGGAAAGTCAGATATTGATGGAAAATGATATTAACAAAGTTTTTATGTTCAAGTATAATTGCACAATTAATATCCCGCTGGTCAAGACTTGCTTCTGAGTTACCTGTTTGAACAATTAAGGGATATGGGGAGACCCTCCTCCTTACTCATTCCAAAAATAATTAGATGACTTGCTGAAAATATTTATGAAGAAGTTTCTCTACTAGAGTTGGACTCACAGCAGTAATGAGCTTTAAATTAATAACAGCTGATATTAGAGATTGGTGCCATTTTGAAGTCTTAGGGTTTTCCTTCTGAGCTGGACCCTCAGCACTTGTCTGGAAATCCTTTGCATACTTTTATTTCACTCAGTTTCATATTTCCTACAAATATGTATTCTAAACTTTTAATCAAGCTACACCCCACTACCTTATCCTAAACTTTTACCCATGTTTGTCAGCAGAAAAGCACAGTTACTTCTCAGAGAAGTTCGAGAACCCTCTGTCAGAACTCTCTCAATTTTTGTTTGCCTGTGTCGTCTAACTTACCTACATTTAGAGCCATCTTGAGAGTTTTACTAGAAAAGGTTTAGCCTTTGATCTCTACCTTGGTCCTTCCTTTCCTTGAATTATTTGTTTATATCACACAAATATTTCAAATACTCAACACCAAACACTTCATTGTTTCTCCTCTCTTTAAATTATTTGCGTGCAAGAATGATAGATACCATGAACTAGAAAACTAGGAGTCATCTTGTTACTGCTACTTACTGCTTTTGACTCAATCGTTCAGATTCCACTGCTGTTTGCTATGTCTGTCCGCAGTCTGTATCTACTTTCATTTCCTTAGTTCTAACTTATTGCACAACCCTGTTATGTGGGTACTGCTGTTCCCATTTTACAAGATCACACAGCTAATTAATGTTGTCGGTAGTTTTCTCCAAATAATTTATACATTAATTCAAATGTATTGAAATAATTATTCCATTGTACCAGGAGAATTTGTCGTCTGGGAATGGCCAAGAGAGTTGAATAATGAATAATAATGAAGGACACTGTTAGATACTACTAGATACTATTAACTTTTTTTAAAAAAAATAAATTTATTTATTTATTTATTTATTTTTGGCTGTGTTGGGTCTTCGTTTCTGTGCGAGGGCTTTCTCCAGTTGCGGCGAGCGAGGGCCACTCTTCATCGCGGTGCGCGGGCCTCTCACTATCGCAGCCTCTCCCGTTGCGGAGCACAGGCTCCAGACGCGCAGACTCAGTAGTTGTGGCTCACGGGCTTAGTTGCTCTGCGGCATGTGGGATCTTCCCAGACCAGGGCTCGAACCCGTGTCCCCTGCATTGGCAGGCAGATTCTCAACCACTGCGCCACCAGGGAAGCCCTATTAAATTTTAATGATAAAAATAATATGATTTGGGCATTAAAGTAAATAGATCAATGGAACAGAATAGAAAGCTAAAACATAGCCATATATAAAAATATGAAGATGGCATTTTGAATGAGTGGTGAGGAGATAGGGGTTGCTTAAGAGCCCCTAGGTGTGAACCTGGAGGGGGTGCTGAGCTCCTCCCAGGGCTGTTACTCATACAGCCTCCAGCCGGTGTTGCAGTTCTGGGTTAGTCCATTTCTGTGGCTAGAACAATGGCTTACCCTAAAAAAATCATTAGATTCCAAACTCACTCCCTATACAAGAAATTAAATATGAGTTAAAAAGTTTAAAAAAGTGAGATGGTAAAAGTTAGAAAGTATGTGTGTTTATTAGATTTTTTAAAAATAGGAATATCCACGAATTCCGGAATTCATGAACTTTGGAATTCATGGACTTTTTTTTTTGGCTGCACCGAGCGGCATGTGGGATCTTAGTTTCCCGACCAGGGATCGAACGTGCGCCTCCTGCAATGGAAGTGCAGAGTCTTAACCACTGGGCCACCAGGGAAGTCCTTGTTTATTAGATCTTAAAGTAAGAAAAACATTTTCTTAACATAAAACCACAGGGAGGAAATCTCAGAAGGAAAACTTAAACAGAATTAAAAGGTGAGCTAGAAAAAAAAATCGACAATAAAGGTTACCATCTTATTATATGAAGAGCTTTTGGAAATACTAAGGAAATGAATAAACCAGTATAAAAATTGAGAGAGGATATCAGTGAAGAAAGTGAAGATACATAAATACATAAAGCCAATAAAAAGAGAGCACAAGTTCATCCTGCTCACCTAGGATTCAGTGAAACCATTATTTGCCTAATATGTTCGGAGAGAGTTAAAACAATAATAATAAGGGTGAGACAATGTTAACCTTCTTGGAGGAAAATTTGGCAGCATGTTTATAGAGCCATAAAAATTAGAGATAGGCACACAAATTTATATGAAAGGCTATTTAGCTTATATGTCCTACAACATAGATCTGATTAAGCAAATCTAATATCATACTATGCAACTACTAAAATTTTTGTTGAAAATGAAGAGGCCATGTAAATAGATCTCAAAACAAGATGCCTACAATTATATGGATTCAAAAAAAAAGAAAAAGTTCTACTAGAATGATTTGTACCAAAGTGATGACAGTTGTTTATTTTAAGATAAAGGATGATTTTTAATTTCTTCTTTTCTCTATTTTAAAAGTTTTCTTGTAATGTACATTAATTTTGTAATTAGGAAAAATCTCATTTTCTGTTTAAATAAAAAGTACCCAACTATAGTTTCTAAGTTATTATTATTTGTTGAGATTGCTGAAAGTGAGAATGCTGCCTGCCTCTCTCATTATGAATATTGTTGCTCTTTAGAGAACTTGACACTGCTTAGCCCTGAGATCTGATGGGATCCCAGCACGAGGTAGTATGGTTGGATTGTCCATGGCTGAGTCATATCTGATAGGATTGGTGTAGAATTTAAGGTGGGGAAGGTACTTTAAAATTGTGGAAGGATGAAATTCTGTTTTCATTTCCTGTTTTTTGGAATGTTATATTTTCAGATTCTTTACAGATAAGATTTCTTTTTTGTCTAAAATGCTAACCTTCGTGCAAACTCAGCTTTTAAATCCATGAAATCAAAGTACTTATATAGTATCAATATAATTAGCAAGTTGTTAGAAAGCCTAATTCAGTATGATAGATGAAATTCATTGCTAATTTACAAAGTTAATCAGGATGTTTAATAATTAGTCTGGAAAATTCATACATTTTATTTCATCTAAAAAAATTTTTATTTATTTATTCATTTATTTAATTTTTGGCTGCATTGGGTCTTTGCTGCTGCACGCGGGTTTTCTACAGTTGCTGAGAGAGGGGGCTACTCTTTGTTGTGGTGCACGGGCTTCTCATTGCGGTGGCTTCTCGTTGCGGAGCACGGGCTCTAGAGTGCAGGCTTCAGTAGTTGTGGCGCACAGGCTTAGTTGCTCCGCGGCATGTGGGATCTTCCCGGACCAGGGCTCGAACCCGTGTCCCCTGCATTGGCAGGCGGATTCTTAACCACTGCGCCACCAGGGAAGCCCCATACATTTTAATTTATCCCACTTAGTTCCCAAACTTTCTAGCTTAAGGCTGTGTGTGTGTGTGTGTGTGTGTAGCAGTTTTTAAGCATTGTGTTATATATGTGGCTTTTTCAGCTATCTAATGAGAGGAGAGCAGTCATTTGTTTATTTTGCTCAGTTCTTTTCACATAAAGATGCTTATTAATTTGATCTTACTATTCTTTTTGTTATGTTGTAAAGTTCCTTTTGTTTAACCATTTCAAAAGAAACCTCTTGGCTTAGGAACAGGGAGGGAAGGTAAGGAATAGCTTGGCAGAGGTTGAATGATGACAGAGTGGTATATGCTAGATAAAGGACTAATGGAGGATGAAAAGGGGTATTACCAGAGGGGGAGGCAGATAAAGCAGCAGTAGTATTGATAGGATGGCATGGTCTCTCTGAAGAAAACGAGTGGAATCTAGCTTAACTCCCCTAATACCTTTCACGGACACAGTAACTTTCCATTTTGGAAAGTACAGGCACTTATCCACATTCATGGTTTGTAACTGTGTGATCCCAAATACAGACTTTTTTCCCCTCTCCTGGAGCTGTATAGTTTTTTTTCTCTTCCCTAGAAGCCTTGCTAAGATTGCTTAAAATGCAAAGGGAAATCAGCATGCTTTTAGAGCCACATTTATATGATTTATTGTACGTAAATACAATTAAACTTACTTGGCTGTTTAGTTCTATTATAATTCTGTTCCTCATTCTGATTCATATGTTGAAAATATTGTGCTATTCCCTAGTGTTAGAGTTTTCTAGAGAAGTAATTATACTTCGCAAAAATTTATTGAAAAACTGAAACACCTAAGGAATTTTTGTGGATTCCTTATATTAAGATCAGATGTTCATAGATTACAGAGACTGAGGCATTTGGGAAGAAGAACATGATATTACACTTTTGGGGAGGGATTCTGAAAATTAAGGGGACTAGTATTTTTAAATGGATTTTATGAACTATTGTTAATAGTGTTTGGAGATGAATGAATTGTTTAATTCATTTGTAAGACTTCTCACTTATGAAAGGGAACAAATGTGAAAAAAGAAAAAGGAATGTGAAGCAATCTCTAGCTGAGCTCTTCCAAGAACTAGATAGTATACCACACAGTTTATTCTAGTTATGAAAGTGTCAAAACTTGGCCTCAGCATTTATTTTATTAAAAATTAATTTTAACAATTTTTAATGCATTTGAAATATTTTTTAAAATTGTATTTTCTTTAGTTGTGTGTGCATAGTTTCAGATAAATAATAGTTGTGAGTGATGATTGTCTGTTGAGCTTACTTACTGTCCAAGAATTCTTATTAAGTAAAAAGTTCTATGGAATATGCTCTTCTCCATATATTAGAAGCATTTAAAAATGTTAATACAAGTTGTGTTTAAAGTAGGCAAATGGTATGTTGGTTGCTTTTTCTGGATTCCTGAATTTTGTGGAGTTCTGCTTTTTCAAATTAATAGGGAAAAGCTACCATGAAATGGATCCTCTTTAGTTATTTTAGTCTATGAACTTATTAAATGTTGATTTATTAAAAACCTTTTTTTGGACTGATAAAAGTGTGCTTTATTAGTCAAATACCACAAATAGTTTTGCTGTCAGTGACCTTTTCCAAAATGTTGAGCAACTTTAAAAAAATAAGACTACTAACAAATGAAATATCATGTTCTCTGGATTTTAAGGGTAGTTGTCTTCCTGGAAAAATCCGTATGTATTTTAAAACCCTGGAACCTCCACTCCCCCATCCCCCCGCTCCCCCGCACCACCTCCCCGTAAAATGTGTTTAGGCTCAGATAATTATAAATAGATTTTTCACCTGCATGACTTTTTGGTATTACATTTTACATTTGGATGGGACGTGGGTCAGTTCTATCTTAGAGGGACTAATTTTTCAAATGCAAGATATCCATTTCATGCTTCCGATCCATAAACAAGTAATATTTCTTAGTCATCAATATGACCAAAAATGCCACCACAAAATTCCATGCCTTGTAGGGAGTGGTATTGACTGAATAAGAATCATTGGCCTAGAGCATTGTGGCCAAAGGAGATACTTGCTCCAGAGAGGTAGTCAGAGAATACACTAATCCTACCACCAGGCCCAAAGGTATGAAAGAACTTCAAAAACAAAAAGCTTCCAGTTGAGTGAGCTACAGGGGAAAGGGCTTGTTCACGGAGCCAACTAGGTTTCATCCTGTAGCTGAGGAAAGCAAAATGTTAATCAGTAGGAATTCCAGAGGGCACAGAGGAATGATTTGGAAGGGAGAGGAAGGACACGGGATTGGGTCAGATTAGGAAACGTACAGAGTGGTATGGAAATGAGAGTCTGTACAAGTGAATGGGTGAGACCTGGGGAAGTTTGGTCTGCTGTCAGTGACTGAAATAAACATGGAAATGAGACCTGGTAGAATTCCTAAAAGTCCCTTTAAAAATGGGGAAAAAAAAAAAAAAGTAAAAATGTTAACATACACAGAACTAATACAGAGTAAATGAACCCCCCTTATATAACTGTCATCCAGCTACAGCAATAGTCAACTCATAACCACTCTTTTTTTTCCTGTAACTTCCAGTAATTCTGTGTTCTGCAAAGTGATCCAAGACCCTCACGAGATAATGTGAAACCAAAGTTTCACAGAAAAGTGCTCACTGATATTTTCTGTTCTGTTCCTTTTCTTTTTCTTCAAATAAACTCTGGGTTGCAGAGCACTAAATGGATTTCGTGACTGATGAATAGGTTACAACTGGTAGTTGGAAAATTAAGGTTGAGGTTTGTAGTTAGACTGCTTGGGTTGGAGTTCTGACTGCACCCCTCAACAACTTTGTGTCCTGTTACTTAATTCTAATCCTCACATCCCTCTTATATAAAGTAGTACCCACCTCCTAAGGTTTTTGTGAAAATTACCTGTATTTGAAATACTAGATATTAGAGCTTAACAGTGCTCTACACACCTAGAAAATATTCAGTTACTAGTAGATGCTATTACTATTTTAAGTGACCAAC
This sequence comes from Eubalaena glacialis, assembly GCF_028564815.1. NCBI lineage: Eukaryota > Metazoa > Chordata > Mammalia > Artiodactyla > Balaenidae > Eubalaena > Eubalaena glacialis. The sequence continues at coordinate 40,056,753 of NC_083726.1, forward strand.
CTGGGATTTGAATCTAGGTCTCTCTGATTCCAAAATCTGAGTTCTTATATTTTTTTAATCTAAAATACAACTTACAGACAGTTATAAATTTAAAAAAAGAAAATCAATCTAGAGATAATGTGTATTTTTCTTTTTATCATTCATCATAGTATTTTTTCCCACTCTACATTAAATTGCAAACATTTCCATTTCTTTGAAAACAGTTTTCAAATAATATTCCACCATTTTGCTCTCTAGAGGCAGAAATGTTATGCTTCATAGGAAAGATACTTACCTAGTTCTAGTTATTTAGTCAGTGCACAGTCAAATTTTATTGCTACTTTTAGAACTTTATTGTGAGAATTTTGGTCAAATGTAAAAGTCAGGAGAATGATGCAGTGAAGTCCCCCATGTCCACATCCTTCAGCTTCAACAGTGATCAACTCCTGGCCAGTTTTGTCTTACCTATACCACCACACACTACCCATTCTATCCCTATGTTATTTTCAAGCAAATCTCAGATGACTTATTATTTTATTCTTAAATATTTCAGCATATGTTTCTAAAATATAAGGAATCTTTTTAAAACAAAAGAACAATATCACTATCAAACCTAAAAAACGTTAAAAATAGTTCCTTAATCTCATGAAACTCCTTAGACTTAATTTCAAATTTCATCGTTGTTCAAACTGTCTCTTAAATGATTATTTAAAAAATAGTTTCTTTGAGTAAGGATGCAAATGAGGTCAATATTTTCGTATTCGTTCATATGTCTTTTGAGTTTCAAATTTGTGGCTCTCTTCTCCTTTTCCCTCTCTCTCCCCTTCTTATAATTTATTAGTTGTAGGAACTGGCCATTTGTATTTTATAGTTACAACAGGGATCAGCAGAGGCTTATTTCTATATGATGGAGAGCTGAGAATGGTTTTTAAAGTTTTTGTTTTTTTTTTAAAAAGCAACAAACCTTATGTAGCCCCAGGTGACTGTTTGCTCTGTGGTCTTTTATAGTCCCACAGTCTGGATTTTCATGATTGCATCTCCATGGTCTTGTCTAATATACTGTTCTATTCCCTCTATTTCATTTAATTGGTAGTTGGATCTAGAGTCTTAATCAGACTTAGGTTTAGTTTTTTTTTTAACTCATTTTATTTGTTCAATACCTCCACGATATTTCTTTCTTTGTTAAGTCATATTTATTAAGGTGTCTTTTACATATAATAATATGCTACTGTCTTAAGAGTGTGATTTGATGAATTTTGACAAATATACACAACTGGGCAAACCACCATGAGAATCAGGATATAGAACACTTCCATCATTCATTCTGCCCCTTTCTAGTCAGCCCCCTCCCCTCAGGCACAGCTTCTGACAACCACTGATCTGCTTTCTGTGACTATGATCTTGCTTTCTCTAGAATTTTACAGAAATTGAAGCACACAGCATATAGTCTTCATTTCCTGGTGTCTTAGCATAATTCTTTTGTTACTGAGTATATTCTGTTGCATGGCTGTACTACTCTTGGTTATCTGTTCACCAGTTGATGTACATTTGGACTATTTCCAGTTTTTGGCTATTATGAAAACTGATTTTTTTTTTGTTCAAGTTTTTGTGTAAGTTTTGAGTGAATATGTTTTCATTTCTCTTGGTAACTAACTAGGAGTAGAACTACTGGGTCATATGGTAAGTGTATATTTAAATTTATAAGAAACTGCCAAACTTTTCCCTAAATGACTATGCCACTGTTAGTTCCTACCAGCAATATAGGAGACATTCAGTTGTTTCAAATCCTCATTTAACACTTTAATTTTAGTCGGTATTTGATTTTATTATTCCACTAGGTATGTAGTGATAGCCCATTGTGGTTTTCATTTGCATTTCCCTAGTAAGTACTGATATTGAGCCTTTTTTTCATGTATTTATTTGTCACCCCTATATTTTCTTCGGCAGTGTTCAAATTTTTGCTCGTTTTTAATGATGTACTGGAATTTATCCTAGTATGTGGAATAAATCCAATTTCACATTAAAAAATATATAGTTATCCAGTTGTCCCCAAACCATGTGTTTAAAAGAAATCCCATTCTTTCCCACCAGTAAGAGTTTCTACTTTAATTGTAAACACAATTTGTCTATTTAGATCTATTTTTGAACTTTTCTGTTGTGCTCCTATGAAGTACAGTTTCCTGAATCCTAACTAATAGGACTTAAAAAATCCGTTTTCTTTTTATTTGGTTACTTTGTCAGATCTGAGCAATAATCTTACATGTTATAAAAAATTATTCAAAGTAGCTTCTTTTTTTTTCAGTGTTGATACTTTGTTATTAGCAATGAAAATCATACATTTCCTTTTTTGTTCTGAGGTTTTATTTGCTAAAATATTAACACTCTAAATGTACCTTTGGGAAGAGCAAAGAGCTTGCTGAGAATTAGTGATGCTTATTATTATCATTTCATAAAATCTGACTTTTTGGTTTGTTTCAAATAATTGTTAACTCAATTCCCATGCAACTTCCTCTCTAATCTGTGTGAAAGGAGAGAATAACTTTTACATGTTTACATGTATCTATAAATGAGAGCTGAGAAGAGAGGTAGGAGATTCAGTCCCACATTATTGTTGTAATTATACTATAAAATCAGTAGCTATTTTCTTCTCATCTTTTTCCCTCCCAGGTAAAAAGCTTATAATTCATAGAAAGAATCTTTAAAAAATATTTAGGGTTCTTTTTGGTTTTCTTTTTGCTAGTACTTATTTAAAGACCAACTCTCTCTCCCTTAAGGATACCAGCCAGCTTCTGTGCTTAGAAAATTACTAATCTTTGTAAGAAATAGATGTCTTTACCCACCTTTGTCCATTAACTCAGTTCCTTTTTGCTTTCAGTCTTTTCTTATTTCTCACCATTTCGACCAAATTGTTCCTCCAGGTGTACTTATCCCCCGTTAAGTAAGATAGTTTAAGGAATTTGTAAGATGCTTGTTGCTAAAAGAACTATACTGTTTTCTAGAAGAACTTTGGAGGGAAATTGTGATTCATCAAGTAATCCCTATTCTAAAAGCTTCCTGGAAAGTAAGATGTACACACTCTCCACAAAGATAGTATGTGTGATGAATAGGTTCCCAGGTCAGTGGGTAAGAGTGTTGCCAAGAAAAAGAACATTCAGAATTTTAACTTGGGGTGCAACAGTCCATCTCCCTTATTTGTCTCATCTTGGTAACTCATTTATCAAACATTTACTGAAGTTTATTTTTTCTGCTTTCTTTTAATGCTGGTGAGTCTATATTACTCTATGATTTAAGAATTCATGCTACTGACATTTGATCCTACGGTCAGGGATTTTTACAGCCCAGGTACCAGAGAATGATTGCTTTCACAGAGTAGAAGTCTAGATGAGACCGCTTTTTATTCTTTCTAGAGCTTATAGTCTTGCTGACCTCTTGTCTCAGTACTATGTATTGAAGAATTTCTGTACTCCATTCTCTTTTCTGTTCTAGTATCTTTATCACATAGTTTTCGATGTTGTGGTTTTATACATTTTAATGTTAGAGTGAGTGTTCTGTCATAACTCTCTCTTTAAAAAGTAATTTTTCTGGATGTCTTATGTAATTATGCATCCAGATGATCCACCCTTACTTTCCAAATAAATTCAACTTATGAATTGATTTACAGATTATTGACACCTTCAGTATTAGTTTTTTTTTAAGAAGAGATCTTAATTTATATCACTCAGTAAAATTTTATAGTTTTTTCATAAAGTTTTTTTAGTTTATTTTTATGGTTACTATTAAAATGATATAATCTAACTAGCTATTGATGTTACTCTGAGAAGCTATTTATTTCTGTGTGCTTAATGAAAAACCATCTTAAGGAACTGTAGTAATTCTAAAATATTTTTGACAAAATTATATCACTTGAAATGATGAAAATTTGCCTTTCTGGTGCTGAAATCTCTTATTCTTCTTCCCTAGTTTTACCAAATAGTACTTCCAGAGTGATGTTAACAACCCTGTTGATAGTGGACATAAGTGTCTTAAGTCTGGCTTTGCTTTTAAATTTTGTTGATATTTTGGCATAAAACATGATACTGTCTATTGGTTTGAGAAAGTCTTTTTAAAAGTCCTAAGAGAGATTCGTTTTCTAATCAGGACTAATTTCTTAAACTTTGGTACCCTTTACTAGATTCCTTTTATTGATTCTGTTTCCACCTAAGATACATCTTTTTTTTTTTTTTTTTTTTTTTTTTTTTTTGGCCATGCTGAGAGGCTTGAGGGATCTTAGTTCCCCGACCAGGGATCACACCCGGGCCCCGGCAGCGAAAGTGCTGAGTCCTAACCACTGGACTGCCAGGGAATTCCCAGATATATCATTTTTCATAGGATCCCATTGCCTACTATGTTGTTTAGTCTCTCCACTTTTGGTCCCTGTTAATCAGAACTCTGAATTGCTGTATACAGGTTCTTTTCCCCAAATCAGTTTCGATCATGCTTTACTTATATTCCAGGGAATTGTAGCACTATAACATGTTTCAATGTTATGTAATGAAAAGTCCAGACTTCTTAGGCTCTTTATTATCTGTATTTCTTTGTGATCAGAGCATATGCCTTTCCAATACTCACCTCTGTCAAGGACTTTGAAGGATCTGAGATCTTACCCTGCTTACAAGCTTACAAGTTAGCCTGCTATGGTTTCACGGATCCTGGCAGAAGACACTAGTCTCCTGGGAGTCAAGAACAGTTTGTTACTCACAGCAATAGCAGTAGCCACAGTGTTATCATTTTTCTTGTACCAGTTACCTAAGCCCCAGTTCCCACAGGGTGAGAAGAGGGCCAGGTGACACCTGTATACATAGTTAGTTGCATTACAGGAGAGACCCTAAACATTCTCTGGAATCTCAGCCCACTTGTTTCTTTAATTCATTCCTTCCATTCTGCCCCCCAGCTTTCCCTCCACATCATCCTGATTTAAGACTCCATCTCAGATAGATGCTTTCTTCCATAGCCCCCCCCCCCCCCCACCGCTATGGACCTTGTGTCTTTGAATGTGCTGCTTATTTTCTGTGTTCTCCTATTTCAGATGCTCCAGTGATCCTTCTTGGTTTGCACAGTGGCTTCAGCCTTTCTTTTCTCTTTGCACAATTTGTAAATACTATTGTCTTTCCTGCTATTCTGTGCTTTGGTCAGTGTCTTAGTGTTTACAAATTGCCGGCAGAGATATTATTTATTTTTTGTCTCTTACAGAACATACACAGGCAGTGTATTGGTTAAGAATGTGTTCAGTTACAAGGAACAGATGACCTATTTCACAGTGGGTGTAATGGATAGAGTTTAGTTTCTGTTTATGGGTTGTTGGTTTTGTTTTTTTTAATTAATGTAAAAAGTCTGGATAGATAACACAGGTGGTGATTCGGTTTTTTAAACAGCACCCTTTCATGTAAGCTTTTCCATATGCTCGTCCCATCATCTGAAATTCTCTTTTTTTTTATATCTGCAATTCCAAATTAAACGCATTTTTTAAATTGTAAATTCTTCTACAGAGTGTTTGTAGAAGACTTACTCCCTAGGTGAAGATACTCATAGGCTACTAAGGTAGAAAATGGCCTTTAACATTAAGTTATCTGCGCACGTACACGCGCACACACACACACACCCCTTCAGTGGCCTTTATTATTAAGTTATCTGCACATGTACACACAGACACACACCCCTTCCCGTTAGACTCTACATTCCATGTCTGTGTGGTGTATCTTTTGTTACCTTCCAAAAAGTGCTTTAGGGTAGTCCATTTACTTGAAGATTGAATGATGAAGAAAGAGTGAACCCTACCTTTAAGCAAACCTTGTCACTGGTAGTTAGAGCCTAGAGCCTAGAAAGATGTTGACAAGGGTGTGAATGTGGAGGTTTGGATTTTAAGCAGATAATTTAGTTTATAGGAATTAAATGTACCAATTGTTGAAAGGAACACTTTTATTGTGAAGTTTCTGAATGCTTAGTATTTCTTAATGCTATCAAATGTATCTTCACGTACTATCAAAACATTTTATTAATATTATATAGAAGTAAAATGGAAACTATTCTTTCTTTCAGTGCTTAGATGAATATGAAGATGATGAAGCTGGGCAGAAAGAGCGGAAACGAGAAGATGCAATTACACAACAGAACACGACGCAAAATGAGGCTGTAAGCTTATTAGATCCAGGAAGTTCCTATCTGTTACAAGTAAGTATTTAAAAATTCTAGAATGTCACTAGCTATTTTAACAATAACTTTTAAGTTACTGTTAATAATTTTTCCAGTTTCATTTTGGTTGCATCAACTCCATTTAAGTACTTGCAGTGGATTTAACCAGTGATTTTCCTTATATCTAAATACTTTTTGACGTAAGCAGTATTTGGTCCTTAGCTCCTGATCAATGAATATTTACTGACTAAGCAGGTTTAAACAGTATCCATTGTAAAAATAAGCAGGAAAAATAATTACCCTTTGCTCTTAAAAAAGTAAGGATTAGTGAGTTTAAGTGAGTGGAGAGTTCTGTTCTAGGCTGATATTTGCATTAGAATTATGTAGCAAATAAAGAGTTGAATAACAAGTGTCTACCAAGTCAGATGTTTAAACATAATAATAAAACACAACATGTAGTATTGTGAATTGCCAGAAACATCCATATTTCTGTGTAATTATAAAATACTTTTTAAAACAAAATTTAAGTCAGTTTCCAATTAGCTGTTATCTTGGCTTCTTGTAGCACAGAAAATTGGGAGTTGTTGGCATTGGGGTGCCTGAGTTTAAAGCAAATCACTCTGCAGAATCATTCCATATAAACTGTACTTTGGGAATTATCTTGATATATCTAATCTTTAATTAATTTGATGACATTTTGAGATCGTAAGCTACTGTGTTGTCTTTTCAGAGTTCCAGCTTTGACTTTTTAAATGCATTTTATTATGATACTACTCTAAAAGGAGTTTCCGAGCAGTACACACATCTCCCTGTTTTACTGATGAAAAAAATGAAATGTAAACTTGTCTATTAATTTGCAAGGTTATGATAGAAGGCATTTGGCAGAGAGAGGCAAAATATTTTGAAGTGGTTTGGATGTGAATGCAAAACTTCTTTTTCCTCTGCTCTTTGAGGCAGATACATTGATGTGAAGAATGGTAATGTGGGTTTGTCTGTGCCCCTACTGCAGTTGCTACTGCTAGAATACCCTATTATAACATAGTGTGTAAGCTAACCAGCAGTGCTTCTCTCAGCACCTCTGTGACTGTTCATAATCTAAAGTATCTTTGTATCCTTTGTTTTTGTGTATTACAGCAAAGTTGAAATTAAATCTGTGCCTATTCCAAGTGAAGAAATAGGCTTAATTTATTGGGATAGAGGCAATATAGCATTTTGATTGAGTCTAGAACTGGTTTCAGTTCTTGGTCGTGTCACTTACCATCAGGCAGCAGCTTTTGGAAAGAGGGCTGATTTCTTTCTGTTCCTTACCCAGTCAAAGCTGAGGAGCCTAGTGTTTAGTTTATTTTCAAGTTTATACCCAGATATGTAGCAGTCTCTGCTGATCCGGGCTCTCTGAGGAGCTTTCTGCCTTATCCAGTTTATCTTCTTTCCTGTAGCTTTTCTAATCTCTTCCTAGGTCCGCCCCTCATTTCTCTCATTTTTGTTTATTTGTTTGTTTCATTAGCAATTAGGATGTAACTCACTGATGATCTTGGTTTTAAGTATGTATATTCCAGGCTATGTGCTTAGGATGAAAGTGAGGCAAAAACTCTCCTGTGGATCCCAAATTGCCACATTGAAGTTGGAATGGGAACAGGAACTTTTCTGTCTACATAGTTGACCTCTCTCTGAGTTACTACCTAAACTCACATATTCTATTACTCAGATAAGATATAGATTTTATTTATAACTCCAACTTCAAAAACAACAAAAAGAGAGAAAATATTGGCATCATTGGTTGTTCTAAGGCTTTTTTTGAATAGGACAGAGAGATTTTGTTTCTCAGCATTATGTATGTGAATCAGTTAAACAAATTTTTTAAAATGAAGAATGAAATGGGAACATGAATTTGGCATAACAGTAAGCTCTGTGAAAGGTTAGAGTGTTTTAAGTTTCTGTTCGGCATTTTTCAAATAATATGGAGTAGTGGTAATAAAAAATGAGCCTTTATATTTTCTTCTTATATTTTTAGCTATGATTTTACACATTTTTAACCATGTTTTTTTCCTAGATAATATGCCAGTTTTTAAAGTAATATATTAATTCTCTGATTAAATAATAGATGATCAATTAGAAAATTTGAAAAAAATGAAAATGTAAAAGACAGGGGAAATTATCTAGTTTGGTCTCCTTATGTATTTTTATGAACTGTTTATTAAATTTTAAACTTTTGGCTTAATTAATTTTAAAAGAAGCATACAGTCACATGCTGAAAAATGCAAAAAGCACAAGAAGGTGTATGGTAAAAAGTCTTCCTCAGCTACCTGGTTACCTTCTTTGGAGGCAACTAGTGCTTTCTTTTCTTGCACATCCTTCTAGATCCTTCTCGAGGTAGTCCATAAACAAATTTATGTCTATATGTGTGTATATATATGTCTATATATGTATTCACTAATTTTTAGCACACTGTTTTGCATCCTGTTCTTTTCATTTAATATTGTGGAGTACATAAAGAGCTTCCCTATTATTTTTTTGTAAACACAGAATATTCTATTTTATATATGTATCATAATTTTTCTAACTAATTTCTATTGATGGTCATTTAGGTTATATATAATTTTTTGCTTTTACAAACAATGTGGTGGTGAAAACCTTTCAGTATATGTTCTTTTGCATATGTGTGTGTAAATCAGTAGGATAAAACCCTAGCACTAGAATTTCTGGGTGAAAAGGAATGCGCATTTGTAATTTTGATGGTATTGCCAAAATTCTCTTTGTAGGTGTTATAGCATGAACATTTTTTTTCATGTTATTCAAAGCTCTTTGTGTATTATTTTCAGTGGCATAGAATTTTCTTTGTTAATGTGTATAATAGGTGACACAAATTTCCCATTAATAGAAATCCTCAGTGGTTAAACTTTTTTACTATTGTAAATCATACTGGAATTGACATCTGTGGAGATTAAGCTTTTTGTGTTCTGAATTATTTTCTTTGGCCAGATTACCAGAGATGAACTTATTGGGCCAAAAGCCGTAACGCATTTTAAAAATTTTTATTTATTTATATTTTGGCCGCATCTTGCAGCTTGTGGGATCTTAGTTCCCCCAGGGATCGAACCCGTGCCCCCTGCAGTGAAAGCACAGAGTCCTAACCACTGGACCGCCAGGGAATTCCCCATAATGCATTTTAAAGATTTAAAAAATTTCTGATACATATTGCCTAAATTACTTATGAAGAAAAGTCTATCAGTTTATGTAAACAATGGCATTTTGTGAGAGGACATTTATGAGTTTTATTTTTCTCCTTTCTTTGATTATTTATTGATTTGCCTTTTAAAACAATCTCAAGTTTACTGAAAAGTTGCAAGTACTGTACAGAGAATTTTTTTCCCTTAAAATGTTTGAGAGTAAGTTGCTAACTTGATGCCCTATTACCCCCAATACTACACTCTGTGTTTTCTACAAACAAGATCTCCTACATAACCACAACACAGCTCTTAAAAATAGGAAATTAAAATTGACACATTCTTTTACCATCTAACATATTCAGCCATCATCAAGTTTTGCCAGTTGTCCCAATCATGTCCTAAATTATAGCAAGAGGGTCTAATTCAGAATCACATGTTCTATTTAGTCGCTATATCTCTTTAGCTTCCTTCAATCTGATACCTTCTTTCCTTAACTTTCTTAATGTTAACACTTTTTAAGATTTATAGGTCATTTATTTTGTGATGTGACCTTCAGTTTGGGTTATCTAATATTTACTTATAATTAGATTCAGGTTGTATGTCTTTGTCAGGAATATCACAGAATTGGTGCTATGTTTTTCTCACTGTGTATCCTATCAGGTGACACATGATTTTAATTTGTTCCATTGCTGATGATGATCACTTTGGTTGTGTGATGAAGGTGATATTTGCCAGGCTTCACTGCCCCTTCTTAATAAGTATTTTGTGGATAAGTGCTTTGAACCATGTAGATATCTTAATCTCCATCAAACTTTCTGTTTATCTCTATCCATTTATCTATCATCTATTTATATCTGTATATCTGTATCAACTCACTATTACCTATTTTATCTGATGGGTTTTACTTACCATCTGTATTAGTTTTCTATTGCTGCTATAACAAATTACCACAAATTTGGTGTCTTAAAATGACACAAAATTATCAACTTACAGTTCTGTAAGTTGGAAGTCTCATTGGACTAATAAAATCATGGACTGAAATCAAAGGCTAAAATCAGGGCTGCATTCCTTTCTGGAGGCTATAGGGGAGAATCAGTTTCCTTGCCTTTTGCAGCTCCTAGCGGCTCCCTGTATTCCTTGTCCCTCTTCCTCCTTCAGAGTCAGCATTGTGACCTTTCTTCTTTGCCATATCTCCCTCTGACCTTCTTCTGCCTCTTTCTTCCACTTTCAGTGACCCTTGTGATTACATTGGGCCCATCAGATAACCCAGTATAATCTCCCTATTTAGTGGCATTGATTAGCAACCTTAATTTCCCTTTGCCATGTAACCTAATATATTTGAAGGTTATAGAGATTAGAATGTGAACATCTTTTGAGGGTCATTATTCTGCCTACCACACCATCATTATTTATTTTAATAGTCACATTATCCCAAATTTGGCCAGTGGGAGCCCCTTTAACCTTTTGTATCCTTCGCTACGTCTCCATCATTCTTGGAATACTTCTTTGTTTTCTGGCGTAATAAGATAATGCAGACTCATCTTTAGCTTCTTACTCCAGTCTTGGAAGCTAGCAGCTATTTCTCTAAGGAGCCCTGATTCCTGTTACTGGAAAATGTTATTGTGAAGCAGAGATCTGGGCTGTAGTTATGTTCATGTTATTGAGATGTCACCATTCGTAGTCCCGCTCTATGTACAGACCTACTGTGTGTGTCTATATGTACATGCATACGTATACATATCTGTTTGTCTGCTGCCTGCCTACCTACCTAGCTAACTACATCTATCTATGTAGATCCTGAAACTAATTTATACCAACATGGCCAATTCTGATCTAATATCACAAGGCTTAAATCTAGTATTTGTAACTCCCTTTTGTGACACTGAGGAACCTGTTTCCCGTTATTCTTAATGTGTTTTCTTATTTCGTCAATTCCCCTATATGTAGCCTATTTCTCATTGCCACTCCTTGCCCACACTTACGCCCCCCTCACCGCGAGTGGGTTCTGACGTCATGCGCTGGCTTTACCCTGTGCGTGAGCACTCTCCTCGCTTTCTTAAGGCTTGGGCATCCCTCGTGAAGCTGCAGGACGCCCTCTTTACCCTGCTTGAGTTGTGACTCCTCACGCCAGTTCACCCCCTCTGTGGATTCCCTCCTTACCCTGCTTAGCTTCTCCACCCTGTGACAGGGTGCTCTTCCCTAGGGTCTTCCTTTGTTCCTGCTCAGACTGAGGCCTCATGCTGGATTACTCCTCCACGGGGACCCCTTATCACCTGATTGGGTTTTGACGCCTCCAGGCCAGGCTGCCACTCTGTGGACACTCTCTTCATCCTATCTGGGCTCCGGCACATCAGCCCTGGTCATCCCCTACAGAGATGCTCTCCACACCTTGCAAGGGCTGTGAATTCTCCATGCCAGGCTGCCTTTTTGAGGGAACACCTTCTTTACCCTTCTGGGGCTCTAAATCCCCATTTTGGGCCCCCCTCATGAATGGATGACCATCACACCCTGCTTGGGGCTCTCAGTATCCCTTCACAGGACTCCCTTTCTGACCTTGCCTCAGGCCTGACAACCTGACTTCCCTTTCATGCTTTGTAGACCCCTCCTCATTCTGCTCAGGCTCTGATTTCTCATGCCAGGCTAAGTCCCCCTGCTGTATGGATGCTGTCCTCAGTTTCCTTGGACTCTGATTCTCTTTGCCTAACAGCTCTTCTTCATGGAGTGTTCTGGTATTCTGATACCCTGGTTGGGGCCACCTTGTTTCCTCCCCACCTTGCTCTGCCCCACCTAATGCCTTTAGGACTAAGTCGTTCAGGAAAGGTGGGGAATAATGAGCTTTTCCTTTTTTTTTTTTTTTAATTGAAGTACAGTTGCTATACAATATTATACAAGTTACAGGTATACAATATAGTGATTCACAATTTTTAAAGGTTATACTTCACTTATAGTTACAAATATTGGTTATTATTTAGTTTTTCCTTTTAAAATCTTTGTTAATTTGATAATGTTCTTATTTTATTCTCATTTTTAAAGTTATTTTATCAATTGTACATTACAGATATTCTGTTCTGCATTCATCTTCAACATTGTATCTTAGTACATTATGTATACCAGTATAGGTATTTTAAAGTTAGTCCTGAGGGCCAGTTACCATGGTATACCATAGTTTACCGAGGGGTATACTGAAGTTATTCAAGTTTATTTGAATAACTTCAGTATTATTTTACTATATTCTACTGGGCCTGTATTTGTCTGATCTTATTTCACATATGCTTTTATATTCATTTATACTTTACAAGTTCTGATCTGCCACTGCACCTGTAAAGACAATGTTTGTGGAATTTCCTTATTGACCATTCTAAGCTTGAATGAAGCAGAATGTTTTAGTTAAACTCACATAAAACAGTTAGTGCTTTGCCAACATTTTCTAAGCTCTACATAGGTCTTTCCCCCTCCCATTTGTAATATAAACCATCCCATTGCAGGAAAGATTATTTCAGGAAAAGTATATTTTAAATCAGTTGTATAATAAACTTTAGGGTTATTGGAAGGTCTAATTACATAGTCTTTGAAACTTTTAAGACCAATATAGTCTTAGCATTCGTATTTTTTACAAGCAATTTCAGTGATACTGAAGGTATTTCTTCTCCCCCCCGCCCCACATTTAGAATGGAATTTTCAACTTTAACAGTTATAGTAATTATGAAATTATCACTCTTTGCGTGGAAATCTTTGTGGCCACAGAAATATAGAGGGCTTCTAGTTAACAAATCTAAGGTTTATATTTGTATAGAATTTTGTATTAATGTATAGAAACATCAAGAATTTTCCTCAAAGATATAAGGGACTCTTTTACTGCACTATAGGGGCTGATTTTTTTTTTTCTATCTAACATTTCAGTTTCCTCTTTTTGGCAGGGCATAGAGATCACTTTAAATTCCATCTGTAAATGTGAGTCTTGAATACACATGAGAAGCAGGCTACCACCCCTCCCAATCTCTGCTAATATTAATATAGTCTATCCAATTTGGGGAACATTCCATTGTTAAGCCATGGAATTTTTTTTATATATATAAATTTATTTTTTATTCATTTATTTTTGGCTGCACTGGGTCTTTGTTGCTGCGCGCAGCCTTTCTCTAGTTGTGGTGAGCGGGGACTACTCTTAGTTGCTGTGTGCGGCCTTCTCATTGCGGTGGCTTCTCTTGTTGTGGAGCACGGGCTCTAGGTGTGCGGGCTTCAGTAGTTGTGGTATGCAGGCTCAGTAGTTGTGGTACGCAGGCTCAGTAGTTGTGGCGCGCAGGCTCTAGAGCGCAGGCTCAGTAGTTGTGGCGCACAGGCTTAGTTGCTCTGCGGCATGTGGCATCTTCTTGGACCAGGGCTTGAACCTGTGTCCCCTGCATTGGCAGGCAGATTCCCAACCACTGCACCACCAGGGAAGTCCCTAAGCAATAGAATTTTATTACTAGAGTCACTGTGAAATAACATTTAGTTACAAAATGTATAATCTAATAAAAACTATATTCAAATCTGACCAATAAACAGTAAGCTTAAGTGTTGTCTAATAAAAAGCATATTCAAATCTAACCAATAAACAGTAAGCTTAAGAGTTGTTGGTCTGCTTTAGAATCTTAGCTCTTGAATATTAGTTATACAGAAATAGGCTTAAATCTAATTGTTTATACATCTTGGACATGAGCATGGAGTAATTTCATCAAGTATGTCCGAGTTGTAATTTGATCAATTGCACCAAACTAGCTGTAGAGAAAATACCGTAAAACTTGAGATATGTTTTAAGTGACTAGTTGTTTAAAAAAAAAAGCTGTGAGAAACATAGAAAACAGATATTATACAACTTACTAGTATACTTAAATGGAAACTTACCTGATAACTGACTTTAAGTCATTTATAGTTGGGTCAAAGTATAACATTAGTATAATGCCACGACAGTGTAGTGTTGCTGAAAACATCCTCCATTTCACCTTTCTGTATTTATTAAAATTCTACTCTAAATGTGTATTAGTCTTAAGTTTTACCATGTTAGGGGAAAATGCCTACTTTAAGCCTCAGAAATATTATTTATTGCCAGGTTGTTTCTACCATTACAATCAATATATCAGTTACCCACAAATCAGTAAATGCAACAAGGGCTGTTCTTATTTAGCAATTTTGCTTATTTCATTGCAGCCAGAGATAGTCTGGATAATCAAGCTGATGTCATGTTTTGAAATATTTCAGTTATAACCAAAGTGAGGGAGGTGTTATGTTTTGGAACTTAAGGCATTATTAGCATTTTTTCTAATGCATATTTAGACAGATATCATTTAAGGTCTATGCCTTAAGTTTTAGTTCATATAGAATAAGATTAGGGACTTTTATGAAAGAAAACCTTGATAAAATGTTAGTTGGAGTACTGTTTGTGAAACTTAAGGGGAAAAGTTCCATATGAAATCATTATTATCTACATTCAATAAAATGTACTTTGAGTGCATATACATAACCTTAGTATTTCTTTCTGCTTTATCTAAATAACCAGTGATTAAACATTTAAATCTAGTTACTGTGGTTTCAAAAATAGTTTTAAAGGGACTTCCCTGGTGGCGCAGTGGTTAAGAATCCGCCTGCTAATGAGGGGGACACGGGTTCGAGCCCTGGTCCAGGAAGATCCCACATGCCGTGGAGCACCTAAACCTGTGCGCCACAGCTATTGAGCCTGCGCTATAGAGCCCGCAAGCCACAACTTCTGAGCCCGCGTGCCACAACTATTGAAGCCTGTGCGCCTAGAGCCCGTGCTCCACAAGAGAAGCCACCGCAATGAGAAGCCCGCACACCACAACAAAGAGTAGCCCCCGCTTGCTGCAACTAGAGAAAGCCCGCGAGCAGCAACGAAGACCCAATGCAGCCAAAGATAAATAAGTAAAAATAAATAAATGTATAAAAGAATTATTTTTAAAAAAGCAATGGTAATTGTTCCAATATTCTCTATCAGTAGTTTTATATAATACGGAGTTGTGTGCTTATACACATACCCAAACTGATATGTCATTTTTTTTTTACTTTACAGGAGCCATCTAGAACAGTTTCAGGCAGATACAAAAGGTAAGAATCCTTAAGTTATGACTAACAACATACTGTAGACGTAAGTGTAATGTCTTCCTGACCATGGCTTAACTAACTAGAACTGTTCCAAGCAGCTGTTTGAAAAATAAGAAACCTTAATATTGTGCTCTTAAAAAGAAATTACATCATAGGCAGGAGTGTAATGTCTTTCTGACCACGACTTATTCTGACATAGTCTGCAGTCTTTGAACACTGCACACACCGTGAATTTGTAAGGGTTTGATGAACTTAGCAAAAGAAAAACTGAGTCATTTTCCCTTGTGTATTTAAACAGGGAAAATACAGATATACCATCTGTATTAGTCAGCTTGGGATACCATAACAAAATACCATAGACAGGATGGCTAGAGCAGAAATTTATTTTCTTACAGTTCTGGAGGCTGTAAAGTCCAAGATCAGAGAGTCAGCGTGGTCTGGTTCTGATGAGGGTTCTCTTCCTGACTTGCAGAGAGTTGCCTTCTTACTGTGCCCTCAAATGGTGGAGAGAGAAGGGGTGGCTTCCCTGGTGTCTCTTTTGATAAAGACACTAATCCCATCATGAGGGCCCCACCCTCATGACCTCATCTAAGCCTAATTACCTCCCAAATGCCCTGCTTCCAAATATACCATCACATCGGGGTTAGTGCTTTCAGCATATGAATTTTGGGAGTATCCAATTCATTCTGATCTTAGTTCATTCAGGCCACTATAACAAAATATCACAGACAACAGAAATTTATTTCTCACAGTTCTGGAGCCTGGAAGTCAGAGATCAGAGTGCCAGCAGGGTCAGGTTCTGGTTGGTGAAGGCCCTCTTGCCAGTTGCAGACTAACAGCTTCTCACTGTGTCCTCACATGGTGGAAGGGGCTAGAGAGCTCTGTGGGATTTCTTTTATAAGAGCACTAACTCCATTCATGAGGACTCCACCTTTGTGACCTAGGCACCTCCCAAAGCCTCACCTCCTATTACCCTTATATTGGACGTTAGGATTTCAACAGAATTTTGGGGGGGACACAGACATTCAGACCCTAGCAAGTCCATAGCACCAGCTATACACAAGGAGTAATGCTTTTATCAGAAAATGTGTTTGAGTGTGTGTGCACATGTATAGGAGGAAAATCACAATTAAGTATAAGTTGTTTAACGGAGATGACTGAGATATTAGCTTCTTTTCCTGTTGAAGCCATGAAGGTTGCAGAAGGTGTAGTCATGCTTGTGCTAATAATTACGGAATAATGGTAAATCTTATCAAGTGCTTATAATGTCCAAGAAGCTTTACATAGAGATCTCATTCAATTCTCAAAGTTATCTTGTAAGGTAGGTACTGTAGGTATAATATTTACTTTCATTTTGTAGGTGAGGGAAGTGGGATAAAGAGGTAGAATCATTTCTCTTTGGTTACGAAGCTAGTGAACAGAAGAGTCTGGATTTTAACTCGGGCAACCTGACTCCAGAACCCACATGCTTGCACAAGACAATCTACCTAGATTTATACATAAGAAACCTCTGTCTTCCCCTACTTTTATGTTAAAGTTTAAAATATTTGGTTAAAAGTTGTGGTTATTATAATTCATCTAAAATAAAACATTAAGAAGAGCTCTAATTTTAATACTAAGTTATTATATAGATAAAATTCAACGTTTAACTTTCTTTTAAATAAATGAATTTATTTATTTATTTTTGGCTGCGTTGGGTCTTTGTTGCGGTGCGTGGGCTTCTCATTGCGGTGGCTTCTCTTGTTGCAGAGCATGGGCTCTAGGTGCGCGGGCTTCAGTAGTTGTGGCGCAAGGGCTTAGTTGCTCCATGGCATGTGGGATCATCCTAGACCAGGGCTCGAACCCGTGTCCCCTACATTGGCAGGCGGATTCTTAACCACTGCGGCACCAGGGAAGTCCCAGTGTTTACCTTTTAAAAGAGATAAGAAGGCCAAGGTAATCAACAATTGACTAAGTAGGTCTGATATGTTTGCCACTGCTGCTGCTTTTATTTTCATTTCTGAGTAATTTTGATGTAGATATAATGAAACTTGTGCTTGGTAATTTTTACTTAACATGAATAGTTTAAACTGGAAAGAATCTTTTTTCTTTTGCTAGCAAGCATTGCCAATCAAATAGCTTTGATTTGGCCTATTTCCAGGCCACATTTTCAAACCAAAAGAGTTTTTATCATCAGTTTTTGGTTTGGGGAATAAAAATAAACTTCTGTAACTTATCAAGTTTGCTGTATCATTCATACATATTTAATCCTTATTAAATTATAAACCTTAAATTATAATTGGCACTTTTCAGATTTGCATTCTTTAGTTAGAATCATTAGGGGAATAACTTTATTACAAATCCTCATCAAAAGCTTTATTTACGTATTGTGTTAAATTAGGTAGAAAATTGATTTCACATGGTGTATGTTTTTATTTTTAAGCTTTTTTTTATTGGAGTATAATTGCTTTACAATATTGTGTAAGTTTCTGCTGTACAGAAGTTAATCAGCTATATGTATACATATATCCCCTCCCTCTTGGATCTCCCTCCCCTCCCCATCCCACCCATTTTTAGACCATTATTTTACTTGTGACCTGTTCATATACTTGTTACTTCTTTTATTTTCATAGCCTAAAGCACATGGTTTGTTACTTTTCAGCTCTTAAAGGTTTAGCCATGTTTAATACTGTTATAAAACAAACAACAAAAATTTTTTTTTTAAGTTTCTAGTCATTATTCATGGACTCATAGCAACTCATAGTTGAACACACACCAAATAAAAACAAACACAAAATCTAGATCTGAAATTATCAATTCCTTATCTAGAGGAATTTGTTATATTGTATATCAACAGTTCATTACTTTAATCTGTCAGCAAATTGTAGCAAAGACTGGAGAATGTATGTTTTTTGGAGAGGGTGTCTGCTGATTAATGGGGGTGAAAAAAGGAGGAATGGGCTAAAGGATAGAAATTTGGCATTATATGTTAGAAAATATTTTCAGCAAATCAAATAACATATGATACATATATGACTAGACAAACTTAAAAAGTCATTAGAGGGTACAAGCCACCCACAAGACTAGTTTGTGTGCTCTTGTAAATTATGGATTAAATATTAAATTTTTTCTTACAAATATCAAGGATGTACTTTTTAAGCATTGAGTTTGTTAAGCAGTCACTGTAGTTAAGCTCTATTTTATTGAATCAACTCCTGTTTACCTAGAACGTCTCTTAACATATTCACTGAACTCCTTTTTAAAACATGTTTAAATAACTTTGGATAATTATTTGGAGGGGGGGGTCATGAAATTTCTGAAACTCAAGGTTTAAGAAAGATGGATCAGTGGTCATGTATTTTGGGTTTTTTTTCCCCCAATGTGTAATTTTCTTAGTAGAATGTTTACTTGGTTAAGTTTATAGTGATCTCTTTAGGATAATTCATTATACTTAACATACCAGAAATGAACATGTATGATAGCCCCTAACTGGAGAAACTTAAATTTCTAACAATGAGATAGGTTATAAGCTATAGCATATTAATATAAAGTTACAATACAGGCATTAAACTGATTCTTTAGAAAACCATTAATTATAGGAATTAATAATTATAGGAAAATTATTACCTATTTATGTTAAATGGAGAGAGGGAAAGCATATTACAAAGAGTATGATACAAAACAACGTCTATCATAATATATATAAGCGTTCTTAACTTGAACTCTATTGATGAGCTGCTAAAATTCTATGTAAAAGAATATCATGGTTATCTGGGAGAAGAGCTATATTTTTCATCAGATTTTCAAAGAGATCTGCAATCCAAAACGGTTATGAACTACTAATATATTGTAGAACATAACAGCCGTTATCTCTGGGTTGGTGGAGTTACTGGAGATATTGATTCATGTTATCTGTTTCCCACAATGAATATGTATCACAATTTTAATAAAGAGTCTGAGAGATGATTTTGGTCTTTAGTTGTTGCTGTGTGTGTGTGTGTGTGTGTGTGTGTGTGTGTGTGTGTGTGTGTTTAAAGGGAGAAGAGAGAGAAGACCTACACAGAGTGAGGGGCTGTTTGGGACAGTGGTGGTGGAATTGAATAAGGTAGTGAAACATTAAAAATATGGAGACCAATCATGTACTTCTTGGTTATTTAATAATTTCACAACTTACCTAATACTTCTAAATATTTGGTATCCATTCTAAAACTAGGATTTTACTCATGGGTCTTGTATTTCTTCTAATTGCTAAGGTTTAAAATATCTATTTTAGTGGAAAATTCCTCTAGCTGTAATCTCATAATGCTGCCAATCTTGTTCTCGTGATAGTTTTATCCCCCAGCACAACACCTTCTAGTCTTTCCACAGAAAATATGAAAATTCCCAGAGGGGGAAAATTTCGGTAAATGGTGGTATTTATCTTTGATGATACTGTTTATTCTTTTTCCTTTTCTGAACATTATGGTTAATACTTTGTAACTAAGGGCAGAGGGGGATTCTTTTTGGAATTGTATTGGTTAGAGATTTGTATTAATAACATTCCTGAATAGGACGTTACAATCTTTTTTGGAGTTAATAAAACAATCTTTTATTCTGGGTATTTTGTGCTGTACATATCCAGCCCTCAAAAATAGGTTAAAAACATTTCTGTTTTTAAAATAAACAGAGCTAAATTTGGTAATAAGATCAAGTTAAAACATAACACAGTTATTCACAATTAGGACAGTGTTCTTTACAGACCTAATACCTAATGGGGATAAATCACTGATTATGTTTTTCAGTAATAATTATTCCTTGTTTTGAGTTTGTATGATATTATCACTTGTGTATTGACAGGCCTAATATGAAGGATTTTTAAAATTGTTAATAGGTTAAACTTTTTGAAATGCTGTTTTAAGCTTGTACATCAAGCAAATACAAACATTAAGGGATATCCACATTTTTAGGTTTTCGTTTGTAGTTGTCAGCGTTGTGGTTTCTACTTGAATAATCTGTGGTTGATGCAGATAAGTGGACTTCTTTTTAAGTGAAAAGAGATCCTTTAAAATGATTCTAATGCTCTTTTATAACATGATAGATAATGGCTTTGGTGATACCTTACCCTCTTGATTTTCTTCCTACCACTTTGCCAGTATTTCCCAGTTTTTATTTGTAGTTCTTCCTTTCCTGTACTTACTCCTTATGTGTTGGTGTTACTCAGCTCTTTGTCTTAGACTTTATTCTCTTTTTGTTCTGTGTATTTGTTCTAGAAATTTCTTTCACTCTGGTGACTTTGGTTACTGTATATACCTATGTTGATGATTCTAAATCATTAGCTCTATACCTATATAACCAACAACTTTCAAATATCTACTTTTAGATATCTTAGAAGCATCTTAAACTCAGCATGTTCAAAAGTAAACTTGTGAAACTTAGTGGATTTCAGTAGTTGGTGTCAAAATCCATTCTTGCTCAAGTCAGAAATCTGGACATTGCTTTTGACTCTTTCTTTCTTCCTTCCTTCCTTCCTCCCTCCTTCCTTCCTTTCCTTTCCTTTCCTTTCATTTCCCTTCCCTTCCCTTCCCTTCCCTTCCCTTCCCTTCCCTTCCCTTCCCTTCCCTTCCCTTCCCTTCCTTTCCTTTTCCTCCCCTCCCCTCCCCTCCCCTCCCCTCCCCTCCCCTCTCCTCCCCTTTCTTCACCACCTCACTTAAATTCAGTCATTGTAGCTCCAGTGCCAACCCACCAATCTAGGACACCGTCATCTCTTTTTTAAAAAAAAATAAAAAAATGAATAAATTTTTGGCTGTGTTGGGTTTTTGTTGCTGCGTGTGGGCTTTGTGTATTTGTGGCGAGCAGGGGCTACTCTTCGTTGTGGTGCACGGGCTTCTCATTGTGGTGGCTTCTCTTGTTGTGGAGCACAGGCTCTAGGTGTTTGGGCTTCAGTGGTTGTGGTGCACGGGCTTAGTTGCTCCGCGGCATGTGGGATCTTCCCAGACCAAGGATTGAACCCGTGTTCCCTGCATTGGCAGGCAGATTCTCAACCACTGCGCCACCAGGGAAGTCCAGGGACACCATCGTCTCTTACATAGATGATTACAATACCCTTCAAACTGGTCTCGCTGCCTTCAGTTTTGCTCATTTCCAGTGCGTTTTATTAAAATGATTCTGTCACTTTCCCTGCTTTAATGACTTCCTATTACCTTTAAATGAGTCTAAACTGGTCTCCAAGGCAGGGTGATGCACAAGATAATGTTAGGATGCAGGAGGAAAATGTTAGATCTTCTGTTTATATTTACCTTTTAATCTAAAAGACAGTAAGACATTTACAGTCATCCCTTGATATTCACGGAGGGGGGATTGGGTCCAGGACCCTGAGGATACCAAAATCTGTGGCTGCTCAAGTCCCTTATATAAAATGGTGTATTTGTTCACAATACATACAATCTATTCACATCCTCCTGTATACTTAAATTATCTCTGGAGTGCTTATAGTACCTAATACAATGTGAGTGCTATATAAATATAAGTTTGGCTTTTTGGAAATTTCTAGCATTTGTTCCCCCCTGAATATTTTCGATGTGGGTTGGTTCAGTCTGGATGTGGAACCCACAGATTCGTAGGGCCCACTGTATACTTAATAGCTAGCACTGTGTACTTGTTAATTTACTCCCTTGTTCTATGTATCAGATGATTATTTAGTATTTGAGGTATTCTGACGAAAGTGTGCGTTGTTCACTTTCTAAATGTTGCACAATAGTGCAATTTGAATGGTTAGATGGATTTATGAATTATTATGTTGTTTAACTAATACAAAATGGATAGGTCGGGGGAGGGAATTTAAGGAGACTATAAAAACAAGTATATAAACGCAAAGGTGATCATGTGGTTGTTCAGTTGGCAAGATACATAAAATCAGATCTGTTCTTATAAATTAGAAAAAAATTTTGATGCTTGCTTTGGAGTTTTAAGTGAAAATTTAAAAAACTTTAAATTCTTACTGTGAGGCATCTCTTTCTGCTGTTACAGACATTAAAAATCAAATATGCAAGCTCATTTTAGAACTACACCTTCAAATCTCTATATATCACAAAGAGTTAAAATAAGTTCCTCAGAAGTAAAGCATATTCAAATTATACTTTCATTAAAAATATTATAGTCAATTTTTGTGAAAACAAAAAAATTTGTACCATAAATAATTAAAATGTATATTTAGGGACTTCCCTGGTGGCACAGTGGTTAAGAATCCGCCTGCCAACGCAGGGAACACGGGTTTCATCCCTGGTCCGGGAAGATCCCACATGCCATGGAGCAGCTAAGCCCATGCGCCACAGCTACTGAGCCTGCCCTCTAGAGCCCGCGAGCCACAACTACTGAAGCCTGCCCGCCTAGAGCCCGTGCTCCACAACAAGAGAAGCCACTGCAGTGAGAAGCCCGCGCACTGCAACGAAGAGTATCCCCCGTTCGCAGCAACTAGAGAAAGCCTGCGCGCAGCAACAAAGACCCAACGCAGCCAAAAAAAAAAAAAAAGATGTACATTTAAAATTCTTTTCACCCCTTTATGTTATATTTTTTGTGATACAGATAATATTTTAACAATATCATATTGTAAATCATATTTGATTTACATATATGTTTGTATAATAAAGTATATATGAATATGTAATATATAATATATAACCAAATATAATGATATTGTAAATCGATTATAAAGATAGTAGATAAATATACATACCAATGTATATGTAATGGATAAATTTGGAGACCATTAGTTGAAATTCTTCAAAAAATAGCTTTCAGGTCCCCTGCTTGCTTTTCCAGTGTCATATCTTGCTTTCAGGTCTCTTGCTTGCTTTTCCAGTGTCATATCTTATCACCCCTATATTTACCTTTCATGCTTTAGCCATATTGGATTTTTCTGTTTCTCAAAGGGCCACGTACTCTTTGTTTCTAGATATTTACACATTCTTATTCCTCTTTTAAGTCTGAGTTTAAACATTCTTTAGCATAATGCTGCTCAAAGTGTGGTCCTTGAACTGTTTGTAAGTAATCCATGACAAGGTAAGAATAAAACTTAAGAGTAAATATTCAGAAGCCTGAATTGCATTTTAACATTGTCATCATCACGCCTAAGTGCATGATAAGCGGAATCCTTTCAGAACAGGATATCGACTAGTTCAGGTGCTGTGGTACGTATGTGATTTTTTTTAATTTAAGTTTTTAGAGCAAAATTGAGGGAAAGGTAGAGAGATTTCCCGTATAAACCTGTCCCCACACATGGATAGCCTCCCCATTATCAACATTCCTCAACAGGGAGGCACATTTGTTACAATTGATGAACTTACACTGACACGTCATAACCACCCAAAGTCCATAGTTTATATTATGGTTCACTCTCGGTGTTGTACGTTCTGTGAGTTTGGACAAATGTATAATGACATGTATCCATCACTATAGTATCATTTTACTCTCTGATCTCTTTATTCTCTCCATAGTTTTGCTTTTTCCACAATGTCATATAACTGAAACCATACAGTATATAGCCTTCTCAGATTGGCTTCTTTCACTTAGTAATATGCATTTAAGTTTCCTCCATATCATTTCATGGCTTGACAGCTTATTTCTTTTTAGTGCTGAATAATATTCCATTTTCTGTAGTTTGTCTATTCACCTTGAAAGGACATCGTGGTTGCTCCCAAGTTTTGGCAATTATGAATAAAGCTGCTATAAACACCCATGTGCAGGTTTTTGGGTAGACATATGTTTTCAGCTCCTTTAGGTCAATACCAAGGAGCATGATTGGTGGTAAGAGTATATTTAGTTTTATAAGAAACCACGAAACTGTTGCCGAAGCAGCTGTACCATTTTACATTCCCACCAGCAGTGAATAAGGGTTCATGTTACTCCACATCTTCACCAGCATTGATCCTGATTTTAGCCATTTTAATATGTGTACAGTGGTATCTCATTTTAGTTTGCATTTCCCTGATGATATATGATATGGAGCATCTTCTCATATGCTTATTTGCCATCTGTATATCTTCTTTGCTGAGGTGTCTATTAAGTTCTTTGGCCTATTTTTCAATCGGGTGGTTTGTTATTATTGAGTTGTAGAATTCTTTGTATATTTTGGATAACAGTTCTTTATCAGATGTGTCTTTTGTAAATATTTTCTCCCAGGCTGGCTTGTCTTCTTGTTCTCTTAACATTGTCTTTCACAGAGCAGAATTTTTTTTTTGTAGTCTACTGTCATCCATTTATTTTTCTAAAATTACCTTTTTTTTTTTAGAAATTTCATGTAATGTCTGGAACATTTATATTAACATATTTCCATACAAATAACCCAATGAAAGTTTAGTATTAGTTGTTTTGTTTGTTTGCTTGTTTGTTTTTTATACTGCAGGTTCTTATTAGTCATCAATTTTACACACATCAGTGTATACATGTCAGTCCCAATCGCCCAATTCAGCATACCCCCATCCCCACCCTACCGCGGTTTTCTCCCCTTGGTGTCCATACGTTTGTTCTCTACATCTGTGTCTCAACTTCTGCCCTGCAGACCGGCTCATCTGTACCATTTTTCTAGGTTCCACATACATGTGTTAATTTACGATATTTGTTTTTCTCTTTCTGACTTACTTCACTCCACAGAGCAGAAATTTTTAATTTTAATGAAGTCCAGCTATCAGTTTCTTTCATGGATTGTGCCTTTGGTGTTTTAGCTAAGAAGTCATCAGCATATCCAGGGTCTTCTACATTTTCTCCTATGTTAGTTATCTTCTAGGAAATTTTGTAGTTTTGCATTTTTCATTTAGGTCCGTGATGCATTTTTTTTTTTTTTTTAATTTATATTTATTTATTTATTTTTGGCTGTGTTGGGTCTTCGTTTCTGTGCGAGGGCTTTCTCCAGTTGCGGCAAGCGGGGGCCACTCTTCATCGCGGTGCGCGGGCCTCTCACTATCGCGGCCTCTCTTGTTGCGGAGCACAGGCTCCAGACGCGCAGGCTCAGCAATTGTGGCTCACGGACCTAGTCGCTCCGCGGCATGCGGGATCTTCCCAGACCAGGGCTCGAACCCGTGTCCCCTGCATTGGCAGGCAGATTCTCAACCACTGCGCCACCAGGGAAGCCCCCGTGATGCATTTTGAAGTAACTTTTGTGAAGGGTATAAGGTCTTTGTCTTATTTTTCATTTTTTGCATGCAGATGTCCAGTTGTTCCAGCATCATTTGTTGAAAAGTCTGTTTTGTTCCATTGTATTGCCTTTACTCCTTTGTCAAAGATGACTTGTGGGTTATTTATGTGCGTCTCTTTCTGCTTCCATTGCTCTATTTGTCTCTTCTTTCACCAGTATTGCACTGCTTGATTACTGTAGCTTTATAGTAAGTCTTGAAGTTGGGTAGCGTTAGCCCTCCAACATTGTTCATTAATATTGTGTTGGCTATTCTGGATCTTGCCTCTCCATGTAAACTTTAGAATTAGTTTGTCAATAGCCACAAAATAACTTGCTAAGATTTTGATTGGGCTTGCATTGAGCCAGTAGATCAGTGGGAAATCAAAGTTGGGAAGAAGTGACATCTTGCCAATATTGAGTCTTCCTATCCATTAACAGGGATTATTTCTCTATTTAGTTTTTCTTTGGTATCTTTCATTCGAGTTTTGTTTTTTTCCTCACGTAGATGTTGTACATATTTGGTTAGATTTATACCTAAGTATCTCATTTTGGAGAGAGCTAATGTAAATGTATTGTGTTTTTAATTTCAGATTCCACTTGTTCAATGCTAGAGTGTAGGAAAGGGATGGACTATTGTATGTTAACCTTGTATCTTGCAACCTTGCTATAATTGCTTATTAGTTCCAGGAATTTTTTGGTGTGGATTCTTTCACATTTTCTCCATAGATGATCTTATCATTTGTGAACAAAGACAGTTTTATTTCTTCCTTCCCAGTCTGTATAACTTTTATTTCCTTTTCTTGTCTTATTGCATTACCTAGGACTTCCAGTAAGATGTTGAAAAGGAATGGTGGGGGGGGGGGACATTCTTGCCTTGTTCCTGATCTTAGCAGGAAAGCTTTTGAGTGTCTTACCATTTCGTATGATGTAGGTTTTTTGTAGGTATTCTTTATCAAGTCAAGGAAGTTCCCATCTGTGCTTAGTTTGTCCAGTTTTTATCATGAATAGATGTTAGATTTTATCAAATTCTTTTTCTGAATTTATGTGTGATCATGTGATTTTCTTTAGCCTGTTACTGTGATAGATTACATTAATTGATTTTTTTTTTTAACTGATGAACCAGCCTTGAATAAATCCCACTTGATTTTGGTGTATAACTCTTTTTATACATTCTCGAATTTGATTTGCAAATATTTTGTTGAGGATTTTTGCATCAATGTTCATGAGACATCTTAGTGTTTAGTTTTCTTTTCTTGCGATATCTTTGATTTTGGTATTAGGGTAATGCTGGCCTCATAAAATGAGTTAGGAGATATTCCCTCTGCTTTTATCTTCTGGAGGAGATTTTAGAGAATGTGTATAATTTCTTCCTTAAATGTTCGGTGGGATTCACTAGGGAATCCATCTGAGCCTCATGCTTTCTTTCTGTCTTGCAAGGTTATTAATAACTGATTCAATTTCTTTAATACATACAGGCCTATTCAGATTGTTTGTTTCTTCTCGTGTGAGTTTTGGCAGATTGTATCTTTCAAGGAATTGATCTATTTCATCTAGGTTATCAAATTTGTGGTCAGAGTTGTTCACAGTATTCCTTTATTATCATTTTAACGTCCATGGTATCTTTAGTGATAGTCCCTCTTTCATTTCTGATGTTAGTTGTCTGTGTCCTCTCTTTTTCTTAGTTAGCTTGGCTAGAGGCCTATTGCTTATATTGATATTTTCAAAGAAATAGCTTTTGGTTTCATTGATTATTCTGTATTGGTTTCCTGTTTTCAATTTCATTGATTTCTGCTCTGGTTCTTGTTATCCTTTTATTCTGCTTGCTTTGGATTTAATTTGCTCTTTCTTTTCTAGTTTCCTAAGGTAGAAACTTAGATTATTCATTTTAGATCTATCTTCTTTTCTAATACATGAGTTCATTGCTATAAATTTCCCTCTAAGCACTGCTTTTACTGCATTCCACAAGTTATAAGTTGTGGGTTCGTTTTCGTTTTGTTCAAAATATTTTAAAATTTCTCTTGAGATTTCTTCTTTGACCTATGTGTTATTTAGAAGTGCACTGTTTAATCTGCATGTTATTTTGGGGCTTTCCAGTTATCTTTCTGTTACTGGTTCTAGTCTAATTCTGTTGTGGTCTAAGAGCAGACATTATATGATTTCTGTTCTTTTAAATTTGTGAAAGTGTGTTTTATGGCTTAGAATATGGTTTATCTTGGTTAGTATACCATGCAAGCTAGAGAAGAATGTGTATTCTGCTCTACCTGTGTTATTTTTATGTTAGTCATTTGTAACCCAAAATGTGTAAGAATTGAAGAAGGATTTATTTACCTTAAAAATCATGTGTTAAATTTAATCAGGCATATTCTTTTTCCATAAGTAAAATAATTAAAAAGTAAATATATAATAGTTAAATCAAAATAAAACAAATAAAAACAAAATCTTTTTTATGCTTTTCAATTTCTGCTTTTGTTAGTATTATCTAAATCTAGGAAGTAAAATTTATATTCTTTATTTTCAATCTTAATTTACTTATGATAAAGGAAGCTTTCCTAGATTTTCTTTTTTAATAAAAAAAGATACCTCTTTTCTGAATGTGACAGTAATACTAAACCAAATGATGATGATGGAAGTAATTTCAAAGAGGTACAGACCAAAAGAGCTTGTACTAGTTTTGTTGGGAAGTGTCCTCCCTCCTATATTGAGTTCAATTTTTAACCATTATTGACGGGAAGTGCTAGAACCACAGTGGGTTATTTGCAGTGATGTACTGGCTGCTAAAACAATAAAACCATCAAAATTTAAGTGGCATTTATATGCATGACATAATTATATTCACAACCACAAATGCCTTATTTGAAAGAAGAACTATTACAGTTAAGAAGCTGACAGAAGCAGATCTTCAGGATTTCATATGTATTCAGGATTTCATTAGTATTGTGTGAGTTTCTTTTACAGTCTGACTTCAGGTTGCTAACATTAAAAAACTACACACAAATGACAAGACAAAGATGTTTGCTGGAAGGTGTTGGATGAATCTGTAGCAAAGAAGGTAGTTCATGTAACACTTCTTAGCAACACCGATAGCTTGGTATATTTAGGGACAGTTTTAGTCATACAGAAGACCAACTCTTAGACAAATCAGGATAGCAAAGGAATTCTTGTTACAATATGATCAACACATTGATTTTGCTAACATGACAGTAATGTGAAGGAAGAATTTATTTTTCAGCTTCCTTGCTGACAAACACAGCTTGCTCTGAAGTATATAAAACTTTGAAGAGTTAACAAGTCAACAAATGTGGTTTGGTGTTTTGCTTTGCTTTGCAGGAGTATGTTCTGATTATTATATAGACAGTGACAGGGAAAAAATGTTGGAACTTGTGCCAGAATGTAAATCAACGTCCTGCTTGTGTCATTGAGAAAGTCTTGTTATGTCGGCTGAACTAAATAGTGTACTTGGTATATCAACTAAATTAACAGTTCACTAAAAGTGTGAATTACTTAAACACTAATACATTAAATTTGAGGTTTTAAAAAAACTAAATGATAGTTTGGAAGCTGAGCCAGTCAACTGTTACCATATGCTGAGGTATACAATAATTTTTAAAGGGAAATTTTCAGGCAAAGTATTTGACCTTTGGCATGAACACTTCATGTTTTTACAAGATAAAAAATCAGGTTTTGTAAATCAACTATACTTCAATTTTTAAAAAAAGAAACTAGTTTGGTCCCCAGCTTTTAAAATATGTGAATTAAGTTTACTTGTCTGATAGCATCATTCTTTTTTAAAAAATGATCTTAATTAGCCTTTCGTGCAAGAAAGAAATATCAGATGTTTTCAGTGTTACATAAGGTCAAAGGACAAAAATGAAAGTTAGAAATTTGGGGGAAAAGATTCTTCAAATTGTTATGATGTGTTCCACAATTTATCAGTAAGTAGGTGATGATTTTAGTATTGCACTGTTGCAAAATGTTATAATCATATACCTTACAAATTTGATAAGACACTTTGAATTTTATTTTCCATCTAAAGAAAACCCATGCATAGGAAATTAATAGATCAAGAATCTATTATTTTTCATCAAAAGTTATTTTAGATTTAACTATACTTTTGATGGATAAATTATTGGAACTGGCTACCAATAAAGAATTGAGGACAAATTTTGAAAAGTGTCATTTTCTGCATATTGGATAAAAGTTAAAACTGAATATCCTGAGCTTGCTAAAATTGCTTTAAAGTCTCTTCCCCTGTTCTGGTCAATATACATCTGTGAAACTAATTTCTCTGCTGTGAGTGCTACTAAAACAAATCATAGAGGTAGTTTAGATATACCTTACCCCTTGTGATCAGCATTGTCATCAGTCCAACGTAGATTAGGTAAATTAGCAAGAATGATGCCAGCCTCCAAAAGAGCCCCCAGGAAGCTCTACCTCCTGGTATTTTCACCTTGTGTAATCCCGTTCCACATTCATCATGGGGTTGATGTGATAGTATGTCACTTCTGAGTTTAGGTCATAGCAGAGACTGCAGTGTCTGTCTTGGTTGTTGTGTCGCTTTCTTTCTGGAAGCCAGCTGCCTTTTTGTGAACAGCCCAGTAGAGAGGCCCTCATACTGAGGAATTGAGGCTTTTGGCCAACAGCCAGTGAGAAGCTGAGGCCTTTTGCCATCAGCTCTGTAAGTGAGGCAAATTCTCCAGTCCAGACAAGCCTTCAGATGACTGTAGCCCTGACCAACATCTTGACTAAAACCTCATAAGAGACCCTGAATCATGAACACCCAGCTAATCTGCTTCCAGATTCCTGACCAACAGAAATTGTCAGATAATAACTGTGTTGTTTTAAGCCACTAAGTTTTGGCATATTTTTTTATTCAGTAATAGATAACTAATGCAAAAGCAAGAAGCAAGCTTATTTGTTATATTAAAAACTTTAAATATTGACATATATGCTATTAGTTTAGAGTGTGTGAATTGGTGTTTAATATGAAGAATGGCTATTTCAGTGATAACTTTTGGTTAAATAAGAATTATGAAATGACAAAAGTTGCTAGTGCGATAGCTGTTTTCTATAATTGCCTATATGCATACTTCCAATGAAAATTATGCAGTTTTATGTAATTGTTTTCTTTTTTTGTTTATCCTATTTTTGAAATATAATTTTATGGGTCTGAATCTAATAAAACATTTAGGCTTGTATTTTGTATGGCCTTTTTTACTTTTATTTTTCCAGTTCATTTTTGTTTGATCTTACAAAAGTATTGGTCCATGGGGACTTCCCTGGTGGCGCAGTGGTTAAGAATCCGCCTGCTAATGCAGGGGACACGGGTTTGAGCCCTGGTGCAGGAAGATCCCACATGCCGCGGAGCGACTAAGCCCGTGCGCCACAACTACTGAGCCTGCGCTCTAGAGCCCGCGAGCCACAACTACTGAGCCCGCGTGCTGCAGTTACTGTAAGCCTGTGTGCCTAGAGCCTGTGCTCCGCCACAAGAGAAGCCACCTCAATGAGAAACCCAGGCACCGCAATGAAGAGTAGCCCCTGCTCGACGCAACTAGAGAAAGCCTGTGTGCAGCAGTGAAGACCCAACGCAGCCAAAAAAAAAAAAAAGTGTTGGTCCATGATGTAATGGAATTTAAAAATAAAAGGAGAAAGAAAGTGGTTCTTCACTAGAGATAGGCTACATTAGGTCCCCTGTCATAGTTCTCAGAGTACCTTACACTTACCTTATTGTGATGGTTGTCTTGCTTTATTGTCATTGGTTATACTCCTGTTACACTGAAAGCTCTATGAAAGTCAGAGTCCGTGTTTGCATGTCTCTGTTTCCTGTTCCATCTTCAGTACTCATAACAGTGTCTGGTACTTAGCAGCTACTCAGTAGATACTGGTCAAAAGAATTAATTAAAAAAAAATTTTTTTTATTGTGTTGGAATAATGATTAACTTCCATAATTATAAATAAGTTGGCTGTTATAACCATGTGTCCTCAGGGGAATGATAATTGTTTAGGGTGAATAGAAAATACTCTTGGCACTCTTCTTGCTGCATATTAGGTATCTTTAAAAATTTTGTATCTTTTTTATTTCCATAGCACAACCACTGCCTCTGAAGAAGATGTCTCAAGTAGATTTCCCCGAACAGATAGAAGTGGGTTCAGCAGGTATAACAGGGATGCAAATGCTTCAGGTAATTTGGTCTCAAGTAGCACATTGGAAAAGAAAATTGAAGATCTTGAAAAGGTATGAATTACAAATTATTTAAGATTTATGAAATTAATATACCATTGGGATTCCTTTTTCACTTTCATAGCAGCAGAGAGAGAAAAATTGAAATGTAAGGAAGAGAGTGTCAAAAAAGGGAAAAGAATGAGGGGCACTAATGGAAGATACCATTAGTGTTAATTGGTACTTCCATGTGTAGTCAAATAAAAGCTTTGAATCACTCTTAATTATATATTTTCTAGATGCATAGTGGCTAAGCATTTTCTGATTTCCTTAATACTTTTCTATTCAGTTGTGTTGATGTTAAAACTTTTAGAAATGGAGCCAGCTCTTGAATTGGTTAATATTTAATGGATACTCTCATTTTGCCACGTGTTATCTTTAATATATTGAAAACAATCTTTGCCTTTGAAATGGTTAGAAGTCTCTGTTAGCAGTATGTACTACTGTGTGTTTATTATATTATCTGTACAGATTGTAGACTTTCTTCTGGGTTGTGAGTTAGATAGAGCCTAGAGCCACTGTGGTGTTTGAAACAATTTTAAGGATAAACCTGTTTAGGAGTATCTTTGAGAACATCTCAAATGCATATTGCCATTAATTTATTAACCATGGGGTCTCAACTTTGTTCTGTAAACATTCAATCCCTAAAATTGATAACGGTGCTGAATTACTTTCTGATTGTTGAAAGTGTGTTTTATTTTGCTGAACTGAAACTATTCCTTGTGATATAAAAATTGTTTTAAGTAGAGATTGAATTTTAAAAAATTCTTTTTATAATATTATGATTATTTTTAGTTCACATTTGAACTTTAACCCTAGTTTCTGTGAGTTTAAATTAAAAACTTTAAGGAATACATAGTATAGTTTTCAAGGGGGTTCTTCAGAAGGGCTTTTAAAGTTGCACAGGAGTTTGGATTGAGTTCCTAGTAGCTGGCAGCAGCTGATTAATGAGGCCGGCTGGCTGCTTTCCTCTGAGGGTGAGTAAGAAAGAAGCCAAATTCTATGGGAGACCTTTTCAGTTCTGCTTCACTTTTGCCCCCAAGGTGGCTGACCCAGCATAAAGTCCTGGCTTCTGAATAAGATTTCTTTGGAAAAGGTGTTGCATTGTTTAAAAAAAAAAGAAAGTTTAAAAACCAGTAATCTTTTTCAGTTCCTTCATTTTATCCATTGTCAGTTAACTGGCAGAGCCAAAAGTAAAATGCAGGATCATTATTTTTCTGTTTAGAGTTTTCCATAGAGCCATCTCCTTTTCTTAAACTTTGTATTTTTTATTAAAATTTTGAATTTCCTTCAACAGGGTATTTAGTCATTAAATGTTAAGATATTTTATTACTAATGGTGGTGATCAACTAAAGAGCTGAAGTCATTGAGTATTGGTATTTGTTAAAAACTTGGTAAACATAGATTTAATCAGAGGTATATTTTACAACTCCTGTATTCCTCTCATTCTCTGGTTCTTTTCTGGGATGGGTTCCTCCTTCCCTTACCAAGTGACTTAAGAAATTCATTGGAAATCTTCATGTATCTAAGGTACTTCACCAGACTTAGCAGATGTATGCTATTTAAGATTATAAACAACTTGTTACTTCCCAATTAATACTTTGTAATTATATCTACCAGGAAGTGGTAAGAGAAAGGCAAGAAAACTTAAGACTTGTGAGACTAATGCAAGATAAAGAGGAAATGATTGGAAAACTCAAAGAAGAAATTGATTTGTTAAATCGAGTGAGTATTCACATATTTCAGTTTAATGGTTTCCTTTTTTTCTGTCAACTGGATGAAAATACATAAATATGAAGAAATTATTTAATTTTATTAAATAATAATATGAACTAAATAGTTCATTCTCTTGTTAATGCGATAGTAATTTGTGGTAGCCAGAGCCGTCATTTCATTCCATAAACTGATTTCCTCTGGCCAGTTACCAGTCAGTTGTATTTACTTAATATTGTTCTTTTGGGGATGGACCAGTGAATGGATTTGTTCTGTGTTTAGTTAGAGTCTGGAGGTAAGAGGCAGCTTGGTCAGCGCCACACATAAAATGGTACTGGTACAGAGTTGCCCCAGTGAAGAACTAAAATTGCTACTGTCTTGCCATAAGAAACTCCATATGTCCTTGTCTTTGTGGTATTTTCACCACTTTTTTTTCTCCAGTTATACATATGCATCCCCAGCTTTAGGTTTAGCCTAAACCTAAGGTCTCTCTTTTTTTTTTTTCTCTTTCAGCCCTAGAATTTACTCCCTGCTTAAGAAGCAGGTATTACTTAGGTAATGGTAATGAGGAGAGATTTCATAGTTTCCCTTTTTCGAAGGCTTTACATAAGATGGAGGAAAGAAATAAATTTGCTTCTGGGAAAAACGGAACAAATTCCTAATCCAATCTTAACTCTAATTCTAAAAGAAGAGAAAATAGAAAGCTTCATTATGTGCAGACTCATTCTAATACAGCTCTACAGCATTAACTGCAGGGTGTGGATGAGGACACTGAAACTCAGAGTTTAACTTGCTCAAGGTCATATGTAGTAATCACATAGTTATCTGCTGAGCCAGTATTTGACCCTCAGGTATTCAGTAGTTTTAATTCTAAGTAAGCTCTTCTATTCTTATAGACTGCCTTTCATCTTGGTTTGGAACACGGGCATTCCTCTTTTGGTTCTAGAATAATTTAATAAAATCTGCAAATATTTTTATGTCTATGATGTATTCGCACTGTCTTAGGCAGTGTGTTCATTAAAAAGAATAATAAAACACCTGCCCTTACAGAGTTTATAATCTAGTAATGATATGTGAATGTATTTTATTATTTAATTCTAAATCTTAGGTAGGTCTCAGTTGTAGTGATTTTAGGAATCCCGTATCTTTATTATCGTTAGTTTCAACAAATTGGTTTCCTAATATCATTCATTTAGTTTGTGAGTAAATACAAATTCTGTGTGTGTACATTTAAAAATCATTTACCTAATTGTTCAAAGACAGTATACTAAGTGTATCAGAATTTTGCTATCCAGTAGTACACTTAGAATTCAAATTGATTTCTCCAAGTTTAGTATTTTGAATTGCAAGGATAAATCTATAAATGTCTGCTTTTCCAACCATCAGTAAATAGTCTGCCTGTAAATAGTTTTTCTTCAAACTAAAACTTATAGTGGATTGTCTTTGTATTTACTAACTGGTTGCATATATTGATACTAAGATTAATATAGGGAACATAGAGCTAGAATCGGGTAACTTTAAAGCACCTAGTTTAGTGGCTTTCGCATTTTTTTAAGCTCGAAACCTTTCCCTTAAACAAAATGTCATAGAGAAGCCTAACGTAAATTGAACCAGGTCAACTCTGTAAGCCCCAGACCTCCTTTTCTGTATACCTCAGTTCTATCACCTCCCCAAATTCTCCCCCTGCAACATGCATACTTGTCAAAGATCACCAAGGTGGTAGGGGTACATCTAGAACTTGTACCTGGATCTTTTTGATGCCTAATTTGACACAAGGTTGCAATCCAAGGCCCCAAACCTCATATTGACTGCATATGTATTTAGCCCTCAATTTGGGGAAGGAGGGATTTGTTTTTAACTAAAAACTTAAGTTATTTATAGTGATTAAAAATTGGAAGATTCACAATAAAGAATTCTGATTTCTGGCTTCTCTTTAAAAACTGAAAGATCTGGCAAGAGCTGGCCTGCATTATCATGATACCAATGAGGAGTCTAGTAGTGGATGCTGCCTTTAGGTGGGGCATATTCCTTCCAAAGTTGTTTTCAGAACTAGCCCTCGTTTGCAAACTAATTGCTTGTATGAATTATCTTTGAATGTATATTTTTGAAATTTTTTTTTTATCACCTTCAGAATACTTTTAAGTGTTGTAAGAACTTATGTGTTATTTTCCTTTTTGTTTCCTTAAGGACCTAGATGACATAGAAGATGAAAATGAACAACTAAAGCAGGAGAATAAAACTCTTTTGAAAGTTGTTGGGCAGCTAACAAGGTAGAAGATTCAAGGCTCAGTGTGGAAAAATATTTTAAAACTACTGATTGAATGTTATGGTTAGCGCTAGGACAGTATTCCTATGCTGTAATACATTAAACTAACTAAGTATGTATATTTATTTCTAGAAAACAGTGGATGTTTATTTTCAAAATATTTCTTTTTCATTATCAGTTTCAAAAAGTATCAACCTTTTATTTCACGAATAAGTAACATCTTTTAGTTTTTAAACTGGTAGGTTATGCCTCTTTTGGTTTTGTGTGGTATTCAAATAATATATGGTTTAAAGTCACAGCCATCTGAATATATTTCATCTATGGTAGTGCATTTTCTCCCTAAAAGAATATACATAGTCTTTGTTTACATGAATTCAAATACTTTTTAGGGAGTTACCTGCAAATGCCTTATTACTGATGTGTGCAACCTTTTATATGTTGATGATTTACTCATAAAGGTCTTTGTCTACTGTCATTTGTTCTCTGAGCTTATTCTAAGCAATTTAGAGGAACATAGAGTCACACTCTTTTGTATAACAGTCATCTTTAAAAAGGAAAGCTATTATAAAAAGTCAGTTAATATCATATACTAGTTGGCTAAATATAAAATTTAAGAGAATACTTGAATTATGCTATAGTAAATTAAAATGTACTATTTTGTATTCAAATATTGAAATAAATTTAAAATCACTTTGACTTCGGAAAAACATACAATTGTAATTTTAATGTAAAATTTCTTATGTAGGTACTACTTTTTTTTTTATTATCATTCCAAGGTTTATAAGTGAACATGGGGTATTTTAAAAGTTGTTCAAGCCTGGAGAGTGTGTACAATTTCAGTGTAGAAGGAAAAAAGAATCCATATTTTTAATTATCATATGCATTAAAATCAAAACCAAAATATTTATCCACATTTAAAACATTTGTACTTACTGTAACAAAACAGTATGTAAACAGAAATAGTACTGAAATACTTTGCTTAATTTCTAACTTGGAGGATAACACTGTGACACAGTTGTTCCCATATGAGAGAATTATTCCCCTACCTCAAATTTAAGGGATTTTCTTCCTAACATTGGATTTTTAAAAACAATTATTTTGAAGAATTATACAAATTTTCTCTTTTATTAAATAACAATAATGTTTAGAATTATTTTATATTACATTTTCATGTTGAGTAAGGAAACCTTCTCCTTTAAAATACATTAAGAAATATCTGTCTGAAGTTGAATCTCAAACAGTATACTGGTACCCTTTTATCCAATTAATGTACGTAAATGGCTTGAACATAGTAAAAACCCATTTTGGGTACCCTACTGACTCTTTTCCTTTTACGTGCTAAGCCACTTCATTATTCACTGTTAGAAAAATAGGGAAGGTGAGACAATTGGGAAAAAATGTAGAGTAAATGATAAATATCAATGTTGAATTCTAAAACTCTGCAATAACCTAGATTGTGCCCTCTTCCCTCCCCCACGCCCCCAATTCAGAAGTTTCAACCTTGACTAATCATCAGAATCATTTGGGTTGCTTAAAAAGAATTCCTGGGTTATAGCTTCTAGATAGGTTTAGGTTGAGACCCTGGATAGAATTTTTAAAGCTCAACATCTAATGATTCTGATCATAACTTAGATTTGGAAACAGCTACCCTTGCCTCTTTCCTCCTATGTCTTCCATTGGCAACCCTGAAATTAACATAATTTTAGCTATTAGCATTTTTTCACCATTTAGTTTATTTAATAATTAACTTGGTCACTGGAGAAGTTCACATATGTCCATATATATATTTAGCAAAAAGTTCCATGTTACGTTATCAGACTTGATATAGATGTAGAATTATTGCATAAGGGCATCCTTTTTGGAGAATAGTCCCAGCATGGGAACAATGATCTGCTGCCCACATGTCAAAGTGGTATGCCAGGCTCAGTCACCATCTTGGGCGGTGAAATCCTCATCTCCCTTTGTTTACCCTTAGGCGTATGGCAGAAATACCAGTGTTGCCTAGTTTCCCATCCATACTTTGGATGTTGTGAAAATGGTGTTAGTATCCAGCCTTAAAATGTATTAGTGTACTCATTTGTCAATAAGAGAAGTATTTTGAATTTTCTGTTTAATCCATTTGGAAGTAAAGGAATATTTCATTTCCCCCTTTAAAATTATACCAGGTATTAATGCTTTTAAAGACCAAGCTGTTTTAAAATTTTTCCTTTATTTCAGTTTATCAGGAGCATTTCCAACAATGATCTTTCACATAACGGTACCTAGTGCAAATGTGCAGGAGCCTGACAACTTAGGCAAAGCAGTTCATTTGCAGTCCTCCCTCCCGTCCTTAAAATGTATATTTATATCACATATAGATTTTTACACTGAGTATTGAAAAATAAAGTAGGATCTGCTACAGTTTCCCTTTAAATTTTATAAAAAGCACTGAGATTTTAAAAAGGTTACTTAAATACATGTGCATGACCTTAAAAAACTTGGCTATTGTCAGTAAAGTGCTAGTATTTGTGAAATTGTTAGTCCCGTTCAGAAATAATATTTCTTATATCTCTTGGGAATTTGTGGCATAATAAAGCATATCCAAAGTTCTAATGTGTTTATGATATTATTTGCAAAACAATAAGTTTATTATCTTTAAAATGAACGTGACTCTCCTCCTTGATTTCTGACATGCATTAACTTGGGAATTACTGTAGTAGTATCTGTTTCATCTTTCTAGAATTGTTACTAATTTTATTGCACTATAGTTACCTTTAGAGAGGAAGAGGAAGGCTTTAGGGTGTGTATTTCTAAGGGAATTTATTAAATATAGTAGATTAACATTGTAATACTTGCTCAAATAGTTTATAACAGAAGGTTAAGTATCAGGAGCAGATATCTGAAACAATGTGTTTTTTAAAATAACTTTCTAATTGCAGTAGAAAGCAATGTATTCTTAAGGTAAAAAACCTACCTCAGTTACATGTGGTTTCTGTTGTCTGGATTAATCTGGATTTTTATAATTAGAAATTAAAATGCAAGTTTTTGAGTCCACTAATACTTTGTGGAAAATAATGCAAGTCAATGTAGTAGCACGTCCGTATGTTCAACACCAAAAGACAAAATAGGAAGGACCTTGGGTTTGATGATTAATCTGATGTCCTACACAGTATTCATATGTATAGTGATAGTTATCTTTCATCTTTTTTGTAGTTCTTTGATCTTGACTCAGTACCTAGTAAGTTCACGCAATGTTGGCACTTATTTAATAACTATTCATAATGTTGTTAATAACCTGTTATAAGATTAAGGCATATATTTTCATCTTATAATATGAAAGACCAAACACACCAGCTTTTCACTGGGGAGAATATATTAAGTGAGAAGGAACTAGCATTCAGCAATCAGAACTTTAACATGTTAAAGTCAGTGGTAAATGTTCTCTTATTATATCTAAACCATTCCTAATATGTAACAGTAAACCTGACTTCTTTTGCATTGGAACTATGCTCTCATAAATAAAGGACATCCCATTGATTAGGATTGTAACTTGTACGACTTATCTGAGAACTAGTGACACTTTCTTTTGTTGTTTCAATAAACTGAAAACATAGTACTAATAAGACAGACATTTTGCTCATCAGGTCCATCAACAAAGGCACTTTCCCGCATCCTGTTAGGTTTTCTCATTGATGTATAGAAGTTGGTCGTTTCATTCTCAGTGTAGACTTGAATCATAGTCCAAGAAAACCTGAGCCCATGTTGTTTTTTTGGTTTACTTAGCTAGAATCTCACAGCATATTAAAGTCATATCCCCATCCCACCCCCCCAAAATAATTATATGTGAGAAAAATATGGTTGAGGGGGTTATGTTAAATTTTCATACTTATTCTTTCAGCAAGTATTTATTAGTCAACTGGGTATACAATTCTAGATATTACAGAAGTTTCAAAAAAATGGACATGGACCAGCCCTTCTGTCTAGCATTGTACAATCTGTATAGTGTGTGTCAATGCTATCTTAAGAGTGCTATCTTAAGTAGCATTAGCCAGTCTAATCTGAATAGTTCATTCAAAAGTATTCTTTTTGTATTTATTATCCAGCCATTGTATTTTAGGTCTGGTTAATAGGTACTGTTTAATTTGCTGCAGCATTTACTGAATGGTGGATGAAAGACCTGATGCATATTGCGAAGTATCTTACCATGTTTCTTTAAGATAATTATGTATTATGAAAAGAACGTTTTAAAGGCATTTGTAGCAGTGGTGAAGTAAAAAGAATTCAGTGTATGTCAGATACACCAAACTGTTAATGGTATTCAAATGTAATTTTAAGTTAGTTTTTCTGTATGCATTATTGATTACTGGTTTGTTTTTAGGTATTTAAGTCTAATAAACAGTTCACATATTGGCAGTCACTTTGGTAATAATAGAATGTTAGTGATGACCACTTGATGGACATTTATTACATGCCTGTTTTGTTTTGTTTCCCCCTCTGGATACCTAATAGATGTATATTACCTTTTTTTGGTGAACTTGTTTCTTGAAAGTTTTGACTGTGCTATTCAGGGTTTTTATTGTTATGCTTTTCTGCTAAATTTAAGTATCAGATGTCTGCTGTTACCAGTAAAGACCGTATGAAAGCTAAAATTACTGTTTTGTTGAAAAATCAGCTAATTCAGGTAATCCAGATTTGTAGAGAAACATCTGGATCATTTATTGATCACATTAGTATTGTGTAGACAGCTTTCATAATTCCCATTGCGTAGGTTTTCACTGGGGTAGTCAACGTGATATAGATTCACTTTTAATATGCTTTGCATGTAAAATAATAAATACTCAATAAAAAGTAAATTTTTGTTTAATTTTTAACACTGGTTAATTATTTTTTTCCTTCCTGTACTATTGGTGAAACCCGGTGAAACCATGAGTTTTATTTTCGAAGTTAAAGGACAATGTTAATATTCTAATTATGTGCCTCTTACTGAAACAGTATGCAGTACTTTAAAATCTTTATTAGTATATTATTGTAGAAGGAATTGTGTTTTAAAAAACAAAAATATAGTATTGATAAGATCCGAATACATTCGTGGTGGGGCTTTTTGAGTAAGTGAGTAAGTGTACATGTTCAACCTGACTGAAAATTTTAATTGTTTTTGAAACTGCACAAATAATTTCTTAATCCAAAATTGGCTCTATCATCCACTAAATCTGATGGTGGTCAAAGAATTTCAGGTCCCTCATACTTAGAAAAGATAAGTAGAGGTCTGGGAATGTAAAAATCCAGTCTGTGTTTTTTTAGTAAATGGTTTACATAACCTCTTGCCTAGTGTGTCATTCTTCATACACCTGCACAGGCTAATCAGTCTTCTTTACTTCTGGAACTCTAAATCTTCTCAGTAATGTCATACATGTCTAACAAGTGAACAAGCATCTTTCAGTCAGACTGTTTAGATAAAGTCTCAAGTCATTATGTAAGAATGTACTCCATTTGCAAGTTTATTGAAAAAATTTGCAAGGTCTCCTAGTCTCAACTGGAACTGGATCTCTTTATCTTAGACTTCATCAAATCCCTATTTTTTTTTTTCTTCTAGATTCACTCTGTGCATGCACACAATTCTGTGAGTAGCTATAAACTACCCATATGATTTTTTAATCTCATGCCTCTAGTTTTCTCTTTTTACCTCTACAAGAGGTTACATTTTACTCCTTGTCAGCTTCTTGGAAAGAATTATGTAATATTAGACCTTCATGTTAAAGAGGTAGGGCTGGTTATAATACCCTTTACAAACCAATTTTTTTTTTTTTTTTTTTTAAATGTTTAACCATGTAAGGTTAAAAAGAAAGCAAAACACTTCTCTCTTAATTCTGGACCAAATGCACAATTCAACTCTCACTTTAAAAAAACTGCTCTGACTGAATAAAGATGCTTTTATTAAAGGAGAATGCTGCTTGGTGTCAGATAGTTGAGCAGTATGAAAAAAAATTAATATGAGCTAGTTAGGAAAGGTAGATTGGACTTTGACTTTATACATGTGAAAGAAAAACGAAATAAGGGTTTTGACTGCTAGGTATGTTTTTTCATGTTGAAGTATGAAAAATTATTCAGGATAAATTATTGTCTTAATCCGTATATGATCAGCAGCTATACCTGCTTAGATATACTACGGGACATGAAATTTACAGTTTTTATATTACATTACAGGCTTTTATCCAGGGAAATGTTTGCATTCCTTTAAAATGTAAACTATTTACTGTGGTTAAACAAAGGTAGATGATGTCATCAGTGGACATTTTAGCTTTATGGAAGCAAAGTTTTAGGAAAAATAATAGAAAGGTACCTGATTCCTTTTATTATTCTTGTAGTGCAAAAGTATAAACAAAGCTATCAGTCAAAGGCATAGGAAATTCCATTTGAAGAACCTGCAAATCACTTTTGGTAAGAATGCATTCATTTGATACAGTGTTAAGAAAAGTGGGAAAATTATTAGCCTTCTGTAGCAGATTGAAAGTTTCATGAATGGATAGGTCAGGATAGGAAACAACATCACTAAAGTAAAATTATGCCAGTAATTTTCATATTAACTGTATTCTTTATTATTTAAAGTAAATCAGTTAATCAGTGAAAATTATAATTGGATGAATAAATGTACACTTAAGAATGCTAATTAATGATCATAAGAAGCCTAAAAGTACCTCTTGTTTCTTGTAACTCTTTTGAGATCAATATATCTTAAGTTCAGTTAAGCATAGTGACTCAGTTAACAATATGAACATAACTTTAATTTCGTATAGCGTAAAAACATTCAATAATTAATAATTCAGTAACCACATATGCCAGGTATTGTGTTAAGTGCTTTAAATATTGTTTTTATTTGATTCCTTAAAACTTAAGCAAGGTACAGCTTGGGAGGTTAATTTGCCAAGGTCACAAAGCAATACTTTGTGCCTTTTGCTATGACATACTCACTTTCATGACCTAATCATTGTCCTATTAAATATTTTCCCAGTGGTTCTCAAAGTGTGGTCCCTGCACTAGTATCATTGGCTTCACTTAGAAACCTGTTAGAAATACAAATTCGTGGGCCCCACCCAACAACAGAATGAGGTGAGGCCCAACAATCTGTGTTTTAACAAGCCCTTCAAATGATTCTGATGCAGGTCAAAGCTTGCAAATGTGCATTATGCACTTCTATTTTTAAGCAAAGATCTTGGTCCTTCTTTTGTCTTTGGACATTATATAAGTAATATAACATGAACTTGTAAAAAAAAATAATAAATAAGTGATCTTTTCATTGTTGCTTACATTGCAAAAGATTGTATCAGGAAAAACCTCAGCATGGATACTGGCAGCTTGACATGACCCCGTTAGTTTAGTATTATCTCTGGAACTCAAATGAATTCTTAAGTCCAAGAGTCTGTGGAATGAAATCTTTGTTTTTCTGTGTTAAGGTCGATCTCTGTTATTGCCTGAAGGTTTTTGGTAACAGAAATGCATTTTTGTCAAATTTTAAACCTTGATGGGAACAAATAAATGTATGTTTCATCAGAGTTATAGTTTTGTTTTTGTTTTTTTGTATGTATAGACACTGTGGGGTGGTTCATGGGGAGACTGAATTTTCAGTTTACTCTCTGTACACTCAGAAATTCAATAGCATTTTCTAGTTAATTGACTGGTGAGGATAAAGCCACAAAATTGCATCCCAGTGAGTAAAGAAAAACATTAAAGTCTATTTGGGATCATTATTTTCTTATATGATGAGATAGTTAAATAATCTACTGTTTCATTTTTTTTTTACTTTTTAAAAACTTTGGAGCAAGTTTCTATTACAGAATTATTATGAAGATGGTACAGAGAGTACTTTAATACCCCACACCCATTTTCCCCTGTTATTAATGTCTTACATTAATGTGGTTC
The DNA here is from genome assembly GCF_028564815.1 of Eubalaena glacialis. Taxonomy (NCBI): domain Eukaryota; kingdom Metazoa; phylum Chordata; class Mammalia; order Artiodactyla; family Balaenidae; genus Eubalaena; species Eubalaena glacialis. The sequence goes on from NC_083726.1 coordinate 40,100,381, forward strand.
ATTTGTGATAATTAGTGGATCAATATTGGTACATTATTATTTACTGAAGTTCATACTTGGTTCATGTAGCCTCACTTTTTCCCAAATGTCCTTTCTCTGTTCCAGGATCCACTCTACGATACTGCATGATGCTTAGTTGTCATGTCTCTTTACACCCTTCTTAGCTGTGACAGTTTCTTAGACTTCCCTTGTTTTTGATGACCTCGACAGTTTTGAGGATTATTGGTCAGGTATTTCTCACATCTTACTATGGATGTTTTCAGATATACACAAAAGAAGAGAAATTACCCATATTTTGCCAATCTTAATTTATCCCCCATTTTCTCATTTTTTGCTGAGGTATTTTTACAGTTAAATTTCAGTCATCCTATTGTTTTACCTGTAAATACCTGAGTATGTGTCTCTAATAGATAAGGCTTAAAAAATAATCACAATATTATCATACCCAACTCATTTAATGCTAATTTCTTGATATCATCTGTTTAGTTTGGGTTCTGGCAGGCCTACAAGAGATCTACTGGGGGAAAACACCTGTGAGGAAAAATGGGGCAGGAGCTAGGGGAGGTTGGGAAACCTCAGTATAGATCTGACTGCTGTGAAGAACAGAGGGAAGGAGGATGGTTGAGCAGGAAGTCTTAATCCACAGTGCAGTTTGAAGGAAGTTTTAGCAAGTCTGTAAAAGTCCTCATGCCAAAGATGCCCATTCATCAGAGTAGTCCCACATCTTGCAGGAATGGGCTTGCCTTTGTATTCCTGCTATGCTCCTTTGTTGGCAGGGAGTAGCCAGTAGGAAGCAGGGCCTTAGCTGAACACCTTGGCGGATTCAAATCACAGCAGCTGTCAGTTAATTACCCACCCCACAGTAGGAACATGGAGAAGGCCATTTTCATGGCTGCTGCATCCTGTAATACTTCGTGTTCAAATATCCCCAGATACCTCAAAAAATGTCCTTTTACTGTTTATTCAAATAAAGATCCAAATGAGAGTCATTCATTGCATTTGGTTACTATGTCTCTTAAGCCTTTTTTAACCTATAAATTACACCCACCCCCAAGTTTTATGCCTTTTTCAAATTGAAGAAATTAGATCATTTGTGCTGTAGAATTTCCCACATTCTGGATTTGGCTGATTCTGTCTTTAAGATGCTGTTTAACTTGTCCCTCTATCCCCCCTATTTTCTATAAATTGTTAATTAGATGAAGAGACTTTATTAGATTCAATATATGTATACCTTTTGGGCAGTAATTTATGAGTGTTGTGTATTTCTGTTTAATCACATCAGAAGGTACATAATGTCTGGTTGTCTCACTTTTAATGATGTTAAGATAGGTCAGTAAATTCAGATGTTATTAGTTTGATTGCTCTATTTAAAAATTCCACATCAACCTTTTATGTAATGGTTTTAGCAAACATTGATAATTATTGCCCAGATCGATTATATCATTAGGTATTGCAGTGATAATTTTCAAGTTCTATCATTCTGTTTACGTTAGTAGTTGGAATTCTTTAAAGAGAAACTCTTCTTCATCAATTACTTGGTTTCCCTAAAATATAAGGAAGATAAGATCACATTCTTTTCCTTTATTTACCAGTTTTACAGTAATGGGCCAGAGCCCAGGCTACCTCCAAAGGTAAGTCATATGTTTGTTTTACATGGTTAAAGTGTTTTAATCCATTGCGGTCATTATTTTTTATGTCCAGATTATCTCATATGTGGCCAGTGGGTGCCCCTTCCAAGTTAGCTCCTGTGTCCTTTTGGTCATGGATAGCCTCCTTGTTTTCTGGCATTAGGTGTTCCAGTCTCATCTTGTACATTTCCTTTTCAAGACCTGGAATTAAGAGCTACCTTTCTTTGTAGAAAATTAAATCCTTGATAACCATCTAAATTATCAGATGAAATAAAAACCAGAGAGCACTTACAGAGTTCTTCTTAACTGTAAATGAATTGTGATTTCTCATTCACTCATTTTCTGTGCAAATAAATGGTAAGCAGATCTTACATATCTTGATTTGAAAAAAATTTAAATCTATTCATGCCTGTTGAGAACCGCAGGAGACTGACTATAAAAGTCAAGATTTTTTTTTTTTTTAGTAGTTAAATCACAGTAAAGTGGTGTTCAAATTAGAATGCAGCACAGAACTAATGTCAACATGTATAGATGTTCATTGAATTGGATGTGAAAAGACATCAGAGAGCTTATATAATAAGTTAATTAAGCTAATAAAATCATAATTAAAAAGTGGTACACAAATTCTCATTCCTCACCCCATTAAAATTGGGCGCAAACTCAGAGTAGGGGTTTTAATAGACGCTAGACACTTCCGTCTCTAGTCACATATGAATGAGGTTCTATGTAGAGGTGCCAGCCAAGCAAGTTTTCACAGCTGGTTGTGAGGCAGTCCTGGTGAGTAGGAGGTGGAGTGTTGGATGACGGCTAGAGGCAGGTTGTGAAGTCGCCCTGTGACTGAGCCACCACGAGTTCTTGTGGTGCTTAGAATAAAGCCTGGTTGCTGGCAGCCATCAACTAGGGGACCACCTGATAATTAACATTGACAAAACCTTTCTTTTCCTGCCAATATCTCCATCCAGAAAGAAGGAGCCCCTCTTTTCTTCCAGAACATGGAAACCAGCTGTAGCCTAGAATTCTTGTATTTTGCATCTTGCATTAGTTCACAAATACTCCTTGTATACTACTTTGTGCTAGGCTCTGGTTCTAGGTACTTGGTATATCACAGTGAATGAAAAGACAAATCCTAGCCAACACCATTTTATTCTCTGTTGCCCCAAAAAGAGTGTTGGCACAGGGTGGTTGCTTCTCAGAATGTCCTTTGGAACTTTCCAGAAGATGAGCATTGAAAATCACTTCTCTCTTGACAGAGAGAGTAGCCTCAATACGTGTCATGGGCTATAGTTTGTGTTATAAACATGCTGATAGGTCTAATGTTTGGAAAAGGCAGATTTATTCCCCTAATCTTGAGAAATTGGGCATTTAGAGCATAAATTTGTATTTCCATTCATTTAATTTGTTACATGGATTTTATTTTTGTCCCCAAATCATGTCCTTAATGGCCAAGGCTAGTAAGTTCTTAGTGGAGGTCAGGATTCCACATTTTCCAGTACATTCTGATCATCTGAAAGATTTGTAATTATTTACCATTTCTATGCTTAATTTTATAATGGATTTCCAAATATGGATCTATGTTTCTATAGCTCATAAAGTTCCCACAGTCACCCGTGGTTAAATAAAACTTATTTCTCTCTGTGTTTTTCCTTCCTTCTGAGCTCTGCAATTGAGGTGGAACTAAGTACAGTGTACTTTACAAGCTTTTGGTATCTAGTTACTTGAGAAACACTCCCCCTACGGTGAAATCATCATCCATTTCCTTTTTTTTTTTTTTTTTGTAATTGAGTGGTCAGGACACTTTATCCCTTTCCTGTGAGTTACCTAAAGATTTATTTCTTTGGGGAAGAACATATGTGGGGGAATTAGAACCAGTTTTGAGGATTTACCCCTGATTCACTTATAAACTTAGGATAGCCCTTTCCCTTTTATACTTAGATTTTTTTGAACTCTTAAAAGTAACTTAAATTGGTAAGAGTTATTTCCCCTCCCCAGGGTACTTGAGAAGTTTCTTTTATTTGGTCTCAGATAGGTTTATAACATCTTCATAACTTTAAAAAGCTGAATATCTCTGCGTTGATGGGGAAATAAGACCGAGAGGAGTGTTTTATTTACCCTGAGGTCACATAGTGATGTAAACAGAGTCAGATATCTTACTAGTACCTGAAAATGGAGGTGTCTGGCCACTAATAAGATTAGTCTGCAACACCGACCTGTTTAGAGAAAGGTCAGAGATTAAACAATACTATAAAACCATAAGATACAGGAAATCATAAAAATTATTTGAGTGGAGGCAGAGTGGAAATTAACTTTTATTTTGTCCGTGTCTCTTTAGAACATGATTTCAATCCAGTGTCACAAACAGCTGGAGGCAGTGTTTCTTTAAGTGTGATAGTTCCTCTACCCCTGCCTCAGAATCACCTGGAGTCCATAGGGACATCCAAATGAATCAGACCGTCTTTGTTCTCAAAATGCATATATATGGTTAAGGATTAGACAGGATGTGCACAAAGAAAAGGAGGGGGAGATTAATTCCTTAAAGGACTGAGGAGACACCTTTAGGACCTAGAATTTGAGGCAAGTTTGAAGGAACTGGCGAGGGAGGGCTGGTGTCAGTCATAGTCAGGAATATTTAGGAAAATATACTCAACGTCTGATGAGCCATGGTATCGTACCCGAGGGTTGCAGCTAAGGTTCTTCATACACACACCACCTCATGAAGTGCTGGCTTCCAAGTTAGACCTACTCAAATTCAGAACCTGGCTGTACCACTACTAGCTGAGTGACCTTGGACAAGTTGCTTTATAATTTCATCTGCAACCAGGACAACATAGTGCCTAACTTGGTTGGCTCATTGTGAAGGATAAATGAAAATGTGACGCAGTGCCTGTTCATAGCTATGATGGGAGAATAATTAAAATGAAGTACCTTTTTTAGTGTGATTTTTACCAGTGAAGAAGTTGAGAAGATGAAAATGATTGTCCTCCCTGAAATTAAACAAAAAGTAATCAGGAAGCTCTGAATGAGTAATAAAACTGCCCTCTGGTCTTAAATATCTGCTTTGCTAGGGAGACTGTCCTCAGAAGTCCAATTGAAGCAAGTCAGAACTCTGTCCTAAAAGAGGATGCAGTATGTGTTGATATAAATGTAACATAATCTCTATAGCCCCTGGAAAACTGTGGCTACCCAAGAAACACTGAACAAAATCTTGGTTGAAGGCAAACATATTTTAGAAAGAAAGAGCTTCTTGATTTAGTTTACTTGAGAAGCTCAGAGTATTTCTCAGTTAGCTTTCTCTTCCTTTCAAATCCCCAGGCTCAACCTGGGCCTGTTTTCCTACTAAGAAATGTCTCTGCCCGGACTCCTGAACAAATATATTCCAGAGGAGTATCATTAACCGAGCTGATACGGGAACTAAACAAACAGGGTGAATCAGCTTGAATTCACGAAGGTTGGCAACGAGTCAGTTTCTTTCTCTACTTCTCCACTTGTTATTTCAGTGTACCTGATTACTAGAGACTGGTATGTCCTGATAGCAGAAAACAGGAAGCATATCAAAGCAAGAGGTTGTTTGTCTCCTGACCTGCTCCTGTACAACAAGAAGCAGTTTCTGTTGACTTGGATACATGTGCTATTAGGCGGCAAAGCAGAGGATGGCAGTTACAGGTGTCAGTACTAGGGATGATTTTTTTTTTTTTTTTAATCACTGAGGCAGGGCACCCCAGTGGCAATTGAAAGGGCTAGGACATTTTTTTTTCCCTGCTGAATTGTGCAAGTTTAAAAGTAATGTTCATCTTCTGACCTAGAAAAAGAATCTTAACTGGAATGTGGACATTTTATTTGTCCAGTTATATGTATTAATTTGAAATTGTACACACAGTGTATCTCCTTTGTTGTATTTTCTCCTGAGGTATTATCTTGGATCTTACACTTGTCCATTCTTAGACCTTACATATGCATATCACTCTAGTAGGAAAATACTCAGCTTAAACATGTGTATTTTACTTGTCATATGAAATTTGTGGGGTATAAGAAAGTTTAATCTCTATTTTAATCAAGTTCAGAAATAGTAGGAATGTTTTTTCCCCATGAGTGAGATTGATGAGAAAAATTAAAGCAAGCGATAGACTCTTTTTCAACTAAAAATATTTGGAACTTCAGTTTAAATTGGTGGGGGTTATGAAAGGTAGTATGGATTTAAAGAGATAGATGGATTTTCTTAACATCTAAAAGATAGCTGACTAAGCTGCTAAACAGAAAAAAATGTGAAAAAGGCATCTTGAAAAAATAAATTTCCCAATGAAAAAAATTAATGTACAAAGAAAAAGGCTATTCCTAAAATCGTGAAGTGCTTCTATCTCCTAGAAATAAAACTAGGACATCCCTTTTCTCTTTTTTCTTGCACCCTTTCTGATGGCTACTCCAGGACTACGCTGGTGGGGATAACATTTTCCAGGACTGTCAGCTAACAGTACAGAAATGATTGGCATTTGGTGTCTGTGTACATTTTCCTTTCAAAGGCCCACCCATAGGAGGTTTTCAATTACCAGTTAACTAAGTGAATACAAGAATGAATGAATGAGTAAATGGGAGACCTTGGTTGCTACTTTAGCCTAACCCTGACCCTTATTTATTATGTTTTGTGACCTTTACTTGACCTTAGCAAGTTACTTTACTTGACCTTAGCAAGTTACTTTACTCATGGCTCTGTATCTGTAAAGTCGAGTGAATGACACCTACCACGTAAGTACTTCATAAATGTTTATTGAATATTTGAATTAATCACTAGATTCAATTCAGATATACTAGATCCAATTTTCTGGAGTCTGGCGTCTGGGGCTTTGCCCCTTTAACAAAATCTGGTGGTGATACTTATGCACCCAAAGTTTGAAAACCACTCTTTTAAACTCTACTGGGCAGGGCACTGTGGTACATGCTGAAGGCAGTAGTAAAATAAATCAGACTGTCTCTGCCTTCGGTAGGTTTACATATAGTTAAAGGATAGATATAATGTGAACAAGCACAGAGGAAGGAGAGATTGCTTTGAAGGACTAGTGAAACTTCTTAGGGATCTAGCAATTTTTAAGGGATTAAGATTTTTTTTAAAAATGCCTACATCAATATGTATTACATGGTAAATGCAGAACTATTAGTATTGTTATTTCTTACTAATCTGTTAAGGACAGGGTCTGTATTTTTCAGTAGCTCTTCTCCACACAATTTATACATTTCTTTGGGTGACTAGATTACCTTTTCTGAAAGATTTTTGTGATTTTTTACAATTTTGTCCTGTGATAGCGCTCTCACAGGCGTTTTTCTCTTTCTGTAGGCCAACTTATGCATTTTCTTATTTTTTTTTTACTATTTATTTATTTTATTTTATTTTTTGGCTGTGTTGGGTCTTAGTTGAGGCATGTGGGCTCTTCATTGCGGCACGTGGGCTTCTCTCTAGATGAGGCGTGTGGGTTTTCTCTCTCTAGTTGTGGCGCGTGGGCTCCAGAGCGCATGAGCTCTGTAGTTTGCGGCACGGCGGACTCTTCTCGTTGACGCATGCAAGCTCAGTAGTCGTGGCATGCGGGCTTAGTTGCCCCACGGCATGTGGGATCTTAGTTCCCTGACTAGGGATCGAACCCGCGTGCCCTGCATTGGAAGGCAGATTCTTTACCACTGGACCACCAGGGAAGTCCCTGTGCATTTTCTTATTTCCATTTTGTGACTCTGAAAATTTTTTCATGAAAATAAAATTCGAATACAAACTCACATTGTAGCCTGCTGAATCCTTGGACTCATTATATGATTTAAGAAAACTCACTTTCTAAACTGTAGAAAAGAAATCCATTTAGTTAACTCTCGTTCAGTCAGGTTTTTCTGGCTTGTGGATTATTCAGATTCTTTGCTCCACATTTACAGCTTGCTTTTTAGCTGTTTTTTTGCTTGTTAGGCATGAATAGAGAAAGAGAAAGAAGCCGATCTGCTAAGATTTAGCATGGGAACTGATGGCTAAACTAAGGCTCAGCTTAGAGAATTCTGTTGATATTCGGGTGTCACAGTTTTATCTTATTAGCAGAGGTGTGACCTAGTGATGCTGGCACGGTTAGGATATCGATCAGAGATTTTGACCTTTGATGCTGCTACTCATTTACTGTGTACCTTGTGCAAACCAATCAGTCTAATCCTGTAATAGGGAAAATGCCTACATAATTTTGGATTCATGGTCCAAAGGGATGTCCGTAAAAGGAATTTAAAGAATTCACTGATTGTGATTACAATATTCTAGATACTAAACAAGAAACCTCAAAAAAAATGTACCTTCTCTCCTAAGATATTGCTGAGCTGAAACTGGAAATGGGCTTTTTTCTCTCCCTTTTCAGAATTCATGTAGCAGTAGCACTAGGTACTATATAAAATATTTTAGAATTAATGATTTTGTTCTTCTAAATTTAAAGGACACTTTTTATACACATTTTATAGTGTGTAAAACTGTCATAGAACTTGACATAGAGGATTAATTAGCTAAATAATGCTGAAATGAGGACTAAAATAGTTTTTCTGATTTCCTGTTCACCAAAATGACATGCTCTAAATAAGAGCATTTTTGTTCTATTTATGGAAGTCTGATATACCTATAGTCTACTGTTATGTGTTTAATTTTTGTTTTTAATTCAAATGGGGCAGATGGTATGTTGTTAAACAAAACCAAAGATTTAGGACTAAGCAGGAACCTTCTGAATCTTAAGGAGGAATTCTTGATGTGTTTGTAGCATAACAGAGTCCCACTCGGCTAGTACAAACAGCCAAAAGTTTAAATTTTAAACTAAATTTAAATTGAGGAAAAGTAGAAAAGCACACTGATCAGATAGTCTTAAGATTTGGATTCACCACCTACTAAGTGACCTTGGATGCGTCATTTCCCCTTCTTTAGCCTCCACTTCTTAATCTACAAAATACACTGTTACATAGTAATATCTCTCCTATTACATGAGAGTGATTTTGAGGATCAAAAATATGGTGGAAGTTTGTAACATGAGCTATAACAATATTAGTGATTTATCACTAGTATAAAGCCATATGTAGCTGCTATATTATTAGCTCTTATATTGGTAGCAAATGAAATTGACTTTATCTTTTAGAGGTAAAACGACTTCAAAAGGAGGTTTAAAAAAAAGGTCTAAAATCCTTGAGATTAAAAGAATCCAAAAGTCACTTGTTGCCAGGATCAAAAGGGAGGTTTTTAATTCAGCTTCTAAATTATGAAAAGATAGAAGCAGGTAAAATGGCTTTAGTGCAGACCTGGACACCTGGAAAAGCAAATAGTCTCCTGAAGTCTCTTCTACTATTATAAGGTCCATGAGTATACAAGGTCTGATTGTATAATAGGTGCTCAATAAATATTTGTCGAATAAGTGAATGAATGAATGATAAGTAAATACAAATGCATCTACTGCTCCCTTGGCTGCTTCTCCTGTTGGAAGGCTTAATCTTTCAACATTGGAATTCCACAGGAAACATCTTAACCAAGTCATGTGTTTGGGCCAATCTGTTTCCAGGCTTGTTTGTGTTTTTCACATTCTTTTTTTGGCTTGCAATATTATTCTGTGACCTCTTTCCAGTAGGTCATTCAGTTGGGCCCCAAGGAAGTTAGTAAATTAAACTTGATTTGGAATGGAATACTTATAGGGTGTGTGGCTTGGATTGGAATCAAATTAGGTCTGGCTAATCTTATTTTGGTTTAATCTATGTGGGAAAGAATAGAAATAGAGGAAAAACAAACAGAAAATAGTGGAAACTATTCTTGTATAATGATAAGCAGTTTTTGTAAGGAATAGTTCTGAGGGCCAAAACCTAAATTATTTTTATTAAAAGTTTGGGGACAAGATTCAGCAATGGAAAGATTAACTTCGCCAGTCGTCATAGTTGGTGTTTACTTTTCTAGCTTTCCCAAGCCAGAGAATCTCTAGGCTTTTAAAATGTGGATACTCCATACACAAGGCATGTTACTTAATATAGTGCATGCTTTTTAATCTTCTCCAGGGCTCTGGAAATGGAAAAGCCCAATCTTTGGGAAACCTCAGCTACAAGGGAGGCAAAAAAAGTTTGTAGTCAAATCATCCAGACTCAGTCTTGAGTCTCTTATGCAGTTCTATGGCGAAGAAATGTTGAGAAAGTGCTCTCAATTCCTGCACTAGTAATTTCTTTAAAGCTGACTTTTCCCCCTTCAGTCATTTCCAACTTGCAATATATTGGACCACAGAAGACTTAACCTTGGCGCTCAGAGTTAAGGAAATCCCCTTTCTGAACTGGCTGAGAGCATTTGAATAAAATGGGAAACTTCTTCAAAGCTACCTGGGAAGGGGGAAGGCAGGAAGGAGCACGTGAAACCTTCAGAGTGAGAACCCTTTTGTTTGGAGTTCTGACTGGGGCCTGGGGAGTCTGAATGGGATTGTTTCTTGTAGAGAATTTCATGTGATTGCCTAATAGGTTCTTACAAAGGAGAGAATCAAGATTTACCATTTGGAGTTTCTGGACTGTAATAATATTTGTTCCTGACAATTGAATTTCCCCTCCCATGGAAGTCAGTATTTTGTTCATTTTTCACTTTAAAAAGGGGGAAGAGTGACTGCATTATTTCTAACTTTTCATATTTGACCTGCAGATTAAAGGGATGAGTTAAGGTACTGAAACATGGGGGAGATGATACGGAATTTTTTCAGTGCTTGCTACAGGGTTTTAAGTACCCTGTCTCCCCACTTAGTTGCCCGATGTTGTTGAAGGTTTCACTTGCCTGAGTAGAAGGTAATAATAATGGTTTTTCTCTGTCTAAAGGAGACGACTAGACCAAATGATTTTATACAGTTCTTTTAAGAACTCACTAATGATTCCAAAGCAGCAAATGAATTTTGGTTTTGGTTAATTTTCCAGGAGCAAATCTAGTTAGTGGCAATCTTCTAAAAGTATAAAGGACTTTTGGCTGCTTCAGCAATACTTAAGTATTTTAAAAATTATTTTGTTATGTGATATTTTCTGCATGTAAAATTATGCATATATATACAATTATTCCCACACCTGTAAAATACATATTATACACTGTTGATATAGGTTTGAAAATAAGAAAATGAAGATCCCAGTACATACAGACCAGCTAAAGAAATAATATATTCTGTACTTTTTTACTGGAGTTACAGAGGTTTTAGAGTAAATGCTGTTCCCCCAGAAAGGACACCATGATTTCATTTTCTGTTTTAGGAAAACAGAGATGGTTACCATTTCATTTGTTCAGTTCTGATTCTCCCTAATAGCTAGCTTTTTTGTTTTTGCTTTTAGATATTGCATCTTAGAAATGTAAACTTATTGGCTCAGGCACTGTTGATAATGTTTCGCTTAAAGTAATTGTTGCTAATGGGAAAATGGTTAAATACACTAATTCTAATAAGTGATCTTTTTAAAGGGTTTATAAAAATATGGACGGACACAAGCAGATGCCTTAAATCTTTTTTGAAACAAGGCGATGTATGAATAAATAAGATTTTAAAGTGCTCACTTTGTTAAAGTTTAAAAGGGAGAAATATAAAGTTGCATATCTAGTATAATCACAACTACTCATCATGGCAGGAAGAAGAATTAAACATTTGTCCATATTTCTGGGTGGTAGAATTCTCTTTCCTCTTTTCACTGTCATATTTTCCAAACTTTGAGCATATTTGTTCTTATAATGGAGAAGTCTCTTTTACTTTTAGGAAAATAAATTGATTGTTGCTGCAGTTTCCATGATGCCCAAGAGCTTATTCTAGTTGCATTTCTAGTGTGCTGCTGCCACCTTGTGCTTTCTGCAACCCGTTACAGTGATCAGAGAAGAAAGGAAAATCCTTAGGAAGGTGGGTATTTCCTCGGAGATGAATTTTCATAGTGTAGGAAAATGAGAGGGAAACATGTTTCAGATACATGAAAGATACATTGTGTGTGTGTGTGAGAGAGAGCGAGAGAGCTTTCTAAAGGTTTGGGGGATTGTTTACTAGATGATATCTGTATTAAAATTATATTTTATGACTAGGACTTGCAACCTGGCAAAGGAGAAGAGGAAAGACCTTGGTTTCAGTGCTGATAACAATAAGCTCCTTAGTAAGGGTTTAAAATATATTTTGATACTTTCTATCCTTGCCTGTTTTTTAAAATGTATTCCCTTAACTTGTGCCTAGAAAGCTCTAGGTGGCTTGTTGAATGTGCTTCTTTAAATTAAATCGCCTGCTGTGTTTACATGACTGTTTTTCTGTTTTCACATTATCATTCCAGACGACATTCCATTTGTTCAGTGCCTCAAACTATTTATATGGTCTGCTGCCCCGGAGTTATGCTGAGCTCCTGAAAGGGTGTCTTACCTGGAACTTTGGCCTTCCTGTTGGAGCGTAAACAAGCCCAATTCGGTAACTTGTCTGAGGAGCTCTCAGATGTTTCTTTTTAGGAATTTATTTAAATACATTTGATTTTGAAATGGTATTTAAAGAGCCTGGATCCAGATGACTTACGTTTGTCATTTGGGCAAGAACCTATTTCTAGGATGATAGTGGAAGTGTTTCCCAGCTCACTTAAATACTGACAGCACCAGGCCTAAAGCAGACTTTTTTTTTACCCTTTGGACTCCTGCTTTGCCTTGAAGAATTATGACTGTGACTGAAACCACAGTTACAATCTCAGAGGGCTTGAAAGGTACAGAAAACAAGTTTATTGAGCACCCACTACAGGGCAGGCCTGGTACAAGGCTTTTTTTACCTATATAGTCACATATAGCCGTGAGTAAAAACTGTGAGATACGTACTATACTCCTCATCCCACATTTGAGGAAACTGAGATCAGAGATGAAACAGCTACCCAGGGTCAGGCAGCTTGGAAACAGCAGAGCAGGCATTGAACTCAGGTGTCTCTGCGTCCCAGCTCCGTAGCTGATCCAGAGCAGACTGTCTTTCCAGGGCAGGTGGTCAGGCTCTTTATGGCCGGGGTGGTCTGAAAAGCGAAGGCAAGTCTGGCCCGCAGCAGGAGTAGGGCCTCCCTGCTGGGAGGCACACCGGCAGGCTCAGCCCCGCCTCTTCAGGAGACCGCATCTCCACTAGGGTTGGCAGAGCATTCCAGGGAGCCTGGAAGCCCTTCCCCAGTACCTTCCACTTCTCCCTACACGGTCAGTTCTGACTTGTCTCAGTGCAGTAACCTCCTGACTAATCTCCCCGCCTCCATCCTTGCTCTATCTCCAGCCTGCTCTGCACTCCGCATTTGGACCAGCCTTTCTGAAGAACAAATCAGATCTTGGTGCCCCTGAGCTTTAACTCTTTCAAAGGTTTCCTGTTATAATTTGGACAAAGTCCAAATTCCTTAGCTTGGCTGGTTAGCTCCTTCTACCCCAAACCTCATGTCTCTCTAGTGCCCACCACAAACGCTGCTTCAGCTCACGGGGCAATTCACTGTTCCCCCAGCTGTGCCGTGCTTGCTCCCCTCAGCACGCAGCTGTTCTGCTGGTCCTTGAGTGTCGCTCACTCTTCCTCCTCTGTGCCTCTTCCTACTTATCTTTTATGGTCTCTGCTTAAAAGTGACTTCTTTCAGAAAGCGTTCATCAGACTGCCTTATAATTACTTCATTTTATTGAGATATAATTCACATACCATAAAATTCACCCTTTTAAAGTGTATACAGTTCAGATGCAGTCATCACCACTACCTAATTTCAGAACATTTTCATCACCCCAGAAAACAACCCCACACCCTCTGAGCCCCTCACTCCCCTCCTCCCCCATCCACTGGCAACTACTAGTCTAAATTCAATCTCTGTGGATTTGTCTCTTTTAGGCTTTTCATGTAAATGAAATCATACAGTATTTGTCCTTTGGTGTCTGGCTTCTTTCACTCAGCATAATGTGTTCAAGCTTCATACACGTTGTAGCATGTATCAGCACTTCATTCCTTTTTATGGCCGAACGTTATTCCATTGTATGGATACACTACGTTTGTTTATTCATTTATCAGTTGATGAACATTTGCGTTGTTTTCTCTTGGTCGTTATGAATAATGCTTCTATGAACATTTGTGTACAAGTTTTTGCCTGATCATGTTTTCAATTTTCTTGGATATGTACCTAGGAGGGGAATTGCTGGGTCATATGGTAACTCTGTTTTCCACAGCAGCTATACCATTTTACATTCCCACCAACAGTGTATGAGCATTCTAAATTCTCCAAAGTTTTGCTAACACTTGTTATTTTCTGGTTTGGTTTTATTTTGTTTTGTTTTAGGTGGTGACAGCCACCCTTGTGGATGTGAAGTTATAATCGACTTTTAACTGGCTTGTTTCCCTCATGACTAAACTCTGTGAAGGCAAAGTCTAGGCTAGATCTTGTTTATTTATTTATTAAAAAAAAATTATTGATTTATTTCATTTTATTTTTTGGCTGCATCGAGTCTTAGTTGCACGAGATCTTTGTTGTGGTGTGCAGGCTTCTCTCTAATTGTGGCCCGCGGGCTCCCGAGCGGGTGGGCTCTGTAGTTGCAGCACGCAGGCTCTCCAGTCGCTTGCGTGCTCGTTTGCGGTGCGCGGGCTTAGTTGCCCCGTGGCATGTGGGATCTTAGTTCCCCGACCAGGGATTGAACCCGCATCCCCTGCATTGGAAGGTGGATTCTTAACCACTGGACCGCCAGGGAAGTCCCTAGATCTTGTACTCCAGTGCCTAACACATTGAATAGGTGCTCAATTAATATCTGCAAAGCGGGTGAGAGGACCTAAATCTTACCTACTTGCTTTGCTTCTATAAATCCAGGAAACATAGGGGCTGGAATGGGAAAAGATGTTCTGGCTGCCAGTCCTCACACTCTTCACAAGGGTGCTGTAGGATTTTAATAACCACACTAAGTAGATGACTCCATGGCTTTAATAGTCTTACCTGAGAAGCTCCCCACATGGAGAATGGCATGAGTGCTCATTTCACCAGCTCAGAATGGGGAAGAACATTCTCAACTCTGCTGGCATTTTAATCTGTGATTCCGGGGAGTCTTTCTACTCCAAACACATTTTCTGAGGGCATGTGAACATTGCCTAATGAGAAACCCATTCTTTCCAGGTGAAAGTGGAGAAGAAAAAAGCAGAACACAAGTTTCTTTCCTGGAAACAGACAGGACACATCGATTACACATTCAGAATAATACGGATTGAAGCCCAGTTGTCATGTTCTGAAACAACTCTATTTAGCCAAGTTACAGCTGGGATCTCACCTACTGTTTATCCTTTCCTAGCTATCTGTTTTTATTTGTCCCCAAATCTTGGGCTTGTAAAGATGAGCTGAAAGCAAAGAAGTGCTTGTTCCCTGATTTCCTGGGGTGGGCAACATCTTGTAAAGAAGGTACCTGTAAGAGAAAAGGCCATGATGCCTCCTTGGTAACGTTCGTGGGGTGTGTGGGTGATGAGGGCCACAGGTGCCACCTGTAAAACTCTTGAATCCATCTCCACCCTTTGTCAACATTCTACCTAGTTAGGTTTTGCTCCATTTTCTTCTATCTTTGTTTTTATGTACTTTTTTCTCTATTTGCCTGCTCTGAAACACAATGTGGGCCCGGCCCTGGGAGCTTCCTGTTGAAATGTCATCTTTAAATTTTGGGACTAGTTTTCAGCTCCCATCTTCTCTTCAGTGCACGTGGATTTGCGGAGTTACAATCCCCACCTGACTCATTTCAATAAACTTCTCCTCTATTTTATTTTTCCCCTCAAAAGCATAATATGGACTCATGATCCTTTGAGGGAAAAGAATAGGAAAAGAGAAGAGAGACCTTTGAGAAAGTCTTAGGTAAATAGTACTGACCTTGTGTAAAGAGTGTTAATGTTATTATATAGCAGTGAAAACACAAAAGATAGGAAAAAAAAACATAGCAATCTTTGTCCAAATATGGCCCACTTGAACTCTGGATGGTATTTCAGCATGGTAGGAAAATTCCAGATATCCCTCTGGCTACAAATGTTTCACCTTATCTGCCTTTGCTGATAAACTGAAGATGAGTTTGATATCAGGAGGTACTGGTTGTCTAAGGAAGTACAGCACCAATATTGGGGCAGCGATATCCATGCCCATGTTCTAGCCCTTATCTGATTCCTTTAATACTCCCTGATTTATCATTTCACCCAGACCTTCAGGCAGTGGGTTAGTTTGCATGGCTTCTTCAAATACTAATCTGAGAGAAGTCAGATACGAGCCTGTCCCCTGGGCCTAGGAACACTAGTGGAACTCAGGAAGGGGAATTCTGCCAAAAACGCCCAAAGCTTCTAGCAACTTTGTTTTTTTTGGCACATTAACTAGGACCAGATCTACTGGGCCCCAGTTCATACTCCCAGTGCCTCCAGCAGAGAGAAACATGTGGCTCCTGGTCCCCATGTTTGCACACATGACTAAGCTACTAATCACTTCTGACCAGTTGGGCAACCTTGCTTTTTGAGCAAGCCAAACACTTGTAACTTGAACATGGAAACAAAACAGAGTTTTGTACAAAAAAGGCTATGCAGGATTCTTCAACTGTTCATTCCTTTGAAAAGTTCCTTTTGCTCCTGAGGGCAGCATATGGGAGAAATTCCAGAATTCAGGCAGAAATTCAGAAGGACGAAAATGCAAGTTTAAACTCCGGCTTTTGACCTGTGCTCCACAGTTGAGCAAGACTGTTGCAGATAGACCGGAAACTCGGGCCCAGGCAGTTCATGCTGTGCTGTGAGGTGCATCTGGATGGATCCACCCCGAGGTTGTTTATTTACAATGAGAGTGGAAGGAAAAGTTCTGAAACATCCTGTCACAGGATGTGCGCCTGGGCCTGCCTGAACACTGCAGCCAGAGGAAACCGGGAGCCGTTTTTAGGGGCTCAGTGACGACACTGCCCTCTAGTGGTGTGTCTGAGGCATAGATGAATAAACTGCAGGTGTACCCAGTTCTCCGGAAGATTTACCCCAATAAACTCTCAGGTGGTGTGTGGGAAAGAGGAAGGAGGCGGAGGGAGAGGGAGGGAGAGAAAGAGACCAGAAAGGGAGAGGATTTTTGCCGATGGAGCTCATCTCTGAGGCTCTAGTGACTGGGCTACTGAGGTACACTTAGGGCCTCAGTGACAACTTTTTCCCCCAGGGGTTCCAGCAAGTGATACTAGCGAAGAATCTTGATTAAAGATTTATACTAGGGCCCTGGGTTCCTTTCCAGCCTCCAAAGCTTTGCACCAGCTTCTGCTGGCCCACGTTCCCTTCCAAGGTAAGTCCCTAACCGGGCTGAGCCGGGAACCAAGGTGCTGCAAATGCTCCTCTAGACCAAGCCCCCTCTCTGGCACCCTCCACCCTCTCGTGTGTGTGTGTGTGTGTGTGTGTGTGTGTGTGTGTGTGTGTGTGTGTCTAAGGCCTCCCTGTCGTCCTCCCAAATACTTTGGCTGCCCTATGCACTTAGCTTCCTTCTGCCTTCCCACAGAACTGCGGCCCCATTCCTCAGGTGCCTTTGGGCAGGAATGTTTAGAGAGCTGTCTCAGCCCTTGGGGAATGACAGGAATGCTGAGAATTTCAGGCATTTCACTTTTCAGACCCACGGGAAAGAAAGTTTGGGCTCAGAGGGAGGGGGAGGGGCTTTCTCGAAAACACCTTGGATCACAATGACCTCAGGCTAAGGAACTGGTTCTGAAGTCAGAGTCTCCTCTTGGAGTCCTTTCATGGACCTGGGAACTGATACCTCGGGGCAAGGTGGTGGTTGTGTAGCAGACTATAGGTATTTTAGTTGTATCCAACATAATTGGTAAACAAAGTGAGCAATTAGTCTTTTCAGTGTTGAGTGGTAGGGGACTGTTCCTGGGTTTGCTACGTCCTGGAACTTCCCCTCCAGTCTTATTTCTTGACAGGAAAGGAGGGGAGAAATGGCAAGAGCCTGACTCAGAACTATCACCAGAGTTCCACTGGCTCTCTATTCACACTGACTTTTTTATTTTATTTTTTTTAATGTCTTGCACTTAACTCACATAATTATGAGAATGACCATCAACCCTCACTCCCACACCCAGCCACTTTTGTGACAATCAGAAGAATCTCACATGGGGAACGTGATTTGGTTGGTTGCGTAATGCGAGACTCCTGTTTCGAATTATTTATCTACCTGTTATCCTGAGGCATATCTGGCTCTTGAAGAAAGCTCAATGTTACCTTCACACTGCAGCCACCTCACCCCACCACCCTGCTTCACCTTTGTCTCCAGAAACGTCTGCTTGGAAACATAAATGTGTTACTTAGGACAGGAACACTTCCCTTCACATTCAAGGAGTGCAAGCATTAACATGTGTAACCAGTTTTGTGAGAATCTTTCCTTGTGTTAGGGTATAAACATGAAAGGGTTTTTATCTTTCCCATAATTGCTACTGTGTTCTGTCAAAACTCTCTTCCCCTGCCGGGTTGTAAGCTTGTAAACGCTCAATCTCTCTCTTTTTTTTTTGTGGTCGCACCGCGGGGCATGCGGTGTCTTAGTTCCCCGACCAAGGATGGAACCTGCGCCCCCTGCAGTGGAAGCTCAGAGTCTTAACCACTGGACGGCCAGGGAAGTCCCTGTAAGCGCTCATAATGGCGTCTCAGCCCAATTCCATACCTTGTGTCGCTCCCAATTTATTAAAACAGTGTCATTGAAATCTGAAGACTCGGTAGTGCTCGTTTTAGTTTACAGTCATTTTGTATTCAAAGGTCTTCTTCCTTCTATTGCCCACACCCCTAGAAAAACCAGTCATCTTAAATGCTGGAGGGTGCGATGGGGATCTCTGTTCTCTCACATCCCAGCGCCCTTTGCAGCGCTTACCCTCCGATGTAGGAATGGAAGCTGGCAATGCCTCCTCTTACCTGCCTGCTTCTGGTGAGGAGGTCTGTACTCACCTCTCCTTTCTGCAGGCTGTGGCGGCTCATCTGGCTAACACTGATTGCCCTTTGCTCGATTCTGTGTAGAAGGAGTCTGAATGCAGTTTCTCTCTTGGGGCACATGTGCTGGTTCCTCAGTGGGCTCTCCAGGCTACCCCTGGCCATGCTCCAAGTGGAGATCTCTCTCAGGTGCAATGTTCTCGTTTAGACCATGGTACGCTTAGCTGCCTGGGAAAGCGTGACGGCTAAACCCCAGTCACCTTCCTTGGATTCTGTCAGAGCCAAGTGGAACCCTTGTCTTCTTGCTGCTCCAAGGAGGGCAACCCAGCCCGCCTTCTGGTGCTTCCCGCCAGCTTCAGCATCTCTCTCCTGCTCCCCCTCCACTCTCACAAGGATCACGTGCTGTGCCAGACCAGTGACTTGCCAGCTGTCAGCCCAGAGCCCATCCCCAGTCCTCAACTTAGCGGTAGTGGTGGGAAGCGACATTTCGGCCTCAGTTTTATCGTGCGGGGAGCCCAGCTTGAAAACTAACCTTCTAAACAGCGAGGGACGATGGAAGGGATGGTTGCCACTCTGCAGAATGTGTTCCTCCCAGAGGTACCCCCTGTCTCTCTCCCGTTTTCTCTCTTGCGTCAAAGAAGTGGGTCTGCTGGCAGATTGACTGTCTCCAGTTCCTGCATGAAGGCATCTGTCCCCTACACCCGTGAGCTCTTCAGACGTGGAATATGAGTGGGATTTTGTTCATAGCTATAGAACTTCCTCAACAATTCTTGAGATCTAGCGGCGACAACCGTTTATTATACAGTCATATCCTGGTTCTCAGCTCTGGCTTCATACTAGATTCAGTCAGTCTGGAAGTGGGACCTGGGTCTTGATAGTTAAAAAAAAATCAAAAAATCTAGTTCACGGTGAGGGATAGGAACTTGACATGACCAGTGGAGGGCAGAACAGGATCCTGAAGGGACAGCATGTAGAATTAATTCTCAATTGAGAGAGGGTAGTATAGGAAAAATATAGTTCTTGAGCTGCAGCTAAAGAAAGCAGACTTTTGTAGGAGAAAGCAGGCTTGGGCTTCCCTGGTGGCACAGTGGTTAAGAATCCACCTGCTAATGCAGGGGACACAGGTTCAAGCCCTGGTCCGGGAAGATCCCACATAAATAAATAAATAAAATAAATAACTAAAAAAAAAAAAAAGAAGGCAGGCTTGAGGGATGAAGAATTTGGGGGAGGGGATCCTAGAATAGCACTAGTTCCCCCCAAATCTTTCTTTCTAATCATTTTGTTTTTCTCACCATCAAATACCCACTCTCACTCCTTGAAAAAGATTTATTGTGGTTTTTTAATAAATTTATTTATTTGTTTTTATTTTTGGCTGTGTTGGGTCTCCGTTGCTGTGCGAGGGCTTTCTCTAGTTGCGGCGAGCGGGGGCTACTCTTCATTGCGGTGCACAGGCTTCTCATTGTCGTAGCTTCTCTTGTTGCGGAGCACGGGCTCTAGGCAGACACGCGGGCTCAGTAGTTGTGGCGCACGGGCTTAGTTGCTCCGCGGCATGTGGGATCTTCCCGGACCAGAGATCGAACCCGTGTCCCCTGCATTGGCAGGCGGATTCTTAACCACTGCGTCACCAGGGAAGCCCGATTTATTGGGTTTTTGCTCTTGAACTTTTTCTGAGCACTGTTGATTGGGCTATACAAGGCACTGTGCCTGAGGCCTTGTCCTAGACGTGGTCCTTGCCCTATAATACAGCAGAGAGTAGGGATAGGAAGAGATTTCTGCAAATAGTTATCAGACAAAGCAGCCGGCCTCTTAGAAGAGGCTTAACTCCTGCCTGTAGGAAGAACGATTGCTACTTTCTACTATGGTATTTGAAGTCCCTCTACTCAGATATCTAGCTTTTTCTTTTTTCTGGGCTTTCTTTTTCATCTGCTAAAATAGGGCCTAGTGCTTTATAGTAAGCCCACTGGGTAGGTGTTTGACCCCAAAGTCCAGAGGAAGAGTGGGAACACCTCTTTTTTGTGTCTGCTTTTTAGGAGTGAGAAAACTTTCTGCTGCTTTCCATGTCTCGGAGACCAA
This sequence comes from Eubalaena glacialis, assembly GCF_028564815.1. NCBI lineage: Eukaryota > Metazoa > Chordata > Mammalia > Artiodactyla > Balaenidae > Eubalaena > Eubalaena glacialis. The sequence goes on from NC_083726.1 coordinate 40,120,947, forward strand.
GATTGGCTCCTGTGTCCATTTTAAACCAATGACAGGCATGGGATTCTTGTGGGTGGATAGACTGTTCATGTGGAGCAGAGTCGATATCGGAGATTCCACCACCAGGAGCACTTCACTCTGCTTATCTCTCTTACAGTACTTTTCACACCATTTTTGTAGTATTCTCTTCACTTGTCTGTTTTCTCTAATAGGTCAAGGACCTTGTCTTGTTGATCTTTTTCTCTCCATATTCTCCTGGAGTTTATAATCTGGTTAGAAATATAATATCCACCCACACATGAAGCATACACACACCTAGACATTTTGAGTAGATTCATACCACACGTAGTGGCCCAGTTTTTTCCCTGAACTTGGGCACCCTAAAGGAATCAGCATTATAAACGGCCGTTATAGCAAAGTCCACTGGAAATGCATTTCCACCTGGTAGATTGGCAGTAGCTTTTCCAGTCTCTTCAGATCCCCTGAAGCTCTGTTGTGTCTCCAGCTGTGTCTTCCTTTAGCTGCATAGTCGTGCGATGGTTGGTCAACCCGCCGTAGATGCAGTGATGTTGATGAGGATGTTTATAAAGTCAGCGGGCTTCTGAGTCTCTTACTGACTACGGAGCTTTATTGTCTGTTTCCTTGGAGGTGCCTGGAGCTGCAGTAAAGCAGGCATTTGAGGGTCTCCTGTGCTGCTCTTTCTCGCTCCATTTGGCAGGTACAGCACCATCATCTGGACAGCTTTTCTCCTGTGTTATTGATCAGATCTGTTTGCCAGAGCACAGAATCAACAGAGAGAGACCACACTGGAATAAACAAGACACTGAACTCAGGGCAGCATGGTGGAGCTCTCAGTGGCTGAGCGAGTGTGGTGTACCTACAGCACTCAGGGCAGAGGGGAAAATATGCAACTATAAATTATGTGGAAGACATAGAAACAATTATTTCTAAAATGCTTTTGGAAAGTAATTCAGACAAGTGGGCTTAAAAGGAGTAGATGCTACATGGAATGACATTAAATAAGTTAACGGTGTCCTAATATACCAAATGGTAGCATAATTAACTAGTTTGGGGTGCCTGCTCCATTCATATCCCCTTTTTTTCAGATGTAAACCTATAGCCCTGCTGAAAGGATGGTTGTACCATGGAACCCACACACCTGTCCCCCAAAGGTTGTTCCAGGGATGTGGAAACCTGATCTAAGCTGAAGTAATTAGATTTTCTTAGTTTCCTAATGACCCCAAAACAATGGTCAGGTGATGTTGAGTTAGGTCCAGTGTCCCAACTGGGTTTGGCTTTGAGGAGTAGAAAGCAAAAATTATAATTCCTTAACAAGATAGAAATTCATTTTTTCCTCACATAAATGTAGGCAGTCCAGGGCTCCCATGGCAAGGTATTTCATTGCCACCAGGGACTCAGGCTTCTTTTGTCCTATTGCTCTGACATCTTCAACATGCACTTCTTTCTATCCAGTGGTGTGCTGGTAAACTGATCCTCAGGGGTGGGGGTGACGGGTGGGAGTGGAAAGGCTTGATTTGTAACATTTGCCTGATTCCTATGTTGGAAACCTTCCCAGCATGGCCAATTTCAAGCTACCAGTGGTTTAATCACTAGTTTGCAAAATTCCTGAATGTTCAACACTCTGCTCCCCTGAGCCTGTGAGCCAGCTCTAGCATACCACTGCTTCTTCCTCATGGTCCAAAATGGCTGCCTCATTTCCAGCCATTAGAACTGCATTTCAACCAGTAGGAAAGAAGAAATCAAAAGGGAAGAGCAAACTCCCTCACTTTTAAGATATCTTCCAGAAGTTGTGCATAGCCCTTCCACTTAAATCCCCTTGGACAGAACTTAATCACATGACCACGTCTACTTGGGAAATATATTCTTTATTCTGGGTTTCCATGGACTCAGCTGAAATTTGGGTGTTCTGTTACTAAGGAAGAAGAGGGGAATAAATTTGGGGGAAAATTAGCAGTCTCTGTCACTAATGGTAACACCCAGTTCCACATAAATTTCTAAGTTAATGAGGAGCCAGAAGCCCAAGTAAAAAAGAAGTTCATTTTCAGAGGGAGAAGAATTGGAGTGGATTTACAGCAAGGATGATAAATATGTAGCTCCAGATAGAGAATTGCTGCTTATTATTTAGATTGTTAGGGTGACCAGTGATAATACCCTTTTCTTTCTCGCCTGAGTTGGAACCAATTGAGGGTCAGACAAATAAGGCAGCTGGAAATAAGTGTCACCTTAATCTGTTTGGAGAACAACTTCAACCCTGCAGTAACAAGGGGCTCACTAACTTCACCCCAAAATAAACTTACCCACCTAATCCAAGCAGAGTTGGAAAACTGCAGTGCTGCCCACCTCCCTACTCTGGGCACCTGCCCTTGAACGCTCCCTACAGAAGCCTCCCTCCCCCCACAAAAAAGGAGAACAAGGGGCTACACTGAGCATGTACTTCCTTCTCCCAAAGTCACCAGTCAGACAGTTAATTGAGATTGACTGAGGGGTAGGGAGAGAGGACAGGATATGTCCATCCATATTAAAACATGAGGAATAAGTGTCCCTGTCTACTACTTGTGACCTTTCACACCTGTTGAGGTTTAGCTAATCATCCTGCAATTGGGTTACATGAAATCTCTCTGAATCCTTACAGCTATCTCTGTTTATTTAAACAAGCACAGATGGTTTCTCTTCCAACAAAACAGTCCCTAACTAAGAAGTGTAATTAAAGGCTATCTTGTATGGGTCAGGCACTGAATGCTATAGGAGTTCACAAGAAAGTTTATGAGAGGGTTGGGGTGGACAAGGGATTTTTCATGGAAGTGGTAAAACTTGAACTTGTTCTTAAAGTCTGGGCAGGATTTTAATAGGCTGAGGGAATGGAAGTGTTTCAGTCAAGGGGAATTTAGTGGAGGAAATGAACATAGGGGAATAGGCATAGTATGGTCAAGACACGGGGGTGAGGGGGTGGAATATTACTCAGCCATAAAAAAGAATGAAATGATGCCATTTGCAGTAATGTGGATGGACGTAGAGATGATCATACTAAGTGAAGTAAGTCGGACAGAGAAAGACAAATATTATATGATATCACTTATATGTGGAATCTAAAATATGATACTAATGAACTTATTTACAAAACAGAAATAGACTCACAGACATAGAAAACAAACTTACGGTTACCAAAGGTGATAGCGGTGGGGGGAAGGGGAGATAAATTAGGAGTTTGGGATTAACATATACACACTACTATATATAAAATAAGTAATCAACAAGGATCTACTGTATAGCACAGGGAACTATACTCAATATCTTGTAATAGCCTATAATGGAAAAGAATCTGAAATAGAATGTGTGTATATATGTATATATAAACTGAATCGCTTTTGATGTACACTTGAAAATAACACAACGTTGTAAATTAACTATACTTCAATTAAAAAAAAGACACGGGGAAAACCATAAAGTTTCTAGCAGCGGTACCTGTTGGAGAGCAGTGGGAAATCAAGTTAGAGAGATAGCTTGGGACCATGGTGTGGGCAACCCTAACAGAGGAGTAGCTGATGGAGATGGAAATTTGCAGCCGTTGAAGAAAAGCAAAACATGGTGTTTTCCCCAGATTATTCTAGAGGAGGAATTACTCCTTGAACTTTCAAAATTATTTATTTATTTATTATTATTATTATTTTTTAAAATTTTAGTTTTGGCTGCGTTGGGTCTTCGTTGCTGCCCATGGGCTTTCTCTAGTTGTGGCGAGCGGGGGGCTTCTCTTGTTGCAGAGCATGGGCTCTAGGTGCACGGGCTTAGTTGCTCCACGGCATGTGGGATCCTCCCGGACCAGGCAACATCGACTTCGCCACTGGATAGTACTTTTATCTTATTTTTAAATTTTTATTGATTTATTTTTGATAGGATTTTAAATGATCTACGCACCGTGACTTCCGTTTTGGAAGCTGGGCTAACTTTATGGCTAGCTGACTTTACAGCCAGTTCACGCTCCACTCTCTTCTTCTTAGTCTTTAATCTCTTATGTTCTGTGCATCCATTTCTATTTCCATCCATTATATTGTGAATTGCTTTGTGGCTGGGCTGTTTCTTACTATTCATTATATTCTACACAGTGAGTGTCCATCACGAATATTCTCAGTCCATATATATGTTCTAAATCTGAGCACTGGGGCTTGTCAGCAGAGTTTCTAATCCCTAAGGTCAGGATTTTCCGGAGGGGAGAGAGAGGTAAGTTAGAAACCAAGCTGCCAATAGAATGCTTTCAATCGCCTCCCACCCCTTACTCATTTTGATCCATTGCTTTACAACGTCCTTTAACTCGACTGCTGACAGATTCTTATTTATCCTTGAGAACCAAGCTCAGTCAATGCCTCCTTTGTGAAACTTTCCCTTTTTTTGGGTATCAATCTGTCCTTTAAATAATCTTGTAATTATTTCATGAATGAAAATGAATTGTTTGCATGTTTGTGAACTATGAACTAATTGAAGGAAGGGCTTAGTTTTGAAGTTTTTAAGTGAATTTATTTAATCACACAGTAGGCTAAGCTGGCAGCTGCTGTCTGTACAATTTCATGGGTTCAGGAAAAACTCCTCTACCATCTCCCTACGTGTTCTCTTGTTCTTGAAAACATAGTCTAATTCAAAGCTTTGATCCCTATTTGTAGCTCCTGGAGAAAGGTCATTCTGGAAGCTTCTAGCAGAGGTTGATTTTAGTGCTGAGGAATTCAGATCTCTTCTTTAGAGGCTGTTTTGATAGGGAAAGAACTTGAGAGCAAAACAGGGACAGGAGCATGGGGGAGTGTGGAGATGAAGTGTTTATCTTGGGTCACCAAAGATAAACTCTGCCTAGTTTCTAATTTCACTAAGGGTTGAAGCCTTCTAATGAGTTAGTCCAATGAAAAACCCAGTGTAAAGTGGAGCCCAAATTTGACTTCTTGAAGCTGGAGAAGGGGCAATTGATATTATTACCATCAATCATAGATTAAAACTCAGTCTGAAATGGCTTTAAAATCTTTAGATGGCAAAGTGGTGGAAGCCTTGTAGCTCTTTGTGTTGAGTGTCGCTCTGTTACCAGAAACCATGTTAAGTTTTGATGCTTTGGAGACCGCAAGTTGCAGTGTATTAAATCCTAAGAAATGTTAAAATATTTCTAGACTTTTCTGGGAGAAATGATTAACTCCCTTTCTGCACCTGTTCTCCTGGAAGCTGGGCCAATTGGACATTGATTAGGTCTTGATTTGATGTTGCTCATAACGACTGGAAGCTTCATGAAGGATCTTTTCCCCTAGGCAAGGCTTGAGGGATACCAGTTAGTGAAAAACATTCTTTTCCTTTTAAGAAAAGTCAGTGCTGCCTCTGCTAGTTTCCATGGCTGCATTCTATGCATCTGGATATAGGAAATCATTTGCTTTTAATCATCTCATTTCGGGGTCTGACCAGAATGAACTTTGTGTTCTGTATTTGTGATTTTTATACACGTCATGGTGTCTACCGACAGAGATGCATCATTTAGAAAAGAACATTGCTGAACAGTTGCAAACCTGTTTTGGAAATTGCAAACCTGCGATGGAAATAAAAGAGGTGGGAAGATGGGCAAGAAAGCAAATAAATCATCAAATGTTGATAGGCCCGGGATTCATATTTAATTTTTAGAGATTGCCATATCGAATCTAAATAAGAATAAAACACACTTCATTATTCTGATGTTTTGTGCATATTTTTACAGGCTGTACTCTTGATGCCTAGTTTCCCCCGCTTTCTCAGTGGTCACGTAGGTGACACACCTATCCTGAGTTGCCTGCCTTCCCCGTTTTTCCACAGAGTGGAGCTGTAACTGCACCGAGATGAAGCAAGCAGAATTCCAAAGATCAAAGATTGAGTGAGTGATAGTAAGAAAGACCACAAGTGTCTGTTTATCAATTGACAGGCGAGGGGCAATAACTCATCAGGTTTCGTTTGAAGATCTCAGGGTGTGGAAATTAGACTTTTAGATCTTAATCTAGTGAGAATGAAAGACGAACTACCTCTAGTGTCTGCTCATGACAAGTCATTTCTTTACTCTGGATACGAATCTTATCCACAGGGGTCTGAAATATTCCTTTCAAAGAGATAAGTTGTTTGTTTTTCAAATGACGGCACCTCACAGGTGTGCTCATTCTTGCCGGACGCTAGCATGTGGTACGTGGAAAAGAAGATCCTTTTTTCGGTGGTACTCTGTTAGTTGGCAAATATTTATTGATGCCCGCTTTGTGCCAGGAAATGTTCTGGTCCATGTGGGTAGAGCAGAGAACTTAAACAGATGAGTCCCTGACCTTAAGGAGCTTCCAACTTTAGTGGAAGGAGACATAATAAAATCTAACCTTGAAAGAATAAAATAGGGTCATGGGTTAGAGAGTGGCCTAAATTGGTCAGGAAAGACGTCGATTGGTCAAAGCTGTCAAATTGGTCATGACATCTGAACGGAGGTCTGAATGTTGGGAAGAAAGCAGCCATTTGACAATTTTGAGGGAGTAGGGGCTGAGCTCAGCATGTTGGATAGAAACGAGGCCAGTGGATTGGGACGTGATGAACGAGGGAGAAGGGAGGATGAGGTGGGAGAGGGAAGCAGGGGCTGGGTACGAAAAGCTTTAGAGGCCACGGTGAGAAGTTTGGAGTTTACTCACGGTGCAGTGAGAAGTCATTGAGTGTTTGATGCAGGAAAGGGATGTGGGCTGATGTAATTAGAATAGACAGTTTGGCTGCTGTGGAGAGGATGGACCAACGGGACAAGTGTGGTGGAGATGGAGACCTGTTAGTGGGCTTACACTAGGGTGGTAGCAGTGGGGGGAGGGGAGATGGTCAGTTTAGAGATATTTATGTATTATAGTCAGAGCTATCAGGGCTTATAGACGGACTGGCTGTAGAGTATCAGAGAGAAGAATCACAGGCGGCTGCTAAGTTTTTGACCTGTGCAGCGAGTAAGTGGTAGTGCTGTTGGCTAAGGCGTCTGGTGGTGTTGGGGAAGAGGGGGATTTGACAGAGAAATGATTCTCTACAGAGTTCTTTTCAGATCTGTGTAAAAGAATTAGTCATTTTGTGCCAAGCTACTCCATTGATGTAATGAGAGAGCTGCATTAATACTTCTAGCCTATAGGGGACGCTTTTAGGTGTTAGGTTGTTTCCTAGTACTCAGTGGCCTACGATGTATGGCCTGGGTGAAGCATCAATACCAGTAACATGTGATTTCTTTAGTTAGGTTTGTCCCCCCAGACTAAAATGGTACTAAGGAAGTGAGTTGGAACTCTAATTAATTCTCTAGGCAATAGAGGACTACGTTACAATTTTATTTTCAATCAAATGGTTTGCTTATTGGCTCCAGGGGCTTTTGGAATGTTAAGTGAGTGATTAAAAATTAGCCTTGAGGATAAGAAAGTAAATACAAGTAAATTCCTCACATTCTTGGGGCCAAAAACCCCCACTGAAAAGAGCAACCAGAACTAAAACACCCGATTTTGTTGGGCTATCAGATAGAGATAATAGATAGATAGATAATCTTTTTTTACTGGGAATATTTCCTGTGGGGGGGAAAAATATATATAATATGCCTATATTCACAGGAAAAAAATTTATCTATCTATCTGTCTCCTCCCCTGCCCCCTTCCTGTGAATATGAGATAGCAGGAACGGTCACAATTTTGAATCAAAACAACTGAACAGAATCTTGTAAGAATAATGTCTCATTCTTCCATTTGTTTCTTCTTTCACTTTTTCAGTTTTTCAGTCAACAAGCATCTACTGTATTCTAAGGACTCTCTTAGCCTCTGTGGATACAAAGACATAGTCTATTGTTACTTACTATCAGTTACTATGAACGCTTGATGGATCCCAGATGGAGAATTTTGTTCCAGATCCTGAAAGGGGGGTAGACAGCATGTTAAGGGGGTTATCTTGAAGGTAGTGGGAACCATTGAAGGCTTCTACATGTGGGAGAGACTTGATCTAGCTTTGCAGATTAGAAAGATTGCTATAGCAACAGTACAAAGATGAAATGTAAATGAGTAGGTGTACCCATCACCTGCCCCCAGATCTTTGCCCTCCCTCCCAGATCACTCCATGTATATAGGCTTGTGACTTTCCACCATTAATTAGTGTATTCTGTGCCTCTTAGGAAAGACAGATTCAAAATATGTGCCTACTTGAAATTCTCTGCTTTCAAAGGAGCTTACTGCATTTCCGTGGTTCCCGTGGTGTCAGTAAATGCATCAGTAGAGTTAAATCCAATATAATAACCAGCAGTGGCTTGAAACACTCTTTTGAAATGTCCTGGGGCTGGAATACATAATGAATCATTATTATGAAGTGGTAGATCCCTGGGGAGTATGACCTTTGGACCAGCCAGAGATGGGATGAAAGGCATTTCTGGTCACTGTGGCTGTGTGAGGAGACAGCACCTGTAATAATGCAGTCACATCTCAGTGTCCGTGACAGGGGACAGAGCTGCTGCCTCTCCGATGTCTACTTTCCCAGTTCTTAGTTACTATGCTTTGTATCATCTAAACCCTACTGAGTTTTCCTCTTTGGCTCTAATGAACATTTTTCTCCAAAAGTTGTTGACCACTGTCCCTCCCACAGAGTTGTTAACAAATCTTACAAGTTCAAGGCCAGGAATGACAAACCATGTTCAAGCAGAGCTGAAAAAAATATTAGAGTCAAGTGACCATGAGTTCGCAATATTTTTGTTTCTGTTAACCTACAAAACATCATGACATGCTTGCAGGCTATTGGGATACTAGAGGACTAAGATCTTAGCTTTTGGAAGCTGGGAGGTGAGCTTTAGTATTGAAGGGATCTGTTCAGATTTCAGGTCTGGAAAAATCTAGAGAATTCAGAGAGACCTCACCAACAGAATTTTTTTAAAATAGGCTGAAGGTAAAGATAGAGTGGGAAGAGTACGGCTTTGAGTAACAGAGGACATGATGGCTTGTGAAGGACAGTTTTCTTTGGGAGGCGAGCATGATGAGTGGAAGAAGAGGCAATGGTTGAGGCAGGTCTCTTTTGATTCTTTTTCAACATCTCTGTGAGGTAGGTTTTTAGACTCCCACAGTATATACTATTTCCATTTGCAAAACTAATTGAATTTGAAGCGCGGTGAGTGATTCAGCTTAGAAGCATGCGCTTAATAGATGTGCTGTAGTCCCAGGAAGAACACAAGCTTTCCAGCTAGATCTGCTTTGGAATCCTGACTAGGCGCTTGGTGGATTTGTGTGATCTTGTTTTAAGTTACTTCATTTTCTCATCTGTACAATTGACCTAGGGAAACCGGGACTGTTACTGAAAGACTAAGTGAGTGACTGTATGGGAAGCACCCACACACGTTAGCTTTTCACTAAATGGAAACTATTATTATGACAAAGTTACAGAAGACTGTTGCAAAATCTTTATTTTCTGAAGATATTGAAAAACCAGACAGATTTTCAGGAAATTGTAATATTAAGTGTGGTCCTGGAAGAGGGGATTTGAAAACCTTCCGTACACTCCCAACAAATACATCTTTTTTTCCTCAATGCAAAATAATGTGGTGTTGATATAACGATTCAAAATATTTACTAGTATATAAAGTAAAACTGTACTGCCTCTAATTCTATGCCCCGAGGTGATCACCATGAACAGTTTGACCTACACCCTTTCATATCTTTCCCTGGTTACACGAAAAAAGTAAAAATAACATACACATATACATATACACTTTTTTAAAATAAAATGGAAATATATTGTGCACATATTTCTGCAACTTGTTTGTTTGTTTTTTTTAAGATAACAATGTATCATGGACATCTTTCTATGACAATTCATGGAGTTCTATCTAGTTTTTATTTTATTTTTGTTTAAATAGTTGTATAATATTCCCTAGTGTGGTTACGTCGTTATTTGTTCAATCAATCTCCTGCTGTTTGACTTTTGGATTGTTTGGTTTTTTTGCCATAACAAATGATGCTGCAATGTACAACCTTATATGTTTTATTTCTGTAGGATATATTGCTAGAAATATGCATGGCTGTGTCAATTCATATTTGATATTGTAATAGGTTAGCTTTCAGAAGACTTTACTAGTTTCAGGTTAGAATTTATTTTAACTGAGTTTAAACCAGTATGTATGGCTTACATTACTGAAAAACAGCTTAAAAGAAATGGCCTATTGACCAATGAGTTCAATGGGACATCAAGTGAATAAAGTTGGAAGTAGATGTTTATTTCTTTTGGACTCTGGCAGTTATAGGATTGTCTTCTTCCCAGAACTTTTTTCAGTAACTCTGATCCCTTGGGAACAAAATCGCAGCTTTGGGAGCTTTGGGATTTGCTGAAGAGGAATGTCCTTAGATGTTTTATGGCGATACTGGTGGCTCAAGTTAGATCATTAGTACCTTTTTGTCAACAGTGTCAAAGAGGTGGGGGAGATGCAGTTTGAAGTGTGACTTTGTTCATATCCCAGAGGAGACTGTCAAGATAAGCATGGCAATTTTCTCTTCTACTTTTAAAAGTGAAATCAGCTTGGAGAAAGTTGGTATCTTACTTTGGTGGGAGAAATGCAGCATGCTTAGTTATTCAACTCATATACCTGCCACCTATTTTAGCAAAATGTAATCTGAGAGCCTGTGTAATTTGCACTGTTTGGAGCGAGAGGAAAACTGGTTGTACTGTAGCTGGGGGATTTTTCTCTTTCTTTGCCCTCCAAACTCCCTTATCTCCTTCTATTTCAAACACTTTCACTGCCAAAAGCCTAATCCACATCTGCACAAAGAGAAACTACTACACTGATAGCACAGGGAAAAGCACTGGGGCCCTTGGCATTCTCCCCTGGTTAAAAGCGCTTCTATTAACGTTTGTTGATTTGTCTCCGAGAAAGAGTCTTATTTTCTCCCTGGTGGCTCCAGAAGAGGAAATTAATTTCTAGTTTTGAATTCATTTTCTTCTTTATGTGAATGTTAAAGCTTTTATCAAAAATAATGCATGCACATGGTTTAAAAATAAAATAGTGCAAAAAGACTTATAATGAAAAATAATTTACCCACTCCTTCTCACCTCAGTTCTGGTCACATTTTTAACTTCTGTTTCTTCTGATGACTACCTCCATCCCTCTAAATAGAATTCTTACACTGCTACTTCTTTTCTTTTGTTAAGAAATCAATTATATACATACATATATATCATATGTATATACATATATATAGTCTTCTGCTATTATACTTGAGAATTTACTTCCCTTACATCTCCTCCTTCCTTCTTTTTTCCTTCCTCCCAGTACATTTAAATCATCATTTTTAATTCTGCAGTGAGTTATCATATTTAGGTTGTTTTCACTTGTAGAAAGAGAAAATCAATTCCAAGTATTTAAGCAGTAAGGAAAATGTATTTTCCCACAATAAGATGTTCCAAGATAGGTTAACTATAAGGTTAATCAATTCAGATAATGTCTAAAACAATATGAGAGGCCGTTTCTTCCTTTATATCTTTCCCAGAATCTCAGTGCCGATTTTTGCCTCCTGTCTCTTTGGCTAGAACCAGCCACATACTCAGCACTAACGACTGACAAGAGGTGTGCAGTTATCACGATTTAGATCAATCATGATTTACCCTTGATTGTTTCTGAGCACATGATTCCAAAGAATAACATGGGCACATGAATAGAATCTGGGCTCTGCTAACAAGCAAAATGCAGGGGGAAAGGGAGAGAAGGGGAGGTGGCAATAGGTCAGGCACCAGTAACGTCCACTCTAATTACCTTGGTAACGTTAATGCATTTATACCTTTATTTGCTCCTCCATAGATTCCAAACCCTTCCCGTCAGCAATCTTCCCTCCCTTTCACTTGCCAGCATTTGTCATTGTACATTTACATCATTTGCTACCATTCACATTCTACTCTGTACATTTTTTAAGTTTTTCAAGTTTTATGCATAGATTAACTTGCTGAAAATCAATAATCAGTGTTTGCATTATTATGGTACGTAATTCTCTTTCAAAATCAAAATTCTATCTTCTACAGCTGCCACTGTGCCTGGTGCATAACAGGCACTTGTATTTGCTGAATGAATGAATGTGCCAAGTTATTTACAAATGGATTCTACCTGTAATGTCAAGTCCAATAGGGAGGAGAGAGGGTGGGGGAAGGGTGAGGAAAGGGATGTAGGAACACGCCTGAATTTGGGAACCCAACCTTCTCTTGTTGGGTTCTGATATGAAGGTAGTTAGAGCTACTATAGAAACAAAACCTTTGGCCTGGGGGAAATCTCAGCTTGCATATGTAAATTGCAATACTCTATGATTCCTTTTTTCTCCAAGAATTGGAAGAATCTTTCTTCCAAAGACAGTGATAGGGCATGTGTTACTGCCCGCTGGGGGGACTTTGTCCAGTTCTGGACTGGTGCCTCTGTGTGTAAAATAATTTCCTTTGCCCAGGGCTGGAGAATGTACAGCTCTCACACAGGAGAACATACAGGCTTTCAATTAGTATTTACCTCAACAGGCTAGCTCCCTGTGATAAATGACCCACGGGGAAAGACAAATGAAGCCTGGCACTGGGCAAACTGTTCTCTGAGAATAACTCTGCTCTCCGGGTATTGTCAGTGAGAATTCCTGGTGAGGGGCAATGGACTGTGTCCCAGGGAGAAAAAACACACAGGAGTGAGTATTGCTGTGAGGACTGTGGGTGAGGTGGCTCTAAGGAGGAGTCAATAACTGATGGATGGAGAGTTAGAAATGTGAGATTTTATATAGGAACTCTTTGTAGCTCTGATTAGAAGCAGAATATGGATTCCGCTCAGAAGGCAGCTCTGAAATACTTGCCCTTCCGTGTCACTATTCATGCAATTCACATGATTTAGCATATCGGTGGGCAGAAACCCTGATTACAATGACGTTAATTAGAGTATCTGTACTCACACCTAGTGGAACATTTCCCTGGCTTTGCATCTCAAGTAGTGAATGGAAGAGGGAATTTTAACGATGCCCTATTAAGGCAGCTAAACAGTGCAACAAATAGTTCTCACTTCCTCAGCTGGCATCGTTAAGAAAATAATTTGTTCTAGTAGATAGAATTTTAGTTCCTTAACAATTGAGGGTTATTGTTGGTTCTCAAAGGACCAATGATTCAGATACCTTTTTGGATGGGTGTAGGGGAAAAGGTAGAAAAGGTTTCTTTGGTTTGCACGGAGGAGAGGAATAATTTTATTCCTCTCATTGACATTTTTTTTTCTTATGATAATTATTTTGGAATAATTTTCTCCCACCACGGGCCAACTTAGGGTAACTGTGGAAATTGAGTTACAGAGAAGCGGTAAGCCAAAATTCCTGCATCGTTAAATTTAGTATCGGATAATAATATGGGTTCTGTTAGCGAGTAGCCATATTTAAGCAGCCTGCTCCTGTTTCAAACCAAAAAAAGTTGGCCCTGTTTGGACTGACCCTTGAGATTCAGGGCTGTTAAATCTGGGCCTCGGAATCTCTCTGAAATGGACACAGTTCCTCCCTGCCCTGCCTCTCTCTTCTACCCTAGGAGGAGCCCATATTAACCCCTGGATTACTAACTCCAACCTGGGCCAGTCTTCTTGCCTCTCCTGAACTCCAGACCTGAGTCTGTGGGTGGGCTGCTCGCTGGAATCTGATTGGAGCAGCAGGGCTGGGGTGAATGCTATGATTCACCCCATGTCAGATTCTTTTCAATATCAGATTTTTCACTCGGAGTAGCTGTCTCCCTGCTCTTTGTACCTGTTTCTTCATTCACCTTTTCCTCCCTTTTGTTGGTAGCCTATGCCCTCCACTGTCAGGCCTCACATCAAAGAGCTCCATCACATGATGGTGATGGCTGCGTCTTCCTGAAACAAGTGGCCGAGGCTGGCAGGAGAGCTGGAGATTTTGCTCATCTGACATGGATGGGTTTGAAAGTAGTTCCTCTTGCTCTAATCTCTGGCTTAATCTCCTCTCCTCTTAGGACCCATCTGGGGTTTTAACCTCTTATGCCTCTGGTTTACTTTTTCAATCTTTCTTCCGCCACTGGCTTCTTCCTTTAGACCCACAGATGTGTTTAGATTTCGTATAATTAGCCAAACCATATTTATTTCTGTATATATCTATGTATTTATCTGTGTCTCTATCTGCATTTTCTCAGCCTGAGACTCCACCGAGCTATGGCAAAAATTCTTGAGTTGAGTCAATATTTCATCACCCATGTACCCTTTGACCCTTTTAAATCTGTCTTCTCCCCACAATATTTATCTGAAGTGGCTTCCTTCAAGGTCGCTGGCCACTTTTTATATTTAAAATTTTTTATTACAGAAAATGTCAACCATATATAAAGGTAGAGATAAGGTTATTCTCTTTGAATGCCTGGTGATTTCCTTTTTATGATACTTTCTTTTATAATCATCACTCTCACGCCTATCCCATTCCCATTGTAGGCCAATTATATAAGTTAAGGTAACTAATGAAGTTGAACTCTATGTCTTTCACAGAATGATACTTAAAAAAAATATAACCACCATATATCACACCTAACAAAATTAACAATTCTTTGATATCATCTAATTCCCAGGTACCTATTTTTTTCTGTAACTAATTATCTTTTAATTGCCAAAGCAAATGACCTTTTGTCTTTATTCCTTTGATTTAACAGTCACAGTAGACCATTTTAGTGTGGTAATATTAAACTCTGGGTATAATAATCTCCTTACCTCAATTCCAACTGTCATCATTTTTCCTTTTCTCAAGTGAGGATTGAGAGAATAGCCTAGATAGTCTCTTAGACTCCTTCCAATTCAGCTGTACATCTCAGAGTCTGCAACATTTCCTCAAGGAAGCCTTCCCCAGCTGCCTCACCTCACCTCACCTCACCAGGTCCAATTGCAAAGCAAGTGTTCCTTGAAAAAACACACACACACACACACACACACACACACACACACATATATATATACACACAGACACACACATCTTCCTTGGAGAGAGATCTGTATCTATATATATCTATGCATATCTATATCACCATCATTTCTACAGATACCTGAATTTGTTATTTGTTTAATTGTCTGTCACTCCTGGACAATGACCTCATAGTCATTCTCGTATGCCTAATGCCTAGTTAAATAGTACTGAACTCAACTATCTAATTAATTCTTTTTTTGTTTTTTAAATATATTTATTTATTTATTTATGGCCATGTTGGGTCTTTGTTTCTGTGCGAGGGCTTTCTCTAGTTGCGTCGAGCGGGGGCCACTCTTCATCGCGGTGCGTGGGCCTCTCACTGTCGCGGCCTCTCTTGTTGCCGGGCACAGGCTCCAGACGCGCAGGCTCAGTAGTTGTGGCTCACGGGCCCAGCTGCTCTGCGGCATGTGGGATCTTCCCAGACCAGGGCTCGAACCCGTGTCCCCTGCATTGGCAGGCAGATACTCAACCACTGCGCCACCAGGGAAGCCCTCTAATTAATTCTTAATATTAACATTACTATTACTGATATGTAACAGTTATTGATCACTTACTGTATGTTAGGTTGTATGCTAAGTGCTAGACATGCTTTATTTCATTTGATCCTGATAGCTCTTTGAATAAAGCCCCATTACCATTATTATGACTGTACAGATGAAGAAGCTGAGGCTTAGTGAGGTCACTGGGATCAAGGTAAGAGAAAGGCTGGGACAGAGAGGTTGATGGCGTAGAGGTTTGAGTCCCAGGTCTGCTGCTCCTTGGCTGTGAGATTATGGGCGAGCTGTGTTAAAAAAGGCAGGCCTCTGCTTCTCCACTGGCAGCATGAGCATTGTGACAAATCTTTGCCTTACAGAGTGGCGAGGACTAATGGGATGATGCCTTTGAAGCCACTTGAAAACTGTTAGGTTTGTGAGAAAATCACTCATAATCTTTCAACTATAATTTACTGTTCTCATTTGGGAATAACTGCCTTCCATTCTTTCTCCCTAGTCATGTAATGCAGAGTTGTAATCATAGCATGCATTCAATTTCATGGCCTACTTGTCCAGTTATGGACATCATTATGTTGCTATGTATTTTTTCTTTTTACTGTGAAGTGTATCACACACATAGAAGTGTGTATAAAATGCATATGCACATTTTAAGTAATAATTATAAAATGAAAAGTTGTAATACATGAACTAGATTAAAACATTACCAAGGACTTCCCTGGTGGTGCAGTGGTTAAGAATCCGCCTGCCAATGCAGGGGACATGGGTTCAAGCCCTGGTCCGGGAAGATCCCACATGCCACGGAGCAGCTAAGCCCTTGTGCCACAGCTACTGAGCCTGCACTCTAGAGCCCGAGAGCCACAACTACTGAGCCCGCGAGCCACAACTACTGAAGCCCGCACGCCTAGAGCCCGTGCTCCGCAACAAGAGGAGCCACCGCCATGAGAAGCCTGCGCACTGTGATGAAGTGTAGCCCCTGCTCGCCGTAACTAAAAAGCCGGCGCGCAGCAAAGAAACCCAACACAGCCATAAAATAAATAAATACTTTATAAAAAAACAAAACAAAACAAAAAAAAACCATTACCAACACTTTAGAAACGGCTGTGGGTCCCTCTCTGATTGTACCCACTTTTAACCCTTCTAGAGGAACCACTGTACTAGCTCTGTGTTCATTGTGGTGTTTCTCTTTATAGATTTATCACCTATGTGTATATCCTTCAACAACATAAGCACAAACCTAGCTGTGTAAGGAAAAGGCAATATTACCACTGATGAAACATAGAAAATATAACTTGCACAGAGTCACTGGGTCATGGCCTGGCCTCAGCTTTCCTCAAAGATTTTAGGAGCCCCTTTTTGGGAAGTTGGGGGTCACAGTCAAGAATGAATCCTGGGACGCAGGGCTTACCACAGGTGGGGCATCTGGCAGGAGTATAGACGGGCCAGGTACTGGCTATCTAGTAGGAATAGGATGAAGGGAAGAGACTGCTTTGTATTTTCCACTTTTAAGCTTGCTATGGCCTAGTTCAAATTTTCAGGAATAGATCAAAGCAAAACATTTCTCTAGAAAGAGTTGAGTACTCCCAGCTGATCCAAGAGTCAAGGTGTGCAGTAGAGAAGAGAATCATCAATGCATGGTTCAAATAAGCCAAGTGCGTATGAGAATCTGGGTCAGGCTTTATCTGGGCTTTCAATCCTCAGATTAAAATGATGGCAAAAAGGCAGGAGGATCTTGCTAATGGTAGTTCTCAGTGTGTCAGTTTTTTGAATAACAGTGTTCTGGTTGCTCTTCTATACTTGTTCTGTAACTACCTTCTTGGGATCTTCCTTCACATTCCTCCTGGAGATTCCATATACTTTCCTTTACGTTGGACTTCCTGTTTTCTTAAACCCCACGTTTTTCTCTTTGTTGGTTTACGTCTTCATTTTGGTGGAACTCATTAGTCAGTTTTACTCAATAATGGGTTAGTGGGAGATAGATTTTTTTTTTTGAGACCATGAGTGTCTAAAAATGCCTATATTCCATCTTCCCACTTGTTTGATAGTTTGATTGGGTATAGAATTCTAGACTGGCTGTCATTTGAAGCCATCTCTCCATTGTCTTCTAGCCTCCAGGGTAGCTGCTGAGATGTCCAGAGTGATATGGATTTCTTCTTCTCCTTCCCCATCCTCTTCCTCCTCCTTCTTCTCTCCCTTCCCCTCTCCATCTCTCTCTCTCTGAAAACTTATAGAATCTTTTCTTTGCTCCAGTGTTTTGAGATGTTACAATAATGTCCATCATTCTAGGTTATTTTCATCCACTGTACTTGGCAGTCAGTGGACCCTTTCAATCTGGTATCTCAGTTTTGGGGAATGTTCCTTAATTATTTTGTTGATGATTTTCTCCTGTTTATTTCTCTGTTTCTGGAACTTGTACTACTTAGGCATTGGATTTCCTGGATTGACTCTCTTATTTTTCTTATCTTTTTCTCTTCTTTCCCATATCTTTGTCTTTTTTATGTGTGAGTGTGCCATGTCTGGGAAATTTCCTCAGCCCTTCTATTTTTTTTTGTTTTAACTTTTGTGATCACATTTCTAACTTATGAAAGCATTTTTTTCTTGTTCTCTGAAAATCCCTTTAAAAAAATAGCATCCTGGTTTTGTTTTATGAATGCAGTATCTTATCTGATTAATAACAAATTGTTTATATGTTTTCTCTTTTGGCATCATCTCTTTTTCTACTAAGTGCTTTTTTCTTAATTTTGTGCTTTTGGTCTCTATATTCTACACAGGATTGAGCATATTTTCATATGGTTAAAGGCATTTGTATTTCCTATTCTTATTACTATCTATCCATATCCAATGTTTTAAGATTGGCAATCATTAGTATTGGAATGCAAAACCCTTGGTGGAATATAAATTTATAACACCTTTTTTGGAGAGCAGGTAGGCAGTATCTCTCAAAATTCTGAAATGTACGTACACTTTGATCAAGAACTTAGCATCAGAGAAATGCAAATTAGAGCTACATTGAGAGGTTTCTGTATGAGAAGAAATGAAGGGACAAGATTTACTTTGTTACCTTAAGTGGAAAACTGGACAAGATATACAAAACAATAATTTTCCAACATTGGATAATAGGCAGCAAGAGATATATTCCTGAGAGAAGGAAAACAAACACACAAAACTTGGTGTGACTGTACCAGCTTACTGCCCGGAGGCAGTTTCCAGGCCACAGCACAGGAAGAAGGAACCTGGCAGTCCCAGTTAATTGTGGAGACAGAGACTGGAGTTTGGGGAGGCCAAGAGGGCAACAATTTGTGGGTCAGAGTACCCCAGAGAATGGAGCTGCAGGGCGGGCAGAAAGGAGGGAGACAGGGAGGGAGTGAGGGAGGGAGCAGCAGTGGGTCCTCCTGAGATTTTGGCCCAGTTCTGAGTGTGAGAGGGGAACTCTCTGAGACCAGAAAAAACAACCATCGAAAAGAAGTAGGAGGGGGCTTCCCTGGTGGCGCAGTGGTTGAGAATCTGCCTGCTAATGCAGGGGACATGGGTTCGAGCCCTGGTCTGGGAAGATCCCACATGCCGCGGAGCGACTACGCCCGTGAGCCGCAACTACTGAGCCTGCGCGTCCGGAGCCTGTGCTCCGCAACAAGAGAGGCCGCGATAGTGAGAGGCCCGCGCACCGCGATGAAGAGTGGCCCCCGCTTGCCGCAACTAGAGAAAGCCCTCGCACAGAAACGAAGACCCAACACAGCCAAAAATAAATAAATAAATTTATTTAAAAAAAAAAAAAAAGTCTTCCATTAAAAAAAAAAAAAAAAAAGAGTGTGGATACAATCACACCCTTAGACTGGCAAGTGGGGCCCCTGTCCTGCATTTTGCCACTCAAGGATCCCTGTGCTCTGAAGCATCTTCCTTGAAATTTTCTAAGACTCGTGCCTGGACCTGCCAGAGACAGCAGTGTCATCCAAGCAGGGCACTCCAAGTCTGGACCTGGTCCAACATGGGTCCTGGTCACCAAAAGCCCCTCTGAAGTTTTCCAAGCTCCCTCCAATAACTGGGAATGGCCAGGGCTGTCTGAATATTTTTCTCTCTTCTTCCCCTTTTTCTCTAGGAGTCCAATTACATAGCGTTTAGGCTACTTAATATTGTCCCACAGAGCATGATGTGCTATTTAAGTTTTTTCTTAGGCTCCTTATTCTCTGTGCTTCTTTCTTTTGGATGGTTTCTGTTACTGCCTTAAAGTATACTGAACTTGTCTTCTCCAGTGCCTCATCTGCTCTTATGCCTACCTGGTCTATTTTTAATTTCAGATATGGTATCTTTTTCATCTTTAAAGGTTCCTTTTGGAATATATATCTATGTTCCACTTCTCTCCTCAACACATCATGTTTTCTTCTACCTTCTTGACATACAGCGTGTATTTATATAGATGTTTTAACGTCCTTTTCTGCTGGTTCTGTCATCTCTGGAGTCTGCTGTATTCCTTTCAATGAGGTAGGATATTTTCCTGGCACACAGAGAAGTTACTGGAATAAGCTGAATGCTTTCAAGACTTACTTTTAAGCTTTGTTAGGATGTGTCCAAGCAGTCATTAGTCAAGGGTTAATTTAGTTCCAGTACTAAGATAATATTCTTTGGAGGTTTCTACCCAATGTGTATATAATGAGGTCTTTCCACTACGGCTTGTGGGAACATGAGCTATTCCCAGCCTGTTTGAATCCCAGTAATTGTTCCTCCTACTTCTTTTTTTTTTTTTTTTTAATTTTATTTATTTATTTATTTATTTATTTTTGGCTGTGTTGGGTCTTTGTTTCTGTGCGAGGGCTTTCTCTAGTTGCGGCAAGCGGGGGCCACTCTTCATCGCGGTGCGCGGGCCTCTCACTATCGCGGCCTCTCTTGTTGCGGAGCACAGGCTCCGGACGCGCAGGCTCAGTAGTTGTGGCTCACGGGCGTAGTCGCTCCGCGGCATGTGGGATCTTCCCAGACCAGGGCTCGAACCCGTGTCCCCTGCATTGGCAGGCAGATTCTCAACCACTGCGCCACCAGGGAAGCCCCACACTCATTTTTATCCCAGGGAAGAATGCAGCAGCCCCCTTCCCTGAAATGCCCGTTTGCATCTCTGCTGCTGTGGCATGTGATGTAAGTAAGGGAAATGAACTTTTATTGTATTAAACCAGTGAGATTTCAGGACATGTCTGTTATAGTAGCTATGCAGTAATTACCTGAATTAATCATCCCACCTCCTCCATGTTTTAATTACCTGTGAACTTGGATAACCTCCAGAATGGCTAGTATCACTGCAGTGGTCTTTCCCCCCCCCACCATACTCTTTTGGGTTTCCTCCATCAATCCACTGCAGTGTGATTTTTATAGCTCAAGAATCTCACAACATTTCTCGTCTGCTGATGGCACTTTGTTCTAGTTTCTTTATATCATCGCTGTCATTTTTGGGATTTGGGGCTAAGAAAGTACTTAGATTTGTGTGCTTAATCCACCATCTTGAGTCAATCTTCCTCTCATATTAATTTGCATTTTTGGATTCCTAATAAGACTGAATATTTTCCCATATGTTTGTTTCCTAATTACTTCCTAATTTGTGATTTTGCTGCTCATGTGCTTTGCTTCTTTCTTTATTGTAATATTCAGTTATTAACAACTGAGAACTACTGATTTCAAATTTAATAATTCTAAAATGTGCCCTGGGCTTCCCTGGTGGTGCAGTGGTTGAGAATCTGCTTGCCAATGCAGGGGATATGGGTTCGAGCCCTGGTCTGGGAAGATCCCACATGCCGCGGAGCAACTAGGCCCGTGAGCCACAATTGCTGAGCCTGCGCATCTGGAGCCTGTGCTCCGCAACAAGAGAGGCCGCGACAGTGAGAGGCCCGCGCACCGCGATGAAGAGTGGCCCCCGCTTGCCGCAACTAGAGCGAGCCCTCGCACAGAAACGAAGACCCAACACAGCCAAAAACAAATAATAAATAAATAAATAAAATGTGCCCTGTGCATTCCTATTCCCTGTATTTACTTATGTTGGTCTAGATTTGAGTTATTCGCTCTTCTCTCTCCTCTGCTTGTTTAAATTGGATCCTTCACAACATTTCTGAAAGACTTCCAGTTCAGTTACAGACCCAGTCTTCAGTTATCATGCCTCCAAATTACAGGCATACCTCGTTTTATCATGCTTTACGTTACTGCATTTTACAGATTCTGCGTTTTTTACAAATTAAGGTTTTGTGGCAACCCTGCGTCAAGCAACTCTATTGGCACCATTTTTCTAACAGCATCCGCTCACTTCGCGTCTCTATCACATTTTGCCACTTCTTGCAATATTTCAAACCTTTTCATTATTATTATATTTGTTATGGTGATCTGTGATCAGTGATCTTTAGTGTTACTATTGTAATTGTTTTGGGGCAAAGAATTGCACCCATATAAGACAGGGAACTCAATAGATAAAGGTGTTCTAACTGCTCCACTGACTGGCTATTCCCCATCTCTTCACCTCTTCTGGGGCCTCCCTGTTCCCTGAGACATATCGATATGGAAACTAGGCCAGCTAATAACCCTACAGTGGCCTCTAAGTGTTCAAGTGAAAGGAAGAATCACGTCTCTCCCTTTAAATCAGAAGCTAGAAGCTTAGTGAGGAAGGCATGTCAAAAGTCAAGACAAGCCAAAATCTAGGCCACTAGTGCCCGTTAGTCAAGTTGTAAATGCAAAGGAAAACTTCTTGAAGGAAATCAAAAGTGCTACTCCAGTGAACACACAGACGATAAGAAAGAGAAACAGCCTGATTGCTGATGTGGAGAAAGTTGTAGTGGTCTGGATAGACGATCAAACTAGACACAACATTCCCTCAAGCCAAAGCCTAATCCAGAGCAAGCCCCTACTCTCTTCAGTATTATGAAAGGTGAGAGAGGTGAGGTAGGTGCAGAGAATAGTTTGAAGCTAGCAGAGGTTGTTACATGAGGTTTAGGGGAGGAATCATCTCCATAACATAGTAGTGCAGGGTAAAGCAGCAAGTGCTGATGTAGAAGCTACAGCAAGTTATCTAGAAGATCTAGCTAAGATCATTAATGAAGGTGGCCACACTAAACAATAGATTTTCAATGTAGACAGTATAGCCTTCTACTGGAAGATGATAACATCTAGGACTTTCATAGCTAGAGAGGAAAAGCCAATGCCTGGCTTCAAAGCATCCAAGGACAGGCTGACTCTCTTGTTAGGGGCTAATGCAGCTGGTGACTTGAAGTTGAAGCCAATGCTCATTTCCCATGCCCCAAATCCTAGAGTCCTTAAGAATTATGCTAAATCTACTCTGCCTGTGCTCTATAAATGGAAAAACAAAGCTTGGATGACAGCACATCTGTTTACAACATGGTTTCTTGAATATTTTAAGCACACTGCTGAGGCCTACAGCTCAGAAAAGAAGCTTCTTTTCAAAATGGTATGGTTCATTGATAATGCATTTGGTCACCCAAGAGCTCTGATGGAGATGTACAATGAGATTCATGTTGTTTTCATGCTGCTAACACAACATCCATTCTGCAGCCTATGGATCAAGGAATAATTTTGACTTTCAAGTCGTCTTATTTAAGAAATACACTGTGTAAGGCTATAGCTGCCATAGACACTAATTCCTCTGATGGATTTGGGCAAAGTAAATTGAAAACCTTCTGGAAAGGAGTCACTACATACATGCCATTAAAAACATTCGTGATTCATGAGAAGAGGTCAAAATATCAACATTAACAGGAATTTGGAAGAAGGTGATCCCAACCCTCAGGGAAGATTTCATTGGAGGAAGTAACTGCAGAGGTGGTGTAAATAGCAAGAGAACTAGAATTAGAAGTGGAATCTGAAGATGTGACTGAGATGCTGCAAGTTCATGATAAAACTTGAGCAGATGAGTTGCTTCTTATGGTTGAGAAAAGAAGGTGGCTTCTTGAGATGGAATCTGCTCCTGGAGAAGATGCTGTGAAGACTGTTGAAATGACAGCAAAGGATTTAGAATATTACATAAACTTAGTTGATAAAGCAGAGTCAGGGTTTGAGAGGGTTGACTCTAATTTTGAAAGAAGTTCTGGGGGTAAAATGCTATCAAACCGCATTGATGCTACAGAGAAATCGTTCATGAAAGGAAGAGTCAATTGATGCAGCAAACTTCATGGTTGTCTTAATTTAAGGAATTGCCACTGCCACCCCAGCCTTCGGCAGCCACCACCCTGCTCAGTCAGCACCATCTGCATCGAGGCATACCCTAGATTATGACTTGCTGAAGGCTCAGATGATGATTAGCATTTTTTTAGCAATAAAGTATTTTTATATTAAGGTATGTACATTGTTTTTCAAGACATAATGCTATTGCACACTTAATAGACTACAGTATAGTGTAAACATAACTTTTATATGTGCTGGGGACCAAAAAATTCATGTGACTTGCTTTATTGTGATATTTGCTTTATTACGGTGCTTTGGAACTGAACCCGCGATATCTCTGAGGTACGGCTGTATTTATAATGGGTAATATTTATTGTGTACTTACTCTTGCCAGACTCAATACTAAGCATTTTATGTATGTTATCATATTTAATTCTTTTTTTTAAAAAATATATTTATTTATTTATTTATTTTTGGCTGTGTTGAGTCTTCGTTTCTGTGCGAGGGCTTTCTCTAGTTGCGGCAAGCGGGGGCCACTCTTCATCGCGGTGCGCGGGCCTCTCACTATCGCGGCCTCTCTTGTTGCGGAGCACAAGCTCCAGACGCGCAGGCTCAGTAGTTGTGGCTCACGGGCCTAGTTGCTCCGCGGCATGTGGGATCTTCCCAGACCAGGGCTCGAACCCGTGTCCCCTGCATTAGCAGGCAGATTCTCAACCACTGTGCCACCAGGGAAGCCCATATTTAATTCTTAAAACAACTTTGTGGTAGTTACAATTATTAAATACATTTTACAGATGAGGAAACTGAGGCATAGACAGGTTAGGTAACTTGCCTAGAGTCACAAAGGTGGAGTGAGATGGAACAGGGACTCAAGCCCATTCTCTCTGTTCACAAAGCCCTTAACCAGGACACTCTGTTTATTCCTTTGAATTCCTGTAGTTCCTTTGGCTGTGTCACTTGGGTGCAGCAACTTAGTTTATGTATCATTATTTATTTTGCTCTTATATATGTCTTAAATTTCCTATTCAGTTGTAAACTTTTTATGGTTACATACTTTTGCCATAGAAATGCTTTTTATATCCTCTGTGTGAATCTCAGTGATAACAAATGATAGGCCTTCAGTGAAGTTTGTTAAATATATCAGTTGTTCAGGATTGCTTTGGGGTTAATTAATTACTTAATGGAGATTCTTTTTGCATGCAAAGCTGAGAGGCACCTTCTTTGTAATTTATCTCAGATAACTCTTGCCACATGTTAAATATCACTCCTCTTTGATATGCTTCTTTTTATGGCAGTTTATTTAAGAAGTCGTTAAGTGACAACATTCCTTCAGCACTCCATAGAATTCCATTTGTAATTATTATTATTTTTTAAAATTAATTAATTAATTAATTTTTAGCTGCATTGTGTCTTCATTGCTGTGTGTGGGCTTTCTCTAGTTGCAGCGAGCAGGGGCTACTCTTCGTTGTGGTGCGTGGGCTTCTCATTGCGGTAGCTTCTCTTGTTGCGGAGCACGGGATCTAGACGTGCAGGCTTCAGTAGTTGTGGCCTGTGGGCTCTAGAGCGCAGGCTCAGTAGTTGTGGTGCACAGGCTTAGTTGCTCCGCGGCATGTCGGATCTTCCTGGACCAGGGCTCGAACCCGTGTCCCCTGCATTGGCAGGCGGATTCTTAACCACTGTGCCACCAGGGAAGTCCATCCATTTGTAATTATGAAGAACTAATACACATGGAAATTTCCAGAAGTGGGCTTGATTTTCTTGGCCCTTTTTCAGTCAGGTGAAACTTCTTAAGGGAGCCTGGATTCTGTCTCATCACTTTTCCTCAGGTAAAAATTTCAAGTTTCTATAGTTACTTTTGAAAATTGCAGGGCAATTTGCAACAATGGCAAAGCAGTCAGTCTTCAATAGAACCTCAAGGGTGGCTTAGGTTATTGCCCTTCCATTCTTACATAGACTTACAGAGTTCAATCGTATCTCTCTTCCCAGTCACTGACTATCTAAAGAAGAGAAAAAGACTACAATGCCATCAAGATGATGATAATACTCAGCAATTTATATCCCCTTCATTTCCCCACATATTTTAGAGCTATCCATTTCCCAGCATTCCCAAGGCCAATTGTGCCGGGAACTGAGATGAAGTCAGATTTTCTCCATTCAAAAAGAACAAAGTAGAATTAAAGATGTATATCTAGATCATGGCATCCCAACCCAAGATAATAATACTTAAGGACATTTATAGTTTTTACAAAGGATGAAATAAAATTGTCACTACAAAATTTATTTTCATTTACTTAAATTATGAATAGAACTACATTTACAAACAGAATTTATAGAAGGTGATTGCTACGACATTAAACAAAACTAATGGTTTTAGATTCTTTGACCAATATTCAGGTTTAGAAAAATCTTTGCAGACCACTTGTACATTTATTTCTAATTGCTGACCTACAGCAATTTGCAGTGTAGAGCTTACAATGGTTATAAATACATATATTTTTATTGTTTCATATACACTATATGCACTGTCAAGAAGGGTTTGAGGTGATGTACAATAAAAGTACAAGAATAATAAGTCTAAAACACAACTCATTGCAAGATAAAAATTATGGGAAATATGATCATAAATGTGACTCTTGGTTAGGAATGTGTTTGGTTAAAATTAAAAGAAAATGTGACAGACAATGGCTTAAACAAGAAAGAAGTTTGTTTTTCTGAAACAAAAAAAAGTTCTGGAGCCCAGGGCAGCCCCGTAATGCCCTCAGCCGCCTAGGCTGCTTCTATCTTGCTGCTCTACTCTCCCTAGACTGTGGCTTTCAATCTCATGGATGCAAGATGCTGGCTCCCCCTCAGGTGTCATGACTGTGCTCCAGGTAGGGGAGAGGGACAGAGGAAAAAGGCTATATGGGCACACCAGCAGAATTTTCACCTTTTAAATAGCTTCCCTAGAAGCCATACCTAGTTACTTCTGCTTAGATCTCATTTGCTAAAACTTGGTCACACCACCACAAAGGGATGTAGATAAGGTGCATATTTGTAGCTGAATACTTTGCCACATTGAACAAAAGGGATTTGTTTTGTTTTGTAAAGATAGAAGGGAAAAATGGATATGAAAATATTACTCACAATGTTTGCTACAGTAACTGATTTTAGTAACTGATTTTAAAAAGAGGTATATCTAAAATCTATTTGTTCAAGTAAGTGTTTTTAGAAAAAAATTTAAAATTACACAAGAAAAGCATGTGTTACTTTAAAACAAGATTTTCTTGTTATATATCAATTATACCTCAATAAATTTTTTTCCAATGTTGATAGGCATAATTTTTTTTTAAAAGGCTTCTTAGTCAAATTAGTTTGGGAATCCATAATTAAGCAGCAAAGAGCTGATAACATGATAGAAATATGCTTTGTAAATCTCCAGGGTGGAGAATAGGATGAAGTAGTTCCTAAACTTTTTTGGCCACAGAACTCTTTTGTTGGTTTATTTTTAAGACTAGTATAAAAGGGATCTCAATTTGAGAAATGCTGAGTAGAATTTTATCTTGTGACTGACCAAAAGAAATTCCTTGTATCTCAGCTGTATCCAAAAGCTTTAGTTAAACCTATCCTTAGGGTATTTTTTTTATGAATAATTTTACCGAAAGGAATTCCAAAGATGTTTCGAGCAACAGCAAATTCATTGGAATCCTCCCCTTCACACACACACACACACATACACACGCAGGGTTTTTTTCCTTAAAAAACCAGCCGTATTAATTTCTATCTTCTTGTTCTGAATTATTATTATTTTTAATAGCACAAACCCCTTCATTAACTCTTTCATCAAAGATCTCTATGTATTAAGCTCCTACAGGGGTCATAAACAGAGCAATACTAACTTCCTAAAGAAAGGGCGGTGACTTACAGACTGATTTATGATTCCTACACTGCCCCTCCCATCTCCTACCCCCATTTTACAGAGAGTTGTTCATGTGGTTTGTGTTTACTGTCTGGGGGAGCAGGTTGTCTGCAAATGCATAGGTGAGATTGAAATATTGAATGGAAAAAGAATAGTTGAATAAAAAGTGCCTCAGGGATTTGGGGAGACTAGAACCAAGGCCCTGGCACCCAAGGCAGTTAGTAATTAGTTAAACCAACATTTATCCAGTGTCCCCTTTATTCCTGGCATTTGTGAGACTCCTGGATGCAAAGAAACAAAACAATCCCTTCACTTTAAAATCCTTTTGGGAACAAATTGTATCTCTTTTGCTCAGGTTATAAACTTAGCTCCTGGCATTTTTAAGCACTCAATAATTGCTTTTATTGAATTAAAGAATGGATGAAAAGACAAAGTCCCTGTTCTCAAGTTCAGTTTAGAGATTGTGTGGTTTTCTTCCTGGACATATATTTGTGGAGATCAGTATTATATCAAGAATGACTTTGGCCGCGCTGCACGGCTTGTGAGATCTTAGCTCCCTGGCCAGGGACCAAACTCGCGCCCTCCACAGTGAAAATGCAGAGTCCTAACCACTGGAAGGCCAGGGAATTCCCAAGAATGACTTTAATACAGAATGAAAATATGTAAAGAGCATTTAAGTACTAGTGTGTCCAGGACTGCATCAGAGTGGTTTTCACTTTTGCTCCCAATACATGTATCTTCTATTTACTTTGTTACTTTTTAAAAAATTAATTAATTAATTAATTAATTTTTGGCTGCATTGGGTCTTCGTTGCTGTGCGCAGGCTTTCTCTAGTTATGGCAAGCAGGGGCTACTCTTTGTTGCGGTGCGTGGGCTTCTCATTGTGATGGCTTCTCTTGTTGCAGAGTATGGGCTCTAGGTGTGCCAGCTTCAGTAATTGTGGCACACGGGCTCAGTAGTTGTGGCTCGTGGGTTCTAGAGCACCGGCTCAGTAGTTGTGGTACATGGGCTTAGTTGCTCCACAGCATGTCGAATCTTCCTGGACCAGGGCTCGAACCCATGTCCCCTGCATTGGCAGGTGGATTTTTAACCACTGTACCACCAGGGAAGTCCCTACTTTGTTACTTTTAAATTTCAAAATGTAGTAATATAAAAAAATCTAAGTAAAAAGGGAAATAATGTACCCTTTATCCCACTATCTCAAAAAACTAAGAGTAGAAATTTGTTTACAAAAAGTATAATCAATGAAAACAACAACTGAATGTCCTACAGAGAGAGAAAAGAGAAGGCAAAGAAATAAGGCAGAGGAATTTAGAAACCGAGAAAGAGAAATCAAAATCTCTAGGGGCTTTGGACTCTAGACTAGAAGTTGTGGGTTTTTATTTTTTATTTTTTTAATGGGTCTATGCTATTACTCAATAGAGAAGGTAGTCATAGAGAAGGTCGGGTTTTTTCCCCCATCTCATGTCTTGGTGGATGTTAACTAGGAACCTCAAACCCCCTGCATCTTGCTTCCAGCTGCTCTTACCTCCTTCTTGAACTCCTTGCTCAATCGTCCCCTCACATGAGTGTTTCGAGGAGTATCCGTGAGTATCTTTCGTGTGACACAAATCAATCTAGGAGCCCACCTGTTGGTCTCTGCCTCTCTGAAGCAGCACTGCTTTCTGTATGGGATGAAAAAAATGCAATTCAAAATTTGACATCACCAGCTCCAAAAGCATTAGCAAAAAGAGAATAAAGTTGTACAATAATAAGAAAATATAATGCCCCTGTTCCTGTTCTTCTTAGGTGATAAGCAATTAGTTTGCTTTCTGAGACTCTTGATGTGACAGGAGCCTGAGACAAGCAGGCCCCTTAGTTTGCTAACTGAAGCTGTCAGTTGGGAAGGATGTTCTGTTTGACAGTTGATTAGGGGTTAAATGAACTGAAAATATCAGTAGTTTTTGCTGCTTTTCCATTTATTGTAACAGCAATTATCTACATTTTCCCTTGTCAGTTCTAAAGACTAGATTTAAACAATTATCCACATAAGAAAAACTGATTTTGAATGGCAAAAGGGCAACTAGGATTTGAAACCACTAGCTCTTTGAAGAATGAGACTCTTATCTGAAAATTGGCTAAGGTAGCTAACTCTTGAAAGATGCCTTTAAAGATCTGCTAGAACCAAACAATACAGTTCTGAAAAAAATATTTAATGCATGGTTATCTAGCTCATTCTTAATTATTCAGCCTAACATTATGAATTCTTTCTGAGTCAATTAGTTTATATATTTATTGAGCACCTACTATGTGCGAGTCACTATTCTAGATGCTAGAGATATAGGAATGAACAAAGCAGATGAAAGGCTCAGTCCTTATGGATACATTTCTTTGAGCAGAAACAGCCAGCAAACAGATAAACAAGAAAATATTTAGTGTGCCAGGTGGTGTTTCATGGAGAAAAATAAAGCAGGGTAGCGGGAAAGGGTGAAGGAATGAGGATGGTGAAAGTTGGTATTTGATTAAGGACCTAAAGAAAATGAAGGAACGAGACATGGGGCTCTCTGGAGAATGACTGCTGAAGTAGAGGGAACAGCAAGTGCAGCAGGTGTAAAGGCCCTGAGGTGGGAGCATGTTTGGCATGTCTGAGGAACAGCAAGGAGGCAAGTACAAATGAGTGGTGTAAGCCAACCAGAGAGTGGTAAGTGATGAGGTCAAAGCAGTAGCTGGGGTCCAGACCATGCAGAGTCTTGTGGAACATGGTAAGGAATTCAGTTTTTCTTTCAACTGAGATGGAAAATCGTTGGAGAATTTTAAGATGAGAAATGATGTGATCTATGTGTTTTAACATGATAACTTTGGCTGCTCTATTAAAAATAAACTGAAAGGGAGAAGGATGAAATTATAGAGGCAAGTTATGGGGCTGTTGAGTGAACCATGGTGAAAGACGAGGGTGGCTTGGACCAGGTGGGAGGGTACCGAGAATGAGCAGAAACTGGATGTGTTTCACAGGTAGAACTGACAGAACTTGCTGATATATTGGATGTGGGTCAGGAAACAAATAGAGTAGTCAATGTTACCTTTGAGGTTTGCGGCCTTACTGAGACGGGGGAAAACTATATGAGCAGCAGGGTGGGATGGAGAGTGGGATTGGTGCTGGGGAAGAACAAGGGTTCAGATTGAGACATATTACATTTGAGATGCTATTAGGCATCCAAGTGAAACATTAAGTAGGTAGTTGGATATATGAGACTACAGTTCAAGGATGAGGTCTGGGCTGAAGATAAAAATTTTGGAGTCATCAGTGCGTAAATAGCGTTAAAGTCATTAGGCAGGATGAGATCACCCAGGATGAGTATGGAAAGGGAAGTCTGAGCCCTGAGCCTGAGCCACTTCAAAGTTTTTAGCACCATTATTGAGTTGATTTATAAATTTTGACAAATGTCTTGATCTCTGTGTTTCTCAATTTCTAATATCATATTGTCCAATAAAAATATAATGTGAGCCACAAAAGAAGGCCACATAGGTAACTTAAAATATTTTAGTAGGCACATTAAGAAAAGTTAAAAAATTGAAATTAATAGTTTTAATAATATTTAAATAACACAATGTGATAGGCAGATTAATGGCCCCAAGGATGTGCAAGATCCCTGAAATGTGAATATGTGTGTTACATGGCAAAGGGATTTTGTGATGTGATTAAGGTTAAGGACTTTGGGATGAGGTTAGTATGTTGAATTATCCAGGTGGGCCCAATTTAATCACATGAGTCCTTGGAAATGGGGAACCTTTCCCTGACTGCGGTCAGAGAGATGGGAAGAAGGAGGAAGGGTAAGAGAGGAGATACTGCTACATGGAGCAAGGGGGCCACCAGCCAAGGAATGTGGGCAACCACTACAAGCTGGAAAAAGCAAGGATATGGACTCTCACTTAGAGCCTCCAGAAGAAATGCAGCTCTGCCTCAATGTCGATTTTAGCCCAATGAGACCCATTTCTTACAAGGACACCAGTCAGATTGGATTAGGGCCCACCCTAATGGCTCATTTGAACTTAATCACCTCTTTAAATCTATATCTCCAAATACAGTCACATTCTGACTGGGAGTTAGGGCTTCAACCTATGAATTTTGGGGAGGACACAATTCGGTCCATAACAGGACCCCACTTCAGTCCAGTCTGCCTGAGACTCCCAACCAAAGAATTAGCACTTATTTCAGAGTAAGTATTGAATAAATATGTAGAGGTGGTATATCTCTTCCTAAAGAGCTCCTGGTGAAGTAAGAGAATCTTTTCATGGTAAAAATGCCGGCTTGGGTGATGGGTCCTGGGGGTTGGGAGGCAAAAGAGGCCGTGTGGCTTCTTCCTGGCCATGGGACACATGCAGGGATCATCCCGGCTAGAGGCAAAGCCAGAGTTAATAAGTCACTCAGCCCGTAAATTACTGTCCCGAGCCTGCCTAATTTGGGTCACCTGAGTCTGAGTTCTGGCTCTGAGAAAACAGCAGTGCAGATTTTAGGGAAATGTAAGAAAATGAGGCAACTGTGACACTGACAGGAAATTAGTCAAGGACCGATTGTCGCATTCCTTTTTATAATTTATAAATCATCCGACTGTCTCACATTTGCTGGAGGAAGCAGTGCTTTAATATTCTGAAATACGTTCATTTTCCCTTGAATTAAAAAAAAAAATCTTCAATATGTTCAAGGAAAATGGTGAGTCTTTCAGGCATCATTACTCTAAAGATTATGGTTGTTTGCCTAACGGTCGGAGGCATGTGGGGCTCGTGGGTGGCTGGAAGAACACAGGACTAAGGAGCTAAGCCTGAGAACCTAGGCTGTGCTTCACAGAGACAGTGCACTGGGAACAAAATGTCACATCTCTCTCCTTCCCCAAATTGCCTGAGTGTCTCCACAGCCTTCCTTCCCTTCCCACGTCACGCACCAACCTGCCGGATCGTGTCAGGGAATTTCAGGTGGAGGGGACAGCATCAGCGAAGGTGTGGATCCGGAAGAGCGGGTGGATTTGTTCAGGGAATTGTGTAGCTGGGATACGGGGCGGGGCCGGCAGAGGGGCGTGGTTAACATCTGGAGACAGCTTTGAATGCCACGCTGAAGGATTTAAATTTAAGTCTATAGGGAAGAGAAAACAGGGGAGGTTTTTTTTTTCCTTTTTTAAATTAATTAATTAATTAATTAATTAATTTTCGCCTGTGCTGGGTCTTCGTTTCTGTGCGAGGGCTTTCTCTAGTTGCGGCAAGCGGGGGCCACTCTTCATCGCGGTGCGCGGGCCTCTCACTATTGCGGCCTCTCTTGTGGTGGAGCACAGGCTCCAGACGCGCAGGCTCAGTAGTTGTGGCACACGGGCCTAGTTGCTCCACGGCACGTGGGATCTTCCCAGACCAGGGCTCGAACCCGTGTCCCCTACATTGGCAGGCAGATTCTCAACCACTGCGCCACCAGGGAAGCCCCAGGGGAGCCCCAGGGGAGGTTTTTAAGAAGCAGAGTGATGTGACTTGAAGCTAGTCCGCAAACTACAGCCATTTGTATCTGTCTGGTCTGTGAACTACAAAAGGTTTTTACATTTTTAGTACATGGGCTGCCGAAGCAAGTGCAAAGGGTTTTACATCTTTAAAGGGTTGGAAAGAAAGGAGGGATGGATGATTGTCAGACAGCCAGAAGAAGAGAAGATGCCACAAAGAACATATTGCCCACAAAGCTCCCCAGAAGCTTTTTTTACAGATGAAGTTCACTGACACTGAGCTAGATTCAGAAAGACCATGACTACCTTTTATTGAATGCTTATTTTATACCAGGTTTTAATATCAATTATCTTTTATTTGCAGAATTAGGTGGCTTGTCCAGGGCTATGTAGCTTAGTGATTGGAGCAGGATTTGAACCCAGGCTGCCAGCTCTCAGGGTGGTGCTTTGTCCGGTCTGCAGTGAGAGCTGGAGCAGGTGAGGCTAGATGTTGGGAGGGATTGTTGTGAGGCTTCTGGGACACTGATGGTGAGATAAGATGCAAGCCTGAACGAGGGGTTTAAAGAAACAGGGAGGGACCGGAGAGACTCCCCAGCTCTCAGAGTCCCTGGATTTGATGGTGAAGGTGAGAACGAGGAAAGAGTCCCATCTGAACCCTCCTCGTCCTGGGCCTTCTCTTCCTTGAGGTTCTCTCCTGCTGTCCTTTCTTTTCAGGTTCTTTGCCAACGTTTTACTCCTGCCATTGATTTTCTTTAGCCAAGCTGCCTGGAGTAGTGAGGAGGGCAGTGGCCCTGGAATGGAAAGACTCATATTCCAGCTCTGGACCTTTTATCACCGAGTCAACATGACTCTCTACAGCTGTCAGACATTCGAAGCATGATGACCACAGCTGGGAAGGCTGTGGGAAAACTGGAGCACATAACACCAGTAGCAGTGCATTTTGGTGGGAACTTCCAGAGACCAAATTGGAAAATTCTGGAAACTTATCTTGAGAAAATAGATAATAGTAGATTAATAGAATAATAAATAAATAAAATCTCCACTAAAGTATCACTGCAATGTTATTTATATAAGAAACAAATTAGTAACAACTTAAACATCTGCTATTAGGGAAATGGTCAAATACAGTTTTGTTTGTCTATCTGAAGAAAAGTCAGGTGGCCGTTAAAAATAAGAATTCCAGACTATGTGGCGACAAGAAAAAAATCTTGTGCTTCACGTTAAGTGAAAGAAGTTGATACTAAATTCTATACAATCACCATTTAAAGGGTGATTGTATATATGGACCAAGATAGTCAGTCCATTTGTAAAAACAAGAAAGGTATGTAGAGTGAATTTTTCCTATTTCCCTTTCTTCCTGTTAAGTTTCTATAATAATAACAAATTCTTTTTACAAATTCAGGAATCTAAAGTTGTGTTAATATCTCAGTGCTTTCCAAAAGAGGCTGCTTAAAACATATAGCAGTTGACTGGTTTTCCTGGCAATAAGTAGGAAGGTGAAAACGGATGTTTTCAGGTGGTTGAAAGGTGGTGCATACTTTCAAAATTTCCTTCCTGTTAGTGCTTTTGGTCAAAAGGAAAAATGACTAGGCTACTGCCGTGGCTGAGTTTGTACCTTCAGCTTCCTTCCTCTTGGGGCAGAGACGAACCAGGGCCAAAGAGTAGATGCATGTTGTTTTTGTCTGCTTAGTACCACTTTTCTTCCTTGGTAAGAGCACTCCGATTTTCCTTTGAGTAACTATCCTTGCTCCATCTCTGTGGCTCTTGGGCTGGGACAAGACCTAGGCTTGGCCGAAGTGAACACTGCATCATGTGGCCACAGTGGTTATTTTAAGGAGGAGGGCATGTGCCCCAAGCATGTAAGTCAGGTCTGGGAACTTTAGCGACATAATTGTGAAAGTGGCACTCTCTGCAAGCATGTTAAGCTGGAAGAATAGAAGTTTGGAGGTGCTAGGGCCCATCATGGAGACACTGGAACTTGACAATGAAGTAATACTGGGAACAGAGTTGGAAAGGGGTGGAGGGGGAGGAGGGAGAAAGAGAAGGATGACATTGTTTGTGACCCTTGATCCAGCTGTTTCTGAATGGAATCATAACTTGAACTTCCTGGTTAGATGAGCCAATAGTTCCTCTCTCTGTCTCTGTCTCTCTTTGTCTCTGTCTTCCTCTCTCTCTCCCTCCCCTGGATCCCTTTCCCTCCCTCTCTTTGTCTCCTTAATCCAGCTTGAATTGGGTTCCTTCCACAGGCAACTCAAAAAATCCTGCCTATAAAGGATGTCACCTCTTTGCTGCACTCCCAGGCCAGAGGAGGTAGGAAAGTGACTGAAGTAAAGTGGACAGCTGAGAAGGAAGTGAGCCCTGACTTGTTCAGTACAAAATCCTTTTTAACCTTGTGTGTGCCCTGGCGAGGGCAAGTCCATTTTGCACAGGGAAAAAGCCTTTGCTGGCAAGATGGTTACTGTCAAAGAAGAAGGATGAGTGTGGGAACTTTGGGGATATATATTGGTCGGGGAGGGGGAAGGAATCAGTATGGCTGAAATGCAGACTTTAAAATGCAGGTAACTTACAGGCAGCCTCAGAACTTAGATCACACAAAAATCATCAGCAGGTTTGCATGGTGCTTTTATTACTGCTCCCTCTTGATGGTTCCTCCAGCATAATTATTATTCTGTATGCTTTGGAAAATTTCTTTGTACATTTAGTATCAGGCTATTTCTCATTTTTATTTTCCTGCTTTTTTTACCTTCTTATTCCAAAGTCACCGTCTGACTGTTTTACAGTAAAGATTTGTGTGCAGCTTAAATCAGTTGCTACACATCAAAGGGTCCTGTGCATATGTAATAAAGTTGTGTTGCAGGGAGCGGGTAACGGCAATCACGGTTGGAATTTTCAAATCTGTATTAGTCAACTCTCTGCATAAATGGAAGAATGTGATTTCTTGCACCTGTTTCATCAGGTGTGTCTCGGATAGGACCACCTGAATCCTACAGGGAAGAAACCAGAGCATTTGGAAAGTCTATGCAGCTGCTAAAAGTCTCCTAATGTTATGGACTGAATGTTTATGTCCCCCTGAAATTCTTATGTTGAAATCCTAACACTTAAAGTGATTGTATTAGAAGGTGGCATGGGGGCCTTTGGGAGTGATTAGGTTACAAGGGTGAAACTCTCATGGATGGGATTGTGCCCTGATAAAAGAGACCCCAGAGACAGCTCACTTGTCCCTTCCCCCGTGTGAGAACACAGCAAGAAGACACTCAATCTGCTGGTGGCTTGATCTTGGACTTCCCAGCCTTCAGAACTGTGAGAAATAAATATATGTTGTTTAAATCACCCCGTCTACGGTGTTCTTGTTTATAGCAGCCTGAATGGACCGAGACACCTAAAGTATTGGTCATTTGCCTGCTTTTTCTCCACCCTCATTCCCACCTTTCTGTGCTGGCTACGTACGCAGTGGCCGGCTCTAAGACCCAGCAGGCTATTTCCCGGACTCCCTCCCCAGATGACTCTGATTAGGTTATGCTGGCGGGAGGCCCTGGTTGAGCTAGAAGGGAGGAGAGGAGGAGAAGGGGTTCTCTTCCTGTTTCCCCCTTCTGTTGGCTTTCCTCTAGCAAGAGTGAACTGCTGCTACTGGAGGGGGTCTTCTGGTGGTTCCAGGACCTCCAACGGGGAGCCTCTCTCTTGGTCCCAACACCAGCACCCGAGACCCTGTGGTGGTTCCATGCTAATTCCCGCGGGTTCTGGCCCCTCCTCTATGGTTCTGGGCTGCGTTAACATCTCTTCTCCATTTTGTTTTTCCAGCCTTAGGGGTGGTTATGGGCTCAGTTATGCCCCACCCCCAATTTATATGCTGAAGTCCTAACCCCCTAATACCTCAGAATGTGACTGTATTTGGAGATAGGGTGCTTAAAGAGGTAATTAAGTGTAAATGAGGTCATTAGGGTGGACCCTAATCCAACATGACTCATGTCCTTATAAGAAGAGGAGGTTAGGACACAGACACACATAGAGGGAAGTCCAGGTGAACACACAGGGACAAGATGCCACCTACAAGCCAAGGAGAGAGATCTCAGAAGAAACCAACCCTGCCAACACCTTGATCTCAGGCTTCTGGCCTCCAAAACTGTGAGAGAATAAATTTTCGTTGGTTAAGCCACCAGGTCTGTGGTGTTGTGTTAGGGCAACATTAGCACATAATTACAGGTGGTATCTGTTTGCCTCTGGGTTAACCTGCTGTCTCTGCTTGGCTTTCTCAGATCTTTCATGGGGCCAATTTCTTATATTAAATTCCTTATTTGAAATACAGACATTGGAAAAAGGATATGGTGATTTTTCTTTTTGGTACTTCATTAAGAAACATTCTTTTTGTAAACTAATGTCAAGAGCTATTTAAGGAAAACAAAATGCTCACCATTGAAAACTGAACAATTTTACTTATAATGCTGATTTTTTTGTTGTTGTTGTTTTGCCCCTTACCCTCACGGGTCTCAAATTTTCTTTTCTCAACTTACATTTAGACCTCTGCCAATTGTTTCCTCAGAAACAGTAATTAGGTGGCCTTTTCCCTGACTGTCTAAGCTGCTTGGGCTTTATCCTTACCCTTATTTGGCAGGACCCAGCAAAAGCTGCTGAAGGGAGTAAGATACAGGCAGCTATCAGAGACCTTATCATGAGTAAACCTTGAGCCTTGTTAAATGAGATAAATGTTGCCACAATCTCGCCCACTCAGGGACTTGGATAACTCCTACCAGTTCCTTTAGGATTTCCCTCTGGTATTGTATTCTCTAGGAACCTTCTCTTCCTATCTCTTCCCCCAAAGAAGACTGGGATCCCCAGGATATAGATTCTGAGAAGGAGGAGTCTTATTGGCGAGTGCCCTTGGGAACGCCACCCGTGAAGGAGCGAGGACGACTGATGGGGCAGAGGGAGAAGTCGAACAGCACTGCGGTTGCAAAAGCACTATCAACTAACCCTCTCGGCCATGACGGCGCAAGAGGTCCACTGTGGGCCACGGAATGTGAGCTGCACCCCCTGGGAGGACGCGTGACCTCAGGTAAGGCAGGCTCCTCAGCAGAGGGCAGAGGGACAGGGCTGTGAGCTGTCAGCAGGCAAGGCTTCTAGCAGCTTCTAGGTGCTGAAGGGGAGTGAGGGTGGCACACCATCGTGTCCACTAGGATTGGTCTGGTGAAAGTTCTCAGGGACTCAGGGTGTACCTCATAGCATCTTGGGATACTGCATTTACATGTCCGCCTGAGACTGTGGGCTCTTTGGGACCAGGTGAACCTTATTACATCATTTGTTGTATCTCCATCACCCAGGAAAAACACGGTACACAGCAGGCACCTGATAAATGTTGCATTTAGTGGGGGAAAGATGTTTACTTGTTTTACCTAGTAATTGTGGTAGGCAGGGAATTTAATGTGTCATGCTCTCCTTTGAAAACTGGCTTTAAAATATCTTATTTTTAGTTCCATTCTGGAGAGGCTTATGGGACTCAGACTCTAGAGTATGAAAATCCTGGAGGACACATTTTGGGCAAAGCAGGAAGCCTGAAAGTGTGCCTGGCGAACTGATCATAAACAGGAACAGAGAGACACATGTTGAGAAAGGCATGCCCAGGAACACTGGGCAGGAACGGCCCAATGCTCTCTGGGCATTGTTTTCCCTCCAGCCGTTCTGTCTTCATAGACATGACTCAGAGGGTGGCATTCAGTGCAAGCTTTTGTTTAGCTGTCCCTGCTTCCAGCAGGCTCCAAAGTCAATAGGCCATGGACTCCCCACCAGAGTCAGGTAAGAAGAAGGGTTGAAAGGCAGCGACATCAACAGGAAATAAAACATTTTTATTGAATATCTGTGTAATATGTTAAGTCATTTTTAACAACAATCAGAAAACTACTGTGGAATTCACTACACGAAATGAAACAAAACTTAAACTACCTCATCAGAAATGAAGGTAAAATACAGCTAAGGAGTTGACCCGCGGGCCACGAGCCATATGGCAGAAGAAAACACCCCAACATTTCTACAAGATACAGAGAAAACCCACACAGAGAAGCACTCAAGCAGGCAGTAAATATACACAAAGGCAACTAGGATCTTTCTAGAGCATCAGATTCTAATACTTTACACAGCTTTGTCAGAAAGGTACATGTGGCTTATTGGAGGATGAATCTTGGTCTTAAAGCAGGTTCGGTCACTGACTTGTGACAGGTGGCGTAGTACCAACTAATTCTATCGTAACAATATCCCACGTCTGGCAGTGTTGCAAGAGAATGCATTAATCGTGCTTTAATGCAAGAAATGATGTGTATTCAGCAGCTCGAACCTGCTTGTTTCAAAATGTTGGTTTCAGCGCGAACAACTTAAAGCTGAAGTATGGTGAAATCAAATGTCAGTTTCTGGTATTCAAGGAATTTAAAAAAGTCAGTCAACTCCCTCTCTTTGGTAGGGTCTGATCTTTTAAATTGGAAGGAGTCTCATTTGAATCTTCTGTTCAAACTGGTATTTAACCTCACATCGTGACTTGTGCATTTTCTATTATCTACATTTTGAAAAAAAGTACGGACCATCCATGGAAGAGGGAGATGTTATTCTCCCTTTGTCCTCCAGGTCTATCCCAGTTCTAAGGAGTTTGCTACGACTGGGCTGAAAGGCCAAAGGGCTTGCCTCTTCTTTGATGTGGAAAGAACAAGACAGGAATTGTAGTTTTATCAGGAAACAGCCAACCCCATGTTTGAAGCTTCCCATCAGCCCTTTTTAAATTCTCTTTGCAGTTGTAAAAGCCATGGCGCGATATCTGAAAGTCTGAACGTGAGGCTAATGCTTAGTTTTCCTTCATTTTGTTTTGGTATTTTTGGAGACAAAACTTTCACTTCAGAGCATCACTAGTCTCTGTGGCCTGCGAGTGAAAAGGGTCGCAGAGGTGAGTGGGAGAAAAGGCTACATGCAGTGTGAGATC
The DNA here is from genome assembly GCF_028564815.1 of Eubalaena glacialis. NCBI lineage: Eukaryota > Metazoa > Chordata > Mammalia > Artiodactyla > Balaenidae > Eubalaena > Eubalaena glacialis. Next base: position 40,160,825 of record NC_083726.1, read on the forward strand.
ATGGGCTGCCTTTCGGCAAAGTGGTGGTCTAACATAGTGGGGAAAAATATGGAATATTGCACAGTGCTTGACAAAATGCTGTGTGTTCCACCCCATGCTTTGTATCTTTCTTATCCTATGCATAGCTTTTCAGTGCTGAATTGGTCCTTTGTAATGAGAACGGTTTGTGCTACACACACCTTGGGCAGTGCAGTAGGAGGGAATGGCAGTATTGTTACAATATCACTACGGAATAGATTGAGTGCTATCCACTGAGGAAACTACATTACGTGTCTAAGCACACAGGGCAGTCACAGTGTTACACAGAGCAGTCCTTTAAGACTCTTATGGAATGACTAGTAGCTTCGTAATAGTGCCATTTACTACATAATAACACTGAAAACATTTAAAAACTCCTCCTAAATCAAGCATCTAATATACATAAGAGGTTGCTTCAGTTTTCTAGAACTTATTCTTGGTTTTGTTTCACCTTTTTTTAAAGGACAAATTAAAACTTATTTACGTAAAAAGAGCATATAAAAAGATCACTAGCTGTCTGTTTTGGCTTAATGGAAGTGCATTCAGAACTATGGCTAATTGTTTTATTTTTTCCTCTTTTGATGGGATTACAATACTGTCTGCTTACCACAAAGTAATTTTGTGTCATAAGCACAGATTGCTGTGTTAAAAATATTCTGCATTCCTTCTAATCTGGTTTTGTATAATAAAATATTTTGTTACAAAGTCTGATGTGCAAACCTTTTGAAGTTATAGTAGGTGTGAAATCTGGAACAGAATTCACAGGATGCACATTTTGCATAAAGGTGTTAACGGAGAGCTACTTTTTTCTTTTTAAATAGTCAGGCAGTATTTCAGAAATGCTGACTTCTTCTCCCCTCAGCTTCTTTCCCACCCACCCCATCCCCAAACAAATGCACGCGTACACACACACACACACACACACGGAACACCATCATGTCATTACTCTATATGCAGTAATGTGAAATCATTGACCCCTGTTCAGTTGCTTCCTCGAATGTAAGAGTGAAGCATGACTTGAGCTCTGTTCATATGTACAGACAGATGCTATTCTGGTTTGTGGCTATTCTTCCTGGAGGTCAGGCTGGATGCTGCTCAGATCATGCTAATTTGCCTGTGAAGAAATTCTACAAAATTGGATTCATCCACCAAATATGTGGTGTCAGCGTATCTTGGTGCTCATATGATTCAATAGAAAGCTCAGGTTTAAGTTGTCCTTTAAGATGTCAGTTTCACTGTACTAGTGCCTTACAAGTTGATATTTTTGCTGGAATGCAGACGATACTATATTTACCATATAATATATTATCAGCTCTCCTATATCTCAGTCAATTTACATAGTTTAAAATAGAACATCTTATTAAAAACATCTAGATATACACAGATTAGGAAACGCTTACAACATACAAATACACAAACTAGAAATAAATCTTTAGCATACTGGTATATACAACGGTGTGATACAATAAATAATTTCAGTCATGCTCTATCTACACATCATATTGCTTAAAAGAAGAGTAGATTTGGAGGGCAGTGGTATGACGAAGGGCTTAGGGGCTCTCTACGTTTAAATCTGTGCAAATTAAAACAGGATTCGAAGTACCACTGAATTGTGTTAGGAATGCATGGCTGGAAAAATGAAAGGACCCATATTACTGAGGTATTTACAGATACCGGCTAAAGAGCACTATGTGGGCAAATGCAGAAAGGCTTCTTCTTCCCTTTACTTCTTGACGGCCAGCATGGCGTCAACTTCCTCCTCTACCTGTAGGGTGTGCCACTGGGCAATGGGTCGCCTGGGGTTGGCCAGCATATCTGACCAATGTCGCAGCTCCGCCCCGGTGCTATTGTAGCCCACAAAGACTTTGCCGATGGCATCGTTCTTGCCAATCTTGTCATAGTCCAAAACAGTTACCACCACTTGCACTTTCTGAAAGAGGACACAAAATAAACATTAATCATCCGGCTCTAGAGATAAAGCCCTACTACCAAGCTTCCTTGAGATCAAAGCAGTCGGATATAAGAAGACCCAATCTCCAAACACCAGGATAAGGAGGAAAATGACCTGAACATGAAAACCCGAGTCCAGTCCCTGTTGCCATTATTACATCATCATCATCTTCTTCAGCATCTTCAGAATACTCAGTAAATGTTAATTTTGGCACAATTCTAAGTCTTTCATGTGAACTACTCAGTTACAATAGATCCTGTTAACATTGACATTATAGAGATAAGATGCTGAATCTCAGAGAAGTTAAATCACGTGCCTGAAGTCATATAAGAAATGAGTGGTTTGGTTTCTTGAGTCCATGTCATAAAATACCATGCCCGGCTGTCCATGTCAACTTGTATTCATTTTTTTTTTTAAGTCTTTATTGAATTTGTTACAGTATTGCTTCTGTTTTGGTTTTTTGGCTGCGAGGCATGTGGGATCTTAGCTCCCCGACCAGGGATCGAACCCGCACCTCCTGCATTGGAAGGCAAAGTCTTAACCACTGGACCGCCAGGGAAGTCAGTCCCCTGTATTCACCTTTAAATCCAGTTGTTTCCATTGTTTCATCAGCAAAATTTCTGGCATTAGTACTCAGATCATTTTTTTTTTTTGGTTACAATTTTCAAAGCAACCATGTACTGCAATCCTATTTCAGGCGGGAAGAGCCAGCATAGTTTTATATAAAACTAATATAGAATTTCAGCTAATCACATGATTATTGTGAGTTTAAAGTGTGACAACAGAGTGAAAGTCTTAAGAAAGTAGTAATTAACTAAAGATAATTTTTCTCATTCATAAATTCTCTCAATAAGCATTTATTAAGTAACTGTGTATCCAGCATTGACATCAAATGGAATAACCCTTTAGGCCACACAAGATTTACTCCAGTGATTCCATTAGGTTGTGAGGGTTTATTTAATGCCTTACTTTTTTGAACTGGTGAAAGCAAACCCATACCATTTTGACACGAAAGAAACACTTTTTAAAAGTACATTTTAGTTCTTCCTAAGTAATGAATTTGCTTAGTCAAAATAGGCAATGGCTCGAATCTAGAAACCAAGGGAAAAGATAAAGGAAAAATTTAGAATAAAGTAGAATGTGTAGCATTTGGTGGCCAGAGGCAAAAGAAGCAGAAAATGTAACGATGGAAGCCAGGGCCAGATGAAGATCCTGCCCAGTTGTGGCCCTTTACTGGGCTTTGTACTCTGAGGACTGCATTATTGGACGAATGTGCTGAGAGATGTCACCAACATACAGTTTCAGATCAGAGAAAATGATCACTTCTGAAAGTAGAATTTAGAATGTAAAATGCAACACATGGGCAGTAAAGGAAACAAATTTCCATCTTTCCTTGTGCAGCCTTGGATTGATTCCATTATCAAGGGAATTACCTCTTCACTGGATGGCGTTTAAAACCAAGAACAGAATCACCTTGGTTCTGAGCACCTTTCCCAAGTGAATTCATCTGGATGCAGTCATATTGCAAGGAATGAGGGACAGGGACAGTAGGGTCGTCATGCACAAAAGTAACGAGGATTTTGGAGGTTGGAGTGAATAGTTGGAGTGAATAGTTAGATTGAATTTTGATTCTTTCACCTAGGAATGTATTGATTAGTAGCAATCAAGACAAAATATCCTTATAAAGGCCTTGGGTTAATTTTTTCAGCTGCATATGTAGTCTATACATTTTTTGGTGGGGGGTGGTTTGCAACCTTTTCATATGCTTTTGGAAATCAGCATATTTTGCTTCTCTCAATGTATTTCATATGGATAGAGACAGATAGAAAGACAGACAATCGTATAACCTCAGGGTTAAATAAAACCTAAGCCCCTATTATAGCATGTTAAATGCTCAATTATTTTCTCTAGGGAAATGCAAAGACTAGGAAAGCAGCCTCTTGGGGAAAAGAAGAAAGAAAAGAACAAATTGACTTTAGGAGCAGTGAAGAAGGGATGTAGTCAAAGGCATGCTCATTATTTCCATGCCTCATGGACTCTGTACTGGGCTGAGGTTCTCTCTGTCCTGACAAAATGTTATCTTCTCTGAAAGGCTGCCCCAGAAACCCAGCATACATCTTGTTTTTAATGTGCTTCATTTTCAATATATTTGTATTTGCTGGAATTTATAGTTGAAAAGGGACATGTACTTTTTTTTTTTAAAGGTATAGAATTGTAGCTCAAAGGAGAAGATTTACAAAAGGATTTTTCATCTCAATGTCCTGCCTCACATTGTTTTGTGGAATTAAAACACAAAATGCCAGGAGGTGTTAGTTTCCATAGGAATAATGTCTCAGAACTCAAAAAAGAGTTCACTGAATAAATATTGCAAAATAAATTGTTGGAGAAATTGGATGTCTTAGGTTGCCAGTGGGTCCAAAGCAGTGAGCTCACTGGTTCAGGCTAGTAAACAAGTGACTGGGGACAGGGAATCAGTGTCTTCTGCAATGTCATTTACTTATATAACAGCTATTGAAAGTAAATAAGTATGTACAATCGGCTGCCATGTGAAAATGTATATAAGAAAGGTTATATAAAAACCATGAACTAATGTGAGGATTGTGGGATTACTGATGATTTAAAAAACTGCCTTATATTATACAGTAGCTACTAGCCACATGTAGCTGTTTAAATTTAAATAAATTAAAATTAAAGTTCCTTGATTACACTAGTGGCTGAGGTGCTCATGACCTACCTATGGCTGGCGGCTACCCTATTGGACAATACCGATGACATTTCCATCCTTACAGAGTTCTGTTGGATTAGTGCTGATTTACATATTGTTTTAATCTTATTGTTAGATCCATTTTCTAATACATAAAATGTTAATTTGAATAAAAGACAACATTAGCATCGTGAGTAAGAATGATGGGAACCATTTACTGAGCGTTTGTATGTGCTCAGCACCGTTCCAAATGCTTTTACGTGCATAGTCTCACTTTGACATGGATTCTGTTATTATTCCTATTTTATATATGAGACAATTCTAAGCCTCAGTTTCCTTATATGTATATAAAATTGGGGTAATAATGGTACCTTGCTTATAAGGTTATTGTAAGGATTAAATGAGATTATGCAGGTAAAGTGCTTACCTTGGGCCTAGGTACAAAATAAATATACAATAAATGTAGCTATTACATTAGCTTTCTTCATGGAATAGAGGTGTGATTCATTCCTAAGGTACTGTATTTTAAGACTAGGTTAAAAATAAAAATATGCAACCGAAGAATATTTGCTGCATTTTGTTATTCTGGACCATTAGAAGGTTCCATGCTGTAGTTTTGATGCCTACCCTTCATCTCTCCTTCAAGTCATGAGCAAACTTCTATAGGACTGAAAAGATAGACCCACGTCAATTTTTTTATAAAGTGTAAAAATAGTGTTGCTTTAAGAAATTTGACTCTCTGATACCCATTAAAGATTAGCCAGAATAGCCCATAATTAATGGATGCGAACTTTGGATCCAATAGCCTAACTATGAATATGAGGTAAAAAACCTAAAAATATTTAAGAATGACAAAATAATAAGATCATATGCTATCACTGTGTCTACATGTAGCATCCTATTTTGAACATGTTAACCACAAGGTCTTTTAATAGGATACTTCCTATCGTAACAAATATTATCTAGCAAATTAAGGTTCTGTCTTTACAAAAATAACCATCCATTCCAACTCAGAAACAGGAAGCTGAATTTAAACAATGAAAAATACAACTTAGCCTAATTTTTCTACTGTTAATTATTTTTTAATGGTGAAAGATTAAAGATGCTGCATATTTAGCATCAACCAAAATATTTCCTTTATCACTACTTTTTTTTTTTTTTTTGCTACAAAGAGGTGATAATGAGAATTACATATTGTGGCCTGGGAGTAAAGAGTGAAAGCTTATTTTCTCTTGACCTTTTAACCTTTGTGGATGTACTTTTTGAATTAGTAGAGTGGTTCTGTCGATGTTCTTTTTCCTACTTTATTTCTGCTCAACAGACTGACAGCTGTTTTTGGCTGATGAATCAGCACATCCTGTGCTGTATATTTGATCATTTCCCTCTTGATGTAGTTTGAGCATTAAATGTGCATGGAATAAGAATAGCAGTTCTAATGGAGGCATATGCACTGACAATTCACAAGATCTGTGTGTTTAATTTATGTGATCTGAAGAAATGAAATTGAATGGGAAGAAAAAATATGTTTGACATCACCTGGATTTGCTCGAAGGGTACCTCAAAGCTGAATGACTCATTGTAGTAGGGGTTAAGTGTGTTCTTTTTAATTGTTGTCTTTTTCTTCTTCAGCCTCTTGCCATTCTGCATCAGATGAATCTTCACATAAGGATCTGAAAAACAGAAACAAAAACTTTAGGAAATCAGAGACACATATTTTTATATTATAATTTAGCTTATAAAAAGTCCAAGTATTCCTGACAGGAAAATAATTGTGTAGCATGTAGTTAGTATTTTTTTTTTAATTTCAAGAGTTTTTTTATTGAAAGATTTTAAGTAACCTATGGGCCATGTTTTTTTGCCATGATATCTCAATATTTATAGTTGGATTTAGGAGATGAGAGGATTGGTGTGCTGGTAAACCAGCTTTTTGGGAAAAAAAAGTCTTGACATGTAGCATTTGCTAATGTCCATGGTATAAATACTCTCAGCATGGCTGATTTCAAGCTAACAGTTTAACAATTGGCTCACTAAATTCCTGAAAATTTAACAATTGGCTCCTGTGAGCTGGCAAAGAACTGGCTTCAGTATACCACTGCATGGGAATTAAAACTCTTGACAGAGAGACGACAAAGGAGACATTTCATTCTTTCATTTATTCATTTGCTCAAACAATATTAGTTAAGCCCTAGGAGTAAAGCTGTGAACAAATCAGACCATCCCTGTTTTCAGGATGGAACTTCAGACTTGTGGGGGAAATAGACAATAAGCTTGTAAAGAAAAGAAATACATATGAAATTATAAGTTGAGAAGAGTGCTCTGGAAGGAAAGAGCAGAGAGGTGTATGCTAGAGACTCCCAGAGGTATGGTGAGTCTCAGGGAAGAATGGAATTCTTATACTTAGATCACTCAGGTAAGGCCTTTCTGCAGAGGTAACATTTAAAGCAAGATGTGAATATTGAAGGGTGACAAGAGGCCACATGTCTGAGTGTGTGTGTGTGTGTGTGTGTGTGTGTGTGTATGAGACAGAGAGAGAGATAACCAGGATCTGTGCCAGAACATTTCTAGGTAGAGAAGAGCTTCAAGGATTCAGGGAAAAGAGAGTAAGCTGGTAGCACACACGGAGGTAATGAGAAAAGGAGCAGGAAGATTCCCTTAGCAGTTTCCCCAAAGCCTCATTAGGTAAAGGCAAAGTAATAAGTAAGTCACTGGAGGGGAAAGACGATTCTCATTACTAACAGATGAATGACCTCCCTTCAGGTTATTAAGAACCAGTACCCAGGTTTGATAGTAAAATCTACTGTTTTCTTAAACATTTTTCCATCGGATATGTAATACATGTTTATTATAGAAAAAATATGAGGAAGAAATGATAAACAAAAAGAGGAAGAAATTTTAAATCATCCATGATTTTACTCCCCTAAAATAACCACTGCCAAGCCTTCCAAAATTACTTTCCTTTCTTTCAGAATGTGTAGAGCGGGGAGAAACTTTACAGATAATCTAGTTTAATGCCCACATACTGTACTTTTAGAAGATAAAACTGCAGACCAGAAAAGGTGGTTTGTATCTCCCTCTTCCTATCCCCTAGTAGAACATAACTCCTGAAGGACAGAAACTTTGTCTGTCATATTCACTAACTGAATTTACTGAACAGTACCTGGCAGTATACAATTTTTGTTGAATGAATCAGAGGAATTTATTTAGGGCTGGCCTCATAATCTGGGTCTCCTTCCTCTTACTCCTGTCTTCTTCCCACTGCCCCAAAGCCCACATTACTTGAATATGTGTTGTTTGGGGTTTTTGTTTTTAATGTTACATCCGGTCAGGGGCTCATAATGAAGATTTTCATCAAAATGAAGAATATCTTTAAAAGCCAGACAAAGCGATGAGAAACCAAGTCTATCAACTACATAGTTGATCAGTTAAAAAAATGCACTGTAAATAATTGCAAATGAAGGGGGAAAAAGGCCCTTATTACTGATAATCCATCTTGCTGTTCACAGGCAACTCTGATTTTTGGTTCAGAGACCTAGTTTGCTTATGAAGTTCTCTGGGTCCTCCATCCCAGCCCCTTGCACTTTTCCAAAGATGGTCAAGTCTCCAGTTGCTCCTTGGCACTGACAAAATACCCAAATACTAAATACTCACAAATCAATGTTTATGGCTCCTGTGTTCATGTGTTGAAACTTCATCAACTTAACTAAGGCACAGGGTTTTGCAAGAGAAGCACGGTGACTATCTGTTTATTCATTTAACACAGTAAATGACAAGAAAATTCCTCGTGCGTCTGCCATTTGAGCAAGCAAATTGAAAACCCAACAAGATAATTTCAGATTTCAACATGAACTCTGATACGATGTGACCAATGCCTGGGGGAGAACAAGGTAATTTAGAAAAGCTGATCAACAAGGTTCTCACTGAGGAGGCCCGGTTTGAGCTAAAAACCGAATTACAGGAAGGAGTGGGTCATTGGAAGATGTGGTGGAAGCTTGAACCAGTCAGAAGCAGCCGCACATGCAAAGCCCTGAGGTGCTTGTCCTCCTGTGTCTGCGGAACAAGAAGGCAGACACAAGGCAGCCAACAAGAAGGTGGGGAGAGGTAGGCAGTGAGGTCAGAGAGGTAACACTGCTGGTCTCCCACTTTCAAAAGCAGAATCTGCCACTTCTGACCATGATTCAGAGATATTCTATAATTTCATGATACTTACAAGAGGGGACAGGGGGCTGGAAGAGGAGCAGGTAAGGGGCTGCTATGAATGGGCAGAGTTAGTCTTTGCCTTTGCAGATCCATCCTGATACAGGTACGAAAGCAACTTACTTTACAGGCAAAATTCCCATCTTAATCATAACCAAGACTGACAGTAACTTAGAGCTTATTCTTTTTTTTTCCTCCCCATATTTATTGAGATATAATTGACATGTAACATTGTGTAAGTTTAAGATGTACAATGTGATGATTTGATATACATATACATGTAAAGTGATGACCACAACAAGGTTAGTTAACACATTTATCACCTCACATAATTATAGTATTTTTTTGTGTGTGGTGAGAACATTTAAGCTCTACTCTCTTAGCAACTTTCAAGTATACAACACAGCATTGTCACCATGCTGTACATTAGATCCCCAGAACTTATTCATCTCATAACTAGAAGTTTGTATCCCTTGATCAATGTCTCCTCATTTCCCTCACTTCTCAGCCCCTGGCAACCACTATTCTACTCTCTTTTTCTATGAATTTGGCTTTTTAATAGATTCTACATCCACATATAAGAGAGATAATGCAGTATTTGTCTTTCTCTGTCTGACTTATTTCACTTAGTATAACATCCTCAAGGTCCATCCATGATGTCAAAAATGGCAGATTTCTTATGGCAGATTTCCTTCTTTTTTGGTGGCTGAATAATCACCTATTTTATATATACCACACTTTCATTATCCATTTATCTGTTGATGAACACTTAGGTTGTTTCCATGTCTTGGCAATTGTGAATAATGCTGCAATGGACACATGGGAATGCAGATATCTTTTTGAGATAGTGATTTCATTTACTTCTGATGCATGCCCGGGAGTGGAACTGCTGGATTATATGGTATCTCTACTTTTAATTTTTTTGAGGAACCTCCATACTGTTTTCCATACTGGTTGCACCAATTTATGTTCCCACCAACAGTGCATGAGGGTTTCCGTTTCTCCACATCTTGCAAGCACTTGTTATCTCTTGTCTTGTTGATAATAGCCATTCTAGTAGGTTTTGAGGTGATATCTCATTATGGCTTTGATTTGTATTTCCCTGATTATTAGTGATATTGGAACATCTTTTCATGTACCTGTTGGCCATTTATGTATCTTCTCTGTAAAAATATCATTCATAACTTCTGCCCATTTTTAAAATTTTATTTTTATTTTTTGCTATTGAGATGTATGAGTTTCTTATATATTTTGGATATTAACCCCTTATCCAATATATGGTTTGCAAATATTTTCTTCCACTCCACAGGTTTTCAGATGTCTTACTCTTTTTCAACTTTTGTGCCTGGATAAGTCTTGACTGTCTAAGCCTGATAGGTTATGTACCCAAGGTGGTCACATTTGAGCATCTTCTTGGTTCAGACATCCAAAGTCTTACATTGTGTCTCCATTTTCTCCAGTCTTCTCCATTTTCATCCACTCTTTGATTGTCTTGATTTCCTAAGTGTCCTCTGGTTGAAGTCTTGCCCTGAATTCTGGTCCCTTTGGAGATGGCCCTAATCCCTTGATTAGTTCATTAGTAACTTCTTTGGGGATCTAGACCTGGCTCCTGTCTCCCTAACTATGGCTGAGTCTTCTAAATGGAAACATACCCACCTAACTATGAGACACCCATGCTTTAAGTACACACACCTTTTTTATAGCAAGGATCACCTCTCCTGCAGAGTAAAGACCCTGTATAGTTAAATTTGTTCTGTTTTAGGGGCTGTTCCACAAAGCAAATCCTTGTCAATTCAGAGTTTCTTAGTGGCTTAGAAATCCTGATCATTGTGTAATAAGACATAATTTTATGGAAATGATAAATAGGCTGTGATGAGACTCCCTAATGTTGTTGCTTTTCCTGAGTACAACTGCTGGACACCATGCATGGCATTCAAATATCTGTTAGGTTTTTGTAAACATGTAAATAGCATGGGGAAATATGCAAGCTACAAAGTTGGGCTACTGTCCTCAGGGACTCCGTACCTCTATGGCTGCACTGCTTTATTCTGTGCCCAAAACAAGCACTCATGGAACCTTTCATCATCTAAATACTGACAACCCTTCTTCAACACCGTTTAGATAAACCCTGTTGCCATTGAAACAGGTGCAAGACTTGGGACAGTTTGCTTCTTTTATTTGTTTAATTTATCTTAAAAAAGGTTAGCGTCTTTTTGTTTTTCAAACTGTGGTAGAAAGGAAGGCCTCTTTTCTGATGTCTATTTAGTCTCTAATAGTATATGAGTGTAACTTTTCAATTCTGGAAAATGATGGACTGGCATCAGAAAGAAGGTTCTTTATTCCCAATAATAAACTACAGGTACAAAGGGTGCAGATTCATTGCCTCATTTTGGATGATTTTCAGGTCTATCATTTGGTTTTGTTGTCACTGTGGCACTGCTACCTTCACTCACCATTTGTTGGGCTCTCTTTTTGTCTGAAGTCAGCCTAACTGAACTTCATCTCCTTTCTGTCATAATAGCTGTTATGACTTGGTGGTATTTTAGGACACTGTAATGAAGTCACCCTCAAACTTTTATATGTTGACAAGCCTCTTTAATATACAACAATTTTTTTTTGTCCCTAACGTTCACAATTATGGAAGGCAGAAAAAAAGCTCTCTCAAAAGATGCCCACATCTTAACCCTCGGAATTTGTGAATGTGTTACCTTATATAGCAAATGGGACTTTGCAAATGTAATTAAGGTTAAGGATCTTGAGATGAGGGGATTACCTAACAGGGCAAAATCTAATCACATGGGTCCTTAAAAACAGAGAACCTTTCCTGGCTGTGGTCAGAAAGAGATGTGACAATAGAAGAAGGGTAGATTAACCAAGATGGCAGAGTAGAAGGATGTGCTCTCACTCCCTCTTGCGAGAGCACCAGAATCACAACTGGCTGCTGGACAATCATCGACAGGAAGACACTGGACTTCACCAAGGAGGATACCCCACATCCAAGGACAGAGGAGAAGCCACAGTGAGACGGTAGGAGGGGCGCAATCAGAGTAAAATCAAATCCCATAACTGCTGGGTGGGTGACTCACAGACTGGCGAACACTTATACCACAGAAGTCCACCCACTGGAGTGAAGGTTCTGAGCCCCACGTCAGGCTTCCCAACCTGGGGGTCCGGCAATGGGAGGAGGAATTCATAGAGAATCAGACTTTGAAGCCCAGTGGGAATTGATTGCAGGACTTCGACAGGACTGGGGGAAACAGAGACTCCACTCTTGGAGGGCACACACAAAGCAGTGTGCACATGGGACCCAGGGGAAGGAACAGTGACCCTGGGGTGACTGAACCAGACCTACCTGCTAGTGTTGGAGGATCTCCTGCAGAGGCAGGGGCTGGCTCTGTTTCACCGTGGGGACAAGGACACTGGCAGCAGAGGTTCTGGGAAGTACTCCTTGGCGTGAGCCCTCCCAGAGTCTGCCTTTAGCCCCACCAAAGAGCCCAGGTAGGCTCCAGTGTTGGGTTGCCTCAGGCAAAACAACCAACAGGGAGGGAACCCAGCCCCACCCATCAACAGTCAAGTGGATTAAAGTTTTACGGAGCTCTGACCGCCACAGCAACAGTCAGCTCTACCCACCACCAGAGCCTCCCATCAAGCCTCTTAGATAGCCTCAACCACCAGAGGGCAGACAGCAGAAGCAAGAAAAACTACAATCCTACAGCCTGTGGAACAAAAACCACATTTACAGAAAGATAGACAAGATGAAAAGGCAGAGGGCTACGTACCAGATGAAGGAACAAGAAAAAACCCCAGAAAAACAACTAAATGAAGTGGGGATAGGCAACCTTCCAGAAAAAGAATTCAGAATAATGATAGTGAAGATGATCCAGGACCTCGGAATAAGAATGGAGGCAAAGATTGAGAAGATGCAAGAAATGATTAACAACGACCTAGAAGAATTAAAGAACAAACAAACAGATGACCAATACAATAACTGAAACGAAAACTACTCTAGAAGGAATCAATAGCAGAATAACTGAGGCAGAAGAATGGATAAGTGACCTGGAAGACAGAATGGTGGAATTCACTGCTGCGGAACAGACTAAAGAAAAAAGAATGAAAAGAAACGAAGACAGCCTAAGAGACCTCTGGGACAACATTAAATGCAACAACATTCGCGTTATAGGGGTCCCAGAAGGAGAAGAGAGAGAGAAAGGACCAGAGAAAATATTTGAAGAGATTATAGTCGAAAACTTCCCTAACATGGGAAAGGAAATAGCCACCCAAGTCCAGGAAGCACAGAGAGTCCCATACAGGATAAACCCAAGGAGAAACACGCCGAGACACATAGTAATCAAAGTGGCAAAAATTAAAGACAAAGAAAAATTATTGAAAGCAGCAAGGGAAAAATGACAAATAACATACAAGGGAACTTCCATAAGGTTAACAGCTGATTTCTCAGCAGAAACTCTACAAGCCAGAAGGGAGTGGCATGATATACTTAAAGTGATGAAAGGGAAGAAACTACAACCAAGATCACTCTACCCTGGCAAGGATCTCATTTAGATTTGATGGAGAAATCAAAAGCTTTACAGACAAGCAAAAGCTAAGAGAATTCAGCACCACCAAACCAGCTCTACAACAAATGCTAAAGGAACTTCTCTAAGTGGGAAACACAAGAGAAGAAAAGGACCTACAAAAACAAACCCAAAACAATTAAGAAAATGGTCATAGGAACATACATATCAATAATTACCTTAAATGTGAATGGATTAAATGCTCCAACCAAAAGACACAGGCTTGCTGAATGTATACAAAAACAAGACCCATATATATACTGTCTACAAGAGACCCACTTTAGACCTAGGGACACATAGAGACTGAAAGTGAGGGGATGGAAAAAGATATTCCATGCAAATGGAAATCAAAAGAAAGCTGGAGTAGCTATACTCATATCAGATAAAATAGACTTTAAAATAAAGAATGTTACAAGAGACAAGGAAGGACACTACATAATGATCAAGGGATCAATCCAAGAAGAAGATATAACAATTATAAATACATATGCACCCAACATAGGAGCACCTCAATATGTAAGGCAACTGCTAACAGCTATGAAAGAGGAAATTGACAGTAACACAATAATAGTGGGGGACTTTAACACCTCACTTACACCAATGGACAGATCATCCAAAATGAAAATGAATAAGGAAACAGAAGCTTTAAGTGACACAATAGACCAGATAGATTTAATTGATATTTATAGGACATTCCATCCAAAAACAGCAGATTACACGTTCTTCTCAAGTGCGCACAGAACATTCTTCAGGATAGATCACATCTTGGGTCACAAATCAAGCCTCAGTAAATTTAAGAAAATTGAAATCATATCAAGCATCTTTTCTGACCACAACGCTATGAGATTAGAAATCAATTACAGGGAAAAAAACGTAAAAAACACAAACACATGGAGACTAAACAATACGTTACTAAATAACCAAGAGATCACTGAAGAAATCAAAGAGGAAATCAAAAAATGCCTAGAGACAAATGACAATGAAAACACGACGATCCAAAACCTATGGGATGCAGCAAAAGCAGTTCTAAGAGGGAAGTTTATAGCTATACAAGCCTGCCTAAAGAAACAAGAAAAATCTCAAGTAAACAATCTAACCTTACACCTAAAGAAACTAGAGAAAGAAGAACAAACAAAACCCAAAGTTAGCAGAAGGAAAGAAATCATAAAGATCAGAGCAGAAATAAATGAAATAGAAACAAAGAAAACAATAGCAAAGATCAATAAAACTAAAAGCTGGTTCTTTGAGAAGATAAACAAAATTGATAAGCCATTAGCCAGACTCATCAAGAAAAAGAGGGAGAGGACTCAAATCAATAAAATCAGAAATGAAAAAGTAGAAGTTACAACAGACACCACAGAAATACAAAGCATCCTAAGAGACTACTACAAGCAACTTTATGCCAATAAAATGGACAACCTGGAAGAAATGGACAAATTCTTAGAAAGGTATAACCTTCCAAGACTGAACCAGGAAGAAGCAGAAAATATGAACAGACCAATCACAAGTAATGAAATTGAAACTGTGATTAAAAATCTTCCAACAAACAAAAGTCCAGGACCAGATGGCTTCACAGGTGAATTCTATCAAACATTTAGAGAAGAGCTAACACCTATCCTTCTCAAACTCTTCCAAAAAATTGCAGAGGAAGGAACACTCCCAAACTCATTCTATGAGGGCACCATCACCCTGATTCCAAAACCAGACAAAGACACTACAAAAAAAGAAAATTACAGACCAATATCACTGATGAATATAGATGCAAAAATCCTCAACAAAATACTAGCAAACAGAATCCAACAACACATTAAAAGGATCATACACCACGATCAAGTGGGATTTATCCCAGGGATGCAAGGATTCTTCAATATATGCAAATCAATCAATGTGATACACCATATTAACAAATTGAAGAATAAAAACCATATGATCATCTCAATAGATGCAGAAAAGGCTTTTGACAAAATTCAACACCGATTTATGATAAAAACTCTCCAGAAAGTGGGCATAGAGGGAACCTACCTCAACATAATAAAGGCCATATATGACAAACCCACAGCAAACATCATTCTCAACGGTGAAAAACTGAAAGCATTTCCTCTAAGATCAGGAACGAGACAAGGATGTCCACTCTCACCACTATTATTCAACATAGTTCTGGAAGTCCTAGCCACGGCAATCAGAGAAGAAAAAGAAATAAAAGGAATACAAATTGGAAAAGAAGAAGTAAAACTGTCACTGTTTGCAGATGACATGATACTATACATAGAGAATCCTAAAACTGCCACCAGAAAACTGCTAGAGCTAATTAATGAATATGGTAAAGTTGCAGGATACAAAATTAATGCACAGAAATCTCTTGCATTCCTATACACTAATGATGAAAAATCTGAAAGAGAAATTATGGAAACACTACCATTTACCATTGCAACAAAAAGAATAAAATACCTAGGAATAAACCTACCTAGGGAGACAAAAGACCTGTATGCAGAAAACTATAAGACACTGATGAAAGAAATTAAAGATGATACAAACAGATGGAGAGATATACCATGTTCTTGGATTGGAAGAATCAACATAGTGAAAATGACTATACTACCCAAAGCAATCTACAGATTCAATGCAATCCCTATCAAATTACCAATGGCATTTTTTACGGAGCTAGAACAAATCATCTTAAAATTTGTATGGAGACACAAAAGACCCCGAATAGCCAAAGCAGTCTTGAGGGAAAAAAACGGAGCTGGAGGAATCAGACTCCCTGACTTCAGACTATACTACAAAGCTACAGTAATCAAGACAATATGGTACTGGCACAAAAACAGAAACATAAATCAATGGAACAAGATAGAAAGCCCAGAGATAAACCCACGCACCTATGGTCAACTAATCTATGACAAAGGAGGCAAAGATATACAATGGAGAAAAGACAGTCTCTTCAATAAGTGGTGCTGGGAAAACTGGACAGCTACATGTAAAAGAATGAAATTAGAATACTCCCTAACACCATACACAAAAAATAAACTCAAACTGGATTAGAGACCTAAATGTAAGACCAGACACTATAAAACTCTTAGAGGAAAACATAGGAAGAACACTCTTTGACATAAATCACAGCAAGATCTTTTTTGATCCACCTCCTAGAGTAATGGAAATAAAAACAAAAATAAACAAATGGGACCTAATGAAACTTCAAAGCTTTTGCACAGCAAGGGAAACCATAAACAAGACGAAAAGACAACCCTCAGAATGGGAGAAAATATTTGCAAACGAATCAACGGACAAAGGATTAATCTCCAAAATATATAAACAGCTCATTCAGCTCAATATTAATGAAACAAACACACCAATCCAAAAATGGGCAGAAGACCTAAATAGACATTTCTCCAAAGAAGACATACAGACGGCCACGAAGCACATGAAAAGATGCTCAACATCACTAATTATTAGAGAAAAGCAAATCAAAACTACAATGAGGTATCACCTCACACCAGTTAGAATGGGCATCATCAGAAAATCTACAAACAACAAATGCTGGAGAGGGTGTGGAGAAAAGGGAACCCTCTTGCACTGTTGGTGGGAATGTAAATTGATACAGCCACTATGGAGAACAGTGTGGAGGTTCCTTAAAAAACTAAAAATAGAATTACCATATGACCCAGCAATCCCACTACTGGGCATATACCCAGAGAAAACCGTAATTTAAAAAGACACATGCACCCGAATGTTCATTGCAGCACTATTTACAATAGCCAGGTCATGGAAGCAACCTAAATGCCCATCAACAGACGAATGGATAAAGAAGTTGTGGTACATATATACAATGGAATATTACTCAGCCATAAAAAGGAATGAAATTGAGTCATTTGTTGAGACGTGGATGGATCTAGAGACTGTCATACAGAGTGAAGTAAGTCAGAAAGAGAAAAACAAATATCGTATATTAACGCATGTATGTGGAACCTAGAAAAATGGTACAGATGAGCCGGTTTGCAGGGCAGAAGTTGAGACACAGATGTAGAGAACAGACATATGGACACCAAGGGGGGAAAACTGCGGTGGGGTGGGGATGGTGGTGTGCTGAATTGGGCGATTGGGATTGACATGTGTACACTGATGTGTATAAAACTGATGACTAATAAGAACCTGCAGTATAAAAAAACAAACAAACAAAACAACTAATACTAAACTTTCACTGGGTTATTTGTATGGAAATATGTTAATATAAATGTTTCAGACATTACATGAAATTTCTAAAAATCTTATATGTTCTGGTATAATGTTATAAGTCATAATCCTAGTTATTACTTTAAAATGTATATATCAGAAATAACTAATTTTCTTGTCAACTGCATTATTATGAACTTTCATCAAATCTTTAACCGTGGTCATTTTTAAGTCTTTTGTCATTTACAGACAGTTCTGGGTGTACTCTGATGCTTTTGCAAATATGTTCCTATAAAAGGGTTTCATCTTCAAGAAATTCATGGAAAAGACTCTGACAAGTACAGGTTTCTGGTAACTGACTGTACTGCTGAACTGAATGAATAAGCATTTTCAGAACTCTAATGAAAAACTGATGAACTCATAAAAGTGCTAACAAAAGATCAAGATGAAAAAAAAATTAATTACATGGGACTGAGTGAACTGATGAGGATGAGTATAATTTTTGTGACTTTCTGTTTGAATTAAAAAAAATAAAAATAAAAAATCCCACAAGGACTCAGAGGCAAAGAATATACAAATCAATTTTCACTGCAAAGTAAAGGAGCTGTTACAGTGGAGGATTACTGGACTGAATGTCAATATTATGACATAGTATGAGTGTGTTTCGTGTTTGGTAATTGCAATCATTGTTGCTTTTGTTGTGGTCATCCATGTACAATGCTTGGTGTCAGTCTATTTATCTCTTGTAAAAATAAAATACAGTGTGTGCGTGTGAAAAAAAAACCAAAACTGAATCACTTTGCTGTATACTTGAAACTAACACAACATTGTAAATTAACTATGCTTCAATAAAAAAAAATCCTCTTAAAAAAAAAAAAAAAAAAGAAGGGTAAGAGACAAGCTACACTACTGGCTTTTAAGATGGCTACACTGCCACAGAATGCAGTTGGCCTCTGAAAGTTGGAAAAGGCAATGGATTCTCGCCTGGATCCTCCAGGAAGGAACGCGACCTTTCCGGCACCTTGATTTTAGCCCAGTGACACCTGTGTAAGACTTCTATAGAATTATAAGATAATAAATATGTATTGTTTTAAAAATTAAGTTTTTGATTGTTTATCATGGCAGCAGCAAAAAACTAATACAACAACCAAAGCTGAAGAGATAATTCTGTTGTTTATCTAGCAAGGTTTGATGATGAAAGTCAAGTTTATATAGGTCTAGAAAACAATCTTTTGGAAAAAATTGATATTTTTTCCAATCTTCTAAAAATTATTACATTGTCCCTCAAAACAAAATCCTTCAAAAAAGTATTTTTTAATTAAAAAAAGTTAACACAGAGCATGCAATCAGAAGATAACAGTTACGTACAGATGTTTAAGGATCCATGGTAAAATTAGTAAAAATGGATGAAATCTTAGCTGAGAATAATTTTTACAGTAAGATCCATTACAAGGTTTAATATAATAATGTTCCTTTATGTTTGTAGAGTACTTTAAGATCATATACATATATGTTAGGTATATATATATAAATTATATCATCTCCTTTAATCCTTACAACAATCCCAGTGAGGGAACTGGGGTTTGGAAAGGCTAATTTTTTTTCCCAAGAACTCAAACCAAGGTCCTATGACTCTGAACCTACTGCTCTTTGTGATACGTTGAAGAAATAATTTAGTATAGTGTTTATAAGTATAGACTCTGGAGCCAGATTAACTTGAATCTCGGCTGTACTGCTAGCTGTGTGGTTTGGGCAAGTTATTTAAGCTCTCTGTGCCATAGTTCCTTCACCTTAAAGTGGTGAGAATGATAACACCTTGCTCAGAGAGTTGTGAAGATTAAATTGAGTTTCTACAGGGAAGGTGCTTCAAAATGTGCCTGGAACATATTGCTATTAATGGTCAATGTTTATTATTGTGTCATGAAAGGGCTGAGATCTAAGTCAGCATCTATGTGTCAGACTCTCCCCCAAGTCACGTTGCAGAACTGGTGCCCACCATTAGCAAATGGGAAGAAGTCATTCCATTGGCTGCAGGAATAAGCCAAGCTGCCCCAAGTGTCAGATTTACTTCTGGAAAGAAGCAAACCCATGCTAAGCAACTGGTTCATTAATGAAGAATTTAATCATGTATGGTATGAAAGAGAAAGGAAGGGTTTCTTTCATTTCTACCTGTATAAGTGGTCTTGAGGTGTGAGGTGGGAAACTAACTCAGCATCCTGTATAGTTTCCTCTTGTTCCTGAAGTCAAGACATCAGATTACACAGAGCTGAAAAGTTAATCTGGAGAGTTCTAAGTGGAATCTTATTACTGAGGCTCTAGGATAGTGTGAGTCAAAACTATGATTTATGGAGATTTCTTTCCAGATATTGAGGCCAGCTAATGTGGATATACTTGGGCATATTATGTATGCAGTATCTACTTTCCTGATGCTGCTCAAAATGAGGAAACAGAAAAGGAGGATCTCAGCTTTGAGATTTATTGTTGTTGTTGGGAATACAGTAATGCCTATTGGTTGCTGGAGAGAGGTGGTATCTATACCTCCTCCCTTTTTCTGTTAATTCCTTTCTATCATGAAAAAAATTTATAGTCTGGTTTCTTCCTTCTGCTTCCATCTAGCCTTAGAACTCCTACTTTCTTTTTTCCCACTCTTTCCAATCCAGAGCGAGGGATAGGAAATCATTGTGTTAAAGCTACAGTGAGATGATTTGCTAAGTCACTTATTACACCTCACCTCCTAGGCAGTGGAGGCTAGGGAGCACTGACTTTGCCATGTGAAAGGAGTGCAGAGGATCCTAGGTTGGTGGCCAAATGAATACTTTGGTCTCAGTGGCCATATTCAGGGATGAGGATGTAAACTACCTTTGACTGGTTAGGTGATTACTTGGTCAGCTCCAGCTTATGAGCAATTCTGAAGGTGAAAGGGCCATTTTCTGCCAGTTGGACAGCCTCTTCTGAATATAATTTGTGGGGTGGACAGACGATGGTCTGGTGCCAATCTTTTTCTTTCATTTGGTCCCTATTCAGGCATTAATTTTGAGTGGAAGACCTCTCACATATATTTTTCACATTAAGTGGTAGGAGTTTCCTTTCTGAAGGATTTCTTCCCACAAACAATTCCAAGTAGTCTGATCTGGCCCTGATGCTCCAATATTTAGCTCTAGCTACCACCTACACATAGTCCTTTAGGCATTGCATCCCATCCCACTCATCTCCATCTGATCTACCCTGGATGCACTGAATCCGCCATCCTCTTTTGGTCAGGGAGTAAGAAGAGTGATGACACATATATGTCCCTATTTTCTTGCTTTTCCAGACTTCTCTACCATCCACCTTGCTGTACAAAGGCTTGGTTGATTTGATGGCTTTGTCTATGGAAGGGATGGAAATGGGGAGGTTGGGTATGGCAATCAAAAGAGGGTGGAGTCTTGTAAGAAGAGACATAAGAGCGATGATCTTTCTCTCTGCCATGTGAAGATACAATGAGGAGACAGTTGTAAACGAGGAAGAGAGCCTTCCCTAAGAACCCAACCTTGCTGTTACCCTGATCTCTGACTTTCAGCCTCCAGAACTGTGAGAAATAAATGTTTGTTATTTACGCCACCCAGTCTGTGGTATTCTGTTATAGCAGAGCCCTACCTGTCTGTCTATCTATCTGTCTCCAGACTAAGATAGCACTCTTCCCACTAAACTCTCCCTTGGTCCCCTCTTTTTCTCTCTGACCATTACTGATCCTTCTTTATTTTCTCCTCTCCCTTCATCTGCCCCAAGACTCTCAAGTTTAATCACATTTGATATTATTTTAGCACACATTTAATAGGATTTTTCTCTACACTACTCTTCTCAGACACCCTGCAGTACAACCTTATGATTTCAATATTACTGCCACCTCAGTTAAACAGCTTCTGGCCACAGAGTCTGGCACTGGAATGTAATGTTTTCACCAACACTGGTGTCCCTGGCACAGTTTCAACATGTAGAGATACATTCCCAAAAAAGGATATAGAGTAACCTTGGAGGAAGACTTTGGAACTAAGTATGAAATTCAGTAAGTTGTTTTCCTTCAATTATAGGGACACCATGTTGGGTGAGCTTTGCAGAAACATAAGTGCAGCCCACACGCTGTACTATAAGGCCATAACTATAACTCCCTCGGCTCTTTTATCCTTGGGACCGAAACCTACTGAGTTCATTACCTCCCCTGTTGGCCTGTTCTCGTGTCATGAGTCCAGCCTGATTTGGGGCCGTCTTTGAGTCCTCCTTTTCCACCTCCCATGAAGAGTGAGCCACCACATCCTGCCAACTTCCCTTCACCTTGTCACTCTTGTTGGTTCTCTCTAACTTGTTGCCACATCTCAAGATCAGAAATCCAATCTCTCTTGCTACCATGCCATCAACGTCAAACTAGTCTTCCTATAATTGCTAAAATGACATTTGATCACACTAGCTCCCTCATTAAAAGCCTTTAATGACTTGCCAACGTAAAAAAAATTCCAAACTCTACCATAGCATTCACAGCCCATCCTAACTTCTCATCTCATTTCCACAAGCCCTGTGCTCCACTCCTGGTCAATACTCACTCGTCCTCACAGAGAACTGAATGCCCCGTCTTTGAACTGCCTGTCCTTTAGCCTGAGATGCTTTCTTTTCCCAACGGTAAATGTGGTTTAAAAGTCACCTCTTCCCTGAAGATTTTACTGATGAGTTTCTCAGTCAGCACCTTCAGACAAACCTTTCTCTGCCCTGCAGCATTTTCTTTTGTACTATTGCAAAGCATACATCTCTTTCTTTTCTGGTATTGGAGGACTTCTGTGGTTATCTAATAACATAAAAACAATATTCTTGTGGGAAAATGTGTTTTGAATTCAGAACTATTGGCTTCAGGATGAACTCTGGGAAGACTATCTCCTTGTAACAAGGGGGATCCTTCCATGACTATTCCATACTCTATTTTAATACCCAAGAACACTGTCACCCCCTTCTTCCCTTAGGCAGTTCTAATGTCCAATTATGCTAACTTCATAGAAATACAATTGCAAAACAGCTGGCTGTTAGCAATGATCCTTTTGTGTGAGATATAAAGGGGCCACTAAAGGCTTTTTGTATTTACAATGAGAACTAGAAAGCAGCAGTTCAAAGCCGAATAATGCAAGATGCCTGCAGTTTTCATCTCGACAATTTTGCATAATTATACTGTCTTCTTTCTTAACTACCACAGTGACCGTGGGCCCTTGTAACCATAGCCTTTCCATTTCAACCAAAGACTTGTTAAGAAACAGCCTCATTTCAGCTGTTTTGTTCAATCCCTTCGAGCCAGTACCCAGCTTCTGAGTAACTTTAGGTATCATTCCTTTCACTTTCCCGCCCCCCCGCCGCCCACCCCGTGGATAATGTTCAGTAAGTTTCAACTTACCGTGTTGGAAGAGGAAAGTAGCACTTTTATCAAGTAAGGTCCCAAATTTCAAGTGACTGAAAACTCATTTCAGTCCACCATATATGGTGGAAAAGTCCAGAAGTAGGGCTGTGTGGCAAAGATTAATTGTCCCCTAAAATCCTTTTCTCCCTTCCTTTTATTTTTAAAAGATGTGTAAAATGTACTTATTGTTTTTGGCTGGGCGGTGCAGCTTGAGGGATGTTAGTTCCCCCACCAGGGATTGAACCCAGGCCCTCGGCAGTGAGAGCGTGGAGTCCTAACTGCTGGACTGCCAGGGAATTCCCTCCCCCCCCTTTTTTTTAGCAATGAAACTCCTAAGTTTTACCTGGGCACCATTTCATCCAGCTAGAAATATTTCTCCCAGACTCTCTTACAACTCAGTATGGCCAAATAAGTAACTTTGGCTATTGGAAGTGAATGGAAGTGTTGTGTGTGAACTCCATAGCATATCTTTAAAACAGTGGCTCTCAATGGAGGGGCTATTTCATCCCCCAGACATTTTGCAATGTCTGGGGAGATTTTTGATTATCATAACTTGGGGGGTGATATGGGCCTTAAGTGGGTAGAGGCCAGGGATTCTGCTAAATATCCTACAATGTATAGGACAGCTCTTAACAGTAAAGAATCATCACCTCCAAAATATCAATAGAGTTAAAATTGGTAAATCCTACCTTAAAATAAGCTTCACTCCCTCCACTTTTCATTTCTTTTTTCTTGCAACTGAAACATGGATGATATGGGAGGGCAGTGAACCAGCTTTTACCTTGCCACGTGAAGTCAGTACTCCAGGGGAATAGGACAACAAGGTAGGAAGATCTTGGGTTCCTAAATGACCTCACAGCCCCAAACTGCCTACCAGTCTTGCCCACCCACCCACCTATGGACATGAGGGAGATAAAGAATTTCAAACAACAATTCTATCTTTTGGAGCCTCTTTGTTACAGCAGTTCAATCTGCTCCCTATTTAATACAGAGTCAACAATATCAAGGTCCCAGGTTTACCTGTGTCCCTACTGTTTTCTACAGAGTCCTCTGCAAATTCCACATGGTGGCCTCCCCAAGATATCCTAGGCTTTTCTCTTAAGGATGTAGATGACTGTACCAGCTTCAAGTCTCATATCGTCACCCTATACCATCCAAAGGAAAGAGAATCTACATCAGAATTCCCAGGAAAAGTCCCAAGTTCACTCTGATTGGACAAACATAGATGAAATGTCAACCCTATATTAATCCCTGTGGTGAAGATGATGTGATGAGCTAAGGCTGGCTTAGTCCTGGGTCATGTGCCCATCCCCAGACCAATCAGGAGCACCAGGAATCCTACCTTTGGAGTTGGGGGTCGGTGCAACTCTAGCCTAAGTACAAGGCTAAGAATAGAAGAATATGGTAGTTCCTCAAACAGGAATTAGAAGGCCCTTACCAAGAATGCTGGGAATAGAAGTTGGGAGGCAACCAACAAATGTTTATCGTTTCTCAACCTAGGGTCTTGAGGATTCCATCTCTGTCTAAACTTGAAAGTGTGCATACACTTATTTTCAGAGAGACATTCCTTTCCACTTGAGATCAAATTCCTAGGAATGAGCCATTAAGCGCTTGTAAAAAGTGGTCCATGACATGAAACTTATTTTTTTTCCTAGAGGAATGCAGAAAAGTATATGTTTGTATATCTTACAGTAGACAGATAAATCTAATTATCATTGAATTAAACTGCCATATCAGTATTACAAAAAAAAAAGTGGTCTAGCAGTAGCAGAGACAGCAGAGTTAAAACATGGCAGATTTAGGATTTAGAGTTTCCTTGCCAACTGCAGCTTTTTCTTGTACACTGACGGAGTATTTCATCAGTAAGCCAATCATTAAACAGTATACAAATAAATAGTAATAGGGTTCACAGAGCAGACAATTTCCATTTCCATCACTGGCAGTTACAACACATTTACTTGACGGGGGTCTTTATAAATAATTTACAAGTACTTAGAGAAGACTACATTGAAGAACTTATGTGTCTTTATAGTTTAAAATGCTCCCTGTAATGTTATAGTAAGGATGCAGCATTAAAAATATATTCCGGGAAAATTTTCCTCTGAGCCCACAATTTAAAAATGAATTTACATTAGTTAAGTTCAGTGATTGCTAGAAGAAAACAACATGACATAAGTGACTGCCACAGAGAAAAGCAACCTCATTGTAGTGAGACATTGTAAAATAGCAAAGGCTGATTTAGCTCATTAATGGCGGCAGAGTGCTTTGATGAGACAAATACATAAGCACAAAATGCTATTGTTATGAATTAAGTGGAAAGCATTTTTGGTCGTGGTAGAGGAAGCCACTGAATTCCAACAGTCATTTTTGTTGTTGCCAAAGTGGACTGTACGTGACCGCCAGCCTCTTGACTAAAAGTGTGGGAATGCATGAACAAAACCTATGGAGTAGGACTACAGCCAAAAAAGATTTTCCAGATGTGGTGCGTTTATGGGCAAGTAAAAGAACAGTGTGAGGGTTTGAGCTCCACCCTTGGTAGAGGAAGGGGTTCACTGTGTTTGCAAAACCCAAATCTTTCCTTTTCAGTATTGAAGGTGAAATTCTTCATCTGTAATTCAACCCTCGTCTTCCTGAACTTTGGAAAATCTTTTGGGAAGGGCAAACGCATGAGACTAGGAACGGTAGTAATTATGTTTGATTCTTTCTGGATGACTACAGAGGGTTTCATGGAATGACCATGTATAAACTCTTTGTATGAGCTGATTGGAAAAACAAAAACAGTCAAAGGATTCAGCAAAGCAAACAAAATTGCAAACAGCAAATTTGACTTTTTTCTTTTTTTTTTTTTTTGGACATTTGGGCTTAGCCTCTTATTTATGCCAGATGAAAGATCACTAGTAAGATCCTTTCTTCCTTTCTTTCTTTCCCTTTCTTTCTTCTTTCCTCCTTTTTTTTTTTTTTTTTTTTTTTTACAATTATTAGACATTTCTACTTGATGAGATAACATTGGTAACTGGAAAACATTGCTGGGATTTTTAAGCACATGTAATATGGCAATAAATGGTTGCTACTCCTTATCCATATAGAGAAGGTTTCCAGGCAATTCAGCCTGAGTTCAAAACAAAAACAATGTGAGAATAGCGGTGCTCTTACACTTAATATGACTGAACAGGGTTAGTGCTCAGTGGTGGGGTTACTTCAGCTTCACCCAGTTCTCAGATTGGTTCAGCCAGAATGGATTTCACTCTCATTAACTCCCTATTCCTTGCATGTACTTGCTTTAAAATATCTATGTGTCTTCTAGACATTTTGCAGTCCAAATATTAGAAAGTTTATGGACTGAGCCTGTCTTAGGATAATGGAGGGAGAGATTTGGAAATGTTTCCATAGAGAGTGGAGGAATCTCTCTCCATGTCCTCACTTTGAATTGCTCCTAGAACTTGTCAAGTGCCTGGGTCTGTCTCCTAGGGAGTAGGGGAATGGCCCCTACATTTTCTTTGCTGGAAATGTCTCACTGCTTCTTTCTCTGCTTGAAAAAGGAGATGAATTCATGATCTCAGGAAGGTTTCTTTTTCCTTGCTGTCCCCCTCCTGCCTTTAAGTGACATTGTTAAGCATGCCGACCTGGAATAGGATGAACAAAGTGGCTTTCATTTTCTTCTAAAAAGGAGATAATAGTTTTTAAGACTCATGATATTGCTGATAACTCATACTTTCCACCTTTGGTTTGAGATTTTACAGTATGAATAATGCATGCCCTATTTTAAAAAGATACAAAACTTTGAACACCATGGTTGGCTTGTTATTAAGTTTCTTTATGTAAATGTTGATTTCCTTTATCCTTCTAGAGAGGTATTTTATTTTGGTTCATTGATGGCCAAATATGGTGCTATTTTATAAAGCTGTGAAACTCTGTTCGAAATCAGCTGGTGCTCTGCATGTCAAGAAGATAAGTAGCTTTGCAAGAGAGATCAACTTCTACCTTGGTAACCTGGTTTTCTTACAATATTGTAAGGAGAAAATAAAAATAAACTATGACTTCAATATTATACTGCATATAAGAAAATGACAAGGAGTAATATAATTCTGTGGTGATTTTACTGCTTTTTATGCAGCAAATTTGTGATTAAAGTCAATCACAGCATATCAGTATTTCAGATCTCAGTAAAAACTTACAATAATGTTATTGTACATACTGATTTCTATGGAATTGACATCACCTAAGATTCTTCATCCCTAAATCTGGGAGAAGTGAGAGTTGGGGTGTTAGAGTTAGTCAAATTCTTTATATAGAATATTTGGTTTCTATGGATCAGTTTAATTCTTTGCAAGATTCCAGAGCCACACACTAAATAGCCACGGAGATGGCCCAGAAGTATAAATGTTAGGGCTGCTCTTATTTTCCCCACATTTTCCATTTTCTTGAATCATGGATATTCTACAGGCTGACATCTTTCACTTTGATGACTTTTGGTTTAATATAACTTAAGTGGTTATTCCATTTTTCTTGATATTATTCCTTAGTTCTGTGGTACAGAATTCACTCATTTTTTCATCCATTCATTTATTCATTCACCTGCTCAGTCTCTCATTTACTGAGTGCCTATTATGTGCCAGGCATTTATCTTTTAGCCAGTGTCCCGTTCAATCCTGTACCCTCATGCTTGACACAGAGTCTGGCACATGGTAGAATCCAGTAAATATTTGCTAAATGATCGCATCAGTCAGTGAGGTATAAATATCTGGTGAGCAAACTCTTAGGGAAGAGAGTGAGGGGTTACAGAAAACTATAGAACCCAGTTTGTTCTTCAAAGAGCTCACATTTGGTTGGGAGGAGAAGACAGAAATTCCTGAAAAGTTACGTTTAAATCAACTCACACCTTTTGTAGTAGGAAAGATAGCGTAAGACAGTGTGTGTTTTCTTGCTAAATGATTTGTACGGCAATGACTGTGAGAGGAATCTGGGGCAGATGGACACCCTTCACTCGGTTGGAAATGCTTCGTTTGAATTCAAGGCTCTACACTTAGGGAGTCCAAATGAATGTCACAAAGAGAGAAGTAACCTTTTGCTAGTTCTAAACATCACCAGCTCTTATGTCCTCTTTTCATTCCACCTCCACATATAGATGTACAATTTCACAAAACACCATACAGTGATACTTGGATGGTGTTTTTGCTTGTGTAGAGAAGGAAAGAGGTCACTAGATGGATTGCCTTTCTTTGAACTTGTTTTTTTCCCTTGGCCTTTTCCAGCCTTCCTGAGCATAATGGAATTTCATGGTTACCATAAAGTGATTTTCATAAATAGGCAACCCATACATCTTAAGACAGTTTAAATGAAATGGAATTTTGTGTGATATGCAGGATTTTATAAATAATAGGATACATAGATACCTGCCTGTAACATTTGCAGGGCCCGGGTTAAAACTGCAAATGCAAGTCCATATACCATGTGTCTAAATTGTTAAACGTTATAAACTAAAACACAAACTGTTAAAATATGTAGTTTCTATTCTCATATCTTAACAAATAAGCATTCATAATAACCAGGAAATCCAGCTTTAAATCAAGAGTTCTCAGACTCCTTGGGGTTCAGCAATGGAAACGGCCCCCTTTTTCTCCTCGCTAAACTCCCACACACACCATAAGAAGTTTCACATACACCTATGGGGACGCCCCAGCCTGCATGTCCCCCAAAACTGCTCTTTAGCCATCCCTCAGCCGTGGGGCATGCACTTGCCTTCAGGTGGTCATAATTGGGGGGAAAAAATCTTCAAAGACCTCGTGAATAAACTTGAGCTCATTTTGGCAGGGAACATTAGATGTCAGGTACCCAGAGCCCGGTCTAGAATGGAGAGTTGGGTGCAGCCCCTAGATGAACATTCTCTGTTCTGTTGGTCTTGAGGATTCTTCATCCCCTGGAAGTGCAGATAGAGGAGGACCACAGTAGGCTCTCTAAACTCTGGGTTCCAGGGCACGGTCCCTTCTCGCCCACATCTAAGGCCTGTACTGCATATTCTTTCCGATTAAAAAAAAATTCTTAACAGGCACTTTATTTTTCACTCTTTGTATTTTATCTCACTTATTCTTCGTGGCCACCCCGAGAGAGAGGTTTCATTACCTCCATTTTAAAGCTGAGGGACCTGAGACTAAGTGATGGGTCCGTGGTCAGACAGTTAATATCAGTGATCATAGAAACCCTGCGACTTTGAACATTCATCCTAATCTAACATTCAGAAACTTGATCAGTTTTAGACTCTATACATTGTACAAGGAAGGATGATTAAAACGTGATATAACTCCTTACATGGTTTTCAAGCCAGTAATTATACTGTAAGTTTAATGTTCACATTTCTTAACTAGACTAACAGACCCTGAATGATCTGGCTCATACCTACCTCTTCAGTTTCATCTCTCAGGATACTCCCCCTGCCGCTCCGGCCCTTTCAGCACCTTGAATACACTGTGTTTCATCCCTCTTTGGGGCCACGTGCCTGAAATGCCTCCTCTTCATGCCCCTACCCTATACCTCTGTAATTAAGCTCAGCTCTATATCATTTCTTCGTGGAAACTTTTTGACTCTCCATTTTAAAGCAGCTTCTCTTTTTATAATCTTCATTAAGGATGACTATCAATCACTAAAAGGATGGCAAATGGGACTTGGTGAAAACAGCCCATTTACCCAACAACCCTTTCCCCAAGTTTCTCATCAGAAACACTCTAACAGGTGCTGCTCCGGATTGAATAGCACTTGACAGAAATGACCAGCTGGAATAATTGCAGTGAGTTAATCTCATGATTTGCGTCAGATCACTAGCAATGTAGGACATGAGTTTTCTTAGAGCGGAGGGAATAAAGTCATGAACTCTTTTTGGAGAAAAGCTATTCCATATCATCCTTCAGAAGATTTTGCCTTGTTTGTAAAGCAAGTTTATCTAGCAAAAGGCCATGAAATATGTTTTTTCCCTTGAATAACCACCTGTGGTATGGATGAGGTTAGAACATTCTGTTCTCATTCTTCCCAGTTTAGCATCAGGGTGGGAAGGATGACGAGTGTTAAACGTTAAAAACTGTCACCTCTAGGAGTGAAGATTAGACACAAAGCAAATATTCTAATGCAAGTTCATGATTCGCCTTGAAAGGCCATCCCAGAGAACGCAGAGTGAATTAATTTAGTGGCATTGTTGGGCAGAGTCAGAGGTCTGATTCTGAATCTTTTTGGAAATATTCTGGATGATTTGGATGCAAGCCTAGGTTCAAAAGGGTTAATTCTTACCAAGCAGTGCTGGACGTGCAGATACTTCAAACAACTCACAACTTGATACTTCATCTGAAAGCCATTTTAAAGGGACAGTTAAATATCTTTATTGAATAAATGAATAAGAGGGCAGACGTTATGTTCTAAGACCATTTACGGTCTCTGAATTAAATAGAAAATCTCTCTGTGTTTTTAATGCTTCTTTTAGGACATGGCATAAATGAGTCAAAGGCCATATACCAATGAGCAATGTTAATGCTTTTTCGGTAAAACCGTTCCTAACAACTCTGTTAGATGGAGAGAAGTCAACATTTTACAGGATCAATTTGAATAATATAGTGCTAGATTTTAGGAGTTAAAATTTAGCTAAGGAATTATTAATTAAACTATCAGTGTATTTCCCTTTCAAAAATATTGAATGAGAAAGAGTTGTATTTAGTCAAATGGAAGAAAATTTTCTTACACTGGCATTTTCAACATGGCAGTCAGAACAGTCCAAAGAATTTAATTAGGTAACTAATATGAATTTGATATTTGCCCTCAGTTCAGAGTGATGCAATTTCAGGCATAAGGACAGGTCTACAGTACAAAAATTGAAAATAGGGCCTGAATGAGTTAACTGACCTTGACTCAAGATCCTCTCTGAAAACAGACTTACTGCATATTGCTTAAAAAAAGGAGATTCCTACATAATCTTGCTGAACATGAGCAGATGAAAACTGAGTTGGAATGTAAAAAGGTTTTGGAAGTTCTTGGAGGGCAAATTATACGATGAGTCAGGTTTATTGAACATTTATTATGTGTCCAATGCTTTGCAAGATGATCTGAGAAGATGGTGGGAAATATGGACACATTGTTATTACCTTGGAGGAAGCTACAATGAGTGAGTTTTCACCTGAAAACCTAAGAACAAATATTAAATTTGGAAATTTAGGTCTATTGGTCCTATTTTGGGTAATGCTTGGTTTATGTTGTTTTTTCCTGTGTCTTTGATCGTAATAAAGGTTTAATATTTATCACTGGAATTTTTTTTTTTATGTGGACCATTTTTAAAGTCTTTATTGAATTTGTTACAATATTGCGTCTGTTGTACATTTTGCTTTTTTGGCCTTGAGGCATGTGGGATCTTAGCTCCCTGACCAGGGATTGAACCCACAACCCCTGCATTGGAAGGCGAAGTCTTAACCACTGGACCGCCAGGGAAGTCCCAATCACTGGAATTTTTTAAGGTCCACATTAAAGTAGTACCAAAAATTTCTCCAAAAAAAAAAAGGCAGGTGAAGCATTAATGGATAGTACAATGATAATGATTAATGAAAAGCATTTAAACTTAAAAACTTAAAAAGTCCAATCTGCCTCTAATCACAAACACTAGTTTCACAGAAAAATGGGAGACCAAATAGAGTTAGAATGTAGACTTTGTGGCATAATTCTGAGGAAATCAAAATAGCAGCTATAAGTTTATTTGGGAACTATTAACAGTCAATCAATTGGTTTGTAAAAATCAATCCTCACCAATCACCTGTCAACCACACTCCAGCACCCCTAGAAAATCCTCAAAAAACAGAGCCTGAGCAAGAAAAAGAAACTGGGCAAATGGAAACTATGTTAACACTGATGAGAAATCAATACAACCATGGCCATGCATTTCAAATTGTAGGAAGAGAGATGTCTATATGCTTATTCCTGCTGCTGTTTTTACCGCCTTCTTTGCTCTTAAAGTGCTTAAGGACAACTGCCATTCCACAAAAATGTAAATCCTAATTATGGACAAATCTACACCAAACACACACACACACACACGCACACACACATAATACATCACATCTACGGCATTCGTTTGTAAAGGCACTTCCAGGGAACAAGCATCATTCCTTTGTAAGGCTCTCTCTGTGGTTATTTGTTTTCTGGCAATGCAGAAATTCCTCTAAATAGGTCATCGTAATACTGATAATCATCTCCAAGGTAACCAGCTTTCAAGGCAACTGGCTGAGAATTACATTTCTGGGTGGGGGAAATTACATTAGAGACACGGTAGTGACACAAGAAGATGCAATCTAGTGCCGTTCAAATTGCCTTTATCAAATATTCTCAAAGCATTTATCAAATATTCTCTTCATAATCTGAATTAAGTATGATTTATTTGGGAGACATTTGTAGGTAATGCTCAGTCTCTTACTGTACACAATAAAAGGCACAAGTGTTTGGTTATTTCTTTGACTGTGTAGGTTCAGCAAATAGGTCTAGGTACTTGGGGTTTCTCATGCTAACCCAGAGCCCATATCTTAGCAGAAGTCTAGAGATAGGTATTTATTCTCACTTCCTGCCTCTTGCCTGTTACTAACTGTGTAGGCGTTTGACATACTCAGAAGAGAGATTGGATTCTTATGGGATTGTGCAAGAAAAATCTTGAGCATAAGGTATCACGAAATTGAAGAGCTCTTCTGACAAATGTGTTTCCTAGATATGAAGGAATCCATTTTTTAGTGTCCAGGGATAAGAATAACCAACTTCTTAGAAGTGCTCTCAAGTTTAAGTCCTTGAAATGTATTTTAGCCGAGAGGAGCTGGCACACAACCCAACCAAACCACTTCAGCTTGATTTCTTTTTTTAAATCTGAGTCTTAAAGTATTCAATACTTGAATAATTACGAGGAAGGAGCTATTCATGGTAATTTTATATTTGCAGACCACAGATAGGATATTTAGTTAAGAGTTAAAAGAACAAGTTGAACCATCCAGCTGAAGGTGATAGAGTGAAAACAGGTCATAGAATCTTCCCTTTTTCTCTCACAACTAAAAAAGTGAACGCCAACCCCAAGAAACACTAGCTCTCTCCTTCCAAACAATAAACCAGCTACCAAATTAAGGCAAGGAGTGCCCCTTACTATTATGGACACCGAAACAAAACAAAACATGGGCATGTACACATGCATGCAAAATGCAGGCCAGGGAAAGAGAAGATTCTGGAGTGACACAGTGTAGCTCCTAACCTTGACCTTCCTCCCTGCCCCTCTGAAGCTTCACTGGCGAATTTGATGAATCTTAAGCCTT
Organism: Eubalaena glacialis; assembly: GCF_028564815.1. Lineage (NCBI taxonomy): Eukaryota > Metazoa > Chordata > Mammalia > Artiodactyla > Balaenidae > Eubalaena > Eubalaena glacialis. Next base: position 40,194,153 of record NC_083726.1, read on the forward strand.
CATTATTGCCCTCAAATCTACAGAAAATTGAACTGAATGACTATCCTTATTTTTTTTCTCTCTTTTGACTGAGGGGTGGTGGAATGGCCATTAGGCAGAAGTGGGCAGCTTCTTTTGGATACCATGTTGTATCAGTCAAGATACCACATTGAATATAAACTCACAAGAAAGGGGATTTTTGTCTCATTTTTTTCCAGTGCCTAGATTAGAATAGTGCCTAGTAGAGAATAGGTACTCAACAAAAATGTGTTGAATGATTGTGGGAAAAAAAATCCCAGAGTGTCCCCCTTCAGGGTGGATATGAATCCTGATTGTAGGGAGGGGTTAAAACTTAGTTCAAAACGCCTATCAAATCCCAGAGAGAGCAGAATCCAGGAGTTCTAATTCACACAGATGTCACACAGTCTTCCCCTCCAGTCCCCACAGGAAAGTGGGTGGTATTCAATACCAAGTTCTCAAACCATAGCTCAGTGTGGAAACAAGTCAGAGTCAATGAAAATGGAGTCAAGGAGAAGTCACGTACACTTGGTCAGAACAAAGAGAAGGTCTGGATAGAACAAGGTTGGGGGGAACAAAACAGAGACAAATATCCAAACACGCTAAGGCAACGTTCCCAAATAAAAACAAACGAAACCAACCAACCCTTAAAAGAAAGGAACATGGCATGCAGAGGAATGATAAAACCCTCACTCTTAAAGAAAACATAATCCAAAGCACAAAACAAAATTCCTCAGAAGTGCTTTGTACTATGAATCAAGTTAATGAGAACGTGCACTCAGAAAAATATGAGCTCAATGATGAGATGAGAGAACAACAGGAAGGTTACAGAATTAAAGAAGGTTGAGGACAAAAACAATATTATAGAACAATAAGTAAAGGTGACATGGCAAGGAATGAAATAAACATGGCTGCAAATAAAATTACTGACCTAGAAGAAAGGCTTGTGAATACAAGAGGAGCAAAGGAATTAGAAGGTAATAGATTGGAGTTCCAAAGCACTTAACATAATTGAGGATCCCTGAAGAAGAGGATCCAATAAATAGAACAGGAAAAGTATTTGCAAATATCATACAAGGAAGTATCACTAAAGACAAAGAAGCCTACAGATTGAAAGAGTATACCATGTTCTAGGACATATTGATAACAGAATGCTCAACACTACAAACATATCCCTGACTGAATAATTGAAGTTCGAGAATACAGACATTCCTTAGGCACTGAAGCAGAAAAAAAGTCACAGACAAGGAAGCAAAAATTAGGCTGCCCTCAAATATCTCCACAATAACATTCAACACAGAAGCAATGTGTATGCCAACCAACATGTCAAGACAGATGTTCTATCATGAAAGAATTTCAGTCAAGGATAACATATAATTGGGTCTTGTGAATTTCTGGTTTCAGTGATTCGGGGTGATGGTGTAGCCAACCTTAGAATATCTATCCTCGCATTTTCCGAAGTGTGTCTTCTGAACTCTAATCCTGTCAGGTGTTTCATGGAAAAGGGAACTGTGGTCAAACCACTTAGAAACACAGAATCGCTGTAAGTCGTGCCTTATAGATTTATAATACATATCAGCAAATAACTGACTCTAAGAAACTTTTGCATTAGAGAAACTTGATTTTCCTGTAGAAAACATTCTTCAACCCAACATTTTTACTGACATAAATTGTACTCCCCAGAACACCTATTAACATTTTGCTAAAAGAGTATTTGATAGATTCCATTTGGAGAAACTTTGATCTATGATAATGGAGGGGGAGAAGATTTAATAGCTCAAAACAGTGGTCAATCCAAAAGCAAATCATGGGCTTCCCTGGTGGCGCAGTGGTTGAGAATCTGCCTGCCAATGCAGGGGACACGGGTTTGAGCCCTGGTCTGGGGAGATCCCACATGCCGCGGAGCGACTACGCCCGTGAGCCACAACTACTGAGCCTGCGTGTCTGGAGCCTGTGCTCCGCAACAAGAGAGGCTGCGATAGTGAGAGGCCCGCACATCGTGATGAAGAGTGGCCCCCGCTTGCCACAACTAGAGAAAGCCCTCGCACAGAAACAAAGACCCAACACAGCCAAAAATAAATAATAAATAAATAATAAATAAATTTAAAAAAATCTATTAAAAAAAAAAAGCAAATCATATTTATTTGCCTAATTTCCCCCTTAAGGACAGTAATACAATTTTATCATTCATTCATTCAGTCATTTTAAAGTACTGAAATCTAAAAATCCAGTTCTAGGAAGGAAAAAGTACTCCCAGCAGAGGGGTGACAGTAGGACCACTTTGAAAGTACTAACAATAAACTCTCCTCTAAAGCAGCCATTTTCAATCTTTAAGCACAGCTCAATTTCACATCTGCTTTGTTGAAAGGATTGCATCTTTGTAGGCTGCATTCCCACTATGGAGCTCTGGACATGGAGAGACTTCAGCTCAGTATAAATGAGAGAAATTCAAGGAGGTGTATTGAAACTGAACACTCTTTTTCTTCCTTAGGGAACCAGCAACAATGTAACTAAGAAAGCAAAGGAGTAAATAGCTTCTATTCCAGAAGAAAAACAAAGCTTTGCAATACTTTTCCCTACTTCTCAGCAATTTTCCAATTTACATAAACGGTTTCTGACAGTGTGCAGTGCCTTCTAATTAGGCTACATACCACTGCTTCAGAACTGTGGAAGACTTTGCTGTCCACTCACATCCTCTCTTAATGCTACTTTGAACTGGAACGAGTATTTTAATTCAAGACTGACTTGTCTCTATTTCCCTCCCATCCTGTCAGGAGACAGATATGTGCCAGGAATGTGGAGTGAAAAGTGGGAGGGAGCTTTCAGCTTTCAGATGGTGTTATATTTGTCAGTGTAAGATATCTCCCGGGAGCTGATGGAGGTAAGAAAGCGGGTTGAGGAGTAACTAACTTAGAGAAGGTTGAAGGATTTCAAGGAGTGAAGGAAGGGACCCATTAACTGTAATGCGGCAGAAACAGCAGGAATCACCAGGATATGCTGCCCCCTGCAGGATTTTTTGGTAAAAACACACCAGTTAAAATTGACTACTTAGACTTTAAACAATATCAGTGTTGACAGCATGTGAGCAATAGAAATGCTCATATTCTTCTGGTAGGGTGTTATTTGGTAATGTTTAGAAAAGCTGAAGATGTACATTCCTTACATCCCAGAAATCTCACTCTTACATAAACATCCTAGAGATACTCCCCCATGTTTGGATAAGGAGACATGTATAGGAGTGTCCCCTGTTGTGCTGTTTGTGACAGCAAGAAATTGGAAACAACCCAAATATTCATCAACAGAAAAATGTAAACCTCAGTTGGGGTATATTCCTACCATGAAATGCTATACAGTAATTTAAAAGTAACAAGTTCACATTAACCAACATGGATTCATCTCAAGAATATAATTTGGAGAGACACATTCCTGCATAAGGATACATAATATGATACCACTTGTACATATAAAGTTTGAAAACACATAAAATACACAGAGTACAATATCATTTATATAACTGAAAACATGCAGAAACAAAACTGTATGTGTAATAAAAACATACTTAGGAATAATGAACATAAAACTTGAAACTAGGCTGAGAATCACAAACAGCAAATTTAAGATAACAGTTACCTCTGAGGACAGAAAGGGAGAAAAAGGATAGGAAAGGGTACCCAAGGTATTGTGATTAGATGTGCTAGGTTTTGTTTCTTTTGTGTACTGGGTACATGAGTATTCATTATATTATACTTAATATCGTAAGGCCTGAAATATTTCATTAAAAAAAAATTGAGGGTCATACAGAGTGAAGTCAGTCAGAAAGAGAAAAACAAATACTGTATGCTAACTCATACATATGGAATCTAAAAAAAAAAAAAAGTTCTAAAGAACCTAGGGGCAGGACAGGAATAAAGACGCAGACGTAGAGAATGGACTTGAGGACACGGGAAGGGGGAAGGGTAAGCTGGGACGAAGTGAGAGAGTGGCATGGACATATATACACTACCAAATGTAAAATAGATAGCTAGTGGGAAGCAGCCACATAGCACAGGGAGGTCAGCTCGGTGCTTTGTGCCCACCTAGAGGGGTGGGATAGGGAGGGTGGGAGGGAGGCGCAAGAGGGAGGAGATATGGGGATATATGGGGATATATGTATATGTATAGCTGATTCACTTTGTTATACAGCAGAAACTAACACACCATTGTAAAGCAATTATACTCCAATAAAGATGTTAAAAAAAAAAAAAATTGAGGAGCTCTGATCCTGATTCAACTAAAATGTCTGAAGCCCCTGCCGTGAGGGCCCTTTCACATTTGGTAGCACGATCGCCAACACTGGAGGACTCTGTGCTTGTGAATATAGCCAAATCCCACCATCTTGAAACTCCCGCATGGTGCCTTCAGATGCAACCAGTGTGACCCCACCTGACTTGCCTGTCAATCAAGTTCCCATCTGACCTCCTACCAGATGCCATGAGCTCACCTCCATGACTGATGGGTTTGTGCAGAGAGGGTGCAGGTGGAAAAGAAGGGAGGCAATGTAGGTTATTAAGACTTAGAAAAAAGGGAATTTGGAACTTTCTGTTCCAAATTTTTTTTTTTTTTAACATTTATTTATTTCTTTGGCTGCACCAGGTCTTAGTTGCCAGCACTCAGGATCTTTGTTGAGGCATGTAGGATCTTTTTATAGTTGTGGCATGTGGGATCTAGTTCCCTGACCAGGGATCAAACCCGGGCCCCCTGCATTGGGAGCGCAGAGTCTTAGCCACTGGACTACCAGGGAAGTCCCTGTTCCAAATTTGTTCAAATTCTGTTCCAGATTTGAATCCAAATGAATTCAGCTTCCTTCTTTCAAGGGCTCACATTCTCTCTCAATTTACCAATTTCTTAATGGAAACTGAGTGATGCGGGGGCAGATAAAGAAATTCTCATTTGTAACATCATGAGTGCCTGCTGCATGAGGAAGGAGGTAAACCGTCTTGGATTGGTTTTATTTGGCCTACAATGGACAAGACTCACAAGCCAGTTAGTTGGGTGCTTAAGCTGAGGCTAGGCGTTCAATTTTGAGGCCCCTGTGGGGCACTTCAAGCGTCCAATGTGGTGACACCCTCTACCAGTGGCTGTCAACACTGGCTTCACATTATAATCACCTGGAGGGTTTTAAAAACTACTGACTCCTTGGGCCCAGCCCCAGAGATTCTGAATTAGTTGGTCTGGGGTGGGGCCTTTGGTGTTCACATTTTATAACTATCGCTTCCCAGGTGATTCTTACACACCTTCAACATTGAGAACCACTGTGCTGCAGCTGTTATCTTTGTGGTCCTTAGAGACCACTGACCAACTTTCGGGACCATTGGTTACCATGGTTGGGATGGTCACTGCTGGCCTAGCCTTTCCTCTTTGTGACATGATGGAAGAAACCTTGGGCAGATGCTGTTTGTTTCTACTGATTCTCTATCCACTAAGACCTGCAAACGTCTTTAATGGGCTGCTCCTTGCCCAGATGCTCTGCTGGAGATTATTCATTGGGTCTTGGCTTTCCTTCATTCTTTTGTGCAAGGCCAAGCGTCTGGAGACAGGTGGGGCTGTGCTGTGCAGCAGAGGTGGGGGGGGGGGACTGGGGTGGGGAAGTCAGCCTCGAGGCCACAGAGATAATCAGCTTGTTGTACTGTCTAGCAGGTCTGGGCTCTTCAAACTCCTAGCCAGCCTCCTAGCCTAGACTTCCATGCTGGTTAAACGAATAGGAATCAAATAGTTCTAGGCCTTTCCTTCCCCACCCCACCCCCATCCCTACTGGAGACAGTGGTAGCAACATTTCAAAAAAAAAACAAACATGATTTTGAGACCTGAGTATTTAGTTTAACCCTCCAATCCAGCAAAGACATCTTTAACAACACCGTGTCAGATGGTCATCCAGGCACTTTAAAAATCTTGCTAATTTCTGTTAAAAATCCCTTTATGAAATGCCTGCACATTCCGCCTCAATGTGAGTGTGGGGAATACAAGGAGGCAGCAGTCACAGTTCCAGCCCTAGGTGATCCACAGGTGGCGAGAGGAGCAGACACGTAACCAAGTAATTACAATAGTGTGAGCCACGGAAGGGCATCCGTGCACCTTCTATACCCAGGATATAAAATGAGGACAGAGGAAGCTTTGTGCAGACCAGCTTTGGAGGGGAGGAGTTTTTCCGCAGAGGGAGGGATGACAGTAATGTTTTAGAGCCTTGTTGTCAGCATGGGTTTTGACCAGCCTCAGCATTACCTGGTAATGCTGATGAACTTGATAAAAATGCAGAACCTCAGGCCCCATCCTAGACCTGCAGAAGCAGAATCTTATTTAACAAGATCGCCAGGAGATTCACGTGGGCAGGAAGGCCTGAGAAGCCCCGTTTTAGAGGACGAAATACGGGTTCTCCAGGTTGGAGGCTGGAGGATGACCGTCCAGGGAGAGGAACAACACCCACAAAGCCTCCACGTGTGAAACGGTGCGGGGCTGTTTCAGCTTGAGCAGGGGGTAAACGAGGAGCCAGTGGTGGCATCTGGAAGGCAGGCCTGAGCCTGGTCACAAGGGGCTTGTGGAGCTTTCCAAGGAATTTGGATTTCTCCATGAAGGTGGTGAGAAGCTAATTGAAGCCAATTAAAGATTTTAAGCAGGAGAGTGGCACAGCGAGATTTTTGCTTTAGGAAGACGCCACTGGCAGGAGTGGGGAGGATAGAAGGAGGGTCAGGGCAGGAGCCCAGGGCCCCCGGCTTTGGGAGGCTGTTGCCATCACAGAGAAGTGGTGAGACCCGAACCCAGGCAGCCCTGGGGTTGGGGGAAGGTGGAGGTGGAGACGGGGGATTATCCAGGAGGTCTGAGCAACAGAACTTACTACTATGTGACAATTCCCGTTTCCTTGAAAAGCCTTTTAGAAATACGTGGTATGTCATTGGAAGAAGAACCAACACATAAACGAACCCCAAACCCAAACTCTCAAATATCTGACCCTAAATAACAGTAAAATTCAAGAAAACATGATTAGGAGGAAAACACAGGTATCCATGACAAACTGTAGAAGCAGGAAAGACTGAATGACAAAAAGATACATGTACCGCAATGTTAATTGCAGCTCTATTTACAATAGCCAGGACATGGAAGCAACCTAAGTGTCCATCGACAGATGAATGGATAAAGAAGATGTGGCACATATATACAATGGAATATTACTCAGCCATAAAAAGAAACGAAATTGAGTTATTTGTAGCGAGGTAGATGGACCTAGAATCTGTCATACAGAGTGAAGTAAGTCAGAAAGAGAAAAACAAATACTGTATGCTAACGCACATATATGGAATCTAAAAAAAACCAGTACTGATGAACCTAATGGAAGGGCAGGAATAAAGACGCAGACGTAGAGAACGGACTGGAGGACACAGTGGGGGAAAGGGAAGCTGGGACGAAGTGAGAGAGTAGCAATGACATACATACACTACCAAACGTGAAATGGATGGCTAGTGGGAAGCAGCTGCATAGCACAGCCAGATCAGCTCGGTGCTCTGTGACCACCTAGAGGGGTGGGATAGGGAGGGTGGGAGGGAGTCGCAAGAGGGAGGAGATATGGGGATATATGTATACGTATAGCTGATTCACTTTGTTATACAGCAGCAACTCACACACCATTGTAAAGCAATTATACTCCAATAAAGATGTTAAAAAAAAAGACTGAATGAAAATGTGTTCCATTGTTCTCGTGCTGCCTCAAATTGTACTACAGACACTTTGGATGACTGATAATTGATACAGGCTTTACATTTTAGATTAAGTTAAAAATATATTGCTGTTGTACAGTTTCGCAGGAAACGAAGCACAGAAAGAGTACGTACACACACGTATATGTATATCTTCTGATTTTTGTTGTGTTTTTGCTGTTTGTGACTACTAAGTCATAAGCATGGTTTCCTTACTGGCCAACAGAGGGGCTGTTCCTTCCGTATCTCGCTGAAGGTGTAATCATTTTCTGGAGCATATTGTACCTTTTCTCCCTCCTTTCTTCATCAACAGCACATGTGTAAAAGAATTTGTTAGTCCCAAACTTTTCTTTAAGAGCAGAAATAAATTTCCAATTGTTTGTTGTTTGAAATATTAACGTGGCTGATTGTTTTTTACTCATTCTCTTAGCAAAAATAAATTGGACTCAGTCTTTTTCCTTCCATTTTTACATTTAATCAATAACATAAATGATGTATGAGAAGTCTTAGTATATAATTAGCTGCATTTTAAAAAGATACTTGAGAAAATGTGAAACTGAATTACCAATGCTATCATTTTTCTATCATTCATATGTTTATGTTTGAAAATGTGATTATCTCTTATTTTATCACAAAACCATGCATATAAACCCCCAAGTCTACTTAGAAGAGGATTTATATACATAAACATCAAATGGTAATGAAGATGAAGCTGTATGTTTCTGAGAAGTATTTGAACATGAGAGAGGAAAATAGCAAAAGTGCTGAACTTCTTGTCTTTGCCATTCAGCCTTGATGCTGAATCCTCTTCAAGGGGCTTTCGGGCAAATATCTACCAAACCTTTTCTTTCAGGAGGCCAAAGTGGTCGTAGGACTGTCTCACAGTTCCTTCTTCAATTTCTTGACCTTGCCTCCCTGCCTTGTTTCTTTCTGTCTGCCTTCCTGACAGCTCAGACTTAGCCTTCACAGCTCCCTCCCTCTTATTAGTTTGCTTTCTCAGTAGAATTTTCCCTAGGTTTGGAATGAAAATCCTTTAATAGGTATTTACACTCCAGAAAGCGAAAACAAAAATGATTCTTAATGTAGGCGGCACCATACCACTCCAGTTTAGCTGCACTACTCAGGCAAACTGCCTGGGGATCCCAAAAGCTCAGAGAAACTTGAACTTGCATGCATGGCTGGGATCCTGATTGCAAATAGGTAGGTTGATCTTGAATCCGAAGCTTGCATAACTGGTTCTGTGGCAGCTTAGCTCAGCACTTTCTCCAAGGAAATCCTAAAATATACAGATTGTCTCTCCCATTGACTGTAAATTGGAAAAACCTCTGGGGAGAGCAGTTTGGCAACATTTTATGGCAACATTTTATCAACGTTTAAAATGCACATTCCCTTCCACTCAGGGATTCTGCTTGGAGGTTTTTATGCTCTAAATTCCCTTTCCTAAGAATGCAAAGGTACATGTAAAAAGAGATTCAAAAAGTATTGCTTATGAAGGCAAAATCACTACATACAATCTCTATATATCTACCACTAGAGTATGATTTAAAAATTATGGTCCATTCACGCAGTGAAATGGTAGGCAACTGTTCTGTGCTCTCATGCAGAGATGCCTAAGTGGTAAAGCCAAGGAATTTCTTGGTGGTGCTTTACTGTTCCTTACTTTCTAGTACGCACCTTTCTTTGATACTGACAATTGATATTACATTTTATATAAAGTGTATTACAACAGAGCTTCAAGACCTTTTCCCAACCAGATTGCCTTCGTCAAGTCTCTCCTATATCAACATTATAGAGCTATCACTATAGCAGAATTACATTTTTAAAAAAGTAAAATAGTATGATAATATTTATACATAATATAGATTCTGTGCTTATATATGCATGGAAAATTTCTGGACAGATATACCTGAAACAGTGGTTATCTCTGGATAGAAGGGTTGGGTATGGGGGTGGAGAAGAGACTTTATACTTCTGGTCTGTTTTTACTGCTTTTTCATGAACACATTACTTTTAAAAATTGAAAAATGAATTTTAAACAATTCTATACACAGAAGTACATAAAATGGAAAATTAGTAAAGGCCATTGAAAAGGGGCAGTTATCTAAGTCCTTCAGATGCAGGCACCCTAACAAGGCCCTGCAAAAAACAAAACAAAACAAAACAAACAGGCCCCTGTGTTTTCTGTGGTGGTCCATGAAATCAGAGACTTGCCTATTTTGCCTATCACTGTATCCCTACTGAAGAAATGGTTACCTGCAGTCCTGCTGCTACCCGATTCTTCAGGACCCTGAAGGTTTTGCCTTACGTCTGGCTAGGGTAGCAAACATCCCCTCTTCAGAGAAGCCTTCTGTGATTCTTGTAGCCCTCATTGGTCCCTTCTTTTCACTCCTATTACAAAAAGTTCATTGCTTTAGGTTGGTGCCTATCTGCCCTTTATTTATATTGACTGAATTCTTTTTCTCCCCAGGTGGTTGATGGTAGGAAGAGGTCTTCAGCACAATTACAGCTGCTCCTGTCATAGTGTTTCCTCTGTTACCCTGCAGATCTGCTGATAAGGAATAAGAGTTTTACTTCTCTACCAAGATTGCAGGTATCTTCTTTGTGCAGTAAAGTAAAAGGGAGACGATCACACAGAATGTGCCAAATTGCATATAATGGGACATTCCTGGACGCTAGCTACAACTCTTCTGGGAGATTACTGCTTCAGGACAAAGTCCCGACTTCTTAGCCTTAAGTATGAGGATCCATATGCATGCTCAGCCTGCCAATACACACACACACACACACACACACACACACAGACACACACACACAGACACACACTCAGAATCTTCATCTGTGGCCACTTTCTGGTACACACCCATACTCCAGCTTCTTCCTGGAGTGCACAATGTGTTTGTATACCACGATAATAATTTATCCCAACTGTGGTTCAGTGGCATCCAGAATGCAATTAACCCATATTCATTTTCTCCTTCCTTTGCATTTTGACTTAATAATGCTTGACTCTAAATAGTTTCTCCCATAGAAGGAGAAAAAAATACTCCAGCAAGACAGTTGGAGGATGGGCAAACCCCAGCCGTGTCTTACAATCCTATGAGTTTGTAGTGTTCAATGTTATTGCCCACTAAATTTTCTCTGGGGTGTGCCTCACGTGAGTCACTGTACAACGCCTAAACTAAATTGTAAACAAAAATGAGTATTTGCTTTCCTTACATATATGGAAGAGAATCGTTAGGCTTACAGAGAAAAAGAGATAGTTGTGGTTTAATGTTTAATTTTTGGTTTTGCTGGTAGAGGATGAAGTATACTTTTATTCCTCCTATTTTTAGTTGCACCTCAGCATTCGGGCATGCAATTTTCTGAAGTTTTGTCCTTATGGTCTAATTGGGAATTCTCCTATAGTGTTCAAATTATCTCTTATATTAACTCTTGATTTACTAATTAGCTTTTAGGCACAAGGAGAGGATTAAAAAGCTGCCGAGATAAACTGCTCCAGAATAATGTATACAACACACAGGCAAGAAAATACATCAATCCCATTCACAGAGAGCACGTGCCTAAGGTATGTGAAGTTCTCTACCTAGCAAACATCAGGAAATGACACCAACAGCTGTTTGACTGACATGTTGTGATCTGGCTACTTACCGTACATCACCCTGGCTTCAGAGGTAGTGAAATGTGGCACATCATCAGATATTTAAAGGCACAAAATTATTTTCAGCTCAGTTACAGATTTCGGTAGGAGATATCCTACCTGGTATGAAAGTAGTTAGCAGACAGATCTTGTGGTTTGCTGACTACCTGAATTAAATTGGAGACCCTCTGAATATTTTTACCTGCCACTCTGCTGAGATAAGAGCTTGACAGTCAACTCAAGGGAACGACTGGGCTGGGAGAAAACTCACAGATCACATATGAAGCATTGTCCTTTAAGCTCAATGTGGACCAAGATCATGGTGGCTTCTTCCTTAAACAATGAGGAACAAATTGAGGTACCTTACCTGAAATGGCCAGGTGGCATCATCACTGAGTGCCACTTGAAATGGAAGGATAACCTCTTCTCTTATGTTGCCATTCATGAGCATGCATGACCTATCTAACAACCAGGGACTTGGTCCTTTCAGTTCAAAGTTAGTATTTCCAAATTTGAGTCCATGAACCTCTTTCTCTCATGTCCTATCTTTTCACAATAAAGAAAGCTAAATCTAAGGCAGGGGGAAATATTCCACTTCAGTAGCAATCAAAGAAATCCAGGGTCTTCCCTGGTGGCGCAGTGGTTAAGAATCTGCCTGCCAGTGCAGGGGACAAGGGTTTGAGCCCTGGTCTGGGAAGATCCCACATGCCACGGAGCAACTAAGCCCATGCGCCACAACTACTGAGCCCGCATGCTACAACTACTGAAGCCTGCACGCCTAGAGCCCACGCTCTGCAACAAGAGAAGCCACTGCAATGAGAAGCCCCTGCACCGCAACAAAGAGTAGCCCCCGCTCTCAGCAACTAGAGAAAGCCTGCGCGCAGAAACAAAGACCCAATGCAGCTAAAAAATAAATAAATAAAAGAAATCCAAATAAAAATGAGACTCCACGTTTTGGTATATCAGATTGGCAAAGACTTAAAAAAATTATATAATGTTCATTGTTGGTCAAAGTGTACAGTCATATACTAGGATGGGAGGGTAACAATGTAAAATGTCAACAATCTTTATACAGGGGAATTTGGCATACCAAAGCCTTAAGATATGCATATCTTTGATCAGAAAATATATCTTCTAAGGTATATTTTGGATATAATTGAGGATATGAGAAAAGATTTAGTGACAAATATATTAATTGCAGTGTGGTTTATAATACAGAAAAATTTGAAATGACTAAAATATTTAACAATTGGATATTGGTTAAACTATGGTATAATCATATAAAGAAATAATCTATAGTCATTTAAAACAATGTTGAAAAGATTATCGATGAAGAAAGATGTTCACCATATCATGAACATCTTGTTAAAAAAGCAGATTAAAGATTAGCATGCTTTGTATATTCCAACTTTATTATGGAAAGTATATATATACACAGGTGTGCATAAAGATAGGCCTGGAACTATGTACTAAAAAATTAACCCCACTATTTCTGGGTGGTGAAATTTAAGATAGTTTAAAATTTTTTCTAATTATCTGCATTTTCAAAGTTTTTATAATTTATATATATATTTACATTAGTGAAGCACAACAGCTACTTCTAATTTAAATAAATCAATATGAATATGCATGGAGAAGCTAAGTCATCCATGACCCTGACAGTGATAGCAAGTCAAGGAGCCTGTGAATCTATGATGGAGACTGTGTGTTGCCTACTCCAATATCCACTTCACCCCTTTCCCTTAGTTATAGCACCCCAATTTTTAGCTGGGCACACTGCTGAAATAAAAGACTACATTTCCCAGCTTCCCTGGCAGGTCAAGACTAGATTCAGACCATTGAGTTGTAAGTGGAAAACCCACGTGGGACTTTAGGAACTTTCACTAAAGGGCATGCGTTTACTTTATTTCCCCCTTTTTCCTTCTCACATGGATTTAGTAGCTGCCACATGAGTCCATGATATGGAAGCCACATGCAGAGGATGGCAGAGGAGAAAGATAGCCATAGGCTGCTTGTGACAGATGGAGACCCCACGTCAGCTCTGGACTGACGGCCTTCACAGTACTTCATATTATAAAAACATAAATTTCTATATCCTTTAAAAGGGGCATTATTTTGGGATTTTCAGGTTTTTGTAGCCACGCCCAGGCCTAACTAATATACAGACTAATTGTGTTTATAGTTGTTGCTAACTGATCAGAACCCTTTCGGAAGGGCTTCTAAGAATTAGTTGTCCAGAAAAAGAAAAGATATGGAGCATCATGAAAACAATACTTTCAGGGACTTCCCTGGCAGTCCAGTGGTTAGGACTCTGCGCTTCCACTACAGGGGGGGCAGTTCAACCCCTGGTCTGGGAACTAAGATCCCACAAGCTGCGCCGCGTGGCCAAAAAACAAAAAACAAAACAAAAAAACACCCATACTTTCAAGTGTATCTACACTAGCATGTTGAATTTCTAGATGACTCTCTCATTAGTTGATTTTTCTTTTTGATGCAGCAGATAAGCCCATCTAGACGTGATCCCAAATGTTGATATAGCCAATTTGGAGGCAATAGCCACCAAATATAACTCTTAATTACATAAAAGTTAAACATTAAATGGATGTTAATTATGATGAAAATAGTGACATTTTTACACCAGTGCAAATGTGGCTTATTAAAGTACAGAGGCTTTTAATAAATACATTTAGAAAAAAAAGAGCCTACTGCTAAAGGAAAGTTTGTCATCTGGGATGTATTGTTAAAGGAATTTTTACCAAATGAATATTTCTGTGAACTAACTTATAACTTTGAGAGAAAAACTGTATTGACCTCTGAAACAATCAATACATGGATTCTTTAGCATTAAGTCTCATTGCTACAAAAATTAGGAGGAACAGTATAATTTGTACCGTGAATGGACAGAATAATCTATTACTCTCTTTTGGGGACGTGCAACTTATTTTCCCAGATTTCATCATTATGTGGCTAATTTAGAGAACAGTGTTATTGGGTGCTTCGAGGATTTAAACCTTGATGATGCTGAAAAGTTTCTTTTGTTAGCACTGCTTCTATAAAAACACTCAGGCATTTCGAAACGATTTTTGAAATGGTCTGACAGTACAGGCAATTAAAAAACACAGAGTTAATACCTTCCATCCCCCAACTGTAAGACATTAGAAATGAAAGTGGCCTGAGTAAAAATAAAAAAAAAAAAAAAGGTTTTAGAGAGACATCCTCTTTTTCTTTCTTTCTTTTTTCTCTTTATCAGTGCAAATGTTCGTGTTTTCATCCCTGTAGGATTCTTTCCTCACTGCATTCCACAAGCCCAGAGAAACTCGCTGGAACTCATACAAAACCCTCTCCTGCTACCATATTAGGAATCAAAATGTGTACCAGAAACCAACTGCCAAGTCGAGATAATCAACGGGGAATGTCTGTGCCTTCAAGCCAAATGAGTGCAGAAAAATGATCAAGGCAGCAAAATAAATAATAAAACTGAGGACTGGCTTTAGATTATGGTCTTGTTATATCCCACTCACTAATAAAGCTGTGCTGGAAATTTCTGTACCTCTTGGCCATTCAGGTACCAGAGTCAAGTTCGGTCTAATTTTACTGTGGATATAATTCACTCTAGGTCACAAGTGGAGCAAAGTGAAATAATATATCTCTGCCTTATTAACTACATCAAAAATTGTGGTTTGCATGCCTCCTAAATCTTCTACCTTAATACCAAAGTGATTCTGCAATACTTGAAAATTTAGATTTTTCTTTTTCCAACCTTTGGGAAGGGTCTATAAGTATATAGAAGTTACCAGAAAACTTTCCGGCTATTGTTTTCACTCCAGGTGAAACTGGTTATATTTTCCTAATTTATATGCAGCACTTGATCCATCATGTACTTGACTGGAAATAAATTTTTAAATAATACATGTGACAAATTAAGAGATACTTCACACCACAACACAGTGGTTCTGGAGTCCTAGCAAGGGACAGGATGGGGATTATATAGTGAGGGCTGAGCCATTATCTAGTGAATTAGACTATTGTGGAACTAACTGCCTGCTTTATTAAGACAGTAATGATTACACCTGAGAATGTAATGCTGGCACGATGAGAAATTTGACCTTGCAGCCACATTTCAGAAGTTTTAAAGGAGGCAGGGGTAAAAAATGAGGAGATCAGAGGACAGAAGTTCTCATAAATCAAGACAACAGATGACAGGAGCCTGGGTGAGAGCATAATTGTAGACTCAGGATGAAGCAAAGAATTTAGAGCTATTACAATGTAATTTGTGTGCCGTAGCTCTCTGGGAATTTATAATTATCAGAGAAATAATAGACCCATGGTCAAACAGCTTCTGGCCCTATAACCTGGATGAAAAAAAAAAAATAACAAAGGAAAAAAAAGTGGTCTAGGACATTTGGAGGTGCAGTTACAAGCCAACAAAAGTGCCTTCCTCGTATGTTTATAGCATGTCATAGTTTACAAGGTTTTCCTGGATCTTATTTGACGCTTTGTGAAGTCTGGGAGGAGGACCCCCTTACCCCCTTAAGCCACATGAGGTCACAGGTTGAATCAATTCTGCTAAATAACTTGCTCAAAGTCACCGTAAGATTGTGCACTAGATCTCAAATCCTTTCCAGACTTCCACTGATGGCAATCTAAGTAGGAGCATCTGTGCTTTCTGGGGCGCCTCCTTTCCTTTGCGGTGAGACTTAGTGACAGCTCCCCACCTTGCTCATTTGGTTGTTCAGCCTTCCATTTGATCAATCTTTAGCCCTTCAATAGTTGTGGAGTCCACAGCTTGGCTTTAGTGAGCAAAACTATGCCCTGAACTGACAGACAGAAAATACCCTTTGTTAGGAGGACTGGAGAAGGATGCCCAGATACCTTGGCTGCTACTGCCATCTCCTGTTCAGAGTGGCTCACCCAGAACTGCCTTTACACACATTTGCTGTAAATTCAAATGTCATACCCAGGCCAAACTGATTCCAGGTGAGAGTCAGGAATATTCCCCCACGCATCTGAGGATCCCTGTCAACCTGTTCTGGAAGCAGCATCTTTTGGCGGCCAGTGTTAGAAGGTAGTGTGAACAGGATTAAGGAAGTGAAGACTGTTGTTTGCAGGAAGAGGGAACTGGAAAGAAGAGGTCTCTGTGAGGTGGAGACGTGGTCAAAGATGGAGGAAAAGAAGACGGCAAGGTGCATCTACTCTGAGTGTCCTGCACGAACCACCACTCTGAAACAGAAACCTCTGTGCAGGCCATGTGCAAGAGAATCGAAGGAACATAGAAAATCGGATCCTCTTCTGATTTCAAGAGGGGTCATCAAAGAAGCCTCAGACGAAGCTGACTTTTCCAGATAAAAAGTTATGGGTATCCTTGTTGTATTATATATCTCACCATCCACCAAGGCTTGGAAATAACTCACAGGTGAATTCAACCTTTTTGCTCCTGATGCTGTAGATTCCTTTTTTTGTTTGTTTAAATTTATTTATTTTTATTTATTTATGTTTTGGCTTCGTTGGGTCTTCGTTGCTGCGTGCGGGCTTCCTCTAGTTGCAGCGAGTGGGGACTTCTCTTCCTTGTGGTGCGCGGGCTTCTCACTGCGGTGGCCTCTCTTGTTGCGGAGCACGGGCTCTAGGCGTGCAGGCTCAGTAGTTGTGGTGCACGGGCTTAGTTGCTCCGCGGCATGTGGGATCTTCCCAGACCAGGGCTCGAACCCGTGTCCCCTGCATTGGCAGGCGGATTCCTAACCACTGCGCTACCAGGGAAGTCCCAGTAGTGCAGATTCTTAAAGGGCCTGGTGAGAGGCATGGCCAAATACACTTACTATCCAGTGTATTTGCAGAGGCTAATGTTCTGAGGGTGAAGAGGATATTTTGGGGCCAAGTGTAGCATAATCTAAATTTGATTCTTGCTCAAAAGTGACCACTTAGTTCTATTTCTAGTTTTTCATTTTTAAGAGGGAGAGTAGGATGAATTTTATGAAGACCAACCATTCTAATTTAGTCTGCCATTCACGGGAATTGCATTAGGTAACGGGAGGCCTCCAGCCAGCCAGACAGCTATTAGACTGCTCTCGTACTTGATAAATTAGCTTTATCGGGTCCCCACAGCTTTGTTTTCACCTTGTGAAACCTGTACTCAGAGGCCAAGTCCCTTTGCAGTGTTGTTATCACGCTTATCCCTGGAGCTCTGGCTTCAGTTCCAATTTATAAGAGTAAAATGGATTCCAAGGCCCTTTTATAAAATATGACTCAGCTTCATATTTAAAGAAAAGACAGATGAAACACTATTGACAGCCACATTGGTTGGAAAATTTCTCAGGTGGCATTGTTGTTATAATCAAGAAACTTCTAAGATAGTTGTTCTCAAACTGTAGCCTTCATTGGGATCACCTGGAGGGCTTTGTTAAAAACAAATTGCTGAGCCCCACTCACAGATGCAGTCGATCTTGGGTGGGGTCTGGGAATTCGCCTTTCTAACAACTTCTAGGTGTTGTTGATGCTGGGCCTGGGACCGCGCGCGGAGAATCACACACGTTTATTCTTTTTTTTTTACCAACCTCTCTCCACCTCTTTCTTTCTTAATCTCTAGATCATAATGATACTCATTCAGGCCTGTTATGGGCTGAATCATGTCCCCCCAATTCGTATATCGAAGACTTAACCCCCAGTAGGACCCCAGAATGTGACTGTATTTGGGGATGGGGTCTTTAAATAGGGAACTAAGATAAGATGAGGTCATCGGGGTGGGGCTACATCCAATTGAAGACCATCATAGAAAAAGGCTGAGCTTTCCTAGGGAAGAGGGAATTCTGCCAGTAGAGTGCCGTCGGTTTCAGGGCGGCAACATCGACCCTGCCTTGGTTCTCCAGCCTGCTGCCTACCCTCCCAGCCTCAACAATTTCGTGAGTCAGTTCCTTAAATTTTCTCTTCCTGTTCAGACACACATATCCATCCTCTGGGTTCTGCTCCTCTGGAGAACCTTAATACAAGGTTTCATTCCCATTCAAGTTCTGCTTGAAGTCTGAGGATAAATCTTTTCTTATGAGTATTTTCCAGTAAATATAAAGCACTGGGAAAACGGAACTTACTGGCTTTTCTCACATGTACCTATCACCTAATGTCTGATCGTCTATTCAGATGTATTGAATATTTGCAGTGTATGGGGGCTGCTGTTTGCTCAAGAAGAGACCCCAACAGGCTTTCCATCACGGGGACCATGCTCTGAGTTGCTTTTTTAATAGTCTTGTTTGTGGTCAATGTTATAACAAAACTATCTCCCAAGTCTGTGACTGTTCATCTGGACTGTGGTTTAACTAGAAGAGCTAGTTCAGGCCCTTAATATGAGGGGCGAGTGGCGTGGAATTTCCTCGGAGTATCCGGAATGCTTTACAAGTGTGTCGGTATGAGTGGATGCGGTGTCTTGTTATCTTCATTTTGACTTTTCCCTAAGTCCTGCCTCACACACTGAGGATTTAATGAGCTTTCACAGAGATCTCTATATCAAAAGAGCCCTTGCAGAGCCATAAGCTTTACTGAGCTTGCTCTTCTCATCTTTTGTTTCGTTTTTTTTTCTCGCCTCCGGCATCAATGCGATTGAACTTAGGGGGCTATTTAGGTTTGCAGCACAGAGGAGACACCTGTGAAAAATCTGCCTTTTGAGGCTGCCCATCCAAGAGGGGTCGTTCTTGGGCTGCCTTGTTTTAAGTTTGCTTCATGAACAGAAACTAGAGCTCTCAGAATGGCTCAATCCTAGATAACCACAGTGAAAAAGACTTCATCAAACCGGAAACCCAGGTTTTATCTCCCAAAGCTGGAAACCTTGAACTTGTGTTGGGACTGGAAGGGAAAATCACACATGTTGAAATGGCAGCACCTACTGGTCAAGAGTGATATGGCAGCTCGAGAGAAGCGGCTGAGCTTCAGGCAAGCCGGGGAGCTAGTCCCAGGGGGTTTGTCCGTAGCCTTGCGGAAACTTTCCGCGGGAGGAATTCTTATTATCTGAGCTTGCGAGGGGTGGAGTGTAGATTGACCCGAGCTGGAGGGTCAACGCCAGTGTCAGAAGGTTCTGTGAAGCCGCCCACCGTTCTGAAAGTGCCACAGTACTCGTTCTGCAACAGTGCTCTGAGTATATACCAGTCTACCTTCTCTATCTTCTTAAAAAGCTCGCAATTTAATTGTTATTTTTAATGGCTTGCTTTCATGTGGTAGTCTCCTTACTGAGCAACAAAATAAAATTGCAGAGTAAAATTCTTTTTACAGAAATCCGCTAGCCAACAAAAGTACTCAGAAAAGACATTTATTCCAGAGTGGAAGAAGTGACCAACCTGGATTTTGTCTCAGGCTATATCATCAAGGGGTTTCTATCACTCGCTTCATGAATGCCAAGTGAAAGCGTCATGGGAATTTTACAGCATGTTCTTGACACGTGGTATATATGAAAGCTGATGATTGACTGCTGGTTAACAGAGTTCACTCAAATTAACCATCAGTGTTACATTTGCCCATGTTCGACTTCTTGAAGCATTTTGATATAGCATAATAATAATAAAAAATAGATTAGCCAGGAGGCATTAAGGTCCATCTTCCGGATGGGGGTCACAGACACAAGAAACTGAAAAGGTTTATTGAAGGTCACATTGTTTGTTAGAGCTGGCACCCAGATGACATGTCCCTAACGGCTACTATGGTGCTTCTCAAACTTGATGGGATGATGACTTGCATTCATACATTATTGTGTTATTGTCTAAAGCAGCGGTTCCCAACCTTTCTGGCGTGGGACCGGTTTCGTGGAAGACAATTTTTCCATAGACCAGGGTGGGGGAGGGGATGGTTCGGGCGGTAATGGGAGCGGTGCGGGCGGCAGATGAAGCTTCGCTTGCTTGCCCGCCGCTCACCTCCTGCTGTGCGACCCGGTTCCTAACAGGCCACGGACTGGTATCGATCTGCGGCCCAGGGGTTGGGGACCCCTGGTCTAAAGGAGCGAATGAAAATAGAAGGAAGATATTTGTTCCACTTTTGGATTAGAGGTTTAGTTCTTCTAGGTTCACACATGGACTTCATGGAAACCAAATACACCAGGGCATCCTATGGATACGTGGCAATGGCACAGACAACAGCGAGTTAGGAAAGGTGAACAAAGTTAACACCTGCCTTTTGGCAATGTGCCCTTGGTCTAAAACTTGGTATCAGGCATTAGGTGGTTGCATCTGTTGTGTTCCGTCAGATGGTATGGTTACCTGTAGATAAGCTGTTCAGACAGAGGTGATGAAAATGGCCATAAGGTTCTAGAGCTCTGACTTCTGGCCCCCTACCTTCCTGCAAGCAGCAATCAATCTACCCCCTTCGTGTTTCTTTGCTTTCTGAAAAACTGAAAACCCTGCCTAGCCATCTTCATTCTCCTACTTTCTGCCTGGTACACTCTGTACAAAGTAGAGTTGACAAGGAGATTAATGTGATGACATGTAGGGCCCAGAAGTTCTAGAAGGTTGGAAAGGAAACTCGTTTTGCAGGCAGTAGGAAAGAAGGCCTCCTGTGTGCTGGGTGTCATGCTTACTTCTATACACATTATCATTTCTTTGAAGTCATCAACAATAGCCAGGAGAAGTAGACGTTTATGTTTTGATGGAGAAATCATGGCTCAAATGGATATCTTGCCGCAGGTCCCTGTGCCCATTTCACTCTCTGACATCACACTATGTCGGTAAACATTAAGGATAGTCAGGCATAGGGGAATGAGGGTAGAGTGGGGAGTTTGAAGTCGATGGAGGGTATGACTGGTGTCTTCAATATTTGAAGAAGTGAGGCCCAAGAATAGGAGAGAAGGTGGGGGACTAGGTATGTTCTACTCATCTTGGCTTTAGAGAGAAATGTACTTGGATAAAATGTTTGCTTTCATTCAAGTCATTGTGGTTTGTCCAGCAGAGCATTTTGCATTTCTGCATTTTAACCGGACCTCCAGATGATTCTGAATTACGCCAAAGTTTGAGAGCCACTTCTTTACTCTGTAATATCTACTATGTGAGAATTTTAGTCTTTCCTCATCTATACATGAAAAGGTGCCTTTAGAAACAAACCGGCAGCAATCATCAAATGTGCTTGATAAGACTTAATCTGCTTTCTCTCCTAATACGTAATGGAAGATGAGATAAATGTAATACTAGGAACCGCCTAGTTATTATAAATAAAGCCATTGAAGGTTTTATTTTTTCCCTTTTTGGCAACATATTTGAACACTTTAATTCTAGAGAAAATACAATTTCTAAATAGAACATCACATCTGAATTTTTACTTTATCTTTTATCATATTTTCTTTGAAATTATCTCCTGAAGACAATGACTGAAATTTTAAAAGGCCAAAAAATTATTCAAATGACCACAGATCACTTGTTAAAATGTCCTATGACAATATTCATTTAAAGATAACAATATCAAAAACCCTTCTAAGACTTAAAGACCAAAGAAAGGATCAATATTCCTTCTCATTTCTGCCCTATCCCAATTCCCTAAGAAAAGAAATATCTTTGAAATTATAGGATTTTATGATTGCAGGATTTCAAAGGAGACCAAGCATGGCAGTACTGGACTGTGTATTAATGTTGCAGAAATTAAGTAGGCAGAAATACAGAGAAGACTTTCTGAAATTACATGCTTTAATCTGCACGTTGAGCTAGACAGTGATTTGGAGTAGAGGTCTGGAGAGAGACCAACTAGAAGGGCTGTGACAGAAATATTAAGGGAATCGTGAAACAGAAAAAATGGTCTTCCTGGCTTCCAATATCAAGTTCTCCCTTCTACTCAAACTTCCTTGTTTATAAAACATGCCCTTTTCTTTTTGAAATACTAAGTTAGGTGAGTTCTCCCAGAAAACTTTCCTCATCCATAAATCCTATTTGCAAGTGTTTTGATACACGTTTGTTATTGATGAAACTTTATACATGTTGATTTATAATATACATTAACATTGATTGAATCATATTTTAAAATCTATTCTCGGCTTCTGGAGTAGAGGGACCGTATTGTATTAAATGTGTTTTATTCAGTGGATATTTACTGACTTCCTATTGCATATTTTGCACCATAATAAGGCATTAAGACGCATGTGCCGTATGACCTGATCTCTGTCATCAGGAAAATTAAGTTGGCTGACAATACAAAGCCAGGATAAGTTAAGAGGTAAGTTAAGAATTGAACACAGTAGTGCAAAGGATTTTTTTTTTTTTAAGACAGTACTTGCTGAAAAGCCACATCAATTACTAAATACAAAGTAGTGATTGCCATGAACTCAGAGCATAGTCCTTAGTATTCTATCCACCTAAAGTGTGAAATTCCTTCAATAGCATTTGAACAGATCTCCCCTGGTAGTTGAGAGGAGCTCAGCCTCTGTTGTAGCAAGGGCCCTCCTACCCCCATGTTCTCTTGTTCTGTGGATCAGACCGACCTTGCATACTGATCGCTTTCTGAGATGTAATAAATGACAAATGGAATATAATCGATAGTAACAGGAAAATACTTCATATTTAGAAATTAATTCAGTTAGGTCAACTTTCAGCTTTAAACAGCAATTCAGAATCTAATGTTTGTTGCATTAACATAACCTCATCCAGTTATAAGACTAAAAATTCACAATTTTCTGAGACACAAAAACTTGAGAGATTTCAATTCTATGTAGTAATTCAGAATTTACAGTTGCTAGTGGAAAATATTGTGTAAGCTTTTCCTAGATTGGAAGCTGTTGGGATTAGAATGTCACATATACTTATAAAAAGGAACCATCCTGATATATTTCTCTATTAATCGTATCCCCCGACCCGGCCACATCTTTAAGACTTGTAGTATGGTGTTTCTGATCTAAAAGAATGATGGACTTGAGGATATGGGGAGGGGGAGGGGTAAGATGTGACAGGGTGAGAGAGTGGCATGGACATATATACACTACCAAATGTAAAACAGATAGCTAGTGGGAAGCAGCCGCATAGCACAGGGAGATCAGCTCAGTGCTTTGTGACCACCTAGAGGGGTGGGATAGGGAGGGCGGGAGGGAGGGAGACGCAAGAGGGAAGAGATATGGGAACATATGTATATGTATAACTGATTCACTTTGTTATAAAGCAGAAACTAACACACCATTGTAAAGCAATTATACTCCAATAAAGATGTTAAGAATGATGAAGAAAAATCATTACTTGAGACATTTAGAGGATCAGTTAGAATCTTCCCAGTACCAAGCCACCATCATCTTGGTGCCATGAGGATGCTGCCCACAGTTTTGACCCCCTCCGCAGACCCTCTTCTAGAGGGTAAGCAGAACAACATTCCAACGTGCAGGCAGATCTCCTCATTGTCTTTTTTTTTTTTTTCCCCTGAAAACCCTTTTATGGCTAGTTCCCTAGTGCAACTGAATGCAAGCGAATAGCTTCCCAAGGCTTCTAAGCTCCTGCAAGAGCCGGCTCCTGCCTGCCTCTCAGACCGAATTCCCTACACGTTCTCAGTGGTGTGCCAAGGTCCAGCCACACCAGCCTCTTAGATATTCCTCAAACATACAACATTTCTGCCCATCTCGGGAGCTTGGCATTTTCCTTGTTGCTTGAAAAACTTTTTTTCCAGATTTTCAAATGCCTCTGTTCACCAGAGCTGTCAACCCTCCACATTCACCCTCTACATTATTCTGTTGGTCTTCTTCCTAGCACTTACCGGTACCCCAAATTATCTTACTCTTTTTTTTGGTTTTAATTGTTATTATCTCTCCCTACTAGAATATAAGTCCTTA
Source organism: Eubalaena glacialis (assembly GCF_028564815.1). Lineage (NCBI taxonomy): Eukaryota > Metazoa > Chordata > Mammalia > Artiodactyla > Balaenidae > Eubalaena > Eubalaena glacialis. Next base: position 40,218,268 of record NC_083726.1, read on the forward strand.
AGGGTGAATGATCATGTTAACTTTTCTATTCCGGGTATCTATATGATAGTGCCTGGCACTAAATAAATGCTCAGTAAGTATTTGACAGACTGTCTGAAAAAAATCAGCCTTTAACCAAGCGACACAAAGTATTGATATTTTAGCTACGATTTTCTCCATTTAATCTGTGATTATGTCCCATAGCCTGGATATATATGAATTTATAGAACTTCTATTCCTTGAGCTCTATCCCTTTATTCTCAATCAGAAAAAGAATTTAATCTAGTTTTGTATTAGATTAGTATCGACTGAGGAAACTTAAAAAAAAAAATCGTTGCTTCCTGGGACCTTCAGCCAACTGTTCCTCTTGGGATAGAGCCTGGGCATCTATATTTTAAAAATCTAAGGTGATTCTGTACTGAGAGGATTGAGAAAGACTGGAATAATATTCAACTTAATATTTAGATATTTAATATTTACTTTAAATATGCTACAAAATTATCAAATATATTCTCCTAGCATGTATTCAAGTGAAAAAGTATCAATGTAGGGCAGAAACCACATCAACCAACCTTCCTGTACTAGGGTAATCTAGCCATCAGTATAAAGATCCCTTACTGTTACCTGGAAATCTGTTAGCATACTATTTGGACCCTATAAAGTGTTAAACATAATAAATACCTCAGTTTCTAAAGTATTAAAATATTTGGTTTAGAAATGATTATAAATAACTTCATATCTGAACATTAACCTGTTAAAAATTATATTCCTAGATATAGTAGCCAATTTAGTGTACAAACTATTATTCAGTATTTTGCAGCCATAATATAATAAAAATTGTCAATGGTTGACTTGTGGACTATAAAAGTAAGTCTCCCTGAATTTATTACTCAGGATTAATTTAGGAAAATCTGGATACTTGTTTTCTTTACCAAGTATGGTATGGTAATAAAAACTTTAAGTTCATTATAAGGTATTTTATTTTTGATATGATATGCATCAACTTAAATTGTTTTTCTCCCCCTTGGTATGCTTCCTGTACTTTTTCTCCTTTCATTATACTCTGAGTAAAGTGTATACTATATATAGACTAGGAGAAGAAATTTCTTTACTTCATGAATCAAAGATTACTACTGAAGTCTATAATAAATGTGGAGCTCTCTACTTTAATTAAACTAAACGTCTAAATCATTTAGAGGAATTTTTGATTGATGTCTTTTCTATAACCAGTCTTCTTCTCTACATCTTTTTTCTTTTCTCTCATTTGACAGATGTGTTCAATGTCAATTATGTATTTGGTCCTTTAAAATCATCTTGGCATTAAGAAATTATATAAAAAACTGAGTGGTGTGTAAGTAGTTTTAAAACATTTGGGTTATCATGAGATTAATCTATTTAATCTTAATTCTACTGATAATTATGGAGGTAATTTTATGTAGACAGGCAGTCCATCTAATGGGTAAATACACTCAATAGCAAAACAACTCTTTTGTGTAGATATGTCATTGGTAAGATAAAATTTATGGTCCAGATGTTTTAGCATTTGAGTAAGAGGGAAAACATCTGGTTTTTTGAAATGATGCAGTAGAAATCTGTTTTGATGAATTCTAGTTAGTTATTACAGTTTATTGATGAGGGCTGAAACAAGTTTTCTTTAACATAAGCCAAATAGATTAATTCCTATCCTAATAGTCAAGCATCTTTAAATGTATTGATTCTGAAACGTGTTAACCTCTTGAGAGGAGATGTGAGAATAAAGGGTGGGTTATGTGTCATCAACTTCTGATTGGTATTGATCTTTATGAGTTTAAATGGGTTCATATTTGGATACTGAATCATTCTGCAGACTGTTTTATATACTGTCATAGCAATCTATCTTTAACCTGTGTAGGCAATTGATAAACACTGATAAATCTTACTTACTGAGTTTCTTCCTGTAATTTTCTAGTTGCATTTTTACTCTTTTCAGTCTTTTTTCTCCTCAGTAAAAGCAATATTATTTCCATTTTGACAGATGCCTTGGTGATGTCCCAAATCATATTCGTATCTGCGGGTCCACTGCAATTCACGTTAATACCTAGCTATATACCCCTAGCATTTACCAGTTGGTTATCACCCAGCTATCTGGGCTACATCAACAGTTTATGTATCTGTCTGATTTTAAATAATACATGTGACCAGATGTAAAGCATGAGAGCAGATTGCAGCCAAATAATACATCACCTCTCCAATGCAGTCCCTGTTATAGCTTTCAGGTTAGTCAGAAAGAAGGTATACATTGAAATGGCGGCTGTTTCTGGTCCTTGCTCTCCCAGAATGACAGAATAGAGAGATGTTAGGGTTTGGATGAGGGGTAAATATCGGGGGAGGTGGTCAGTCTTTGTTTCTTTCCCAAAGGGCAGAGGAAATCGGAGAGGGATGGGGTAGGGGAGGATGGAGGCTGATAGAGAAGTCTAAAGAAGTGCTTTCAGGATTGTTTATCCAGACAGAGTCAGAGTAGATATACTTGGATTTCTTTAACTAGAGAGACTAAAATGAATCATCTCTTTATTTTATGTACATCATACATATATATATATATATACATATACATATGTCTTTTAAAATTTTGCGTCAGCTTGATATTCTTTCTCTACTCTTTTTCTTTGTTCTTCATACTCCAAGTAAATTGTATGTCACAGATGGGGTCAAGTGGGGAGTAAAGAATTATTCTCCATCTTCTGTCCTCATTTGCTGTAAACCTGTGAATATTCTCACTTATGTATCAGCAGTCAGCATTATTTGCTACGTTCTTAAAATCTTTGTACAGCTGATAGCTTTACTATAAATTATGAACTCTCTATCATTATTTTTCCTATTATGTGTAGTTTTCCCACAATGGCAAAAGTTGATGTGGTTTTTGTAGGTATGAGAGGAAACAAGGAGTTTTTTTAGAAAATGGTTTGTAACTACTAGTTTTTCAAATTGTTGTCCACAAGTGTATTCCCATGGAAACTTGCCTATTTTTGGTTTTTCAAACATACATTTTAAAAAGATTAACGTGGCAGCCATGGAGATAGTCTCACGAAACAATATCTAAACTGTTCCTTCTTTGGAGAAACAATGATTAATAGTATGTTGTCATGTCTCATTGTGTCCACTCATTCTTCAAAGAGCGTTATTTCTGTGGTGACACATGCTGTTCACGTGGTGTGGACGTGGCACATTTGGAGAAGAATTTACAATGTATACAAATTGCAGAGCTTTCAACAGTGTATTGATATTTGCCACATAGCTTACAAAATTGCTGTATTGATGGCCTTATTTCTAGTTGGCCCATTGTCTCCCGAACCTCGCATGAAGGTTTGCGCTCCTTGGTATTTTAAAATTCCTTGACTTCTGATCACAACAAATCAGCCATCCTGAATAAAAATAAATCCATTTATTTCTTGCTCTCATTTTCCTAAGTGGTGTAATCATGTGTAATTCTTACTGTCTACTCAAAACCGTTGGGGGATCAGCTAAAGATTCTATTTCAGTGGTTACAAAAGATAATGTCGTCTTTTCTTTGCTCTTGGCAACATCTTTTGCACATTGAGAAAATAATGAAAATGGGCCACGTTAGCTCTTGGCCATCTTACTAATACATCCTTTGGAGTTAATGACCTATGGACTGTGTCATTCTTTATTATACAAGGTTTTTGCACTCTTAGGGGGCTTTTCAAAATTTTTGAGCACTATGATTCTGACATCCCCAGACATACACATTTCAAAACTGGGAAGGAATTTTTGAAACCTTCTTTCTACTGTTTGTTTCCAGAGACCACTTTCGTCCTTTGTTTTGTGTTGTATGTTTTTAAGCTAATGTTTCTCAAAGGGTGATTCTTCAGGACTTTGCATTAGAATAACCAGGAGTTGTTACATGCAGATACCTGATTCCCTATCCCAGAGACGCTGAGTCAGGGCACCTGCATTTTTAACAAGTGTCCCCGGAGATTCTAATGCCCTCTGCTGATGGAATACAACTGTTTAACCTCTGGGCCTAATGACTGTGACTGATCTTGAAAGTAACGACTATTACCTTGCTCCTGGTGACATAATTTGCACTAGGGTGCAAATGCACTAGGGTGGCTAGGGTGAAGCACATGAAAGACTGAATTCAACGTAAAGAACTTGGCAGACAAGCTAAAGATCCTTGGATACTTCCAGAGTTACATTTAAAATTGTGTCCTATGACACGTGCTAGAGGTGGGAGTTGAATCTCTTCAACCATTAAGATAGGGTGGCAGCATTTTATGGTGAGATGGCAAAGGAAACCTGAATATAAACATAAAGCTAGGGTGCAGGATAGAATGATTAAGGAGCCAGACAAACTTGACATCTAGCTCCGCCTCTGTAATCGTGGGCAATTACTTAAGCTCCTCAAGTTTCAGCTTCCTCATCTGCGAAATGACGATGATTAGAGTACTTACCTCACAGGGTTGCTGTGAGGGTTAGACGGGTTTTTCTCTGTAACACTTAGCACAGTGCCCGATTCATATCAAGCACTTAGCAAATGGCAGTATCTTAGATTACTTAAGTTCACTAAAAATCACTAAAAATGTTCTTCGTATTCATCGGCCGTCTAACTTAATTTAGGGCTTTCTAGATCTGTCAGAGGACACGTTACTGGGAAGAGTATAGATATGTTGTACTACTGATAGAATTTTTACAACGGGGTGTCGATTCAGTGTCTTTATACAAAAACTATGGTTGACATTGTGTTGCTGAAAGTTGTGATTAGTAAGATTTTCTATAATCTAATAAATGTGCCTTGAGTCAGAGAACTGATATTTCCACATTTTTATTTCTTGGCAGCGTGTGCAAATGTGAATGGAAATAACTTGATTACGCAATTCTGTTGCAAGCAGAGAGTCATGGAGAATAATGGACAAGTAGGATAAATCTACTGACTAAGCATATTTTTCTAAACACAGGATAGCCAAGTTTCAAGTATTGTGAATACATATCCTTAATAGCATTCAAAAATGAGTTCCTTTGGAGTTTGTTAAACGGCAAGATTTAGGTATGTCACAGGCTCAGCAAAAGAGGACTGAAATCGTGAACATCATCTCCTTTGTATAATTTTTATAATATATTTAGTGCTGGAAATTGGGATTTGAAGTACCCATTTCTTAAGTTATTCTGTGAATAGAATATGGATACCCTTCTTAAAAATTTCTACCACTGCAAAAATGTATATAGTTTCAAGCGTATAATCCTTCCCCTGAAATCAGTGTTCCTTATTTATTTATTTTTTTAAAGAAGCAAGACAAAGTACTGATGTGTATATGTTGAAGAGAATAAAAGACACAGGTAAAGGAAAGTGTTGAAAGATGGTGACCGAGGAACTGGAAAAATGTTACAAGTGCACTGCAGATATTTTTCTGACTCCGCTCCATCTATAGTCCCCCTACAGCTATATGCACATGTGTTTAAGTATTTGTACAAAGTAGAAGAAAAAGTGTGCACAGGATGTAGAGGCTCTTTTGTTTTAATGTAACAAAATGACATTAAGTGTTCATGAGAATTTAATGGTGAGATGTCAAAGATTTTTGGATTAAATATATCACCTAAAAATGCTCATATTACAAAAATGAACTTCCCAAGAAAAGGGTTAAAATATGTCCACTTAATTGCATGTATTGGTCAAACCATTCTAATTCTAGCAGTTACTTGGATATTAAGCATGAATAGTCTGGATCTATACATAATTAGATATTGCAGATATTATAGAAATTTCCAAGACCATCTAATAGGCGTTTTAGCCTCTCTCCTAGCAACTATTATTTGGGTATTTCTTAAGACTGTATTGACATTACAAACAACCTTTAAAATAAGTTAACTCGTAATTGGCATCCCCAATAGAATTCACATAAAAAGAAACATTTGTGCATCATCCTTAATCAAATGCACATAGAAAAATAATAGAATAACACAACAGTGATTAAGGTTGGTTAGAAATATTCCAAAAATGTCTGCACAGCTGACATACCTTCATATTTGAAATCATTTCTCTCTTGTTTTTACGCTTTGTAGTAACTTCATTTGATAGGCCAGCTTCCTAAACCTTATTTAACTAAAAAAATTAATAGAATCATTGATCTTAAAAATGGAAGCAACCTTAGATGTCAAACAGTTTAATTTTGTTTTTCATTTGAGAAATTGATGCCTGGACAAGTTGTGTGACTTGCCCATGCCTATGGTTTGAATTGTGGTATAATTGTGACTAGAACTCGGTTTAGTGCTTTTTCCACTGAGCTTAGATAGAAAAAAGAGGCAGATGTTAACTAATGAATTACCACTAATTCCCAGCGGCTTCTCTGGGCCACTGCTGTCTCTTCAAGCAAAAGCATATAATGTGCAAAAATATTCCTTTTATAAGGGATACTAGTTAGATAAAATATTCAAAGGTTATAAGATGGGTAAGAGGGTGCAGATAGCAGAAGTGCTGAAAATGGAGATAAGATAAATACAGGTTATCTCAGTTTAAGATATCAACCATGATTGTCATTTCTAATAATACCTATGTCTCCCATCACACGTTCACTTCCTTTATCCCCTACAGACAGGTGACCAGGAAGACATCTTTATGTCAATTGCATTCAGAATGACGTTATAAAATGTTGCAATAGGTTATTCTTCCAATAGACTGTTTTTCACATATGTGAGGTTAATGTTAGGAGAGAAATCAAGAAGAATGAGAAGAAGGTAGAACTACAGAAACATTGACCATGAACAAGACAGCAGGGGAAGAGAGGGAGGAAGGGATGGAGAAGCTGAAGCAAGTGTGAGGATATTGCAGGGGCACCCACAGACCCAGGGTTCATGAGATTGGACATGGATGCCTAGAAGCTACTAACTGCAGGGAAGGGCACTGAGAATTTTTGTAAATCATTATTAGGTTTCAGAGATTAAGATCATAATAGATATTTAAAGACTCAAACACTAGGGAATTTCAGGAATGCAGAGTAGTTATTAATATTTTCAACAAAAGTACAATGGGTAGGAAGATAGTCCATGCAATAGAAAGCAAATAAAAAGGGGAGAAAAAAACGCCAAAGACATATTTGGGGGAAAGTGTGGCTACTTCCAAAGGAATCTTAAATTTGTGAACCTTTTTTGGTTAGAAATTTATTATTTTCAAATATAAATATATATTTATATATTTATATTATATATATATATATATATATTTGGTTTGTCAAGAATCAACTAATTCTCTGAAGAGGGATGTGGCACCTTTCTTTGGGAATGGTTTCAAGCAATGTTATCTAATAGCAAGGTAATGGACTGGACAACCCTTATGGGTTAAGGATATGCCAGTGTTGATTTAAAGTAGCAGTTCTCACAGCACAAGGATAGTATCAGAGACCGTGGCAATGACATTCACCTGGCCTACCTTAATCTTGGGCTAGCCTGAGTTTTCATAACAAAGTTTGTTTTCCTTTTGACTGCAGGATTTTCCTAGCTTGGTTCATTTAATGATAGACCAGTCTATCCAGAGAACTGAGAAGAGCAGGAAAAGCAGCAGTCTTTGGAGAGTTACGAATCACCACGTATGCTCTCACCTGAGACACCAGTGGCACATTCTGTTCATGGCTTTATTTCTTTCATTTATTATGCTCACATACAATACATTTTTCTGAATTAAAAAACAGGTAATTGAATTAATACCCACAGTTGATTGACGCTCCCCTCGAATTGGTAACCTTAGCCTAAAACACTAATTTATTCTAAAACCCATAATTGCCTGCATATGTAATTTTGCCCTGACACCATTTTGAATTGTAAATCCTGGCATTCTGCCACCAGTAATTTTGGTATCATGACTTTAATTGTGGGTGACATTTGTGGGGGGGTGAGCATAAAGATTCAAGCTACATTTTAAAGGCTAATCAGACTTGAAAAATCAATGAATATACATAAATCTTGATTGAGCACCCACAAATAGATAGAAAACAAAATATACAAACAGTCCTAAGAATTCACTTCCAATAACCAATTTATATAGAACTGATTTTGTCTCTGTAGAAGTTTTGGGAAAAAAATTGTTTTTGGACATAGCTTGTTCCACACTGAGTCCCAATTACCACCCTGCCCCCAGCCCCATCAGCTGTTTATTATAAATTGCATGGTGGGACTAACTCTTAGCTGAAAAGAATAAACAAACAACAATTCAAAGACTTCGGTATTAAACACCTATATATAAACAGATGAGGAACATAATGTCTACGTAATTCAGGAGAAAGCCAGTTAAATCTATCATATAATAAGTGGTGATGTTTTCTCACATCTGCCCACAAAACTGAATCAAGTTTCATTTTTGTTTGCTCTTATGCCTCTATTCAAAGCTTGAAATGATGGAACTATAAATTAAAATCATCATCATGGCTCTAAGTATATGGTGCTCCAGAGCTCCCAGGATAGTGTCAAAAATGTTTGTCAAAAGAGTCATGCATCTCAGTGCCATAGCATCTTTGCCCATAACCCATATGGTTAGGCAATGTGAAGCCACTTAAAATTTTTTTTTTGTTGAACTCACAAATTTTACATGCCAGTGCCAAGCTGAATATTTTTTATACTTATTCCAGATACAGGCCAATCTGGTTACAGGTCCCTGTAGATAATAAATTCTACTTATTTTAACACTAACCTGTTCAATTAGTCTTGTTTTTGATACCCAAGCGTTAGAGAATTATAGACATGGAAGAGGTCGTCTAAAGATTATTTTTGGCATACAAGTCTAATCTGATAAAATTCGGTTTCAATTTTGTATATAAAATATGTGCTATAAAGACATTTACACAAAAGCTTATTAGCAGTTGCAATGAACATACATTTAAGAGGTGGTTATGGTAAATAACAGTACTTAAATCTGCTGGATATTTTCAAAGCTGGGAACTTTTCTTCAGTTGCTGTGTTAATTGTATAGATCAGCACTCAATGAGAGAGAAAAAATGATGCATATGGAGAATTTGCCTCAACTACTAAAAACTCAATTTCCTTTATTTATGAAAAATCTTCCATATTAAAACGATCACCTCTCAGCCTACCCTCAATGTTAAGTTCTCCAGAGGAGGGTAAACCCTCTAGTTGTATGACTACAACACAAATAACACTTCTATATATTCTAGTTTCCACAGAGATTTTCCAAATCATAGGTATGATCCAGAAGAGGTTATATTCTTGGGGCCATTGATCACAACTGACTTTTTACAGTGTTCTAGAAATGAATTCATCTTGTTAGCTCATCAAAATAATAAAGAGGGATTCGCATCTTTTAGAGAGGCACAGGTGCTTTACATGATGAAGAACTGAGAGGTGCAATGTAAAAACTCTCTAGTTAAATTTATTTTCACGTGTCTGAGTAATCTAGGGATTTACTCCTTCATAAGATGAAAGAATCGGAAAGCTGTTGCAACCACAAAAAACCTAATTAAATTCTGATCATTCGACAGTGTGTTTTGTCTAACTCTGTAAATTCTGTGAGAGACAACAGCAAAATGTTCATAAAGGGTAGTTAGAGAAGCACAAAGAGTTTTTTGTTTTAGGAAAAACACTTTTTTTGAATTAAAAAAAAACACAAACCTGGTATCTTGAATAGCCATTTGTACCACATGACTTTATTTTGCTCTTGTGCCATATTGAACAGGATGAAGTATAGTTAGGGAAGAAATGGAAATTTGTGTCTGTTCTGCAAAGCACGTTAGGACCTCTATTATGCTAGGAATAAACATTGCAAGAGCTCTGTTTAGGTGTGGCTAAATTTCCCTTAGACCATTCATAGAAGACAAGATACCAGGTGATCAATAGTACCAAACAGCACACAGTCTACTGGGGAGAAAAATCGTATTTTACAAGCAGTCCAGATGTGCTTGCATTTCTACAATATCTGAATTTCTTTAGTAAATGAAAGAGGGGACTGCACTGTGACATTTATACTTCATCACAACCCAGGAATCTCTACTCAGTGCTGGAAGTAGGAATCATTTGCCATAGTGTTAAACCATTTTTTTCTCTGAATCCTTATACTCGTAACAGGGCTAAAAAGTGTTAGAACCATATCATTTTAATAAGACAGATCATTTCCAGAAGGGCAGCCCATCTGTACTATTCAAATTTTTGATAAAGCTTTATTTCTTTTACTTCCTTTTCTTCTCTGAATTCTCTAATTTTCTGGTTTTTTCCTTCTATAGATTCTTTACTATCTATAGGTAAATAACAAGGAGAATTACCACCGCCCTTTTCCAGGTAAAATCAGGGTGTGGGGAAAGGGAGGAGATTCTCAAGAGGATGTGGAAAGAAACAAAGCACATGCATCTGTGTACTTTCGAAAATCCCCTGAGGTCAGAGTACCTTCTAAACATTATCCAGAACTGTGTAGGAACTTAAATCCAAACTGGTAGGGGGAAAATAATCTCTTCGGGAATATAAGTGTAATAAACAGTCTGGCTCTCTCTTTCACACTAGGAAGAAACGGAGCATGATAGGCAAAGGCATCCTTTTCAGGAAACAACTTGCACTTCACACTGAGAACAGTTTCTTACTGTTTAGTCCTTTCCCTGAAGTAACAGACACCCATGGCTGAGAATCACTGTGTCATTTCCATAGGAAGCATTTCTTTAACCAGAATTGGGTACCTTGACAACTTGATTGAAAAATACGTTGACTAAAATATTCTTAATAAGCATGCCTCATGACCTTCCTCCCCTGTGGTCTCATCAGCGGTCAATAAACTAGACTCATCATCCTCAAATCTCATGGAAAAACCTATCTGTCAGAGAAGTAATTACCTAGCTAGATCTATGCCTCTCTGAGGTGAAGCCCAGAAATCATTATAATACTCTGTAATTACTGTTTATTATTCTATCTGTTCATGTCACTGGTAGTACCAAAAACGTGCCCCTCAGCTGGACATTCCTATCATAACAAGACATAGAAAATATTCATGTAAAGGCTTCTCATTGTCTGCATCTTCTTGCCATGGTAACTTAAAATCGGCTTGCTTCCAAGCAATTTGTAGCTCAACCACGCTCCCTCGAACGCACACAGCAGACCTGGCATTTCATCCAGGAGTATCTAAATCTTTAGCCTGACAACAGGTGTTGGTATTATCTTGACAAAAACCTGCATGATAAGCTCCTCATTTTTGTCTATGGGGACAAATAGTACATTCAGGGCTTGTTCTCGGCAGATGTTATTGTAACAGAAATTCAGAATTCAAATCCTTCGAACCCCCTGCTATGCTGTGTGTTAAGATGGGGAGTGAAAACACAGATGCTGCTGCATTTCAATGCAGTGCTGTTACCTGGTCTTTGGCTTTTGTTGTGCTGCACTTTATAACCATGCTGGTCCTTCTATCTTCTTCAAGGGGCTTTGATAAGGAATATCTGATCTGATGACAACTTGAGACAGTCTCAACTACTTCTCAACTGTAAAGATGACGTATACAGTTTTACCTTTGAAGGAAGGATAGGTTCCTTCTGGGGAGAGCAAAAGAAAAGCACCTATAATCCTTTAAAAAAAAAATTGACACTGTTGTGTTTTAAAGTAGAAATCAGGGAATTCAGAATAACGGTATTGTATTAATACAGGCCATTGATCTTCCATTTTTAAAGAAATAAAAACGATTAAATCCTGCAGTAGCTGAGGGCGTGAGCTTTAGCTGACTTAAGTCTCTAAGCCGTAGTTATCTCGACTGCAAAATGTTGATAATGATAGTGTATATTTCTTAGAATTGTCATAGGAATCATGGGGTAAGGATTGTCAAGTGTTGAGCATATGCCCAGCACACAGTAAGCCCAGAGTACTGGTCCTGCTACCTTATTCAATCAGGCCACATGGTATTACACACTGCTACTAATCCTCTTTTGTGGGTTTAGCATTCTGGGACACACACTATACTCCTCTAACATGGGGATCCTAAATATGGGATTGCTCAAGCAGGTCCAGGAAATTTGGGGTTTCAAATTTGGGTGTCTTGCAAAAAGGCACAAGTAGGTGTTTCTAGGAGATAATGGGGTTGAGAGGGAAAGCTTTGGCAAAGTTCCACTTGGCAAATTGCAAGGGAGGCTGCTTCTAGTTCTGCTAAACAAGCCCTCTTCACTTTTAGGAAAGTACTCTTTTGACACTGGATGCAGAGAGAGGAGTGACAGATATTTACTGATTGGCTGATTGAATAAGGGGGCCATGTGAATAAACATGGTCCGGGGGGAACACATTTCAAATTGTATCTTTCCAAAGAGTCTCTCTGAACTCCCAGCCCTATCTGACTTCCAGAGTATGCTAATTAGTTCCTGCTGTTAATATTGTCTCAAAAGCTCCCAATGACAGGTGCTGTTACGTCCTCCATTTTCAGGGGAGTTGAAGGATTGTTATAAGAGAAGCCAAGATTAGAGTTAAAATCTTAGTTTAATAGATTCCATCTGCTGTGAAAATTAAAGTAAAATAGGTCAACTCGAAAAGAAGTTTTCCAAAGAGGTCATATTGTTTCTAGAAAGGGGTTTTAGATTTGTAAGTCAGGAAACATCCAAGTACAGTTAGAAGGCGGGGTTTGGATTACTGGTTCAGTCATTTCACTCTCTGGTGTGAACCTGGCAAGGTATTTTATCTTCCTCAGGCCATCTTTTCAGGGTAAATAATACATGTCTCAGGTATGTTGTGATAAGATGCCATATCGCATATAAAGTATTAAGCAGGGCTTCCCTGGTGGCGCAGTGGTTGAGAATCTGCCTGCCAATGCAGGGGACACGGGTTCGAGCCCTGGTCTGGGAAGATCCCACATGCCGCAGAGCAACTAGGCCCGTGAGCCACAACTACTGAGCCTGCGTGTCTGGAGCCTGTGCTCCGCAACAAGAGAGGCCGCGATAGTGAGAGGCCCGCGCACCGCGATGAAGAGTGGCCCCCGCTTGCCGCAACTAGAGAAAGCCCTCGCACAGAAACAGACCCAACACAGCCAAAAATAAATAAATAATAAATAAATAAATTAAAAAAAAAAAAGTATTAAGCACAGCAAGTGGAAGATAGTAAACCTTCAATAATAGCTATTTTTTTTCAATTGTTATATTTCCTTTGGGTAATTTTAGTATTCTCTTAGTAAACATGTTTTTCAAAGATTGAGTTCCACTAGATGATGACTCAGTATGCAAACATATCTATGATTACTGTATTAAGAGGCAAAAGACACAACAGAGAGGTTTATTTGAAATCACAGCTTTCCAGGGGTTTGATACTGAGCTTGGAAGTAAAAATTTCAACCAATCAAAAAGCTTGGGCTAACTAGGACTTTCCATAAAACATCAGGAGGCTTTATGTGGCTTTACTATATTATTGTGTAGCTTAGACTGCTCTTCGAGATTTTAAGATAATTAACCAATCCCTTATGTATTTTCAGAGTTCTCTGAGGACTCCTTGGAAAGGTACACAGCTGGCACCTTTTAGTAACCTTCAAAAGGGCCAATTTTCTTTATTCCTTGAAAATGTACATGTCATTACCCAGAATATTTTCAACTGAGGTTTTAAAAAATGACAGGGTTTCATTTCATGGCAGTCTTGCTAACCTAATTAAGTAATCAAGTGATTTGTTATTTCAAGCATATCCCATTGTCTTGCCTGCATTTTGATTAACTTGCTAAAAGAAATTCTCTGCTGATAAGTTTATTGGGTCTGAGGACCATTTACTAAACCATAATCTCAGAACTGAAAATGAGGATGTAAATCATGAGAAACATGACAAGAACACTAGAATTAAATGCATTTCTTTTCTCAGGAGGAAATTTCCATGGAAGGATATAGAAGGTAACAGATCCCCAATTTGCACCCCCATTTTGAAAATAAACATTTTGACCCAAGCCCTGTTTTCAAACATACACTCCTTTTTGTTTTGACTTCAGATCCTTTCAAAATATATTCAGAATCTGACTACTTTTCTTAAACATTTCTATCTCCATTTTTCTCCTAAAAACTTATTATCTAATACACTTTGTAGTTTACTCATTTATCTTGCTTAGTGTTTTTCTTGCCCTCTAGAATATCAGTCTCATGAAGGAGGGTTGACTGTTTTATTCACTGCTATATCCTTAGCCTCCAGAACGGACTAGGACACAGTAGGTGTGCTATAGTTTTTGAATCAATGAGCAAGTAAAACTATTCGGGAAGAAGAAGGGGCAACAAACACTAAACTACATTTACTCAATTGATTCAACAGCTATTTTTGTTGAATATTCAAGTGTTTAAATCTTGTCTATATAGTATATATTTCACCAAAATGTTAAGTCATCCTTAGGATTTTGGATAAAATCCAGACTAAATATATATATCATAGAATACATATACATAATATACATATATTCATAGAGTATATATTTATGGCACTGAATGAATATATCTCTCCCCACTTATTTGGGTTAACAAGTTAGTAACTGCAAATTTATAAAATCCTGGGGATCTCATCACATTTGAACAGAATTTTCTTGAAAAGAACTCATTTTCAGAAATAGAATTAAACTGTTTTCTCACATACACTATTTTCTGCTTAATTTTAGTCAAGACTGGAGTGATGACGAAATAGGTGTTGGAATGTAATTATAAGCTCTCCTGAGAAAATGACAGGGTTTTTCTAAATAATAGATTTGGTATGTTGTGTAAATTGTATATCATTTTAGCATCCTGGATATTCTCAATTTATAATCTATCTTAAAGGACTGTAGAACTAAAAGGCAGAAAGGGAACTAAGTTGTTTATATAATAATGGTGATAGGGCCAACGTGAATTTTCAAAAGTAATGCTGTCATATAAAAAAAAAACTACATTTTATTGTTGGCTAAAATATAAGTAAAGACAGTGCTTAACATACAATTGTATGCCTTGTGTACAAATTCTAAATGTGTGTAACAGTGTTTTTGTTAAAGTCACACTGAGATATTAAAACTCAAGGTTGATTGATTCATTTTGTATGATTATGGAGTAAAATTTGTCTTGAGTGAACACTTTATGACAGGATTTTGAATTTTTGAAATGTATTTTCCACTATCTGTAAGTGTGACATACACCTTTTGGTTGCAGAAGTATATGACTTGACTTAGAACATTAAGTATATTTCGTTTAATCTAATAAAGGCTCTAATATTTGCTCTTGAAAAAAAAGTAACACCGTCATATGTAAATGAGGTTAGATTTCAAGATGCAGTTATGATTACTTGGAAAATAGAAGGATGACAGAAACTGAAGATCATGCTTCTTAAAATCTGTATTTATACAGATTTTATACATAGGCTTATACATAGGCTTAAACAGTCCTATGAGTTTTTTATATTTTATCCTATCCCTAGAAATTGTTAGACTTTTTTCTAATTAGGCCATTATTACCCATACACATAATAGGAAAAATAAAGTGGTGAAGAATTAAGCTCTTTAGAAAGTAAAAATATCAAACATGTTCCACAAATATCCCTAAAAGGAAAGATTTAACAGTGCATGGCACATAGTAGGTGCTCAGTAGACATTCATTGAATGAATGAACTTGAATAAGAAACAATTTGAGCAAAACATCAACATAGATTTTTGTTGCTTTCTGGTTTGCTCTTGAGCAAGAGGCCTAGAAATCTTGTGATTAGATAAATCATATATATACAGTTTATTATGTGTTATGGTATCAGATAGTGAAATATGAAGGACTTTTGGCAATTTACAGGAGGAAGGATACATCATTTGGATCATTCATGAAATGGGCCACTTGTCACCTTATTTCTGAGTTTAAGTTAAAAAGTTAGCCTGATGCATTGTGCATCAGATACTACTTCACTTCAAGTTTAGTGCAATATAAACTAGAAAATTGCCTATTTAAATTAAGAAAATTTCTTGAAGGAAAGGCATCTCAGTGGAAGAGGGTGGGGGGAAAGCCATGTACCAAAATGTAATGTAATTAGAACTCTCTCAGAAAAACAAACTTATTATGGATAGGATAGTTGTATAGAGGATGATTAATCATTTTTCTCTCAATGCCTTTGTTCCAAGTTTTAAATAAATGTTACAACATATTTATCCTTGCAAAACAAGAAGCATGTATGGACAATGATAGAATGACAAGGTGGGAGAATATTGGCTTTGACTTATTTCATTTATTCCTTAACT
This sequence comes from Eubalaena glacialis, assembly GCF_028564815.1. Classification (NCBI taxonomy): domain Eukaryota; kingdom Metazoa; phylum Chordata; class Mammalia; order Artiodactyla; family Balaenidae; genus Eubalaena; species Eubalaena glacialis. The sequence continues at coordinate 40,234,398 of NC_083726.1, forward strand.
ACTTTTGTGTACCTGCTGTGAGACACAATGCTAGGCACTTGGTGTACATTGGTAATGACATGTTCCCGCAAGCTAGAGGGGGCAGCAATCCAACAACCAGTTAGCAGTGACTCATATTATCAGTTGTGAAAGCATGTGCAACAAGAGAAGCAAATAACAGAGAACAGCAAATGCTAGGGGAGGGATTATCTTTAGTTTTCTTTCTTCTTTTCCATTATAGTTTATTACAACATACTGAATATAGTCCCCTGTGCTATACAGTAGGACCTTGTTGTTTATTTTATATATAGTAGCTTGTATCTGCTAATCCTAAACCCCTAATTTGTCCCTCCTCCTGCCTTTCCTGTTTGGTAACCATACAGGTCAGAATGGCCATCATTAAAAAGTCTACAAATAATAAATGCTGGAGAGGGTGTGGAGAAAAGGGAACCATCCTACACTGTTGGTGGGAATGTAAATTGGTGCAGCCACTGTGGAGAACAGTATGGAGGTTCCTTAAACTAAAAATAGTTGCCATATGATCCAGCAGTCCCACTCCTGGGCATATATCTGGACAAAACTCTAATTTGAAATGATATATGCACCCCAATGTTCACAGCAGCACTATTTACAGTAGCCAGACATGGAAACAAACTAAATGTCCATCTACAGATGAATGGATAAACATGTGGTACATATATAGTACAATGGAATATTACTCAGCCATAAAAAAGAATGAAATGATGCCATTTGCAGCAACATGGATGGACCTAGAGAGCATCTTTGGTTTTCGGATGAAGGGATTCAGAGTTAGAGGGATAAGAAGCTAGTTTGAAGTTGTATGTGTGGTCAGTGGCAGAATGGGGATCCTAGCCCAAGTCAGACTGCCTGCACAGCCAGAGCTAGAATTGACATTCTAGAATTCCCCACTGCTGATCATTCCAACATAAACTCCCTGGTTAGACCCCTCAGTGTCACCCTAACACCCCCAGAGCATAAAATTCGATTCCCTCGATCCTGCCCTGCCTCTCTGTCCAGCTTCATTTCTCACTCTTCTCTGCTGCCGCGATTTCATTGCACTTGCCCGTTAGTTTCACACAGACATGCCTTTGCTCACACTGTGCTTTGGGCCTGTCCTCCTGAGCTGCATAACCCCTCACACAGTTCTTTCTCCAGGAAGCCTCCATGACACCCCAGTAGGGGTTACCTACCCTTCCTCTGGCTTCGGGGTTCCTCAGATTATTGCCTATGGACCAAATCTGCCTGCTGCATGTTTTTTTGTGGGCATGAACTAAAGAGGTTTTTCCATTTTTAAAAGTTGGAAAAAAAAAATGGAAAGAAGAATAATATTCCACGAGATGTGAAATTATATGAAATTCAAATGTCAGTGTCCCTATATAAAGTTTTTTTAGAACACCGTCACATCTCTTCTTCACATTGTCTATGGCTGTTTTCGTGTTACAGGGGTAGAGTTGAATAGTTCCAAGAAACCAGGTGGCCTGCAAAGCCTAAAACACTTATCTCATTCGCTAGTTGATAAATTACAATGCATTGTGCTTCTGGGTTAATAAATAATTGATTTTTTTTTTTTTTTAAGGAAGGAAAATTGAAGCAACATGATACAATATCTTTCTGTCTGTGGTAAGAGAAAAGAAAGGAAAAGAAAATGTAGTATGATTGGCAGATTTTTGGTGTATTAACTAGAAGCCTTGAGTCTTCTCTGGTCTTCAGTGTGGAGTTAAATATTCTCCATGGGGAAGAAAATATTAGAATTTCTGCTTTATTTTTTCTTCTAAAAATAAGACCAGATTAGAGAGTTGCTACGGTCTGAGGTACAGAACAATGTGGCATCCTTGTTTGGGCATCATTCACAGGCGGTGTTCAAGGGTTGCTGAGGGGCCACGACAGCACCACTGCCCGAGGGACCCTCACTTGTTTGCTTTTTGTGTTTTGCTATGTACTGCAGTTTACGTGAACTAAGTGATATGTATTTCTGGATTATATTTAGTTTTAACCAAACTAATCCTCACGAAATGAGCATGTTGCTTAAAGAGATTCCTGAAAAACAACTGTGGCTTAAAAACCTGATAATGCAAATGTATTTCACCCAAGTGAAAAATAAGAATGTGACAGAACTGACTGTTTCTCGAGTGAGCTCAGTGTCAGACATGATTCGAAGTAAAAATGATCTATTTCAGGTTAGAGAAGTGACTGAAAATCTTTTTAAAAACATCAAAAACTTCAGTCAGTGTGATCTACTGACGTATATTTACTGTGAATCTCAATTTACAGTAAATATTGTGCCTTTGTGAGGTATTTTTTTAAATGACACTTCTTTTTAGAACTAAGTGAACTAAACTTGTGAATTGCTATGTCACAGGGTTAAAACTATATTTTCAATGACGCATATTTACTAACACAATAGTTATATTAGTAACATTGGAAGGGAGAATAACATCTTTGTCATTCATAAATGTAAAATGTGTATTTTATTTTTGCCATAGGCTTTACTTTTTTTACTCTTAAAGAAGTTTATGATGTCCATTTTATATTACTACTACATTAAATGTACAAAATTTATAAACCTACAATAAACATGCAAGGAAGAAGGTGCTCCAAAAGTTTTACTGATTAGAGATCTTCAAACTGATGTTCACTTATTTCATCATTAGACAACCGTATGCTGCTTAAACAATGATTGTAAAGAAAGGGATAGCTCCCGCTCAGCCCTGTCCTCACTTTGATTTTCACAAAATGTTTATCTGGCTTGTAAACTTTTTTTGAAAAGAGATACTTTTTGAGAAGAATTGCCTATAACTCCTAAATCAGAGTCTATATCCATTGGGTGAGGGAAACCTCCTTTAATTTCATATCCTGTTGATTTTGTTTCTAATACATAGGGTTTTAAATTATTTTTATACTTTCTTTGGTCTTTTTTGAGACTGTAGGCTCCATAGCAGGACAGACTATGTCCATCTTATTGACTGAATCTCGAGTACCCAATGTAGGGCTTAACCCAGATGGTGATTGACTTGCTGATTATCTCTGGCTTTAAAAACCAGTCGATGAGAAGAGAGGAGAGAGGTGATGACCTGATGGTGATTGGACTTCCTCTCCCTCTGGGAGGACAGCACATCTTGGACCAAGAAGTTGACTTAGCCTGGGAAATGAAATTTAAAATCTACTTGTTTTGAGGAATCCTCCTGTATAATCAATAGTGTAATGTTAGTTCATGTTACTTTATACATCGTTTGCTTTTTCAGACATACTGTCAACCTTCCAGAGGTTTGTTCTACATTTCCTAGCCACTCTTTAAATACACAGTGATTTAGACTGTGTCTGCCATTATGGCCTCAGTTGAAAGAAATAACTATAATATTATGCCTAAATGTATTGCCCTTTGTATGGTAACATAATAGGTAATGCTAGGAGTATCAGTCATTAGAATCACACACATCATAGTTGGGCTGTGCTAATCAATTTGTCTATAAGTGTAAGTGTAATCTGGATAATTTTATTGTGACATAATGTCAATGTATTCAATTCAGTTCAACTTAACTTTTGATTGGATTCATTTCAATTCAGTTCATACTTTAAGCCCAACATGGGGGGATAAAATGAAATATTTGTATTTTCATTTTATTTCAACCCTTATGGGACCCTACTTTAGGCAGTGCTAGATGACGGCCATGCAAAAATGAATTAAGTCAGGTCTCTGGCAAAAGGAACTCAGAAAGAGCCAGAGACACCTACAGCATGTGATAAATCACGGGAAGGGATAACTCCAGTGTGCCGTGGAAACACAGAAAAAGGAATAAATAGGGTGCCTGGCAACCCTGACGATTAAAGAACTCAGTCTCATGAACGAGGAAAGGCATTTATAGGACACAATCAAAGAAAGACGAGCCTGTGATCCAGTGAAATACGTGGACAGTACGAAGGTAAAGGTGAATGATGATGGGACTAAAATAACGGAGGAATTTTCCCGGGGAAGCAAATACTTAAATTGCTTCTACCCAGGTTCGTTTGTTTTGTTTTTCTTGCTACTTTGTGCCAAACTGAAAAAAGGAGGAGGAAAAAAGAAAGGCAAGATGTTAGGAAGCTTTTTAGCTTACACCGCTTGAGGCACGACTTCGGAAATGATTAAAGGAAACTAAAACTGCCCAGGAACTCACTGGTTGCATGTGATTGTCTTCCCACTGGGAAGCCACAGCTCACTGTTTCATGGCTGCTCTTTTTTTGTATTATGTAAACTTGTAAACACTAGTCTCCCAGCCCCTCGCCCCCTTCCCTCTCTCTTTTCTTTTTAGTTGTTGGAAAGAACATAAATTCCTTCTGGACATTATTTTCCAGCAGAAATACGCACACAGAAAAAAATAAAGAGCAGTTATTTTTTACTCATTAGGGCATTTGCTGTTTATCTATGAAGTCGCAGGCATTTGCATGTGTTGGCATTTGCAGGCACAGTTGGATATCGTTACTTTGTCACGGTAATCTATAGAGGGTATTAATTGTGAGTCAACTATCATTTTGCAGCTCAAAAGCATTTATTATCTTCTACGGTTGAGGTTTCTACGGTTTGGGGATTATGGCCAATTGAAATTACAGTGTGCATCGTCTAGACAGTGGAATGTAGTGGGTAATCAGACGGGCTTAGGTAACAGACCCAGCTGGAGTGAGGAGCTGGGACCTGCCATTCATTCACTCTGTGACCTTGAGCAAGTCTCTTAATTTTTCCAAGGCTTCGTTTCCTCATTTGCATATGGGGATAATCTTGACTTCATGGGATTAGGATGAAACAAGACTAGATTATAGTATTGTCATCATCATTATCAGCAATAGTCTTTCATCCTCAATTTTTATCCCTACATGGTGGGGATAAATCTGTCTTTAATAGATATGCTCTTCCATGTGCTAATACTAGCTTCAGGCTGAGCATGATCACTTAGAGCTTTAGTTCTCACCTAAAATGAGACAGTCTTAGGAGATTGGAGGCACTTAACAGGTCGGCCCCCTAACCTACAGCGGTGAGTAGAGCACAATTTTCAACCCAGTGTTTCTGCTAAGCTCGCCTCTAGCCTTTGCTTAGGTACTGAAATTGAAAGAACCAAGTATGGATCGCCACTGCTTATAACCCGCTGTTCCCAGTTCAGCTCCTTAGGGTTAAGAGTAAGTTCAATTCTTTCCCCACGTATTTGCAGGCAGTTACCATCATGTCCTCTCTAAGTCTGTTCTTTTGTAGCTTTAGCATCTCCAATTCCTTGAACAGTTCTTCAAGTGAGACTGGATCTACCCTCTGCATGACCCTGATTCCCCTCTGGATTCGCTTCAGAGAGTTAAAGTCTCTCCTCTTAAGTGTGTTTCCAGAAACGAATGCAATATTCCAGACTTCTCAGTGTATAGAAGCTCTGTTGCCAGAGTCTCATCTTTGAAATGAATAATCTCGGTTGGTAAGAAGATTTCACTGCTGTTTTTACATTTCAGATCAAATGGAAAAGCTAGGGAGGCCATGGCAAGACCCATCCACACCAGCAGCAGTCAAACAGAAATAAAAATCGTGGTGCCCATCAACCCACCCAAGATGAAAAAAAAAATCCCATTCCTGTATCTTGCTTGCAAGCAAATGTTAACTTCTAGTAGCTTTAAAAACTAGGTCCTCTTACAGCATTAAAGATGGCTAGAATAGTTTAGATTAAAAAAATTTCAAGTGGCAATTATAAGAATCAAAATCTACATGCTATAATTATGTGGGTATGTTAATTTAAAAGATGTATCTATTTACACATGAAAATCTGTATATCTAATTTGGTTTGAGGATAGCATCTTTAGCTTTGGGCTAAACTTACGTAATACTTCTCTTGTGAATATTACTCCAGGAATACTAAAGATATCTTGATTTTAAAAAATAAAAGCAGCCTTGATCGCAATATGTTTGAAAAGTTTTTTAAATGTGAGGATCAAGTTGGAATATACCTCCTAATCTCGTGTTTATATCTGCCTTAGCATCCTGTGAAGCTCTGACACTTATCCCTGGAATATAGATAGTCTTCAGGTTCTTAGCTTCACAGAAAATGCTTCCTAAGCAATTGGTTTAAACTTGGGTCAGGCTGGCTAGTTTGAGAGAGACACAGTTCAACGTTACTGATGTGGGCAAAATTAGCGATTAGTTAAATAACAAATCAAAGTGACATAGAGGGTTCATCTCTGCTGTAGGGCACAACAATTTTTCACATTTCTTCCCCCAGAGTTGCTCTGGCACCAGGCCCTGCCCCTTCTAGTCAAATTAACAAAGCAACACCAGGTTCCATCTTATGGTGTTTTCATTTTAGAGAGAGTTTATCCAGCTTCCAGGCATGAACTTGATAATTAGGATGAGAGATGTTCTATTCTGTATTCCTATTTATTAGCCCAATCTTGGGCCTGTGATCATAAAGAACCACTTGGGAGAGAACTCTGGTATCTTAGAAAATTCATATAACTTAGAGTTGAAAATGGTAGAAATATATCCTTGAGAAATACACTACTGGTCTTATTTCTTATAAAATATACAAGGTCTTGTGGCCAAGAATTAATGGAAGAGGGGAGCAGGATTTGTTAGCCTTGGGATGTTCTCCTAGAGTAGGTGAGTCCAAGCAGGTGACTGCCATCCAAATAATGGGGGTGCATTCTTTAAACATACACAATATGAGCCATATAGGACTGTATTTTCTAGGAACCAGGATATGGTGAGAAAAATAGTCAACCAAGAACTGTCTTTGGCTTAAAAACAACCAACGTTTACATGGTGCTGTCAACTCAGAGTTTCCACCTGACATTACTTCATTTGCTTACGTGACAACCTTGCTGTTATTAATACCCCAATTGTATAAACAAGAAGACAGGATCAGAAAGGTTAAAAGGCTTCAGATCCAAGTTTTCCAATGCTGGTTACTGTTGCTTTCCCACTGCATCCTGCTGTCTCTCAGGAGAGGGTCTGTTTACGGCTGAGTTGCAACTCCACTGGAGGCCGAGGAGGCCAGGACAAATGCTGGTATTTTCAGATGGGTCTTTATTATTAGGCTCTGCCCTGTAATAACTGTTAAATCATGCCTAAGGCATGCCTTTTGGCAAGGTCAGGGCACATATAAAGGCTTTCTATAAAGTTAAATTCCTATTGGGAGGCTTTTAAGGTTTTTATATTTTAATGAAGTTATTAAAATGAAAGTTCAGACTTGCATAATTCATAAGCATTCACTGCCTCTTTTAAAATCTCTGCCACAAAAAAAAAAAAATCTCTGCCACAAAACTCTTCTTAAAAATTTTTCAGTGAAATTCTTATATAAAACATGAGCACGCCTTCCAGTTAAGATTAAAATAGGTACCTAATTATAGTAAACTGAAGCTTCCCTATAATATAATACAGCTCTTTAGGCTGCTTTCATTTATAATGTTTTCACTGCATGTAAAGAAGGTACTATAAAACTCAAGAGTATTTTCTACACCTTGAATTGGCAACTTTCAGTATAAGTAGCTTTCACATGTTTAAGTAGTTTTGTAAAATCTAGAACTTGAGAAATTCTCTTAAAAAATATTGGTTTTGACTTTGTAAAGGTATATATTTTTACTTTGACCATAGTGACTGTCACAGATATCTCCAACTTGCTATCAAAACAATGCTGCTGGACTGAGTGTGTTAAAGGATTCAAACGCCTGCAAATATAGCTGATGAAAATCTGAAAATCTACACGCTAATGACCTGATTTTTTTTTTTTTTGTATTCTTTGCAATCAGTCAAGGTTGTCTTTTTAAGCAACAGTTTTAGGTTTTGAACTTAGGGTAATTGCATCTTACTTTAAAATCCTTTCTTAGTTAGAGGCATGATGAGACTGTATAAATGTAATATTTTACCTTTTAGCAACAGGAGCCAGGATAAGAAGCAGTGAGAAAAATTTAGAAACATTAAAAAAAAAAATGGGAAATTTCTCCCATTGTGTTTCTTTCTCTTATTGATCTGTAGAAACTCTATATGTATTATTAGGGATATTAATGCCTTTGGTTTCTTCCAATCTGTTAATGGCACTTTAATATTAATTTGGGAGGAACTGACATCTTTACTATAGTATAGTACTACCCAGGAGCACATTATTCTATTTAGGTCTTGCTTCAAGTCCTTTGAAGTTAAATAGTTTTCCTCACAGTTATATTTATAAGGGAATTACTAAATATATTATGGTACATCCAAACAAAGAGATGTCATACAACTAGTAGAAGTAATGGCACATCTATACATACTGTCCTAGAAGGATCTCTATTATATATTGCTAGGTGAAAAAATATTAGCGTAATATGTTTTTTATGATCTCATTTTTATAAAATGCATATATTATATGTGCATATATAATTTACATAAATCAAAAAAATCTTGATGTGAAGTTTCAAATTGTTTCCTTGAGACACTGAACTATCTCTGAATGGAAAGGAATTAGAGGGAGTAGTTTGGGGGCTTAATTTTCTACCTTCCATTTGAAATCAGTGGTGGGGTTATAGGTTATTTTAATTTTATTAAGCTTCTCTATAATTTGAAAACTAAAAATTGAGGGAAATAGTTTAACAGTGCTATGTGTGAAAGCATTTGTTTCCTTAATTAGGATATGAAAGTCCATAATACTATGAACAAATGGCAGCTGTAACAACTGTAGATAACTGTGACATCTCACAGTTCCATATGTACGCGTATGAGCTCTGCAAGTGTGCTATCACTAAATGCATTCAGCTCTTTTTGGTTCACATGGGACAGTTAATCACACTGTCGTATTGTTGGCGGAAATCAGTAGTTTGAAGTCTAGAAGTTAAGTCAGTCTCCATGTTGCTTTAGTTTTGAACAAAAGCAGTTTGAGCTTTCGCAAGGAGATCAAATAATGTGCTTATCTCATATTTTCAAGTTACAAAGTTAATTTCCTAAGTAAACACTTAAAATCTTTTTTTTTTTTTTTTTTTTTGTAGAAGAAAAAAGTTATAGAAAACCTCCTAGTTTTCCTGGGAGCATTGAGAATGATATGTAGCAAAAGTTAGGCCCTTACGAATTGAGAAAGGCAACGAGCTGCTATGGTCTCTTGACTTTTATAAGGAGTTAGTCTATAAAGCAATGAACAAGTAAGATGCTGAGTCATTGCCTTATCTGTTCATGCTGGGCTAAAGATGTGACTAGGGGACCGTTTTTGTCTTTACTTCTTCACTGGAAAATGTCTTTATGACCCTCACTGAGGAATAACTGTAGTAACGTGTGCATTTCTGGGTTACTCTTTTCCTTTATTTCGTGGAGATAATCTGTTTCACTTTTTTTTAAACTACTAAGGGAGTGGGGGAATAAAGGAAAAAAGAAATCTGAAAATGACAGCTGAAATCAATTTCACTAACTACATGTTATGTTTCCGATCTTATTTCTTAGTTGCTGTTTCTATTATACTATTACTACTCTATGATGCCAAAAGGATTTCATTAAATGGAAGAAATTAAGTCAGATCAGTTGGAAGGTGAAGGCAAAATAACCAGTTAGATTGGCAGAATCTTAAAATCTGTAACTGGTTGTTTAGGCAGGGAAGCTGAAGTATGTTCCCCTCACATATGTTCCAGGGCCTCTGACAAGGCAAACATATGTAGACACCATCTCTGCTCTCAGGGTAGCTCTTGGTACAAGCAAGTGGCAAGGCTATAAAAAGGAAGGAAAAAGAATGATTAAATTTATAACAAATCAGGAATAAGGGATTAAGGGACCAAATACAAACAGTATATCCTTTTGAAAGTGGAGGTGACTATAATAAAGTGTAATTTTTTTAAAAAAAGATTGTTTTTGATGTTTCTATTTCTCTGAGCATTGTTGTGGTGTTTCAGACTCAATAGTATTTCCCCTTTTTGTTACCTAACTGTTCCAGGCTGAATGGGAAACTGGCAGTCTCGTAAAAGGAAGTGAAAAATGGCAAAGATATTTGCAATATTTTTTTAACTTCTGAAAGTTTAAGGATCGTTAATTTATAATGTTGACACAAATGTGATATATTTTTAATAGTTTTATTTTAAAACATTATCAAATACATATAATATAGGTAATAAAATCTCTTAAAGCCCACCAAATACAGTTTTAAAAACAAAAGTATTTTGGGGCTTTAATCCTGCCGGTGCAATTACCTATTAAATCTGGCCTTCCCTATTCCTTTCTTACATACTGAATGGAGAGCAGAGGATAGAATGGAAACTCAAGGATGCAAATATAGCCCTTCTGGGTTGAACAGCTAGTGAGCTTTGCAGCTGTGGGGTCTGTTTCTGATGGTTACTCATGGAAAGGCACATGGGGGTCCTACAAGACAACACACAATAAAGGTTTAGAGATGTCCCCTTTCAAGCCTATAACTCAAAACAGACCCATACATTGATCTTAACCCATTCCATCTCCTAGAACAACAAGTTTTACTACCGAACTGTAAAGTAGCAGAGAAAATTTGATGAAGAATTTGAGCAGAAAGGTGCCTTTGAGATGATTCTCAATGGCCCTCCCTTTTATCTATTCTCTTTCAAGCATCAAAGTCACTTCCTAATTTTAGCATTGTGGGACGTGATGAACAGGTAGGTCTTACTCTGGCTCTACCTTTCATGATTTTCAGACTTTAATCATATCTCTGCTCAGCTTTCCTTTTCCAGACTACAAAGTCGCAATCTTCTTAGCCTGCTCTCACACACAACCTCTTCATCCTTGTGCTAGCCGCCTCTCTGGCAGCTGGTCCTTTAACCCCACTCTCTTTCCTAAGGTCAGACTGTAACCACAGGCACTCCACACGTGAATGAGCTTTAGTCTGGGACAAAGGCAAGGCATTTTTTCCCTCTCGTCTTTATAAAATCCTCCACGACAACACCAAGCCTCTTTGGTTGTAGTGGCACACTTGATAAATGTCTTCAATGGATGGCTCTACATGACTTTTCTTGGCTTATAATAGACCCTATTATTTTATACTCTAACTTTTTTTTTTCCTTTCAATATATTACTTCTAAGCTTGACTACACTGAAGCTCATCTATCACACTTTGGATTACTCAGCCTAGCAAGGTTTGTTTTTCTTCTTTTTATTTTGGGTTGATTCACTGAGCTTGGAATTTCAGTGGCTGGAAACGTGGATGTTACCTTCAAAATTGGAGTTTCAAGGTGACTAGTAAGAATTCAGATTTCTTTGGAACTATTTCCACTTCTCCATATGTGGATCTCATTAACATTGTCCAGCTGAGCTCTATTTTCCTGGTAGTTGTCTGTTGCAATTCAAGTTTCTTCAGTCTTATTATTTAAATATGTAATATCGGCCCACAGAGTCCCATAGCACTTTATAGGGGCAGTAAGCTTTTGTACTATTAAATCATATCTCCCCCTAATCCCAATCATATCATACACACTGTCGTCCAGAATCAGCCCTTGATATTGAGTAGTGGGTAAAATTTTTCTTTAGTCTTCCTCTACCACCTAATAGGCACTCAAATCCTTTAGACTTGGGCTTTCTTCCATATTGTTCTAGCAACATCCCTACGTCTCTACCACTGATACAGCTGAAACTACACTGTTTTGTATTTTGTCCACTTTTGTGCATAAAGAATCAGTCACTAAAATAACATACCAGTCTGTACACTGAAACTGACATGGTCCTTTCAGCCTGGAAATCTATTAGTATTTGATGTCTGATCTTATGAACTCATTGATCCTGTCTTTGCCATCTAAGTAACCAAAACCTAATTGAACAATCAACCAGTGAATTTATATTAGTGGCTTCCATGGTCTAATTTCAGTTTGGGCATGAAGGAATTTTGGAATCAGGTAGAATTTTTGGCCATCTCTCAAACTATAACGTAGTTAGCCATCTGTCATCCAGGTTGAACCTGGTGAGGAAGGATAATGCCTGAGGAGTCAAGTTTTATTCATGGAGTTGGAAGACTGCTTGGCTTGACATCCTGAATCTGCCAAATACTGATTCTGTGACCTTGGGAAAGTTACTTACCTCTCTGTGCTTTACTTCTACCAATAAAATAGCATTAAAAATAGTATCTACCTCATAGGGTTGTAAGTGGGGGTTAAATCACTTAGCATGTGTAAAGCATTTAGGAGGATGTCTGGCTCACATTGTGCTACGTGAGGGTCTGCTGTTATTTTTACTTGTTTAGCCAAGGACTGGCATAGTGCCTGGCACTGAGTGGGTATTCAAATGTTTGTTGTATGATTTGTTATGTACCTGCCGGCTAAAGGACTTATTTAGGAGTTTTTGTGCTGTTCTGAACTAATGCGTTTCAGCCAATCATTCATTTTTTCTGATATCAAATCTAGCCCACATCCCACATCTCCTCTTCTCATTTCATCCAAACAACTTAGTCCTTCAGGTGTAGCATCTCTCTCTATTCTGTGGTAATTGTGGCTGGATCTCACATTGTAGGATGATCCAGTTTAAAGATTTGTCATTTCTTTTTCAGATCAACTTGTTCACATCTTAGGGATTCAGACTATTTTATCAATATTGTAATTAAGCCTTTCGAAGTGTCACAGAATTTTATATTATAACATTCAAGCTTAAAATTAGGAAGAAGCCTTCTGACATCATGGCCAACTTATTATGCATATTCCCATCTCATTAGCTCAATAAGATGCCAGTTTATTTGCATGTTATTGCTTGACCCTGATATCATGGCCAATTAATTTGCATATCCCTATCTAATTGGCTCAAATAAGTTTTTGCCACTTGATTTGTTGGCCCAGCTCCCAGACTAGTGTCTTTTAGTCCAAATCAATTGAATTTGGAGTGGTTTTCTTTGTCATGCTTTCAACACCAATGGAAGGACAGTTAAGAGTGGTGATCATGAATGTATAAAGGAACTGCCTATTGCTTTTGTTTTTGGTTGGAAAAAACTGAAGAAGAAAAGACAGTAATTTAGATATGTGGGCAAGGTATTTTTCAGGGAAGAGGATACTGAGCTGATTAAAAAAAAAAAAAAAAAAATAGGACTTCTTAAGGAAATTCCAGTGGATGAAGCAAAGGATGTATTCTATATCACTGATAAAAATTATAACTTGGAGTTGGGCTGACCTGGACCTCAGCTAAAAAATTATGATGTAGAATTTAAGCCTCTAAAACGCAGTTTTCTTTTTCTTTTTTTTAAAAAAAATTGTGACATAAATTGACAAACATTGTAAGTTTAAGGTGTTCAATGTGTTGATTTCAAACACATATATTGCAATATGATTTCCACCCTAGCTTCAGCTAACTCTATACATTCCCTATAAAGTATAGTTTCCTATTAAGATGCATAAGAATAACATGGGGGAATGTTTAAAATGCAATTTCCAGGTTCCCACCTGTAGATATTCAGTTATAGTTTGGTCTGAGGTGGTCCGTGAAATCTTAAATTTTAACATGTACCTTGGATAATTCTGACGTAGGTAGAATATCACATCTTGATGACTAGTGCTTGAAAGAACGATAGGCCTGTGCTCATTCATGGTTTCTATGTGGAATCTAGTGATTCCCCAAGGTTAGGTGAGTTGCCCTTTCCTAGATAACTTCAAAAATTTAAATTGGCTCTGTTTTCCAAATTCTATTTCTAGGACAGTAGAAATGACAAGACAAACCCATGACAAATTAAAAAAAAATTACATCTTGAAGAAAGGAAAGGAGTGCGTGCGTGTGTGTGTGGGGTGGGGCCGGCAGGGCTGGGGAAGCATGGTAAATCATACTGGGTTAGGTGTCAGGGGCTTGTCCACACACTGGCAGTTTGCTGTGAAGCAATGGTGACTTCTTTACCACCATGTGCCTCCTTTCTTCCTCTCCCATCATCTCCCTCAAGTAGGTGGTGCCGTTTGTGAAATCCATCACCCTTTCCTTTGGAACTTAGATGCTTTGGGGGACCTCTCTACTCCTGCTCTTTGCTTTTCACAGTATAAATTCCATAGTGATGAGACAGGTCTGGGGACGGCCAGGAAGAAGACTGGAGGTGGGACTTGGTGTGGAAAGTGAAAGGGAGAAAAGATGGTAAGAGAGAACAGTTTCTATTCACAATAGCCAAGACATGGAAAAACCTAAATGTCCACTGACAGATGAATGGATAAAGAAAGTGTGGTACACATATAGGATGGAATACTATTCAGCCATACAAAAGAGTGAAATAATGCCATTTGCAGCAACATGGATGGACCTAGAGATTGTCATACTGAGTGAACTAACACAGAGAAAGACAAATACCATATGATATCACTTATATGTGGAATCTAAAATATGGTACAAATGAACCTATCTACAAAACAGAAACAGACTCACAGACATAGAGAACAGACTTGTGGTAGCCAAGGGGGAGGGTGGGTTGGGGGAGGGACAGAGTGGGAGTTCGGGGTTAGACTATTATATATAGAATGGATAAACAATAAGGTCCTACTGTATAGCACAGGGAACTATATTCAATGTCCTGAGATAAACCATAATGGAAAAGAATACAAAAAAGAATGTATACATATATGTACAATGGAATCACTTTCCTGTACAGTAGAAATTAACACAACATTGTAAATCAACTATACTTCAATAAATAAATAAAGTAAATCAAAAAAGAGAGAACAGTTTCCACCACGCTCTCTCCAACCAGCCCTCAGGATGTCTCTGACCTGATCCTACCCCGTAGTTACCTCTCCAGGTCCTTGACCTCCAGCAGACTGCTGGAATAGGGGCATATCATTTCAGTCCTTCCTATGTTTTCCCAGCATTCTCTTGCTGCCAATGATTGTCATACTTTTGATGTTCTCTTCACAATATAGGTGAACACAAACCATATCAAGGGGGCAGGGCTGCAGATTTTTACCTTGATTTACTTGCCATGGTTCCTAGCAGTACAAACATTTAGAAAAATTTCAAAAGAATTCTGTCCTAGCTTCAGGGGAAGAGGGAAAGGGAGCAGTCTTTGAGACGTTCTATGTTGGGGAACTGTAGGACCTGGACTTCAGTCCCAGCTCTACCATCTACAAATTAGGTGACTTTGAATGTCAGTAACAACAAAAGCAATGGCCAGTATTCAATGCCACGTATGTGACAGACGTGGAGCAAGATGATTTACGTATATTATCTAGTGTCCCTAAGCTTCAATTTTCTGAGAATATCACCTTCAGAAACTACCTTACAGGTCTATCTTGAGGACCACGTGAGAAAACCAAGTTAGAAAAGGTTTTCTAAATTAGTAAAGTGTTTTATAACTATGTGCTAATGACTTCTTAACACTTGAAAACATTTTCAGATTAAAGTTGAAAATTACAACTTCTCCCTAATACAGAAACTTAAAAGCTTACTATCACTTCCATTTTGCTGGTTCAGAAGTTTTGTCTTTCCTTCTTGGAACAGTTATGTACTCGTTGGAAAACTTTCAGAATTTTGTTTAACTTGTGATGTAAAGCCCAAACTGAATTTAGAGTCTTAACATTCCTCTTTAAAGCTATACTCAGAAGTCTCAAATTTCTGGGATGACCAAAAAAAAAAACCTGAGAAGAGTAACTGTAACATATCCAGGGACAAGAAATTAGCAGCAATGTATCTAGTTATTTCTGACTTGTGAGTCTACATGGGTAGAAATTCGAATATAAAAATTATACAGCTAAAAAATGCAAGACATATATAGAACCTCATACCTTTAGGAATTCTCAACTTTTCTGGTGCTTTCAATTTCTTAGACCTCTTTGCTATAGACTGAATGTTAAAATCCCCTTAAAAATCATACGTTGAAACAGGTCCTCAATGCGATGGTATTTGGAGGTGGGACCTTTGAGAGGTGATTAGGTCTTGAGGGTCGAGCCCTCATGAAAGAGATTAGTGACCTTATAAAAGAGACCCCAAAGAGCTCCCTTGCTCCTTCTACCACGTGAGGACACAGAGAGAACATCCATCTGTGAACCAGGAAGGAGGTTCTCATCAGACACAGAACCTATTGGCACCTTAATCCTAGATGTCTCAGCCTCCAGAACTGTGAGATATTTCTGTTTATGAGACACCCATGTTATGGTATTCTGTTATAGCAGCCTGAATGGACTAAGGCACTCTTCATACTCGACCTCAATTTTTATGAAAACATTTATTTGAAGGGAGACTTACTCCAAAAGTGCAGATGTATATTAAGTTGTGGTTACTAAGCAGAAGGCTTGAGTTTTTTCCAAGTACAGGGCACAAAAGCTGCTCTTTTCCTACTGCACCTACTTGCACCTGAAGAACAGCCTTGCAGCCTGCAAGACTCAAGATTTCAATACAAATAGCTAGATTCAGAAACCCTAGTTGGTGCTCACAAATACTTGAGCGCTAGAACAGGAAGCATCAAAGTTCAAGTGTCTACTGTAGATATGTGAATGGTCCAATCAAGTTTGTCACTGTAAAGTAAGAGTTGGGATTTGCATGGCTTGTTATATTGGGTATATGATAGAGGCAAAATCTTGGAGCCATGCTTTTTGAATTAACACAGTAGAAAAGAAAGAAACTGACTGTGTTGAAGAGTAGTAAGAAATTATTTTAAAAAATGTTCCTATTTCTTCTTCAGTATTTTTTGTTTAATCCCATATATTGTCTTAATTTGATATTGGGACTTAGAATACAGGTGTCTACTGATATCTCTTTGTCTGAATTGACCAGCCAATCCCATCAAACTTTTTTCCCACTAAATCAAGGAATTGGTTAAACTATCCATTGGTTGCTTTCACATTTTGCATATTTAACCCAAGATTTGATAACGTTACTAATAGAAATAATTACAATAATAGTTAGTAAGCACTTTAGTGTGCTTTCATTTATTTCTCACAATAACCTTATAAATAAGATTCTCTAATTATTCCCACTTTACAGATAATGCAGCTGAGGCTTAGAAAGCTAAGCCTGACTTGTCCAATGTCAAATTGCTAACAGTGGAAGACTGGGATTTAAACACTGGCAAAAAACCCATTTTGGTTCCAATCCACTAGCCATTTCCAGCAAATGTAGTTTGGCATTCGAATTACCTGGAAGGACCTCGGTATATAATTTTGGTCTCCTTGGACATAGGTCACCTTACTTTGAGACAGACCATCCAAGTGCTTAAAGTTATTTTAATGGTAAGTAGGTTAAACAAATTTGAAATGCAAGACTTGTTTTTTCAGGCCATAGCTCCTTTGTAAATAATTGATTATTCATTCAGCAGCTCAGCTCAGTGCTACCAGTCAGTGTGGGCATGGTGGGATGTATAAATATAGAGCACAGTCTAGTGAGAGAAGCGTGATGTTTGAAGGGTGAAAACAAACTACTGGCATTTAAAAAAGGAAAAAATTTGTTCTTTTAGGATGGATCAAAAAAATCTTCATGGAGTCCCTCCACGTAAAATGCTGTCTGTCCCAGGCACCCCTATGACTCACTTCTTCACCTCTTCCAGGTTGTTGCCAAAAGGTTACCTACTCACGGGTCTTCCTCCAACCACCCCATTTAAAGCGTCTCCCCAACATTCCTTATTCTACTTCCCTGCTTTGCTTTCTTCATAGCACTTATCATCTCTTGGTGTACAACGTGCTTTTCTTATTTATTGGCTTCCTGTCTGTTTCCCCACATTACAATGTAATCTGTATGAGGGCAGGGTCCTTTGGCTGTTTTATCCACTGATGTAAACCTGGTTTCAGAACAATGCCTAACATAAAGTAGGGACACAATACATAGTTGTTCAATGGATGGAGGAAATAAGACTTAAGCTGGGCCTGAGAATGGATAGGGTTTAGCTAGACCTTGGTGGATGGAAGAGATTCCAGGTGAAGGAAACAACTTAAGCAAACAGTGGAGGCAGCAAATCCCATCACCTCTTCCGGGCACCAGTGTGCTGGTCAACTTGGTTCAAATATAGAAATATGGTGGGGCGTAGTCTGGAAGTATCTATATTATGTAGACCTGAGTGATTATGACTTAATTTTACAGGCAGCAGGAAGCCCATATGATTAGGAATCTTTAAGGATGCTTCAAGGCTAAATATCCTGAATTTAATATTTAACTGTTAGACCAAATCATTCCAGGTAATTCAAATTTAGGGGTGGAACTGTGTTAGGTGGGTCGTGAAGCTACTATAATTGTAAACCCTCGCAAAACAGCCCAATTTGGTTCCAGTTAACTAGCTATTTTCAGAAAATGTAGTTTGGCATTTGAAAAAAGAATGTATTTTTTTCTTTTTTATAGAGTTACGAAGACTGAATTAGATATGACCTCTGGCCTTGCCCCTTTCATGTCACAGTGTTGAGTTAACACAATGGGTAGTAGGAGTCATGCCAGGAGCCCTTCCTTCGCTGGGATACCTAGCAATTACCCAACTACACATGGTTATGACTGCAAGCCACATAAATAATGTCCTGCTAGACCCAGCTTCCCATAGCTAAACCTCAAAAATGCCTGTAGCATCTCTGATGCTGCTGAACAACAAGAGAGATGGATGATGGAAGAGGCGTCAGAGTGTCAAGAGGCACAAACTGTGATTAACGAATTGTAGGTGAAATATCTATCTGTGACCATGGGGACTCCTTTCTAGGACTTTGGGAGAAGACAGAACAAATAAGGACCCTGAAGTTACTGGCTTCATGGTAGAGTTGCTTCTGGAACTCTGAAGAAGGGTGTAAGGTGAATTGGGAGGAAGACCAGGAGAGCACTAGATAGAGGTGATGAGGAGGTGGTTGGCATAGGAATTTGGAAAGGAGTGTGGGAGAGAGGATACAGAGAACTATATGATGATAGTTGGCTATTGAACCAAAGGAAGCGGAAAGGTCAAAGGCATCTGAAGTCAGACTTCAAGATACTAAGTAGAATTCTGGGGGTAAACTGTTCTCGTGCCTAAAAACTTCTCTGCACATTAAATACTCTTTTGTTTCAGGTTTAAATACATTGCATTTATTATCATTACTGATGTTCAAATTATCACATCTTTGGCCAGTGGAAGCCTCTTCAAGGTGACTCTTAAGCCTGTTGACACGACCTCCTTAGTCTTTGATAGTTTCCTTGCTTTCTGGTATGACGAGATGTTCTAGGCTTGTCTTGTATACCTTCCTTTGCCACACCTGGAATCTACCATTTCTCCAATAAGCTCCAGGTTCTTCTAGTGAGAAATTGTATTTTCACACCATTTCTGGTTCTGGGATGGTCGTGGCTACTGGGTCAGTCTTTGTTTCTAGGCCTTTTTACTGGACAGAGCCAGGAAAAGGTGGATGTGTATAGACACATACATATGTGTATGCATATATTTTGCATCTTGGGCACAATAAATACTCTACATTTTTAAAAGAAACTGCTCATTGCTTTAAACTTGCTCTGTTAATGCCATTAGGCAATGAAAGCAGCACGTTTTTAAATGGGGTCTTAGTGACATGAAAGAAGTAGTGCAGATTCCCCAGGCAATGTGTTTATAAAGAGAAGTAAATTTAGGCACCAGGAGAATTTGGTTGACAAATTAGTGGTTCAGTAAGTGGAACCTTAGCTTTAGCATATTTTAGCTGTTATACTTTAGAATATAAAATCACCATGCTGCATGAGGGTGACCTTTTGAAATTTGCAATATTTTTATTAGAGAAAGCGCTGAATAACCAGTAATGTTGGTTCAAATTCCATAGCCATGAACAGTGATAACTATAGTCTATTTTTGACCCTGTGCCATATCAAGAAAATTCCTCACACTTTAATGAGTTACTAGAAGATCAAGAATATAACTGATTTAATCACACAGAGAAGAAAATAAAAACAATTGTGTTCAGCTGTGGAAATGACAAGTCCTTGAGTTGACTTTGCTTTTGAGCAAGTATAATGGACTTGAGGACACGGGGAGGGGGAAGGGGAAGCTGGGACGAAGTGAGAGAGTGGCATGGACATATATACACTACCAAATGTAAAATAGATAGCTAGTGGGAAGCAGCTGCATGGCACAGGGAGATCAGCTTGGTGCTTTGTGACCACCTAGAGGGGTGGGATAGCGAGGGTGGGAGGGAGACGCAAGAGGGAGGAGATATGGGGACATATGTATATGTATAGCTGATTCACTTTGTTATACAGCAGAAACTAACACACCATTGTAAAGCAATTATACTCCAATAAAGGTGATAAAAAAAAAAAAAGAATATACTTTACTCACTTTTTTTAAAACTAAAATTGGGTTGTACAGAACTTTAAATCCCAAAATTTCCCCATCCCCAACACAAGCTGTAGAGAATAAATGCATTACCATGAGGATTCACCCTCAGATTTTATTGTTCACGTATATTTGAAATGCTGCATGTTCACACAAAACAGTGTTGCTAAAAGCTATCTTAGGCTATATACTTACCTAATATTTGTCTTTTATTATATAAATTAAGTATTAACCTAATGAGCCTCAGATAAAACAGTATTTTTCATATCATAAATGAATTTTGACCAAAAAACAAAACCAAAAAAATGGAACAAAATTATAATTGGTCATAGGTGTTGCCTTTCAAAAGAGAAGCAGTTTTTCAGCTTTCAGAGCCATAGGATTGACAATTGATACCTGGGCTGTGAAGTGGGAAAATAGGTTTCATCTTCTCTGCTAATTCTAATAAATTGAGAGTGGCTTCCTGGGTCTCTGTGTTGGGATGACTTCTGAAACTGCTTCCAGGCTCCATGGGAAAGAGAATTGTGACCAGTTAAGGGGTGGGGCATCGCGGCACGTGTGCTGTGCACTCGGTATCCACGATGAAACAGCATCAAAAAACACAGTAAACATCAGACTCACCAGACAAGCCACCCACATCCATCTTCTTCAGGTTCTTTGCCTCAAGAATGACAACAGTCAGTTTGCCAGCAGTAGGTACGTAGCGAAGGGAGAAGCAGATATCACCCAATTTCTCTTGCTATGAAAACCAATAAGAAAGTATAAGTAATTTTTCAAATAAAGGTGAATGTGGTTTGTACATAAACACTGTAAACTCCTCAGGGAGGGGGATTATGAGAATTAGAATTTGAAAACTCTTAACGTTCACTGGCATTTACCCAGTGGTCTTTCATTCACTGAGGTGTCATCAAGAGTGACTGTAACTCATTTCAGTTTTTAAGTAGCTCATCTATACTTTAACATTCATCAAAATATATCCATAATTCAGTGGTTCAGGAGATGGGACCAAGACGACTTTTTTAGAGACTGCTTTCTGAATAGTACTGCAAAACTCATGGCAAAAATTCATAACTTGATTAAATAGCTTTGAAGAGAGCCTAACACTTTTTTGGTAGAATAAACCTACCTACTTTTTTGTCTTTTGACATTTCAAATAGGATTATGTGTAATACTTAGACTTTTTGGGGGAAAAAGACTTGCTTTCGTGTTCCATTAAAATTCTATTTATTGATGAGAAATTGTAAATTCCTAATAGCAGAAAGGCAAAAAGGCAAAAACGTATATAAGTTTTTGCACTTTTAGTTTTACTCATTTCAAGTGAGGTCTAACTTTCTTTTTCCTTATCCTAAAATTTATAAAAATCTAAGCGGTGGGTCAAAAAAGTGAAATACACAGTAACACAAAGTTTCTCATATACCCTCACGTTATTTCATTGGTATCATATTTTAGTTTCAAGAACATTCACCAATCCTATATTTGAGCATTTCTGAATAACTGAAGAGTTTAAAATGATGATGCTATATAGAACTTTTACCTTTTTCAGAAAAGATGCCTATGGGTTCTCCCACCTTAAGTGTTTTACTCTTTAGGATAACTAAGAACTTTGGTAATTGAACATGAGGAAGATTTTTGCATTCATATTTAAAAGCATGAGAGACGGGGCAAGGGTGTGCAGTTTGTTGTATTCTCAGATGCTGGAGGTGCTAGACTGCTCACTGACATAACGGGATTAAGTATATGTATGGCAAATCAGGGTTTATTTCTTTGTATCTTTTCCCTGCCCACCCCCCTCCAATAGTAATTCCAAAGAAGGTAATGGTTGTGTCAGACTTTTGCAGATAGATTTCTAAGATAGGAATGAGGTACAGAAGGCCATAGCCTCAGGTCTTCTCCTGTTGTACTCCTAACATGGCTGTTTTTGGCCTTCTCTGTATCTTGACATATGTTAAATTGGCTAAATTAACTGCCTAGATGTAATCCAACAAACTAAGAAAATGCAATTCCTTTTTTTTTTGGGTACTCATTAAATCCATCTTTCAAAAAGGAAAGGGTATCTATCTGTTCTATAATTTATCGATAGGTGAGAAGTAATATATTCAACGTCTGTGTGCGTGTGTGCGCGCGCACACGTGAGAGAGAGAGAGAGAGAGAGAGAGAGAGAGAGGGGAAGAGAGAAATGGTACTTTCTGCTTGTGTAATGCTTTTGAAAATATCACCACATGTGTGTATAGCCATGGTTCTTTCATTCCTTGAGTTCCCATAGCACCTTACCCACATATCTCTTATGTTACTAAGGACTTTTTTTGGTCTTACTGTGCATGTCTTAATTTTCCCACATGACTAAAAACTCCTTGAAGACAAGGTCCTTCCCTGAATTATCACTTTCCACATATTTTCAAAAAGTAAATACATGGAAATTGGAGCTAATTCCCCCATTTTGAATTATCTAGGTCATACCTCTCTTTCACTAATGTAGATAATAGAGAGTTACTTCTAATGTGCCTACTCACCCCTAGGAATTAATGTACACATCAGGAGAATCTAGTGGACTAGATTACATTTCATAGTCTCTGAAAATACAGAACGGGCCTCGATAGCACAGAAATTAATGCAAAGGATGGACAAATTCACCTGAACCTTAGGAGACAAGAGAAAGGTAAATGAACAAAACTACTGTTCAGAAATGCTCATCAGAAGGGTTCTTTTTGCAGGAGTCTATTTGCCACAATAGCCTTCCTGGGGGACTGCTGGAGAACCAGGTCACTCTAAGCATCCTAATCAGGTGTTCTCTCTTAAATGACACCGCTCTTCGTGGCCCATAATCTAATTCCACAATTTGTAGGCATCGCAGGTGCTCTAAACAGAGTTGTCATAACTTCTAGTATACTTTTATTCTTCAGTCTTAGGATATATAGGGAATCTTTAAGATTTTACATATTTAGTTTCAGAAGAAAGCAGTTGCAGTTTGAAAAACCATACCTCAAGTAGAAGAAATATGTCAAGTTACCTGTAATTTTAAAGCTATGGGATGGGGGAAGAATGAGTGACTGAATTTCAAAGTGGATATTTTGGGAGAAAGGGAAATAGAGAAAAGTACTTATTTTAGCACCTTTTACAGATCTCCATTTAATTCATTAACTTAGGAACTTGAACATGTAAGATTTCATTTGCTCATAAAATCATCATAATTGGTATGCCAAATTAAGCATGTATTTTTATGTTAATCAACTGAAGTTGCTTTTCAGTGCTTTAAAATTTTTAAACTCGGTTTACATAGGGTTACCTGATGTGTCAGCATGGAGCTAATGCTCAAAGTCTTTTGACTTGATTCTGAGTTTTCTTTACTATCAGACTGTCATGTGGAATGATAGAAACTAATATTCCTAACTGACTGCCCACTAGGATATTCTCCTTTCACTTTTAGATTGTCTTACTAAATGGATGTTCATCAGCAAACCCTTCCCTCAACTGTTTGCCTTTTCAATACCCTTACCTGTCAGGGTCACTAACTAATCTGTTTCCAGTGGCCACCTTACCTTTTGTTTTCCTCTAGTCATTCAGCCTACAAGTCTTGACATTTCTTTCTTTGGGTAATGTATCTTCAACTGTATTTTTTCTTTCACTTTTTTCTACCACCATCATCAGCATGACCTCTACCCTCACCACCTCCACTTCCAATATGACCTGCATCTCTACCATTTGCTGCCATCACTACCATCACCCTACACCATGGCCTCCACCACTACCTCTATGCCCTCCACCTCCATTTCCACTCTGTGAGATTATGCCCTAAATACTTGTGTCATCTCTTTTGAAATAGTCTGAGCAAAGATTTCTTTAAGTCATAGTCTCACCAAAGTCCAATGTAGACCGCATACTAATGCCAAGCTAATCTTTCAAAGGTCCAAACCCATCTTCCTGGCTTTCAAGAAGCTCTGTACTTTGCCCTAACTATCCAAATCTTTTTCTTCAACTTCACTACCTACTCAATCTTCAGAATATATTTTGAATTTGACCGTATCTCCCCATTTATAGGGCCATCATTCTAGTTCAAGAAGGGTGACCAACCACCCTCATTTGCTCAAGACTCTACTGGTTTAAGCCTCACAAGTCCTATATACTGGGAAACTTCAGTCCCAGGCAAACCATGACTATTGGTAACCTTAAGTCTAAATCATCACATAATTCCTGGACTAGACTTCTCTAATAGCCTCCTGATAGCCACTCTGTTTCAACCGTTTCTCCTTTCTAGACTCTTCCTCACATAAAAGGCAGACTGATCCTTTTAAAGTGGAAATCTGGTCATGAGACAATCCTACTCAAAGCCCTTCAATGTATTCCCATTTCACTTAGAATAATCTGTATTCCTTACACTTAAAGGCCTTATAGATGGGGTCTGACCCCTCCATCTCCTACCATTATACTCCCAATCTTACTTCCTCTCCTCCAAACCTGTTAGGTACACTTTGACCTCAGACCCTTTGCCTATGCTCTTCCTTCTGCCTGCAATATTCTTCCCCCAGACACTCTCATGGATTGTTCTATTAGTTTGCTCAGCTTTCTTCTTTACATGTCACCTCTTTAGAGACCTTTTATATGGCCATGCTATCTGAAGAGGTTCCATCCACTCCTAAACACTCACACTACCTACCCCCATGCCCTGGTTTTTTTTTTCCATCCTAGCACATATTGCTTGAAGTTCTATTTTGTTGAGGTTTTCCCCACCAGAGTATGAGATCCACAAGAGATGGCTGGCACAGAGCAGAGCCATATATGCCTATTGATGGAATAAATGCAGATTCCCTACTATCAGTTATAGTCAATGTCCTCAGTATCCACAGGTTGGGTTCTCCATGGAAGCAAACTGATTTGCAAGTGGGAGATTGGGATGTGTCCTTTGAATCAACACCTGTGGGAGAGTGCAGAAAGCAGGATGGCTCGGGTGGAGAAGTTGGGCTATGATGCAGTCACACCAAAGGCCTCAGTCGATCCTATGGGAAGTTCTGGAGCTAAAATAGCTCTTCAGAGATGTTCTAAATTCTGAAGAGATGAGTTTTATGCTCCTGAATCCACCAGTCTTTGGATGTGGCCTTTCCCCACATCTTGGACCAGGGTCTCCTCAGCTGTGAGGGAGATTCTAAGGAGGAGGAACTCAGTTGTTACGAGTGTCAGCCATCAACACTCTTGGCCAGTGGAATAAATGGCTTCATCATGAAGATGGTGCAAGACTGTGTGTGTGTGGAGGGGTCACCACAGCAATGACTACGTCTCTATGAGCTATCTTCCTTCCCATCACCAGATTTTTGCTTAGGAAATTCATCTACAATATCTGTAGTCCCTTATTATGCCTAATTAAATTACCCCAACCATTAAGCCCTAGTCCAAGTTCCATATCTTCAAGTAACTCCATAGTGCACAAGGATTTCTACTAGTAATTAATTGCTTTATAGCCAGTAGTATGGTGCCTAGAGATATTTTCCCCTATTCATATTTGTGAGTTCCCCTCATCCTAATCTCCAGAAGAAGAGGGATTGTACTTGATACTACCTTATAAGGCACATGATAGGGGCTTAGAAATAACTGTTGGTTGATTGCATTGAAAAGAGAGCCTCACCAGTCTTGTTTTGTAAACAGCATGGACACTAGTACTCGATATATCAACAGTGTTTCTAGTTAATCAACAAGTCAACTAATGAATATATTCAGAGGTCTTTCTTTGTTCCTAGTGCTGTAGACATGGCTCTGTTAGTCCTTTCATGAAACTGGAAATGAAAACATTTCTGGAAGTGCAGTTTTTATAAGATAATTTCAAGACCCTATGGGGTTGCAGCCGACAGATGAGTGCTTTTGCTGGTATGATTAGCTCATGAAGGAGTCTTATTACTATTAGAAATCTCAGCTTTATGTATAATTTATTTTAGTCAATTGCCTTGATCACTAGGTGGAAACTGCCAGTCAGTGTTAGAAAGTTCCAACTGTGAGATTCAGAGAAATTAACCTGCTCTTTTAGAATATGGAGCTGACAATCAGAAATCACCTTTGTTCTGAGCAGCTTGATAATTCTGATATTTTTTTAAAAGCATCCACTGAATAGAGTAGACATGAATTAATGATTTAATATAGACAACTACAGTAATACCTTTCCTTTTTGAAAAGCATTATAGATACTAGAACAGTATGAATGAATATTTGAATAAATGAATATTTGCTGGCTTTTATAGCACCATCCATCATTTTATGTGTAAAGAGAGGTGTTCACTTTAATGATCTTTGTAAATGGGGCTAAGTTCACACACTTGTTGGAAATGCTGTACTTTTGAATGAGTTTTAAAAAGGTATCTGAATTGACTTAATGCTGTGACATTTTAAAAGGACATATTCTATTTATGTTAATCTTAAGATTTTTCTATGTGTTAAACTGGAGATATTCTCTCTGAATAGAAGTTTTTTTTCTGAGGTTGGGCATCTATTTAGAGGTGACAGACAAATGGCAGTCCAATCTCTCAAAATGAAAATCTAGACTATTTGCGTATTCTCCATTTGTAAAAATACAAAGATATTATTCATTTATAGGAAAGGTCAATGTCAGGTTTTTAATTTTAATAACAGGGTGGCTTTAAATATATCCTTTGTGTGGTAGTATCTTTCAAATTCATTTTATTCCCATAACTACTCTCCTACCCCTGAAGTATCTGCCAAATCAGTATTTACATCTAATGGTCCAGATGGTCACAGTGTGAAATGTTGCTGTGGATGTACCCAGGCTAAAAAGACTGAATCTGGCCTAGTGTGCAAATGGACAGTAAATGGTTCAGGAGAATGAGACTATGTTATTTCTTTTAATACTTATTTTGTGAGGTTACTATGTAATTGATTAACTTCGTATTCATTCAACTATTCATTCGTTTCTTACTAAGCAATGATTAAGTTCCATCATAAACTCTTCCAGGGTCTAGTCTAGGTTCCATAGATACCTAGAGGAATAAGATGACTTTAAACAAGTTCAGAATGTAGTAGAAAGACAAATTTAAACAGAATAACAATATCATGTGTTAACTGCACTGAACAGGTGGCACAAATACTCTGGGGACAAAGAGGAGAAGGTTGAAACTTGCCAGGGTCTAGTGATAGAATTAAGGAAGGAAGACTTTATTTGGAGATTTATACCCCCAATAATCAAAGATAAATTTTTCCAGCCACCCCAAATAAACATCCTTTGTAAAACAAATGTGCTTGCCATGCAAATGTAGCTTTAGGACAAGTCTTACAGCTTTCCCCTTTCAGCTAGAGCTAGTGTATATGGGGGGGTTGGTGACATGTAAGTGTGCTTGAAGAGCCAATACCTGAGCTGAGATGGGAAGATTCCACAGGAAGAGTCAATGTGAACCCCTTGAAGGACAGGGCAAGAATGTTCCAGGCACAGGGATACATGTGCAAAGTCTCTAAGCGCTTAAACAAGTTACTCTTCTATAAGTATAAAATGTATGTAATTTAATTAAGGACAGCTTTCTATTTATGATTTATATCTTCAAAACTTTTTCACTATATCTTTCACTTCTACTTTGATGAAGAGATACACTTGTAGTCCTATTAGAAATAAGAATTAACAACAGAAAAGTGGATATTCTGAAGTGCTCTAAAAATGATGAAAATAGAAAATCAAAATGCCTATTAAAGTAACAGTACAGTGCAGTACAGAGTGATGGAGAGAGTACTGGACTGAGACACGGGCATTAACTATTTGTTCATCAAACATTTATTGGGCATCTCCTATGGGCCACCACTGTCCTAGATACCAGGACACAATAAAGCATACAAAACCAAGGAACAAAATAAACATGGTAAAATACAAGGCAAAGTAAAGTAGTTAGAAGAGTGCTTGGCACATAAAACGTACTATGTGAGTTCTTGCTATTATAACAAAAATCCTGTTTCAACTACCTTCTTCCCCATACATAGTGCCATATATAGGGAAGAGGGTGGTTGAAATAGGCACTATCTAGAGAAGCCAAACTTCTTGAATGAATTGTCTACAATCACTGTCCCTATTTGTTCATGTTCTACTGATTTCTCCATTACTTTATTGAATTGAAATGGTTTCTGCCAAGTTTTCAAATGACATCCATCTTGGTAGGTCATAAATATTTTTCAGGTTTCATTAACCTGAACTCTCAGCAGGATTTGTTGACTTCTGTCTCTTCCCTGGATTCTGTAATTCTGGAGGCTTTCTTGATTTATCTGCCTCTCTGGCCACTGATTCTAGTCCAAGCCCATTTCTTTTCTTCTTAAACTGATATTATCCCAGTCTATGGCTTTAGTTAACAATCCGGAAGTGATTCCCAAGATTGTCTCTTCAGTTCAGATCTTTCATCTGGACTCCAGACTTATATATCCACTGCTTACTTGTCATTTCCACATTAGTACGTTAAATAAAGATCTTAAACTCAAATGCCAAAAACTGAATTTCATTACATTTCTCACAAGCCTGGTTCACTCTATTTCAGTATTGGCCTCCAAACAGTTGCTAAAGCCAGAAAACTGGGCATTATCACCGACCATTGACTCCTTTAGAGATCTGATTTTACCTATTAGAAATCTCTCAAGTGGGTTCACTTGTTTCCATCCTTTTCCAACAAATCTCTAATATTTCAATATTAGAGTATTTACCCCCAATCCAATAATCTGTCGTCTGGGATATTCTAATAGTCTCTAAATTGTTCTCCTTCAATTTACTCCTGGAATATAGTGGGCAGAGTCGGCCTCTTAAATAACAAATCTACTTAAAATCCTCAAGTAGGTCTTCTGTCTCTCTTGGGAAAAAGACCCACAACTTTACCACCAGTTAAAATATTCTTCAAGGTCTTGTTCCTGCTTACTCCTCAGCCTCTTCATATCAGGCTTCTTCATATCATGAAATAAGTCATGTTAACTGTACTCTTAGCACCACCATATGAACAGTTCCTTTTGCTTGACACCTTCTGTCCTTTTGTTATTCTCCCTTTTATGTAACTTTTACTCACCTTTCAGACCTTACCTCAACATTTATTTAGAGAAGCCTTACCTGACTCCCAGACTAAATAAAGCCTTTCTTAAACATTCTTTAGTAGTTCCTTATACTCTTCTTTTGAAGTTTTGACTATAGTTATCATCTACTATAATCATGCCCAGTAATTGTAATGATATACAGCAATCGGATATTGATTTGTGTGATTATTGGATTGTATCTCACTTACATGAATTTGATCATCTTTATACAGTACCCTTTTAATCTATATGCATAGTCCTGGCATATAAGACATGATTAGCACATATTCATTGAGACAAAGAATGCATACATATTTGAGTGCTCAACTCTGGCAGAGACTACTAGTTGTTTGTCAAAATCCATTCTCTTCTTCCTGGACACATAGCTAGACTACATTTCTCAGCCCTCCTTGCAGTTGGATGAGGTTTTGTGATTGGATTCCAGCCAATGAACTGTGAACAGAAGTGAAGTGTGCCCCTCTAGACTCAATCCCCCACAACTACTTTGTATGATCTTTCTTCTCTCCTATGACTGTGACAGTGACCTCTGTGACCTTCAAAGCCACATGCTATAGATGGCAGAGGTTCAATTTGCCAGGATCCCCAAATGGCACAGTAAAAGAACCCTACCTGCCAATGTGGAACCACTTTGTACTACTGAGTGAGCAAGAAATAAATTTCTTTCACTGAACCATTACATGTTTGGGCCAACTTCTTACTGTAGCCTAGCCTTACATAATTAATAGAAATAAATGAATGAATTCTAAACAGTGTTTTCAAAAGTATGGTTAGTGATCCATTTCACTTTCTGTGGTTAGTAGAAAACGAGCAATGCTTATATTTCATTAATTCAGTTTGCCAAATGCTTATTTTGTGTTTTCAATATGTCAGTCATGGTGCAAGGCACTAGGAAGAATGGATGATGAAAACTTGTCCTTGACCTTAAGAAACTTACTCTGTGTTGAGGGGGACAAGCATAAAAACAAAAGTTCAACATAAAATGGTTAGTGCCATTTTAGAAATATATATTTGGAAGGACCAGTATAGAGAAGGTAGAGGAATTTGTTGTGGTTAATTTCAAATGTGAATTTTGAGTGGCGGATAGGGGAATGCGACCAGAATGTAGAATGGAAAGTGAGTCCTGGCAATGTCCTTGTCAAAAGATTCTTCATTCTGTAGTGTGCTTTGGGGCCTGAAATTCCACCATTCATTCCCTTCCCCTAAAGCTTTAGATCTCTAGGAGTCCTTTAAAATAATATGAAACGCTGTTTTGCCCCCTAGAGGATGACATGGCAATCCATCATGGTATTAAATTTTAGTTGACAGTTCTTTGGGTTATGGAAGATTTATCCAAGTGAGTGGAGACGGGCAAAATCACCAAAGATGGTGAGTATGTCTCCATAGCTAGGGATGCTGCCTTAATTAGTCAGAGAGCCTAAGTAGGAATCCAGGTGAATGACCCAATTGTATGAGGACATGTGAAGTGAAGGGAAATAATGGAGAACGTTTGTGGAAAGTATCTAAAGAGACCAAGTTGCTTTGTCCCTTTAACATTCTCTCTCTGTTAACTACATGTCCTTGATTTTCTAGGTCAGACCCAATTTTAAATATTCTATTTTCTTGTCTTCATGTGACTTTTGGGGCTTCTTCCAGATAGTTATTTGGATTATGGGAACCAGCGTTATCTTCTTTTAAACCGGAAGTGTGGATACTAAGTAATTTTGAAATATGAGCAACCTATTTCTACATAAAAACGCAAATTTGACCTATGCAATTATAAAGGAAGCCATTGTAAATAAATAATATGCCAGAAGATGGGCCATTGGTGCTGGAGCAGTCATGAAAAACAATACCAGGTAATCCTTGGAAGGCATAGTTTGGCACTTTCAACTCTGAGAAGTGTCATTTTTACTGGCAGAGATAAGCATTTGAATGATTTATACACAGTCTTTCTGGTAGAGCAGCATTAAGTGTTTACTAATCATGCTCAACAACTGCAAAGACTTAGTACCCTGACCTCTGTCACTCCATAGCTACGTTTACTGGTGCATCCTAACTAACGTGAAAGGTACCATGGGGGAATAGGGTCTTGACAGAGAGAACTCAGAAGCCAAGGTGCTGTTTTATCCAAAGAACACTTTCCCTTTTTAGTTCTGGGGTGGTGACCAAGAAATCCAGAAGGAATGGTAATACCACACAAGTAGGAGACACCATTGCCCCAGGAAGGTTTTCCTTCTTCTCAGGGAGGTCTGGGGGAAAGGGAAGGTAAATGCTCTGTAGACTTGAGTTCTGCCACCAACCACCTCAGGGGGGCGCTGCAAGCAAGTTCTTCCTGCACCATTAAAATAGATGAATCGTACCTGCTCTTTCTTTCCGTGAGGATTACATGAGACCCACCTGTGAGCCAAGAGAAGCTTACAATCATGGAGAAGAGAACCAAAAAGAAGGCAACAAAAAGAGCATGCTATGCACTAGGCTAGTCACACAGAAGCTGTCAAGGGGAGAAAAGCCACTTAAGCAAGGTGAGGGAGGTCATAGGGGCCAAGTCCAGCTTTTCCACTTCTGGCTTCAGCTTGCCAAGGGGTCTGTCCATAGCAAATGGGAGCCTTGAAAAAAGAAAGAAGACGGGGGGGAAAAAGCCAATAAATTGAGGTTGGAGAGACAAGACTGTGGGGAAAAAATAGAGAAAGGAATAGAGGAGAGAAAAGAAACTTGAAAAAGAGAGTAAGGGGTGGGGGGAAAGGCCAGTTTGTTTACTCTATCTTCCAATAAAGTGCAAGTACTTGACAATAAAGAGGGAAGTGAACATTCCTGAAGGGATTGGTCTGGGGGTTCTTGATACCCATCAGTAGGGGAAGAATGCCACAGGAGTGGGGGGATGGATTTTTGGAAAGGGATGGATTATGGGTTAGATGTGTGAATGTGTAGCAGGGGAAGAAGAAGCCCAGCTTTCTGACTGTTCTGGTTCTCATAATCTATACGAGCAAGAAGAATTAAGGGAGCGGAAGTAGGAGGATTCAGGTTAAACACAACCGCCCTTTTGACAGACTCTTGGAAAGGGTGGTCTCACTTGAATAGATTTTTGAAAATACAAAGGACAACCTATGAAGATGACACCAGAGCAGAGGATGAAGCCCATGGACATACAAAGAAAAATGATAAAAGTATTATACAAAGAAATAGCAAAGGAGATGCACACTTATACAACAGGAATGTTACTACATGAAAGCAAATTCATTTTGGGTTGCAGGCAACAGAACAAGAACTATTGCATGTTGTTGATTGCGCCATGTTCTTTTGCGCTTTCATATCTTTGGACATCTGCTTCCTTTGCCTGGTATAACCTCCCTCCCTTTGTTTTACTACTGGACTCCTCTTAATTCTCAGCTGTCATCTCTACTGAGTCATCCCCTGGCCATTCTCATGAGAGTTTGGCTTTTCTTCCCTATTTGTGTTTCAATGACACCTTTTTAAACTCTCAGTATAGCACTTGTAGTATTATACACAAGATGCCTGTTCCCTATTTGCCTCTTTCATTAAACTAGGCTTATTTTTCATCAGTTTTGCCTAACAGAGCGTCTGCCATATGGTTAAAAGTCGATATAAAGTTACAGGTCAAGAGCCATTGTGTCTTACTGTAGAAAAGGGATAGGACAGAGAAAATGGCAATTTTTAGTTTTTGTGCTATTGTAAGAAAAATTTGGAATCAGTTGGCCAAGACTCTGATGGGGAAAAAATGAAAAGCTATGCTATATGCACTAGTGATGTAAAAACAAAAACAAAGAACTGTCTAGCACATAGCTGACAATAAAGTTTCTTTAGAGTTAAGATATCATTTGGGTTTCTTATTAAAGGCAAAGAGAATATGGAAGTGGAATCTTGGGGATCAAGCTTTCTGAGAGAGTAGACATGCCAAGGACAATGTATAAGTATCATTAGCGGAAAAACTAGACAGGACAAAAACATAAAATAGCCGAAGAGAAAACAGTTACTGTTTGGGAATAGGTTTTAAAAATGATACGTGAGTAACACTGGGAATTTGGCTAGTTTGGTTGGAGAAAAACTCTAACTAGATTTATATATAATAATGCAACTACATTTTCTAGTAAAGAACTGGTAAGAATAAAATGAAATCAAAGAAAAGAGCTTCGATATACTAAACCTGTACACGAAATGTATTAATATCATATTTTTACTAGTTTAATATCAGTAGAATAACCATTTTTAAATAGTTTCCACCACTTCATTATTAGACATTGAGTAGCTGGCTCTTGTAAAGATGCAAAAGAATCCTCATTACTTGATGATATAATAGCTGAGGTGGAATATTTGAATTTCTGAATAGGTACAAATCCCAATTATGACTATGGCCATTTCCAGGGGCGTTATAACCCTCCATAGATGGAATACTAGGAGATCTGTAAGGATTATTTACTTGAGATAAAGAAAAAAGTACAGTCCGTCTTCTGTACCACAAGCATGTTGCATCTACTTGATAGTTTCAGTGTCACTGTGAAAATAGTAATATAATTAGATTGTGGATAATGGAAACAAAGTCTTTCTCATGAACAGCCCAGTTAATTCAGTTTTCAGATAAAGATGAAAATATATGGAGTTGCAAATTATATGCATATAAATTAGGCATTTGAATTTATATTTTCATCTTGGCTATGTAACTGACTTGAAGCAAAGTGAAGAAATTTGCTTAACTTGAGTTACCCCCTTCACAAAATAGATCACCAATCTCAAAGGTGATAAGTGAACACCTCTAACAACATCTACATTAATCTCAGTTTCTTAGTGAAATGGTCCCATCTACATAGTACTACTTTATCAGAGTTTTTGGCTTTTCTCTCTCCAGTGGTGATCTTCTGTTCTCATTTATTTTTCCTTAAAGGTTATGCAGATAATTAGTGTATTTCTCATGTAGGTCTTAAATGCACTGCATGTTGTGGCAGACTTACAGAGGAAGTCAAGATCATCTCTAAGTATATTTGGAATTCAATTTGCCAACATTTCATAAATTGTTCATTTTGCAGAAGCAATTTCGTTTCCATCCGGTTTGCCTAGGGGAAAGTTCACTGGTGCTCATCGTTAAGAAAATCAGATCATTAGGGAATTCAATGGTCCCTTGCATGGAAATGTGGATGTCACTACATCACACAGTGCAAAAATATAGTCTATCTGCAAACGAGTGTGATGTGAATTTGCTTGGAAGCTATCCTCTTCAGACAAAGAAAGCACATAGGTGTAACTTATTTGCTTCATTTTGCATGTATTCAGACTGACAGCTGGAGTGACCTGCTGAGATGTCAGGTTTTTGTTTTTATTGTTATGTAAAGGACATCACAGATTTTTATGCGAAATGACGACTAAAAGAATTTTTAAGAACGTGTGTTATGCAATTGTAACTCAAGGCATTATAAACTGTGATAATTTTCCTCTTTTATTTGTAATGGCATTCTGGTTTTCAACTTTGAACATCTTTTTTTTTTTTAAAGTTTATTTTTGGCTGTGTTGGGTCTTTGTGGCTGCACGTGGGCTTTCTCTAGTTGTGGCGAGTGGGGGCCCCTCTTAATTGCAGTGCACAGGCTTCTCATTGCGGTGGCTTCTCTCGTTGTGGAGCACGGGCTCTAGGCACGCGGGCTTCAGTAGTTGTGGCACGCAGGCTCAGTAGTTGTGGCACATGGGCTCTACAGCGCAGGCTCAGTAGTTGTGGCACACGGGCTTAGTTGCTCCGCAGCATGTGGGATCTTCCTGGACCAGGGCTTGAACCCGTGTCCCCTGCATTGGCAGGCGGACTCCTAAACACTGTGCTACCAGGGAAGCCCCGAACATCATATTTTTAATGAAGGAAACTTAGCTTCTAGAAAATGTGACTGAGAAAACGGACCCATAAATTTCTGGCCAATTTCATCAGGTGATTTTTATCATTTTATTAGGATTTAGTTTTTATCTATGGTTTTCATCTAGGATTTTATTATGTGATATCCTGTTAATGGAGATCAATATAAAATTTTTAAAAAATTATAAATTTATTTATTTATTTATTTGTGGCTGTGTTGGGTCTTTGTTGCTGCGTGCGGGCTTTCTCTAGCTGCTGAGAGAGGGGGCTACTCTTTGTTGTGATGCGCGGGCTTCTCGTTGCGGTGGCTTCTCTTGTTGCGGAGCACGGGCTCTAGGCGTGCGGGCTTCAGAAGTTGTGGCACGCAGGCTTAGTTGCTCTGCGGCATGTGGGATCTTCCAGGACCAGGACTCGAACCCGTGTCCCCTGCATTGGCAGGCAGGTTCTTAACCACTGTGCCACCAGGGATGTCCCAATATAAAAATTTAAAAGGAGAACTTTTTCACATTTGAAATCCCATAAAAGCATGTTTGCCAACACTGTACCTTAAAGTAGTTTGCAGATTTCCATGAACTCTTTCTTAGAAAAGTAGTAACCATTATTGTTCAATAAATTCTGCAAAGGGACAAATTAAGTGCCTGAGGTAATCCTTATTTCCACTGCTTTCATGCATATTCTTGGCAAATAAATACAAATGACATAAATTAAAAAAAATCACCATATAAACTTCAGATGACCCCCCCCCCCAAAATCTTTTGACTCGGAGAAAGAATATGTGAAATCTAAGGGACATCATTTTGAATCTGAAGCTAAAAAGAATGTGTATAAAATTGTTATCTGAAAAAAGCCTTTAGGCAGTCAGAGTCCTTGAAATATTTGAAAAGATTTGTCTGAAGATGATGAATCATAGATACATATGACTACTTTTTGAAGACAGAGGAGTCTTATAGGTTTAAGCTTATGGGAAAAAAAATACAAAAAATGTAAAGAATGTATTATACTATAAAGGGTTACTTTCAAACTTATCCAGAGTGAATTAAAGGCAGAGAAACGAGCCAATGATGTCCCTTGTAGGTGACAGTGGTACAGGGTCAGGTGGGAAATCTTTCTGAAAGAAGTTGTTTCTAGTATAAATTAAGAATACTCGTTTGTGTGTGAGGGTAAAACTGAACAGCTTACAGAGGTAACCAGAGACAATTTTTCATGGGGTCATTGAGAAAGAGTTTCCTGTGGTTCCAAATAAGGTACATCAAGAAAGGAAAATGGACCGGAGGTTAGGCTTTTATTCCTGAAAGGTATGAGGTTCTCAAACTGATTTTTAGAGACAGCTAGTACCACAGTGAATACTGCAGTAAGGCTGCCGAGTCCAAATCTTGACCTATCACTTACTTAGCTGTGATCTGGGGACATTCTTAACCTCTGTGGGACTCTGTATCCTTATCAGTAGAATGGGAATGATAATCAACTAAAGGACTGTTGTGAGGATTAAAGAGTTAATATACGTGCTGTGCATACAGAAGCTGGCACAAAGGAGAAGTGCTCAATAAATGTTAGTCATTGTTAATATCGGGCTGCCATTTACAGATCAGCTTCTATGTGTTGGATACTTCATATAATTTATTCCATATCTTCACAGCCATGAAATACAGGTTATCATGATCTCTACTTCGTAAATGGACAAACTGAGGCTCAGCCCTGTGGAGTAACTTTGTTAACGTAACATGGTTATTAGAACCCAGAACACAGGTTTGTTAAGCATCAAAGTCCATGCTTTTTCTTCTATGTGGCAGATCTCGTGAAAGTTTAATTTTCTTTTTATATTGGGTCATTGTTCAATAGCCTCTAACACTAAGCCTGTAAGATGCTATTAGCACAAGGTGCTGAACTGGGAAAAAAAGTCACATGGCAGCATTTCCCTGGTGGAAGTGTTCACAGCCAGATTCTTCATCTCTAATATTATGCATCCTCTGTTAAGTAATTTGTAATTGCTTTCATGTCTTCCTGAGTGCACAGGAGTCAGCAGGCTACAATGCCTGAATGACCGTCTCAAGGTCTTCCATGGATATCTGCAGACTTTTGAGATGAAAGGGTTTCTCAGAGGAACAGAAGCACGTCCAAACACAGGCTCCCTGATTCTCCCTTCCGTTCTTGAGGTTGCCTGAGTTAAATGTATCGACTAAAAGGAGATATATTACATCATCTTGAATCAGAAGGGGTAATCAATTATATTCTTTTCTCCTCATAGGGATTTGGTGAGGTCAAATAAGGAAAAAATAGGTAGAAGGATAAGCTTTCTGCAAAAAGGAGGATAAATAAATGCAAGAAAGGGATTATTTTAAGCAGTGAATTAGAAAAATATAAAAGCAAGCCACCTTCTCTAAACACATGATAAGTGCTGTATTCTCTGTTCTCATGTGGCCAGAGGTCAATGGATACGGTGTAGGGATGGGTCTGTGGCTGAAGCACCTGTTGGGCTACAGGTAGTAGAGGTTTAGAGCTGGAGTCTAAAGTCAGATAGACCTAGATTTGAAACCCTGGTTTGTCACTTCCTAGCTAGGTGACTTAGAGTAGGTTGTTTCATCTCCCTAAGCCTCAGTTTCCTACTGGATAAAATGGGGATAATGATAGTACTGATCTCAGCTGGTGGTTGTGAGGATCAAATGAGAAGGAGATACATCAAGTGCTTAGAATGATGCCTAGAATATGGTTTAAGTGCACAGTGCATGCTCGTTATTTTATTCTTAGCGTTTCTATCCATCAAAAATTAAGAATGAGTTTTTACAAAATACAATTATATCCATCTTTGTGTGTTCCTTACTCAGCTGGTGTGGGGTACGGTGTCTGGCACATAGCAGACACTCATATTTTTGTTGTATTAATTAGCAGAAGGATAATGTCATATGAATGCTGATACAGACTTCTCACTCTCAGTCAGCCCTCTTATGAGTTTGTTCTTGGACACACAGAAGAGCTGTGGACGTGGACAGCCAGCTGGGGGGCCTGGTAAGATGTCTACGTGGAGATGCCCATCTCACTGCACTTGGGCCCCGCCTGAGGTCCTGCTTCTGCAGGGGAGCTCAGGGTCTCCTCACACGGTGGGTCTCTCCGAGTTGAAGTCCACTGAATCCTATCCTTGGGTAAAACGTGGCTTGGATTTTGTCCCCCGCTTCACCCCTCAGTGACCTTGAGCTTGGATCAGCTCTGGAAGGAGCAGGTGCTTGTAGTGGTTTATTATCCTTGGCTGCTCACTGGGAGGAGTGGAAATGGAAATCGGGAAGTTCCTGAGGAAGCTAGAAAATGTACTAGCTCAATGGCAAGGATGAAGGTTGTTTTCTTCACTTTCTGTTCTTCAGGACATTTTTTCCTTTGGAGATTTCTTTCCTTTGAAGAAAGGACATGACTTCTGGCTTTATTTATAAGCAATTTAGAAAAATACTAGACTGTTAAGGAGATGATGGAATCAGGAAAATTTAAGCAATGCAGGTTGATGGTGGGTAGGGTAGTATTTAGGAGAACATAAAATATGATATATAAAACACTTAAACAAGTTTGTGATGGGGGAGAAGTAGGGTGTTAATATGATCTAAAATGGAAATGAATTCTGTTTTAATCAACATGTCCAAAATAGAACTTAATGTTTATCCTTAAAATTAATGTAATTAATTTACATTAATTTCATTTTTCTGTAATTTCATTTATTGCCCCATTTGCTCACTTCTCAGTTAACCAAGCTAGAGGTGGAATCACTTTCAATGGCTTTCAAGCCCTCACTCTTCTGTCTAATTGAAAACAAAGTTCTATAAATCATTTCTTAAAAACTTTTTCAAATTTGAGTTCTTACTTTCACTGCCACGTAATTTCATGAACTCTGCCTCTGGAAGCAAGAGCCTTCAATTCATCGTCATACTGCCAAAGGATTAGCTTTCTAAGCCATAGAGCTGATATGGCCACTGGCAGCTTTAATACCCTCCTGGTTGCCAACTATCAGAGTAAAATGTTAACTTCCAAATTCAAAGCACTAAAATATTACCCTTATTTATTTTTGTGGCTTAGTCCCTGCCCCCATCATTCTCCTCTCACATGCACTAGATCGTAGCCAGATGTTATTTCTCTCTGAATGTTTCATATGCTCACCCTTCTTCCCCTGATTGGAAATCCTTATTCTTGACCTGTTGAATTCCTAATCATCCTTTATAACCCACCTCATTCATATTCTAATCATCCCTTCTGAACTCCTCACCACCAGACAGCATCATCCCTTCCTTGTTGCCTATGAACTCCTTGAGTGGAAAAACTGTATCTAATTCATCTCTGTATCACCAGGGCCCAGCATAGAATGATCTGTAGATATGTTGTTGAATTGAGGCATCAGATTAATGAAAAATCTTCCACCAAGGAGCTATTTCCTTTGCTGATGTGTTTTCGTTTGGGATAGTTAAATGTAGAAGGTACAGAACATAGTTGCTTATATAGGAGGCCTTTAGTACATACAGTGAATTGATTGCTGGAAAACAGGGCAAGGGTTTTTATGGTTATGTGTCAACAGGAGCACAGGCTCAGACTGACCTGAGTTAAGATGCAGACTTGGTAACTTAATGGGCGTATGACTGTGGGGACTCCCTTTACTTTTCCTTTATAAAATGAGGATAATACTTCCAAGACTGTGTAGGATGGCTATGGATATCAAACAATATGTATAGCCTAGAATACAGTGCACTTAAGTTTATTGAAATAAAGAAACTTGTATATACAAGTTTAAAAATTGGGTGGTATATCAATAGTACTCCTGAACAGACAGGAAAAAAAAATGTGTTGACAGGTACATGAAAGAAATGTGGAGACTTATTACTATAGGATGAGGCCTAGACTGAATTGTCAAGTTTTATAGTAAGAGGAGGCACACAGCTTCCTTAAACTATTATATAGTTCTTCCTTAAACTATTAAGTTTATATATCAACTATTATAATATATTATATAAAACTATTATATAATTACATAATATAAACTATTATATAGTTCCTATCTATAGTAATCACTTAACAGGGAAATCTTCATTTTCCTTATAATTTGATTTCTGGTTGCAACCCTTGAACTATTAGAGCTCAAACAGAAAAAGACAAGATATCACACCAGCTATGTTGGTCATCCTAAGATCTTTTCTTCCTGGGTTCAACATGTGTCTTTTAACTCTTTGCAGACAGCATATTTATCTGTGCCAGTGGCAGGGTATGTGTGTGGGAATCCGAAGAAGTCTCTGAAGTGAACACAACCATTAGGGCTTTAAAATGCCACTTGACGGGTCATTCATTGAAAAGCTATTACCAATCAGCTGCCTCTTGCAGGCAGAGGGAAAAAAATATCTGTGGGTTGAAGACACTTGAAATCAGAGATTAGCAGGAAGATGCTCTCTCATTACCAAACAGGGAGCCAGGATGTCAAACATCTTTAGTTTCTCTAAAGACACAATCTCTCTTCCGGATTTTTTGTAAAGGGCAAAATGAACTAAAACAACTCCTCCCCCCACGGCGCCACCTTTGCTGTAATAATACCCTGCATCTCTCTACTTGCGCCCCCAGATGCCTGCAGTGAGCGGCCCTGCTCTAGTGAGCGCATCTCATTCTGCTTTAGCACTTGGTTCTTTCTCAACTCCTGCCTTATCATTTTTGGAAATGTCATTCACATTTATATGCAGGCCAGTGCACAAA
Source organism: Eubalaena glacialis (assembly GCF_028564815.1). NCBI lineage: Eukaryota > Metazoa > Chordata > Mammalia > Artiodactyla > Balaenidae > Eubalaena > Eubalaena glacialis. The sequence continues at coordinate 40,275,090 of NC_083726.1, forward strand.
CCAAAATTAATTTAACTCACAAAGGCATGTTACTATTATTACTTTTGACACCATGGAGAACTTATTAACTATAGCTTGTCACAGGCCTCTCAGCCTGAATACGTTTCCTTTCCATGCTGTAGTCAGGCTAATGTGAGCTAAAGGTTTTCTGGATTGCCAGACACTGTAAAAAGTCAAAATAGTTGAGTTTTTCAATAATTGGGCTAGACAACTAGGGCACCTACCAGGCACCTGTGGGGGACCAAGGACACCTAAGGGGATGGAGGGAACCCCCAGTGACCGGGTAGGATGTGGGGCATGGGGGGAGTGAGGGGGAGGAGACGTGGAGGAGGGACGGGACTGGCGCCCCCGAGGGGCGGCTGGGGGAGGGGAAGGGATCCCATGCCCGAAGGGGGAAACTGGGGAACCACTGGGAGGGGAGAGGATCAAAAGGGAGCGTGGCCAGGTTTCCCTTGCCTACTTGGGCCCCAGGGAGCCTGTTGAGATCCCAGGCCTGATCCTCTGCCCACTGAGGCCCCCTCCAGCCGCGTGGGTCCTGAGGGAGTGGAGGGAGGGAAGGGGGAGCAAAAGTAAAGGCTGGACCTCCAGGACGGCACCCCTGAGGGGCGGCTGGGGGAAGGGAGGAGTTCCTACACCCAGCGGGACCCACCCACGGTTAGGGGTCCAGCAGTGATAGGGGGACCCTGGGGGAGACGGTGGTGGGGGGGGCGCGAAGGAATCAATAGCAGAATAACTGAGGCAGAAGAAAGGATAAGTGAGCTGGAAGATAAAATGGTGGAAATAACTGCCAGGGAGCAGAATAAAGAAAAAAAGAATGAAAAGAATTGAGGACAGTCTCAGAGACCTCTGGGACAACATTAAACACACCAACATTTGAATTATAGGGGTCCCAGAAGAAGAAGAGAAAAAGAAAGGGTCTGAGAAAATATTTGAAGAGATTATAGTCAAAAACTTCCCTAACATGGGAAAGGAAATAGTCAATCAAGTCCAGGAAGCACAGAGAGTCCCACACAGGATAAACCCAAAGAGAAACATCCCGAGACACATATTAATCAAACTATCAAAAATTAAATACAAAGAAAAAATATTAAAAGCAGCAAGGGAAAAGCAACAAATAACATACAAGGGAATCCCCATAAGGTTAACAGCTGATCTTTCAGCAGACACTCTGCAAGCCAGAAGGGAGTGGCAGGACATATTTAAAGTGATGAAAGGGAAAAACCTACAATCAAGATTACTCTACCCAGAAAGGATCTCATTCAGATTTGATGAAGAAGTTAAAACCTTTACAGACAAGCAAAAATTAAGAGAATTCAGCACCACAAAACCAGCTGTACAACAAATGCTGAAGGAACTTCTCTAGGCAGGAAACACAAGAGAAGGAAAAGTCCTACAAAAACAAACCCAAAATAATTAAGAAAATGGTAATAGGAACATACATATCAATAATTACCTTAAATATAAATGGATTAAATGCTCCAACCAAAAGACATAGACTAGCTGAATGGATACAAAAACAAGACCTGTATATATGCTGTCTACAAGAGACCCACTTCAGACCTAGGGACACATACAGACTGAAAGTGAGGGGATGGAAAAAGATATTCCATGCAAATGGAAATCAGAAAGCTGGAGTAGCAATTCTCATATCAGACAAAATAGACTTTAAAATAAAGACTGTTACCAGAGACAAGGACAGTACATAATGATCAAGGGATCAATGCAAGAAGAAGATACAGCAATTGTAAATATTTATGCTCCCAACATAGGAGCACCTCAATACATAAGGCAAATGCTAACAGCCATAAAAGGGGAAATCGACAGTAACACAGTAATAGTAGGGGACTATAACACCCCACTTTCACCAATGGACAGATTATCCAAAATGTAAATAAAAAAAAAAAACACAAGCTTTGGGCCTTCCCTGGTGGTGCAGTGGTTAAGAATCCGCCTGCCAATGCAGGGGACACGGGTTCGAGCCCTGGTCCAGGAAGATCCCACATGCCGCAGAGCAACTAAGCCCATGTGCCACAACTACTGAGCCCACGTGCCGCAACTACTGAAGCCCGCATACCTAGAGCCCGTGCTTGGCAACAAGACAAGCCACTGCAATGAGGAGCCCATGCACCACAACGAAGAGTAGCCCCTGCTCGCCGCAACTAGAGAAAGCCCACGCAGCAACAAAGACCCAAGGCAGCCAAAAATAAATAATAATAAATAAAATAAATTAAAAAAAAAAAACACACAGAAAAAACAAAAAAAAAACCCCAAACCAAAAAACAAAACAAAACAAAACAAAAACACAAGCTTTAAATGACACATTAAATAAGATGGACTTAGTTGATATTTATAGGACATTCCATCCAAAAACAACAGAATACACTTTCTTCTCAAGTGCTCATGGAACATTCTGCAGGATAGATCATATCTTGGGGCACAAATCAAGCCTTGGTAAATTTAAGAAAATTGAAATCATATCAAGTATCTTTTCCAACCACAATGCTATGAGACTAGATATCAATTACAGGAAAAAAACTGTAAAAAATACAAACACGTGGAGGCTAAATAATATGCTACTAAATAACAATAAGATCACTGAAGAACTCAAAGAAGAAATAAAAAAATACCTAGAAACAAATGACAATGAAAACACGACCCAAAACCTATGGGATGCACCAAAAGCAGTTCAAAGAGGGAAGTTTATAGCAATACAATCCCACTTCAAGAAACAAGAAAAATCTCAAACAACTTAACCTTACACCTCAAGCAATTAGAGAAAGAAGAACAAAAAAACGCCACAAAGTTAGCAGAAGGAAAGAAATCATAAAGGTCAGATCAAAAATAAATGAAAAAGAAATGAAGGAAACAATAGCAAAGATCAATAAAACTAAAAGCTGGATCTTTGAGAAGATAAACAAAATTGATAAACCATTAGCCCGACTCATCAAGAAGAAAAGGGAGAAGACTCAAATCAACAGATCTAAAAATGAAAAAGGAGAAGAAACAACTGACACTGCAGAAATACAAAGGATCATGAGAGATTACTACAAGCAACTATATGCCAATAAAATGGACAAACTAGAAGAAATGGACAAATTCTTAGAAAAGCACACCCTTCTGAGACTGAACCAGGAAGAAATAGAAAATATAAACACACCCATCACAAGCACTGAAATTGAAACTGTGATTAAAAATCTTCCAACACACAAAAGCCCAGGACCAGATGGCTTCACAGGCGAATTCTATCAAACATTTAGAGAATAGCTAACACCTATCTTTCTCAAACTCTTCCAAAATATAGCAGAGGGAGAAACACACCCAAACTCATTCTATGAGTCCATCATCACCCTGATACCAAAACCAGACAAAGATGTGACAAAAAAGAAAACTACAGGCCAATATCACTGATGAACATAGATGCAAAAATCCTCAACAAAATACTAACAAACAGAATCCAACAGCAGACTGAAAGGATCATACACCATGATCAAGTGGGGTTTATCCCAGGAATGCAAAGATTCTTCAGTATATGCAAATCAATCAATGTGATAAACCATATTAACAAATTGAAGGATAAACACCATATGATCATCTCAATAGATGCAAAAAAGGCTTTTGACAAAATTCAACACCCATGTATGATAAAAAAAAAAACTCTGGAAAGTAGGCATAGAGGGAACCTACCTCAACATAATAAAGGCCATAGATGACAAACCCATAGCCAAATTTTTCCTAATGGTGAAAAAATGAAACCATTTCCTCTAAGGTCAGGAAAAAGACAAGGTTGCCCACTCTCACCACGATTATTCAACATAGTTTTGGAAGTTTTAGCCACAGCAATCAGAGAAGAAAAAGAAATAAAAGGAATCCAAATTGGATAAGAAGTAAACTGTCACTGTTTGCAGATGACATGATACTATAAATAGAGAATCTTAAAGATGCCACCAGAAAACTACTAGAGCTAATCAATGAATTTGGTAAAGTTGCAGGATGCAAAATTAATGCACAGACATCTCTTGCATTCCTATACACCAATGATGAAAAATCTGAAAGAGAAATTAAGGAAACACTCCCATTTACCACTGCAACAAAAAGAATAAAATACCTAGGAATAAACCTACCTAAGGAGACAAAAGACCTGTATGCACAAAACTGTAAGTCACTGATGAAAGAAATGAAAGATGATACAAACAGATGGAGAGAGATACCATGTTCCTGGATTGGAAGAATCAACATTGTGAAAATGACTATGCTACCCAAAGCAATCTACAGATTCAATGCAATCCCTATCAAACTACCAATGACATTTTTCACAGAACTAGAACAAAAAATTTCACAATTTGTATGGAAACACAAAAGACCCCGAATAGCCAAAGCAATCTTGAGAAAGAAAAACGGAGCTGGAGGAATCAGGCTCCCTGACTTCAGACTATACTACAAAGCGACAGTAATCAAGACAGTTTGGTACTGGCACAAAAACAGAAATATAGATCAATGGAACAGGATAGAAAGCCCAGAGGTAAACCCACACACATATGGTCACCTTATCTTTGATAAAGGAGGCAAGCATATACAGTGGAGAAAAGACAGGCTCTTCAATAAGTGGTGCTGGGAAAACTGGACAGCTACATGTAAAAGAATGAAATTAGAATGCTTCCTAACACCATACACAAAAATAAACTCAATATGGATTAAAGACCTAAGTGTAAGGCCAGACACTATAAAACTCTTAGAGGAAAACATAGGCAGAACACTCTATGACATAAATGACAGCAAGATCCGTTTTGACCCACCTCCTAGAGAAATGGAAATAAAAACAAAAATAAGCAAATGGGACCTAATGAAACTTAAAAGCTTTTGCGCAGCAAAGGAAACCATAAACAAGACGAAAAGACAACCCTCATAATGGGAGAAAATATTTGCAAACGAAGCAACTGACGAAGGATTAATCTCCAAAATATACAAGCAGCTCATGCAGCTCAATATCAAAAAAACAAACAACCCAGTCCAAAATGGGTGGAAGACCTAAATAGACATATCTCCAAAGAGATACACAGATTGCCAACAAACACATGAAAGGATGCTCAACATCACTAATCATTAGAGAAATGCAAATCAAAACTACAATGAGATATCATCTCACACTGGTCAGAATGGCCATCATCAAAAAATCTACAAACAACAAATGCTGGAGAGGGTGTGGAGAAAAGGGAACCCTCTTGCACTGTTGGTGGGAATGTAAATTGATACAGCCACTATGGAGAACAGTATGGAGGTTCCTTAAAAAACTAAAAATAGAACTACCATATGACCCAGCAATCCCACTACTGGGCATATACCCTGAGAAAACCATAATTCAAAAAGAGTAATAATGTACCACAATGTTCATTGAAGCACTGTTTACAATAGGCAGGACATGGAAGCAACCTAAGTGTCCATTGACAGATGAATGGATAAAGAAGATGTGGCACATATATACAATGGAATATTACTCAGCCATAAAAAGGAACGAAATTGAGTTTTTTGTAGTGAGGTGGATGGACCCAGAGTCTGTCCTACAGAGTGAAGTTAAGTCAGAAAGAGAAAAACAAATACCGTATGCTAACACATATATATGGAATTAAAAAAAAAAAAAAAAAAAAAAGGTCTTGAAGAACCTAGGGGCAAAATGGTAATAAAGACTCAGACCTACTAGAGAATGGATTTGAGGGCACAGGGAGGGAGAAGGGTAAGCTGGGACAAAGTGAGAGAGTGGCATGTACATATATACATTACCAAATGTAAAATAGATAGCTAGTGGGAAGCAGCTGCATAGCACAGGGAGATCAGCTCGGTGCTTTGTGACCACCTAGAGGGGTGGGATAGGGAGGGTGGGAAGGAGATGCAACAGGGAGGGGATATGGGGATATATGTATATACATAGCTGATTCACTTTGTTATATAGCAGAAACTAACACACCATTGTAAAGCAATTATACTCCAATAAAGATGTTTAAAAAAAAAAAAGGCTAAAATTAACTGTCTACGAATGGCAAGAAAATCTTGGTCCCATTTTGTTGGACTACCCTTTAAAAAAATATGGCACAATATGATTTAAGCTTTATGTATTTGTTCCCCTGTATCAATAAATATGGTCTTTGTATTTGAAAGAAGTAGTAGGGAATTTAAGTAACACAATTATTGTGTAAGTTATAATAGCCCAAGAGTGTAGAAGGAGAAAAAAGAGAAAGGAAGCTAGTGTTCATTGCATGCTTACTGGTTCTGGGTGTTTTGACATGTAGCACCTTATTATAGTAGTCTGTGATGAGGGTTTTTCTTGAGGTATAATTGTCATTGTGATAGAGTTTTGTATTCTCTATCTTAGGCATAAGGAAATTAAAGCACAGAGAGGTTAGCTGAATTCTCCAAGTTTGCACAGTCATGAATAGCAGAGGTAGTTTGAACCAAGGTCTACCTGACTAAGACCCTTCTTGATCCATGAGTCCTCCCTGCAGCTATATAAATCAGTATGGAAAGAGGGAAATCATAGGCCTCACACGAAATGGACAACCTTTTCTCTGTCTTCCGTGAACTGTAGGTTTCATGAAAATGGTTTTATATACATTTTGAATTACTCAAAGCTGGCATTAACAAATAGACCTGAAGTTGGCATTGAAAAGGCAAGCAAGGTCAACAAAGTAATATCTTTTTGGTATGAAGCTACGTGTATAACAGTATCTATTTTCCTGTTCAGCACCCGATGGTTTGTTTTTCTTTATCTAACAAGAATGAGGGCATATGCTTTTTTTTTTCCCTCTAGGCCATAACATGGTTTTTCCCCACCAAGAAGGTGTACTACATCATACTCTGTCTGAAGCTGTGATTTAGAAAATGACATAGTAAATACTGGGAGGTCTCATTCCCTGAGCTTCTAGTAGGCCAGCCAGGAAGTCAAATCTCCTTAGCTGTCAGAAGCAGGCCAAAGGTCATGTAGAAATGAATTCATGGTTCAGTCTCCCTCAGTCTCAGGCTCCCCCTGTAAAGATACGTAAGTGGGATTCAGATATTACAGCAGAATATCCAAAGGTTACTCGGTTTCATTGCAGTGGAGCAAAACTGCTAACCACCACAGTTTCTGGAGGTGGCCAGGAGAAGGTTATGAAAATTTGATGGCTACTTAGAATAGAAGTTGGCTGGCATGAAAAATGCAAACGCTTGAAAATCCATGCTTCAAGGAAGCATTTTGAATCAATATGATTGTGCGATGGCATCTCAGTGGCACTGAAATTTTTTAACAATATAGTTTTTGCTGCATTAACCCAAGGTGTAAGTCTTGATTTTTTATTTTGCCCCATTCCTTTGTAGGGCATGGAAACATTCACCACAGAAACTTCTCTTTGCCAGTCAAGATTTTATTGCAGCCACACAACTTTTCATAGCCCCTTCCAGATTTCTCACTTTGCCAGTGACGAAAGGCATGTATGATACTGCACATCTCAAACGCCACAGAAGCACGGCAGGGGTGCTCTCTCATTTTTAAATGTTAATCTATTTTCACCTTCCTATTTTCTAATTACTTAAGGGCAAATACTACATGCTTTTCTGGAATAATCTTGGTGAAAATTTCTGGGGCAAACTCATTTGGAAAAAAGGAAAAGAAAAACTCATCAGCTGAATACAAGTTAAAATGGAAACCCATTCAGTATGTGGGTATTGCAGCTGGCAGGGGTCTTATGAGCAGAGAAGTGAATGAAAGAGGGAGCATGTGGGTTTACCTGCATTTTCTTAAAACTCATTGTAGAGCACTTAAAAAAAAAACAAAAACTTGTGCGGAAACCAGAATATACTAGACTGAACTTTGAAAAAGTGGTCATTTGTTATATCAAATGTACGTGTGTGTGTATATTTACATTTATATATGTATGTTAAAAATTGGACCAAAAATACCATCTTAGCATCCTAAAACAAGAATCTCATTTTCATAGATCCCCAAATTATCTTTTCCATATGCAAATATTTTAAAAACCTACGACACAAGCATATATATCTATGTATAAAATTTTATATTTTGCTTTTTCTGCCTAACATATTAAAGCATTTTTCCATATAATTATGTCTAATGCCTAATATCCCATTAAGTGGTAGTATGATTAGCCATTTTCCTATTTTTGAGCACTAAGCCCATTTTAATGTGTGAAATTATAAGTTAAAGTTGGCTTCCATGAATATGAATTTCTATGTAGCTTAGATAGGATGGCCAGAGGCTCAGCTTGTTACTGCTTCTGTTTGCAAGAACTCTACAATGTGAAATCTCATCTCTGGACAGAGTATTTTGCTGTATATAACTGTCATTAAAAATAGATTTTTAAAAAACTGGTACTTTTTTTTTTTTTTTTTTTTTTTTTTTTTTTACAATCTACCTGGTAGAAAAGTCAACAGGATATAACTTTTGTTTTTATTGCGTTTGCGTAAGTTTCCACTGAAATTTTGCTGCCTGTGGGCACTTGCCCAAGAAATTTAGCCAGGGGCTAATATAGGGAAAGCCACTCTGCTAAATCAACTCTCCAAATCTATTACTGGAGTCAGAGCTTCAGGGATCAGTTTCTGCTATTTTTCACTGTCAAAAATTGACTGCTTTGAAAGAGACTAAAAACCTAAGTACTGATACCATTATTTGTCAAAGTAATTGTAGAGGGTATGTCCTACTGTGATAGGTCTTATGAAAATGCAGGCAGAGATTAGAAGTTTAAAAAAAAAAAAAAAGAGAAAGTACATGTAAGCCTTGATTTAGATTGATGCTACAGCTCTTTTTCTTTCATGGTGTTGCTTTTTAAACAACTTCTTTGATGAATCACCAGGCTGCTAGATCCCATGAGAGATCGCCTTGTCTGTCCCCTTACCTTCCTTGAAGCAGGACTATAAATCCATGCCCCAATGCTTATTTTTAAAAGACTCTCCAGAGAGGTAGGCTCTTTGAGGTAGCTGTTTCAACACTGCACACTGCCAGGAGGGGTGTCTTTGGTTTCCATGCCACATTTAAACGCCTTTTTATTTAGGCTTTAGTCGCTTCAGAAGGTCATTCTAAGCTGCCTCAAATGGATATCTTACCCCCAATTAATGGACATTGATTATTCAGTTCTCTCAGAGAAAGATTGTGGTTCTTCTATTTTAAGAGCCCAAAACAGATAGGCAACTTCCATAGATGCCACAGCCCTGAGACATGAGGGGAGAGAGAATTTGGTTTGGAAGCACAGGGCTGGTTCCCAGTAGTCTCTAGAGCACATGAAAGCATCACGCAAATGTAAAGCAATATTACTAATATTTACTGTTAAACTCATAAAAACAGATAGATGATAAGTCTAAGATTTACACTATTTAATCTACATTTTGGGGGGACAAATATGAACTAATAAAAGCTGAAATATATGGGACACAAAAGATAATCCAAGGACTTCCCTGGTGGTGCAGTGGTTAAGAATCCGCCTGCTGATGCAGGGGATATGGGTTCGAGCCCCGGTCTGGGAAGATCCCACATGCCACCGAGCAACTAAGCCCGTGCGCCACAACTACTGAGCCTGTGCTCTAGAGCCCGCACGCCTAGAGCCCGTGCTCTGCAACAAGAGAAGCCACCGCAATGAGAAGCCCGCGCAACGCAAGGAAGAGTAGACCCGCTCGCCGCAACTAGAGAAAGTCCGTGCGCAGCAACGAAGACCTAATGCAGCCAAAAAAAAAAAAAAAAAAAAAAAAAAAAAATTTATTAAAAAAAAAAAAAGATAATCCAAACAGATGCAGCATTTTTAAAAGTAAGAAAATAATCCCAGACTTAATAGGAAGAATAAAGCATAGAAGATGTTAATTAGCAGTTTCCATTCAGGGATATATTAATCCTTAATTTTCACAGTCCGAGAATATGTTTGAATAACTGATGCTTGAAACTCTCTGGGAGATTTTAGCTTACCGCGTACAAATCTTTGTTTAGGTGTGCCAGAACTTGCATTTGGGAAATGAACCATTTCCATTCTCGGTTTTGAGCCCAAGTGCATATGATTTTATGTGGAAAGGAGGCACCCAGAAGCATTTTCTTAGAGAACATTGGCGGGCGAGTATGCTGAGAATGGGAAGGGCAGTGGGCAATGGCAGGTCACCACATCAACGCCCAGAGAGAAATAATCCACTACACCCTCCCTGTTGGGCTCCCAGCCTTTCTTTCTGTCTTCTGTCCTGACACTCTAATGGCTGGGCAGTGGCTTCCTGCTTCACGTACAGGAGATCACACAACGTATCAAGCATTATCTTCCTGTAGAAATGACACCTGCTGAGCTGGTGTTTGCTCCCAGTTACTTAAGTTCTAGACCAGGGCGCTGAATTCATTATGTGCTGAACATGAGGATCCGAAAGGGGGTTTGATCCTTGTGACTGTGTACTGGGTTCTTCCATGAAATCATCCGCTGGTGACTTGTATAGTAGTACATCCTGGTAAATACTTATCTCGGACTCAAACCAGAGGCCCCAAACAGCAGCTCTGGCCTAAATCAACCTTGTTAAAATGCAGCTGTCTCATCTCTTTTCTCTCTTGAGGTTCAGCACTGTTGGATATGAAGTCACAGTCACTGGGATAAACAATTTTCTTTCCTCCAGCACACCAAAAAAGGAAGAAAAAGAATTCAAACTGCACGTATGCTATTTAAATAGGCACCCTTCTGATCCTGATTACTACTTCAGGAAAACCCCTATCCATTTTTTAAAGGTCACCACTGTCACATGCTACATTTCTTTCCTAAGTGAATTACCAGGTCCCTTTATACGTGGCTTGAACCATTCCTAACTCTCAACCCCAGGAATCTGACATGGAGTCCCTGCTCCACTTTGGAATTTAAAAATAGAATAAATAGTAATTAACATGGACTTTACGGCAAACCATTTAAACGTCTGGTCATTACTTCCTAGTTATGTGATTTCAGACAAGTTTCTTAGCCTCTGTGAGTCTTGGTTTCCTCTTTTGCACATTTAGCGTAATATGTATAACACAAGTCTGTGAGATTTAATTGAGCTAATGTGTTTAATTATTTCACATTTAAATTAAATATGTAAATTGTTTTACCTCCCAAGGGAATGGATCAGCAATTAGAATTACGAAGTTAGGAAATTTTTGGAGAGAGACCATAAACCAGCAGGTGGAAGAGGCTGGGTTTGTGGGGTGGTGGTGAGAATCAAGGTCTCTAGAAATCCCCCGATAGAGATGATTTCCTGGTGCAGGAAACCAGGTCTGGCACCAACTGATACGAGGTTTTGGAAGTCATGATTGACAATGACAGCAGCCACTGCTCATTTAATAAAGGCTAGTTATCCTGCTAAAATTCAGACCTAACATAAAAAGTGTTTAAAAATTTGGCTAAGGTATATGTGAAATTAATTAATTCATATAAAATGACATAAATTTCCAGGCAGGAATGCTATGATTTTATTCTCAAAATATTAAATATTTGGATTTGAAGAAAGGCTAAATTGGAAACTTAGGATGACAGGCACTTAGTAATCATCTGGTTTTGTAAGAGGTAGCTCATGCATTTTCTTTCCCTCTTATTCTTTCTCTTATAAGAAGTAGAGTTTTGAAGTGGCAATCTAGCAGGATGGTCAGTGCCATGTTTCAAATTGTAGTACCTCATAAAGGAATCAGCCCTTTTTGGCAGATTCATTGCTCTTTAAAGATTATTTCGGAGTGACAAAAATATTGAGAAATTCCACAGAGCTCAAAATCTTCTGTATAGGGTGCTAATAAGGAGCTTCTCTTGCTTTGTGATACACAGTGGCTTAGAAAACTCTAAGCAGATAAAGATACTTTGTTTTACAAAGAACTTTCTCTTAGATTCAAGTATACCTTATTAAACACTGTCTGGAGAAGATGAAAATGTTTCACTGATCTTTGGTGTCTTAGGGATAGTTACAAGGTAGATGTCCAACTCCAAGTTCACCATCGTACCTGGTATCAGGAAAGGTGATGAAAGAGATGGAAGCAATTACTTCCTCCTGCCGGGAACTTGAGATAGGATGGAATGAAACAGATGGGAAGATGGGGAATAGAGAGACTTGGAAACAGAAACATGTGAATCCTATGTGGATCTGTCACAGATGGATCTATGTCATGGAAAGATTGACCCAGAAAGCTGGGGGACAGCTAAGAGGGTTGGGAATTGGGATTGGTGTTGAACTGAGGCAAGCTGTTGCAGCCCTCTTTGCACAGTAGGGTGGTGGCCTTAGAGTTGAGAGCATAAGAGTAAGAGAAACAAAGTACAGAGTGTGCGCAGAGCGGGTGTGTGTTTGCAGACTGAAACGTCATCCCTAATACAGGCCTTGTAACCTCTTTTTCAGTTAGAGGCAATCCCACGTGATGGATGATGTGTGTCTGGAGTCGGACCATGTCTGGAACCCAGGCCTCCCATTAGCTGCATGGCCTCATGCTATTCAGTTTCTCTGAGTTTCAGCTTCTTTGTCTATCCGTTGGGGATACGGGAGGGTACGTACCCCAGAGTGTCACTGTGAGGAATCAATGAGCTGACACACCTAACACGGCGTCTGCCCCCGACACAAGCTCAGTAGATGTGAGTTTAAACACAGTTAAGCTAAGTTTGTGCTCTACCTGGTTTTTCTAGCTAACAGAGCTTTGAAAATACTGTCTACCAAAAAGAAAAAGATAATTTCCGCTAAAATTAGGCAATCCTACTGTGACACTCAGGTTTCATAGCCTTGATGTAATTTTCAAATGTGGTCTCAATATAAACAAAGCATCAGCATGATGGTACTTGGAAAGCCAATGACCTCAAGAAGCAGCACACATCTGTCCTCAAATTCTAAGTTAAACGTTGATGGTAATTTTTTTTTTTTTTTTAATTAGGCAAGCATTTCAAAGGCTGCTGTCTACATTCCCTCTTTATGACTTAGGCTATCCAAAAATATGTTCAAAAATCAAAACATAAAACTCCAGACTCTTGACCTATTTGAATATTCTAATCTCACTCTATTTCTGCTTTCTGACACCGAGATACAATTAAGAACAGACAATTCCTGACACTGTGCTGGTTCCTAAAAGACAGTTCCCCTCTGCTCTCTTTAAACACTAGCAGAAGGAGAAAATTCAGGGAAGCACCTTGTCGGAATATTGATTTATACATGCAGAAGTAACACCTTAAACTAAAGAGCAGTTGGTTCCCTTTTGCTAAATAACCTCTCACCACATTCCAGAGTGTTTGCAGCTTAGAGAATGAGGAGACGTGACTAGAAGTATTTTTAAAACAACAAAAAAAATTTTTTCCCTTCTAACAGAATCGTCTGTAGGGCCTCACATTTCACTCACAAATCCTCATCTCTACACTCAAGTGTTATCTGAAGTCCAGAAAATTGTTCTTGCATATAAACTAATTATGTTCCACCCGAAAACAAAAATACTGATTTAGAAGGTACTTTCAGAAGGGATGTTGAAAGGAGGGGCTTATTTTAGGATGAAGGGCATTACCTCTAAGAGCACTGTTCTCTAAGCGTTTTAGATGGTTTGCCCAAGGCTGGATTCGCTGTGCTCTGGGTCCTCCTCCTGCCCGGTGCTCTCCTGTGTTTTCCAGGCTGGACTCCCGCCAGCTCCTGGAGGCCAGGTGAGACACCGTGAGCACCCTGACATACATGCCTGCTTCACAGTCTTGCTGTGTTCCGTCAGGGAGAAAATAACTGCACGTTATTAGCAACTTGGGGGACATTTAAAAGGGAGCAGAAAAGCAATCGAAATGGTTTATTTGTTCCCTGAGTTCTCCTGAAGAGATAAAAAGAGAGAAGAGAGGAGATAAGGCTGGCAGGGGACGCCAAGTGCCAGAAGTTTTGTTTGCAGTAGACTGACAGAAACCTCCCATCAGTCTTCCCAAAAGCTTAGGTGCCATTCCTCTTTGTCTTCAGGCACTTGAAATCTGGAAAGAGTGGACAGGAGTGAGTGAAAGAGATACTGAGACTGTCAGTGGCGCTACAGTGAGAGGAAAAATACTCCTGAAACTGCTAAATGGTACTGGAAATGATGAATCTCCCCCCCGCTCCACCCCCATAGAGCAAGTGATTTTCTACTCAATGTATCTGTTTACTTTAGGAATTCATTTGGCAGCAGACAGACCTGGGTTTGAAAAATAACTTTTTAAAGGCCACATACTGTAGAATTATGTTGATAGGCAGTGTCTAGAATAGGCATCCATGGAGACAGAAAGTAGATGAATAGTGGCCTGGGGATGAGGGCTGGGAATGGGAGTGATTGCAAATGGGCACAAGGTTTCTTTTTGGGGTGATGGAAATGTTCTATAATTAGGTTGTTCTGACAGTTGCACAACTCTATGAATTTTCTAAAAATCATTGGAAAAAAAACCAAGAAAAATAAATTTCAAACATGTAAGTACATATCGTTCTACATTTTTCAACAGCATTTTACATATAAGGAAATGAGGCTCAGAGAGTTGATGGGATTTGGAGCCCGAGTTCTGTCCTCATTTGATCCCTGCCACACGTTCTCCTAAGAGTTAACTACTGTGATGTGCAAAAGTAGTAAATACTTTCCTTACTTACAAGGAACTTATACTCCTGTAGACAACAAAACAGGTAAACAAGGCATCTTTTTATGTAACAGCACAACGTGGCTTGGCACTGACACTTAGAAAACAGGGATGTGTGTAGTGAGGTGCCAGTTGTACAGTACAGCGGCGACAATACGCTGTGGGTTAAAGATCAAAGTGATACTGAGCATTATCAGGGCACTTAGTGAGAATGAGGAGAAAAAAACTATTGAATCCCATTAGAGTAAGTATCACAGTGCATTCCTGTAGAGACACCAAGATGCATGTGGGACCTTTTGGGGGTAAAAAATGTTCTGCAACCTGATTGGAGTGGTACTCATATTGGTGTATACAGTTGTGAAGACACATTGAACTGTACACTTCGTATCTGCATTTTATTATTTGTCAAGTTCTACCTCAATTAAAAAAAGGCATGACGTTGCTAGTCAAGGCCCAGAAAAGAGCAAGGAAATGACTGGAGGAATCTCTGAGAATCTACCGTAGGAAGACAGACTGCAAAAGGGAGTGGGTAGTTCTCATATTTAGAACATCGTTCTTGTGTCAGAACAAGCAACCCTAAAGCTTCCACCCTACGAGAGAGCAGACTAATAGAAAATGGCTTTGGAATCCGAGAAAGGATGTCTGAATCCTGAGTTCTCACTGGCTAGCCTGAGTTCTCACAGGCTAGTTCTCACTGGCCTGAGTCTGGGTTCTTCATCTATCCAAGGGGTCTCAGCATTGACCTTACGTCAAGAGGTGTGGTGGTGAAGAGCCGGATCTTGCAGACAAATGTTCTGATTTAAAGGGAGACTGGAATATTTCGAGGAAATATCCCTCAACTTTGGAAACAGTATTGGGAGAGGATTCCCAGCATACATCAGTTCTGTTTCAAATGGAGCCCCAGGTCAACCTAGAACATCATGCTTCCATGATGAGGGTTTCAGTGCCTGAAATAACATTTTTTTTTTTAAAACAGATTTATTGAGATATACTTCACATACTAGAAAATTCACCTTCTTGAAGGATACAATTCAGTGGATTTTAGTAGATTCAGAGTTGTGTTAACCATCACCACTATCTAATTTTAGAATATTTTCATCAGCCCACAAAGAAACTCATACCCACTAGCTGTCCTTCCTCATCCCTCCTCCTCTACTGCCCCCCACCCCACCCTGCAACTCCCAGCCTTGGGCAACCATTAATCTGCTTTCTGTCTGTGTGGATTTGGCTGTTCTGGTTTATCCACGTTGTAGCACGTATCAGTGCTACATTCTTTTTTATGGCTGAATAATATTCTATTGTATGACTATAGCATGTTTTGTCTAATTATTCATCAGTTGATGGAAATTTGAATTCTTTCCACTTTTTGGCCATTGTGAAAAATACTGCTACGAACATTCTTCTACAATTTTTTTGTGTGGAAATGTGTCTCCACTTTGGGGGGCGAGTATAAACCTAGGAGTAGAATTGCTAGGTCATATGAATCCTCTCTATTGAACATTTTGAGAAACTGTGAAACTGTTTTCCAAAGTGGCTGCACCCTTCAGAGCTGTGTGAGTGTTTCAATTTTGCCACATCTTCACCAATACTTGCTACTGACAGTCTGTTTGATTTAGTAGGGCCTGGACTTTGAATTCTTTTTTGTGGTGTCAGAGCATAGAGAAGTGCGTGGTCATTGGGGCCACATGGTGTTAGTGCCACCTTCCATTCGTGCGTGCTAAGCCTTACCCTGGATTGGCCTTGTGACCTCTTCTCCATGTCTTCACCCACAGTCTGTCTTCATCCACAGACTGTCTTTATCCACATTTTCTCACACATGGGGGCTAAACTCGGATATCCTGTCTTTCATCAGAACTGTATGCTAATGTCCTCTGAACCCTAAGGCTGTCTCAGTCTCCTCACAAAAGAAAGTATATAAGTCTAGTGGTCAGAGCAGTGCTTTTTCAGCGGCAAGGAAATAAAGGCTCTGATCAGTGTTTTCCCTAATAAGAAAACCTAGTATTTATTGAGAGTTTATTAGGTGCCAAGTATGGTTTAAGTGCTTTAAACGAATTATCTTTTAGAGTGTATCACAACTCATGGAGGTGGGTAATATTAATCCCATTTTACAGAAGGGTTAAGTAACAAGCCTAAGGACACCAATAGTAAGTGGAGTCATGGTTGGATACACATGGGTTGAGTCCAGGCCCAGAGCTTTTATCTACTTGTGGTACTGTCTCATCATTAAATTATAATTGACTACACTTAATGGGTCTGTTTATCTTCACCATTGTTTTTCTAGAAGCTAGTACAGCCCCTGGCTCACAAAAGAGGCCTAATAAATATATGTTGAATAAATGAAAGAATGAAGGAATAAAAGAAATTTGCAGTATTGAAGGCCTCTTGTTCACAATTGGAAAGAACCTTAGCCACGTAAAACAAGTAGGTTTGCATGTGTGTATGCGTGCTCCCTCTCTTTCATCCTTTAATTATTTAAGTTCTTGTTTATCAGCAAGTCCTCATTCTTCTCCCTTATTCTTTAGTACAAATAGTACAAATGAATTGCTGACATTTCATCTAATTGCAGGGTAACAGATTGTAATGGATTAAAGATTTCACAATACAAACATTTGGCCTGCTCAAAGCGAGGCAGGAGTAAAGCGGAAGGTGAAAACATTTTATTTGAAGAAGTCACAAACAAGATAATAAAAAAAATTGTTCCAAAGCATATGGTGAACCACCAGAAAAGATGACATTGTAAAAGATCCAAATGTGTGGAATTGGAGGACAGGACAGAACGAGACATTCTCCTGCATTGATGACATTGCTTCCCACTCAAAATCATCTTTGCTATTCCCATAATAAAACAACCAGATACAGGCGAGGTTGCGCTTGTCTATATCATTTTTCTCACTCTTCTTTTGTTTTCTATTTGTTCCTATTTCAACTCCCACTCCTCACTTTACGCTCCTCCAATCTATATTCATGAAATCCATGCTTCTAAACCTCTTTGCTTTATTTAAAATTTGACTGAAAACTCTCACTCTTTATTCTTTAAATAAAAAAGAAAACTAACACCTACACTCGTTTCTATTAAAACAGATTTCCTTGGCACTACATGTATCCAGAACTTATATCTCTTGATGATTTTTCCCATAGTGACCCATTTGAGAGATTATATAATGATGTTATTGCTCAAAACATTTTGGTCAGAGTCAGAATAGAAGTTTCTCAAGAATATCCACTTCATTACTTGATCATAATAACTAAAACTAGTTTACTCAGTTGGATCATCACCTTATAGGCCATACTTGGAAACAGCTTATGACCATTTCAATCAAACTTACCTTTTAAAGACAGGCCACAACTGAGGACAGAGAAGACTATTGTATACTGAGAAAGACTTTTGCAGAGAGGGGCTGGAATTCAAAATATGTACCATATAGGCAGTACAACTGGAATAACTGGGTATCCTTCAAAGATGACTTCCTTGAGGGTGGTATGACTCATGCATGTTCGTAAAAGAAAATTTTTATTTTATTTTAATTTGTCCAACCGATTCACTTGGAAATACTTATTTAAGCACTTTGGATGTTCCAGGCACAGTGCCAGGCACTGGGGATAAGAAGATAAACAAGATTGGCAATATCCTCGGACTCACTGAGTGTTAGTCAATTAAGTAGCAATATGGCGGAGTAGAGAGGGGAATGGGTTTGGGAGTCGGACCTAGGTCTAAATCTTTATTCTCGTGCTTATCTTCTGGGTGCACTGGGCCAATCGGGATTGGCCAATCCCAAACAGGGATATGAAGAATGACCCCATAGGACTGCACCAAGGATTACCTGAGATCATGTGAGAAAAGCACTTAGTAGAGTGCTTGGTATGGAGGTGGGGCTGGCTTTCATATTCCAGCTCTTGTCCTTGGGAAGAACAAGTTTTACAAGCTTTATTTAGTGTCCTGAGTTTAGGTTGATCAGTCTGACATTGTAAGGGACAAACTGTCACTAAACTACTTCATTCAGTCTTATTTCTCAGGATATCTGTTCAAGCTTTCACTCTACTTCTACCTGGGCCTGTCATTGGCGGTCTTAGCTCTGTCAGTTGGCTCTTGTTCACCTCTTAACTTTTGGAAGGCATTCTTAGTTCCCTTCTGCCTATTCAAATTCTACTCAGTTTTAAAGACTAGCTCGCTTTTTTCAACTCTTCCATGGACCCTCCTTGTCCATACCTTTTCTTTGCGCCTAAAACATACGGTACCCTGTAATATACTTCAGATTTGGCTCTTTATGAAACTGCTTTTGTTAATTTTCATTATGAAATTTTGCTACTATTATTGACCGTTTCCCATATGTGAATCTTAATCTTCCATTCTATGCACTTTACAGTGGTAATTTCACAGATATTCAATATATGTTTTGAATAAATGAATGGGAATTTATATTCTATTTAATGAATTTTTTTTATTGGAAAGCAAAATCCCTCTGCCTTCATTAAATTCATCAGCAATCATGAGTGAATAATAACATGTTTGTGTTAATGAGTACCTTTGAATTTTAGGGCTTTGTATCCTGGACAGGAATTCATGCTAAGTATTTATGAAATATTATGAAGAAGAAACAAAAATGCCATAGCTATTTACTGTTTTTTTTCTTTTGCTGTGTTACATTTGCAGTGTATTATAATATTTGAGAGGGAAAATATATATGTAGATTTTAATCAGTTGAATGTTGTCAAAGAAAATTGACCAAATGTTGAAATTCCAAAATAAACAAGCCAAAGCTGAGGAAAAACTAATTTGTATCAGTTTGGTTTTGCTCTTTTTTTTTTTTTTGCATTTAAGTTGAGTTTATAGCTACACTTGGAGGCTAAAGAGACTGAGAGAGACTGTTTAAAGAAGATGGTATGGTGAAGTAGAAAGAGTGGTGAAGTAGAAAGACCAGTGTTTGAATTTTAGCTCTGGTATTGGTTGTGTGAACTTGGACAGACTACTTAGACTTTCCTGGGCTTAGGTTTGTTTTTCCCCTCATTTTGTAAAACATTTAATATGCCACTTTTGAAGAATGTTGTGAAGTTTTTTTGTGGGCACACAGTAGATTCTCAGTAAATAGTAGCTTTTATTATTATTGGTGTTTATAACTTAAGTAGAGAAGTTAAGGTAAACTTTTAATAAGATGAATTTTGGAAACGAGGGAGCTGGGCTGGAAATCCAGGCCTCTGGGCGATGACAGCTGTGAAGGGGAGGGTAATGCAGTAGGTTAAGGTATGATAATGGGGGAACCATGGAAGGTCGTCAAAGGGCATTTTGAAAATGTCCAGGGTCTCTCCCTCCACTTAATTCTTCAGAGTCTAAATTTATTTTTTCTAGGGAATTTACAGTAAAAAAAAAAAAAAAAAGGGCCAACTAAAGAATGTCACTTGCTGTCTGGTTCTACAAGGATTGAGTCAGCTACTGGAGTTGCTGACCTTTAACATACCCTGAAAGGAGCTCAGGGTGGAGATCAGGAATGGGGCACTCTGTGCTCTGGGAAAACTGGCAGAACAAGGCTTTCAGATAGTTAGATATTTTCGGGAGAAAATCTTATGAACCCACATTTTCTTGCATCTTCCCATACTTTAAAGCACTAAAATCATTAACCGAGATATCTTTTCCTCATGGCTAGTAGCAACCCTCTATAGAGATGCGCGTTTGATTGCCAAACCCCTTTGCCAAGATCACATATATACTAACCTCCCCCCTTATGTCCTCCTGAGAGTTCCTTGGAGCTATCTGAGAGGCTGTCTCTGGGGCTATAGTCCTCAGTTAAGTCCCCAATAAAACTGAAGCTCACAATTCTCACGTTTTTATTTTAGCAGACAAATGATACCAAATTTTCATTTAGAATCTCAGTGAAGTGAGAATTTGTTTTCATCCATTTGTGCCTGAAAAGCCTTTTTAACTAGAAAGGCAATCAAATCACAGTCCTACACGCTAGAAGGATATTTCCAGTTATTTGTTCTTTCCTATGACGTTTTTAGAAACCACACCATGAAGCCGACAATACTTACTATGCATAGCAATACAGCTATAATTGGTGATTGAAATTCTGACCAAACTCAGATGCAAGTAAACCACAGCTATGGCCAAAGACATATGAAGAAATCAAATGCAACTCTACTTAGTTTAAAGGGAAACTATTACGTTGCACGTACCACAAAATGGACACATAGATACTCAGTACACTAAAATATATCATGGTCTTAATATAATATTGAATTGTTTTATATCTATTATATTATATATCTGACTAGCAACAAATATTCTAGATACAATAAACTTAGATTTTGTTCATATTCTTGGACTTCTCCTGGGAACTGATTCTTTCCCATTTCCCTCTGGGTAAATTTCCATGCTGCCAGCAGAGACTCAAATCAGAGCTTTAACTAAATCTTAACTTTAAATAAAAGTTAAATTAAGCTGAGCCACAAGCTCTCCGTGCATCATGGAAACAGGATAAAAAGGTTTATAGAGAGGAAAGAGATCCTGGATAAGCCTTTACCCCTCACCTCCCCCAAAAAAATTAGTGAGAGAAACTCATCATTTTCATGACCATCAACAAAAGCAACTAGAATGATTTTGCTAAGCATCTATACTGCCTCCCTTTGATATAAAAAGACCAAAAAGACAAAAGGGTACTAAATCACTTTCATTGTTTGGTGCTAAGATATTTTATTGACAGTTTTTCAGAATACTTTAGACTTCATTTGTAAAATAAGAACACAATTACTATAACATGAACTTTAAAATGGAAGTTTTGAAGCATCTCTCATGTATAATAAGCAACTCTGCCCCATTCATTAATTCAAAAATATTTTTTTACACCTACTGTGTGCTTGCCTCTGTGATTAAACTTGGTTTCACAGTTGGGAACAATAGATAACGCTGCCTACAGTCCAGTGGGGAAGACAGACAATGAACAAGTAAAAATAAGTATACCTTCCTGGAATGCTGTGGGTCAAAATGAGTGTCTTTGTTGCATTTCTCTAATGTGATAGTTTGTGAGTGACAAGGAAGATTCTTACTGGTTTCCATATTAAAGTTCCTGCACTTAACCTTTTATAAGGATTTCATTCAGGGCACTAATTTGTTGTGTGGAGATTCTTGGAGGGCATGAGCTGCCATCTGACTGCTAAGTATACTTAGAAACAGCATCAGTTCTTTCATGATCCTTGGACAAAAGAGATGCCATAAGGAATAATGACTTGAACGCATTCCAAAGGAATATCAAGTTACTTATCATAAGCTTAAAAAAACTTTGGATTTTTGATTGAATATGTATTCTCCAAATGCTTTTCTGTGAATTAAATGTTTTTCTAACTAAGCTTAAAAATGTGAAATTTTCTTGCAAAATTGATTTTCTATTAAGGCACTAAAGTAGTTTCTCTTCCCTTCTGCTTGGGCCCTAATTAAATTATGTCCCAACTTGTTTTAATTCAGCAATCAGGTTTTTTTCCATTTGTACTAGATTACAGAATCTCATTTAAAAATCACTCTTTAACGAATTCTACACAAAGCAGAGGTGATGGACATTTTCTAATGGAGACAAAATAGTACTGGTCAAGTTATAAGACAGACTCCTTAAAAAAAAAAGGGATCCAGTTGCATTCTGGTGGTATTTTATGCTGTTTTTAAGGATTAAAAAGTAGTAGTGGAAGGCATAGGGATGAAAAATTAGGAACAAATGCTAAAATAAAAAGGGTCTAAATGCTTTGAAGATGTACTTGATGCTGGGGTACAGGACTGATACAATTGCTGCAATGATCATAAATAAAATTCATTAAAAAAGGAAATGGAGTCATAGCTATTGATCATAACATTTGAAGTAATTAAGTGAAAATATTAAATGAATGGATTATTCCAAATGTCTGGAGGTTGGCTTCAGGTTTGACTTATGGATGACATAAATATTCTTGAATGATTAAAATGAAGAAAATCTTAAAAATTCACCAGGTAGCCTGAGGCTATACATGTTAGAAGCCTTTTGCGAATGGAAGAACTGTATATACTGATTATAAAGGATGATGTTTGAGGCCTTAACCTGAAAAGGGGGAAAATTAAGACAATGGTTTTATGAGTAACCATCTCTCGAAACTCAAAGGACTTCTGTTTTAAAGAGACAAAAGGAAGAGAAAGGTTTAGCTGTCAGATTCCATCTTCATCTGCTGGGAGGTGGAAGGAGAGTGGGTCATCAGTCATACAACATTAAAAAAAAAAAAAAAAAAGGCAAGTGAACCTAAACTACTAGTAAGGGGACTTGGATTGCGTTAGTCATAAAAACGTCGTCAAGTCAGAATGGAAACTTCAGCAGAGAGGTTTTCTCCAGGGGCTGAATCTAACAATGGGAGTTATGTGCTTGTTGAAGCTCTTCTGGCCTAATTTCTCTCTTCAACACCCCCTGTGTTTCAAACATGTGCTTAGTAACTTTTAGATAAGGCTCCTTTCCAGTTTCTCCCCAATTTCTTGCATATTTAATTGCTCACTAAGATAACACATAATCCTTTAACTTACATAATTGCTTCATCATCTTATGACTTTTATATTTTTTAACTTTCAACAACAAAGCCTACCCTATGCTATCAAAACCCTGGGGTTAGATCCTAGTGGGCTGTATTTAACCCGTTTAAATCCAAGTCTCTCCTTGAACAGACTATTAATGACTAGTGGTTCAGTTTCTAGATTCCAAATCTGTTTCTAGATTCCAAAGCTGAATTCCTTTTTCTCACTTTCTTTGGTATCTTTCACTCATTATGACATTAAAAACAAGATTTAACACTTTAGAGGAAAGCAAAACAAAAATCTTAAACAAAATTGCTCATTTTGTTTGACTAGCAACATTATGATTAAAGGATTAAATGTTTTTCACACAGATGTTGCATTTTAATATAGATATTGGTCTACTCATAGGGAAGAACTACTTTAAAAAGTTGTAAAACTTAAAAACTCCATATTATCCTTGGGTGGTTCTATCCACAGGGGCGGTAAATATATTTCAATATCCAAGAATCTAATTTTGACTAAACTTTTTCCTTTCAAAGAAAAAGCAGAGCTTAACTCAAATAATTTTGACTCTTTTTTTTTTTTTTTACAACCAAGTAATAATTTTAGAGCACTAATAAAATTCAATTTCAGTATAGTAATAAATAAACCTGTTCTAAAACCTCACTTAATAATAATAATGGTCACAGAAAACCTTAGGTTGAAAGGATTCCCAGGTGATGCTCTTGGCTGAGTTTCTCTGAAGGCTTGGGTTACTTTCTGATTTCCCTGGTGGCCCCAAAGTGTCACACACCTTACAGAATCCAAGGCGTCTAGTGATCCTAAATGACAAAGGCTGTTGGCAATCCCTTGGGTAATTATAAACCCATGTTAGGAACAAAAAAATGGCTGGAAAAGGAGTTGCTTTAGGAATTCAGAGAAGCTAAGAGTTGTTTGCTTTTCTGGTATTGGCCTGTTGAGACACTGGCTCAGAAAAGCACTAGTGTCAGGCTGGCATAGCATAATCAAATAGAATTGATTATTATGCAGTTTAAATGCACTAAGGATACTGAAATTCCCTTTTTTAAAATCACAGAAAAATCCTGGGCTAACCTATTAAAATGGGGCAAAACAATGTGAAGAATACTGTAAAAATGTGAGTCATTTAAAAAGTGGATTTAATATCTGCCTTTGTGAATTTTATTTGATGTTTTACCCATTGTGCTCTGATATCTTTAGGAGAAACAATGAACTGTCTGTAATATGCAGAAATAATCAAGGAAAAAGTGCCATTTCATTTCTATTTAATAGCTATATAATCTATGTGGAAAACATAAAATCTTTGTGGAAAAATACAAAGGATAAGATGACTTTTCACTGTCCTTTTAAAGAAGCAGATGTTTGTGTGTGTGTGTGTGTGTGTGTATGTAATATTTTCTAAGCTTTTAGAAATGGTGTGTGTCTTTCTGTCCCCCCAACCCCGGGGAATTATCGGTAGACCTGAACAAATCTTTGTTTTCTTTCAAATAAGACCCAGAAAATCAGTACACTTTTTTACGAGGTTATGCAATCCCCTGACCCTATTTTGCCAGCTGTCAGCAGCTGGAGGGCCACATCACTCACGTCACCCCAGCACCTCTCAATAGGTTAGTATGAGAGTAGCAACTGGCGAGTACAGCTTGTCATATTAGAAATGCTAATGTTTTTCTTACCTCTTCCTTCTCTGCACTTTGCAGATCACGCCACTCCTCAGTTACGTGACCGAAATCCACTGTATTCATGGGGACTTTAAATTCCCCAATGATGTCATGCTTGGAGAAACGATCAAAATCATAGACAGCCATCACCAGAGTTTTGCCACCCAATTCCGAATACGGCACCTAAATAAAAAGATGAGGACAAAATATCTGGTCACAAAAAATGCTTAAAAAATGCTTAAAACATGTTTATAGTCTTTAATTTTAATATTTATGATGGATAAACAGAACAGGGAGATACTTGTGCTTTTGGGTTTTTTTCCTCTTAAATTGAATCATTTAACTAACTGCTTGGGGCTTAAATTACTTGGGAGAAAATGAGGACTTACCATAGTGATTTATCACTTTATCCCGAAGTTCTAGAAGCTGTTAATATTATTAATAACAGCTCATACTATTAGTCATGCTAGAAACACTTCAAGATTAATATAAGAATAAACCAAGCCAATTGCACTTGACTATATAAATAAGTTTTTCTTGTAGAATATTTTGTTGTTATTTTTATGATAAGTTATACTGTCAGGGTGCAACTTACTCAGGGGTAGATAAGTTGTTTCAAAAGTTCTATTAACTCTTTCATTTAAAAAAAAATTTTTATTGGAGTATAGTTGATTTACAATGTTGTGTTAGTTTCAGGTGTACAGCAAAGTGAATAAGTTATACATATACATATGTCCACTCTTTATTTAAAATAAATTTATTTATTTTATTTTTGGCTGCGTTGGGTCCTCGTTGCTGCGCACGGGCTTTCTTTTAGTTGTGGTGAGCAGGGGCTACTCTTCGTTGCGGTGTGTGGGCTTCTCATTGCGGTGGCTTCTCTTGTTGCGGAGCACGGGCTCTAGGCGCGCGGGCTTCGGTAGTTGTGGCACACAGGCTCAGTAGTTGTGGCACACGGGCTTAGTTGCTCTGCTGCATGTGGGATCTTCCCGGACCAGGACTCGAACCCATGTCCCCTGCATTGGCAGGTGGATTCTTAACCACTGCGCCACCAGGAAAGCCCCGCACTCTGCTTTTAGATTCTTTTCCCATATAGGCCATTACAGAGTATTGAGGAGAGTTCCCGCTCTTTCAGGCTATTTGGATGTCATAGTTTAATGGAGCAGTGATATATGAACAGGCATGCTAGGAGTCTGCAAGGACTGGCATGAAATTCACAAGGTGCCTCACCTATTTCTTAAAATAATTTACTGATTGACAGGAGCTGACTAGAAAATTACTGTTTTGAATATCAGAGATGCACTATAATCTAGATCTTGAAGTTCATTCTTAGGTACGACACTGTTTAGGATGAACAGTGGCAAAAGGCCAAGAACTGATGAATTCTCCAGCTGTTCAAATATAACTGGGACAGATGCTATGGGTTGGGATATTTATTAGTGACATTTTTAATATTCAGAGAAAGCAGGGCAATCCAAGTAAGCTACACTTCAGTAACTGGGAAGAAATGCCTAATTAAGAAATTGTTTAGACTTGTATTGAAGGTTTGATCAGTTTTCAGACACTTGCTATTATTTTATCAGTGTAAATAGTTGTGTTATGCTCCAGCAAACATTTCTCAATTAACTCTGTATATTAAGAAGGAAAGGAGAAGGAAGAATATTTGACTGCAATATATACAAGAAATTTTGGTTTTTCCAAAGAGTTTTTATTTTATATCATTTGTCATCTATTTGGAATCGGATTAAAATACTATGATTAAAAACTAGGCACAACACATTTTCCACTTTAGAATGAAAAAATAAACCCTTCCAAAGAGCCAATTTTGAAAGGAAGAAATAAGGAATTTTACAGTAGGGATGAACTCTTAAAAGTTTCATCTTATTTCTGAAATCTCTCTAGATTTTTTGGTGATTGTACTGAAATGACATTAGTCAAAAACTTGAGCTTAAGGTCAGACAGGTCTGGGCCTGGGGTCCCCCTGTTTCCAGCTGATGGCCCTGGGACAAGTAAATAAACCTCAGCTTTTTCATCCATCAAAAAGTGATGATAACAGTGTCTATTTCACAGGGGCTGGTTGAGGCCAAATGAATACATGTAAAGCATTTAGCACAGTGCTGGTACACAGTAGGCACTTAATAAATATTTACTGTTTGAATGATGAGTAGCTCTTTCAAATGGTAGTTTGTTGTGGAGAAAAGAAGGAGCATTTCATTTGGGGCATGTCAAGTTCATGTTCAGTGGATATGAACTCAATTTTAAAGCCAATCCTCTTTAAACTGTTTTGTTTCCATTCCTGTATCATACAGCCTATTGGCATTTAAGATGCATAATCTACAAGGCCTACAAGGAAAAATTAACTAGTTCTCTAGAAACGGTGGTATATTTCTCAAATCTATCAAAATATATTGTACTTTGGATTGATTTATGTGATCAACACTCCTGAAGTAAAATGGAACCTATTAAATTTTATAGGCAATTTCAAAATCTCAATGATTATAATTCTTGAAGTTATAGACAGTACTAAAAATTATTAGCAATACACTTTTTTAAAAGAAATAACATATAGATAACTCAAACCAAAAACAAAGCCCCACAGTATTTCAGATAATTTAAGAATGTGCTGACTAAATTGTGGTTAGAAACTACTGACCTAAATTAAGATCAGTACATAGTCAAATAGAAGGATTGTAATTACCTTTTGCAATATTTTTTTGTTTTGTTTTCACTGTATGTCCTGTGGTATATTGACCCTAATGATTAGTTCTTCATAAGCTGGTTTTTACTGCTACTCTACATTAACTATCTGGGTTTAGAAAAGTATAGATTTTAAACAGAGTTGCTGACAGTACATGAGGGCTTTTTTTTTTTGTCTTAAAAACTCAGATTTTAGAGTGAATAGAAAGATACCGCTCTTTTACAAAATTGGAAACAAGGTTCCTGAGAATGACTCATGCCCTCAGTTTCATCCATTTATTTCATATCAGGATGTTTGCTAATGTCAGGTGCGTGCTATCGCTAAGGCTGACTGGTAGACAGGTGATTCTGAATCTGCCCCCTGGCATATTCACAGACATGTATTGTTTTAAGTAATGCATTTCACAAAATTTCACGTGTTTTTTTTTTTTTTTTTTTGTAAATTTATTTATTTATTTTTGGCTGAGTTGGGTCTTCGTTGCTATGCATGTAGGATCTTCCTGGACTAGGGCTTGAACCCATGTCCCCTGCATTAGCAGGCAGATTCTTCAACACTGCACCACCAGGGAAGTCCCTCACGTGTTAAACATATCTACCAAAAGACTGTTTTTATGCATGACTTCAGGATGAGAACTATATGCAGAGATGCCTGAGACCTGCCAAGCACCTTTTCCTGCTGGGTTATTATGTGGCCAGAATTCCTCTTTGTTACTGCTTTTTAATTGAGGTGTCTCAACAAGATGAAGAACACCAGGGAAGAGCCAAGAGTAAGGGGGAAAATGCTAGAGATGGAAAAAAATAATAGGTTCATATGCTTTTTATTGGTGGGTTAAGCAGAATGTTTTAGAATACTCAAATTGCCCCCATACACAAAAAATTTTGCAACGAGAGTAACACCTCATTGTACCATTTAAATAATGTTGCATAGCTTACTTTATTCTGTGGTCGTGATTTATTTTCAGGAACTTGGAAACCTGGAAAAAGTTTGCAATTTTTTTGGCTTTATTTTAGAGAGGGGGAAACGTTCAGGTCCACAGACACAGTTGAAGCTGAACTCGCTTTTTAGATACGAATGATATCCTAGTTCTATCCCAGTTCATATTTTTTTCTGAAATAGCTGAGCTGAATCCTATTTGGACCAAATTTTAATGCAATATAGAGTCCTCATAACATTGAAGATAAGAATCTTAAATATTCTGAATAGAATCATTTGTGAGTCTCTGAACAAGTGGTCTCTATATGTGTCAGGATGAGATCAGTCTGTTATCTAGAACAACAGAAGACAAGTTCATTAGTAAGTACAAAAAAAAAATTACCTTGAAAGTAAATTGCTCGTTGAAGACAGGATTAAGGGTCTTTCGGTGGACTTTTGTCTCAAATTTCTTCTTTTTATCTGGTAGCAGAAATACCTTCACATAGGGATCAGATGTGCCCCCCATGTCTAAGGCGGGCAGCTCAGCAGCCTGGATGATTCCTACCAGCAGCTGAAATGAGAGGCAGGATACAGCAAACACTGGCATTGGTGGACATGTTGGAAAAGATTGATGTGTTCACACTACTGCATATTGTGATTTTTTCCCTTTTGTTCTTTGCTTTTAATAAACTTTTATTCTCTTCTGAATCTGAACACAGAAGGCAAATGAAGTGAGCTACATAGACTTCAGAAACCCAATTATGACAGATGCAGGCTCTAGGAAGCCTGGTTTTAAACACAAAAGAGGCTTTTAAAAGGTTGCTGATTACAGTTAAATATGGAATTCATATTTGCAAAAGGGTTGCAATCAAATAACTTTCCAGTTGCTAAAAGCCCTTGTGCATTATTTTTCTTTCCAGGGCATGATTTGTAAGTGGAAAGAAATTGTTAAACAATCACAAGCTTGTAATTATAAAGTGGGAAATTCTTATTTTGAACCAAAGCCTCAGAGCAGCTAAATAGAAATTTTCTTAGAATTTGGTGGCTTTTTGAGATAAAAATAAGATTTTCAATTTCTATCGTATTTGACCTTTACTTGTGTGCTGGTTCCTTCTTGTTTTAACTTAGAGTAAAATGATTATTGGATATTAAATTCTGTGTTAAATATAGGACATGGGGTCAAAGAAATATAATTTTAGCTTCATATAAAGGAAGGGGAGATTACAGTTATTGTTTTTAATGCTAAGTGACTAAGTTTCTGATATTTTTCAAATACAGCAGAAATCTCTGCATTTCTTCACGTCTGGTTTTCTCAGTGATACATTCCTATCTCTTATTATGAATGCGGGTATTGGCTGGCACTGATAATGTTTTTGCAAAGGAAACAGAAGGTGTGAGCAGACTATTCTGATGCCCTGCCATCAGACATGCTGTGTCAACAGACTGGTTTAGATCCATACGGGAAACAAAAGCAGACTCCCTTATTGTTATTCAAGGTATGTACTCTTCAGAAAATGCAGTCACATCATAGCTGTTCACATCAGGGTCTGAAATTTTGAGTCTGTACCTTTTTCACCAATAGAGTGGAAAAGCAAGTCACCTCCTTGAAAAAGTCACATCCACTTTCTACAAAATGGACCCACCAGGTGCATAAGTGCACTTTGGCTAGTTGACTCAATTTTTGACCTAGACCAATACCCTTAAAGATTGTTGTTTCCATGTTAATGCTTCAATATCTTTGTGACTTCATCATACAACGGTAGCAATAAGAATGCTGGATTGTAGGTATACAAAACGTAGACAGATGGGCAAAGAATGGTTAAAATAGACATCAGCTTATAAAGACATGATTAGTAAAGCAAACAGTTTGTGTCTTGGTTTGCCAAGTTGATATTTGGAATTTGCCTTTGGATAGCAATGTGAATAAGCAAGATTATATTCTCTTCTCACTTTTTGTAATACTTTTTCTTTGGGGCAGGGAAAGCACTAGTGATATAGCCTAAACTCTTTCAAACTTGATCATCTGTACTTTAAAGATTTGGGGGTATCTTGTTGATAGAGGTGGAATTACTTCTCCCAACCCCCCTCTGATTTCTGCTTGAGAGATAAGTATCACATTTCTCTCCACCATGAAAGGTTCTTAGATGACTTTCAGGATTATCTTTTAGTTTTGGTAAGCAGGTGTGTATATTTGATTACAGCCTTATCTACGAAATTCCTCAGACTTTATCTTCCATGACTCATAGGAATCATTTTATAAATCAGATTAGCAGAGAACGTTTGGAAAAATAAATGCATACTATTAAAACAATTTATCAGGTAGAATACCCTAGATCCTCTGAATGAAATACCTTCTAAAATGGGTTTGCTAGAAAAGGAAGAATAAATGCATTCGAATTATATTTGAGTAAAAAAAATTCAGTGCTCTATTCTTAAAAGTACTACCTTATAAAGTGATACTTAGAGTACTCAAAGCCAACATAGAAGTTTCAAAATTATGACTAACCAAGATGAGATCCACTAGATTTCTACTGGAAAATATGAAAGTAGAATAAATTAGTAGAAAACTGTTGGCTACATATATAAAGGCAGGTTATATTTCTGGAAAAGATGTTTTGTGTTAAGATAATGTAAGTTGACCTTGACCTTCTCTAGAATATATAAATAATAGGCAGTTTTGCTCTCAGCCAATCCCTAATGATCAAATTTTGGTAGAAGCAATAAAAATGACCTCAAATGCCCTATTTAATTAACTAGAAATGGTATACCTATAATTCTGTATAAATCCATACCTATTAGCTTGTATCTGTAACCAACATGCAGTTTTCTGCAATGTATTATAAAATAATGAGCCAGGGCTATAATGAAGCTAATTAAATACAATTATTTATTATATGGTGGTACGTTTCAATATGTTCTTTTTGAGGAACCCTCTGGACACTTCAAAAAGTGAAGACATTATTTGAACAGTCAATTCCTAAATAAAGTCCAGAATTTCTGCCATTGTTGAGAGCTCACAGTATTACTGACTTTGGACGTAAGTCACCAAAGCTGAGTATTGGTGTTTGATTTATTTATTGTTTATTCCTCATCAAACTAGACATAATTAACACATGCTGCATTAGGTAGTAACTGTATTTACATCTATCAAGTTCTTCCCCACCCCGAAAGGTCAGTGAACTGATCAAACTGGAGAGATTTAAAGCTCTCCTAGTTGGAAAAGAACTGTGTCTTATAGATTTTTAAGAGCCTGATCTCTAACTCAGCTAATTCTTATCTAGCTTTTAAATTTCTTGAACAGTTCAGAAGGTAAAGAGACATCTTCATCAAAGTCATGGATCCTAGAAGGTCTTTTTAGGTAGAGATTTTTTTTTAACATTTATCTTTGAGCTACCATTATAACAGGCAGTTAATAAAAGCTAGCTAGTATTACCATTCATCTAGGTGGCACTTCACAGCTTTTAAAGCAGGAAGGACTGTTTCGATACAACCTTTAGTTCCTTGTCACTTTTCCGGAAGCAGGGCGGCATGCAAAGGCACTAGAAATCAAGTTGATGGTCTTTCTACTTTTCTAGAGCTGTTAACTCATTTGTGCTAGGAGGTTTAGCCAGTATCGTATTATATAAGGCATTCTTGCCATTGAAATTCATGGAAAGTCAATTTTTTAATC
Organism: Eubalaena glacialis; assembly: GCF_028564815.1. Lineage (NCBI taxonomy): Eukaryota > Metazoa > Chordata > Mammalia > Artiodactyla > Balaenidae > Eubalaena > Eubalaena glacialis. The sequence goes on from NC_083726.1 coordinate 40,307,110, forward strand.
TTTGATTCCTCATCAAATGGTTAATTTTTGTTTGAAGACTTTGGCTTAATTGGTGGTCTAAGTCGAAGGTCCCTTGCCCTGTTTGGAGCTAAATCCATGAATTCCAAGGAAGATTGTTGTAGCTCAGCCTGAGGGATCTATGATTGGGAGCTCTCAGAATCAGACTGATGGCTTCAAGTTAATTTGTATTCCGCCTGCCTGCTGTAAGTGCCATAAGTAGATGTAATCGGCTGAACACTGTGGATTCTAATTCCCAGAAGTTAAATTAGCAAGTAGGGGACCGCCTGTACTTAGAAATTATTTCATCAATAGCTTTGATAATTGCATTTTCCCCTCGTAGCAAACCAAATGTTTTAAGAAGTATCTTGTTTCAATTTCTAGTTGGTAATTTCAGAAAACATAATGGAATTACAAGACACTTTCCCCCTCAGACCTGGTTATTCTGGAAATCATAATCCAGTGAATATTGAAGTTTTCCCAATTTCTCCTCTTCTTTGGGTTCTTCTTTTTCTTCCCCATCAGTCAATCCAGTTTCAGCATCATCATCCTTCAGGGCCTATGAGTAGGGAAATGGATTATATGTGAATTCAAATGAATTTTCATCAGAACTCAAATGACACTGGGCCTGTGGTTATACTTCCAAGCTGTTAGAAGCAAGCACTGAGATGCTGGAAATCTCCATTTGTCTGACACACATTCACATCTGCTTACATATTTTTTTAAAATTCCATTTGTGCACGGAATTTTTTCTCCCCAATCAGCAAGCAACATGGAAGCAATGGAAATAGCCCCTCAGAATATTGCAAGCAAAAAATGTAAAGTTGTTGCAAAGAAAACGTCAACTTTGTGTTATGTTTGGCTCTGATAAAATCGCTTCTTTCGGAGGTATGATAAACATGCTATTAACCAGGCCAGTTTTCACATTCATGTAGTTTAAAAGAGATCTTAAGCATCATGTAAAACACCCTTGTTACATGCAGTGGAGTAATTTATATGAAATGGGTGGCCTTTTCTTGCCTTGTTTCCTATGAAAAAGATAGTTGAGTGAGTGATTCTTAGAAAATTGTAATTTCCTGTGTTTTGCGTATACATTTGTAATGGTTATGGGAAAAGAGGAAAAAAAAACATGCCACCAGCAAATGCATGTTTAGAGAAAAATCTACCCCCAGTTCCAGTTTAAGTTTACTGTTTTACTTTCGTAACAGCTCCACAGAAAGCTAGGCTGAATTAAATTGACTTATGGGTCTGTTTGATACCAAAAGGTAAAAGGAGTTATGTTTGCAATTCTGTCAAACTGAAATTTGTATAAAAATTAATTTTGTGGTAACAAGCAAAAATCATGGCACAGAATTCTCAAAATTCAGTTTAAACCAATTGAATGTTCCTGATAACCTAAAACTAAAGTGTAATATAAATTGAAATACTAGAAAGCTCATAATTTCATAAAATTCATTCAAATGTTCCTCTTTATTAAAAATAAAAATATATAACGTATTTTCCCAATAAATGCAAAAAGTTTGCTCAAAAAAATCAAACGTTATAAAGATTATAAATATTAGAAGTTTTGTTTCTAGGGGGTGTGCATTCTTATTGCTTTAAAGAATTAGAAAAAAATTAGAAATCTATTAGTAGTTATTATTCAAAATGAAAAATGATAAAATGTTACGTTTTCCTGAACACTATTGAGGTTGAAAAATTTAAAAACCTTTATATGAACCATTTGTATTATTTCTTCTGGGGACTACCTGTGTAATAATCTTTTGTATAATATGTATATATAATACATCCTTTGCTAATTTTTCTATTGTGTTGTTTGCCTCTTAGTGATTTGTAGAGACTCTGTATTTTAGTGGTCTCAGTGTTTCTGTTGTTATATACCACAAATATTCTCTCCTAGGTTTTGGTTATGGCATTTTCATTGCCTTTGTTTGTGTGTGTGTGTGTTACTATAGAATCTCACAAAACTGAAGATAAGACATATGAGTGGTAGGCTTTGTATCTTTGACAAAGCAAAAGAATTTTCACTCCTGTCAGTGATCAAATTAACCCTGAGAAATCTTCTAGAACTCAAATGCACAGAAGTATAATCAGGCTTCAGAAAGGCTTCAGAGTCATTAGACTATAGCTCTACCATCCAACCTCCCACAACTCCCAGATTACATGGTTTTTCCCCTCTGCTCAGAGAAATCTCTTCTGTTCACTTATCCATTCATACAGAGACCCGCAGTGGTGCCTCAAAATGACACCCTCAGTCTCTGAACTGACAAGACTGCAATTTGGCTCTAGCCATCTAACTCTAATTTGATCCTAAAAAACAGACTTGGCATCATCTGACTAGAACTCATTAGGGTGGGAAGATGATAAACAGAGAGTTGAGCTGTAGTTGGAGATGCCTCCCATTTTGTTCTTCCTGAAAAATTTCAGGAGCCTACAATGACTTTGGAAAATTGAAAATTGCCATTATTACATCTGTGCAGAAACCTTTTCAAATCTGGTTAGCCATACACCATTTAATTAGGAAGTTTATACTTGGATGTTTCCTTGAATAGTAAAATGTTGCTTTACTGATAGCCACAGGCAGGAAAACAACTTAATTATTTAAAAATTAATATTAATCTTTTAACTTGGGGTGTCGCTAATAGAAAAATGATAGTAAAGTGACAGGAAAAGACTACTGAATTTAAGTGGAGGACTTGAGGCAGTGAACCCACATTGCCCTTTCAAAACCTCAGCTGTGCATCAGTCTTTAATACTGTCTGAAAAGATGTGTTGAGAAAATGGCAATGTAGGTAATTTGCCTCCTGTAACATTTTAATTTTTTTTTTAATAGCAAACTATTTAATGCACATTTTTGTCTGAAAAATCTTCACACCACTCCATCATAAAAATAAAAATTTTCATGGATTAAAATACTTTTTCAAAATCTCTTTCAGAACTGACAATTTACATATCATGTTTCAGCTCAGTGTCATTTGAAAGAGCTGAGCTATTAAATCGCCTTCTCTCTAAGTGGTTTTTGCCCTAATGAAAGGTGCATGACCATTTCTGCAATTATTCTGCATGGAATAGGGCTAAATTTTTGATAATTTCTCAGTGCCAGTTTTATCGGTGAAGTGATTAAGTCTATTCTTGTCCCAAAGGCCGAGCTTAAGCAAGACATTTTCTGTACCATTACATTAAATTCAGACCTATTAAATCAGCAGCTGTTATAATATCTCAAGAGCAGTAGTCTCCCCACCGCACGCACCAAGGAACAAAATGCAGAGGAAAACGCATGTAAGCCCAGCAGTTCTGAGAGTTTGATAAATTGTAGTGGAAAAAGCTGTGTTGGGAAAAAGACCTTGTTTTAAATTTCAAAAATTTAGTGCACATGTTTCTGGCTTGATTCAACATTCAAAAGGTGTTTAGTTGTACTTGGATAAACCATCAGAAGGTCCATTTGTTCATTCTATGTTAAATTGTTCAGGTTGGGAATCGATAAGGCATGCTAAAAAGGGAGCATATGACACGAAATTTTCTTTCTGTGCCCATCAATTAAAACTTGAGCTTTCTAATACTGTTCTATTTAATCAGTAATCTTAAAATGAGAACCCTTTATCTTAAAAAAAAAATCAATTTAGTTCAGCCTCTTGATGTGTGTCAGAATGGTACACCCTCAGCTGTGGAGCCCCGGCTGCCAGGCCACTAAATGTAGTTGAGCGTTGACTAGGGGTGTCTAATAGCAGAGGAAACCTACCGCAAGGGACAGTCCAGAACAGTCATGAGACATAACACAGATAAGGAGGACACAGAAGGAAGAAATAAAAATTTAAATATCCACACACATTAGTAAAAACCGTGGAGAAATGACCTTTTCAGACCTCTGACTTTGCAAGTTGATATTGCCCCTCCGTATTTTTAGTGCTTTTAAGTTTTAAGCCATTACAAAACTCTTAAATATGTATCCTTTGCTGTATACAAATATTATCTATCATTACCATTTTGTTGTTGCAGAATATTTAAAAATTCTTCCTTGGTTATAAAATCTTATCATAGAGACGTATAGTCATGAATATTGAAATTTGAATTTCTGTTAGTTCTTATATAGAGTGAAATGGTAAAACTTACTGATTTCTGTATTTACTATTTTTGAGATCTTGGTCATTTATCCATGTCATAACAGGGGTAATAAACACCGCTACTATTCTATAAATTAGCCTTACATCATACAGAACAAATTCCACAAAGAAAAATACAGATTTCTTGTGCTAGGAAGAAATGCTGTAGTAATCATTTAACATTATTTAGTGTTTTTAACTGTTAATTCTAGAATACATGAAAACCACATTTGAATTTTAATGTAGTTATGAAAATGATAGTATTATATTTCCAATGTTTCATAGACATAGCTGAAATTCACATACAAATTATTCAGTCCATCCATGTCCATCTAGAAGATTATTACTACTATTATTAATCTCCCAAATATGTTGTCTAAAGAAATCTGTATCATGTCCTGCTGGTTATGGAAAATGCTGAAATAAAACAAGACGTGATTTAAAGCTTCAGTTTTTATGTAACAAATTAACTGAAAAGAAAAATCCTTGTTAGACATCTGTGGTTGAACACTGGCACCTGGGCTTCTGTGGCTGTGATTAGAAACTTTGAGAAAGACATAACCCTTGATACTCTGAGCTCAGGATGAAGCTCTCTGAGAGTGAGTGCAGGCATAGCATTCATTCTATAGCTCTGAAACCAAGCAAAATTCAAGTGAAAAATGAGCCTATGTGAAATTGTTGTCAAGAGACATTACAGTGTCTTTGACAAAAGTGTTTAAAACTGAGGCTGGGGAGAGGGATTAGTGTCCTGAGTGTGTGGATAACTACACAAATGTACTAAAAATACCTTCCTTAACTAAATTGTTCTTAAGGAGATTCACATATTTAAGAGTTCAATTAATAGTAATAGTATAAGAAGAATTTATAAAACTGCCTATATATGTTGCTATTAGGGAATAAATAGAAATTTTGAATTATTTGAAGGGAAGCATTGATAATTGAAAATGTTATTTCTCTGAAAAATCTTCACATTTACTTTTTTTTAATATAAATTTACTTATTTATTGGCTGCGTTGGGTTTCTCTAGTTTAGCTTTCTCTAGTTGTAGATAGCGGGCTACTCTTTGTTGCAGTGTTCAGGCTTCTCATTGCGGTGGCTTCTCTTGTTGCGGAGCATGGGCTCTAGGCACACAGGCTTCAGTAGTTGTGGCACACGGGCTCAGTAGTTGTGGCTCGTGGGCTCTAGAATGCAGTCTCAGTAGTTGTGGCGCACGGGCTTAGTTGCTCTGCGGCATGTGGGATCTTCCCGGACCAGGGATCGAACCCGTGTCTCCTGCATTGGCAGGCAGATTCTTAACCACCGCGCCACCAGGGAAGTCCCTACATTTACTTTTTATATTGAAATAAGTTGTTTCTTAGAAATATCCAATATGAATATGATTCCAGTAGAGAAATGAAGAGACATTTAATTATTATACCTATTTAATAGTAGACTTTATTCTGAACCAAATCACCTAGTTCGTTTAGGAAAGATAGATTAACAGTGTAAAGGACACTCAAATTGCTTCCTTGGGCTTGGGAAGATAACTCAGCCAGATGGATTTTATAACCTGCATTCTGGTTCTAATTGTCCCTAAGTGAAGAGTTTTGCCTTAAAATTCTACCCCATTCTTTAGAACCAGCTCATACTTCTCTCCCTTCCCTTGTATAACTGATTATTCCTGAGCACTCATAATTGAGCTGGACGTTGTATAGGGATGGTAGCTCATCAAGTGTGATAAATAGCTATAAAACTCAGTATTTAATAGTGATTATGAACAGTGATGATGAGAAAAAGATGTCCCACCCAAGAGGAAGAACAGATACTCTTTATTCTGTTTCTCTAACTCTAGACACAATTAAGACAGGCTAAACAGATGTAATACAAATATTCAGATATCATTCCAATACGCTGGGCCTACCAATTTGGCCTTGATGGTCATGGATGCCCTTTCCTGGTTTATGTGCTTAGGAGACTGGAAAACCCTAACCACATGTTTCCATTGTACTTTGGGATGTTGAGTAATGACTGAAAGGATTGCAAAGCATTTCTACAACTATGACAAGTGTTCAGATATTGTTTATTTCTATATTTATCTGGCATAAACTAATAAACTGTCTATTCTTAAATTTTTGATAAAATAAGAAGAAACATGGAATGAATACATTACCTGATCTTTCATGGTCTTCCCTAAGTCTTTCACATCTTTCATGTTAATGGCATTCTTCCCTCCCTTTTCCTTTCCCTTCTTTTTGTTTTTCTTTTTGAACAAGCATTTCTTACAGATACAAAAGCAGCAGGTCAGGACTAAAAGGACCACGACTATGGCTATGGCAATTAAGGCCCACGGTGGCACTGAAAGAAAAAAAATGCAGAGACTGTTAGTAGTAAAGCATTTACATCTGCAAAACCTTTAAATTCATGGGCTGTAAAGAAAGCTATTCACTCATTCATTCGTATTTACTGAGCTCCAGGCACACTGTTCTGCATTGCTTTATCCATGTTGTTTCCCCAGCCTAGAGTGTTTCTCTCTTTTCCCCCTCGCCCTTCCAGGCATGTCAAATGTCATCTCCTCCCTACAGCTTTCCCTGCCCCTCCAAGCTAGATTTTCAATGATCCACTCCTTCATTTCTTCAGAGCTTACCTCTGGAGTTTGGCCTTTGAGTTCAAGCCCTGGCTCCACCATTTTACTAGCTGTGTGACCTTGGGCAAGTCGCCTAACCTCTCTCTGTCTCAGTATCCTCATCTCTAAAGTGGAGGTAAATTGGTAGGTACCTGATAGGCTTTCTGAAGATTAAAATAAGATGCAGCACCTGGCACATGGCAAAAACTTAATATTAGCTGCTCTTACTCACCTATCAAATACTATAGGTTCTATTAATATGTTCTGGGCACAGTGGAAGGGGTAGATATTAATCAAAAAAACAGAAAGACAAATGTAAAGTCCTAAAAGTAGTGAAGATTAGGAAGAAGGACTTGGTGCTCTGAAAGTCGATCATGGGGAGATTTACCCATGCAGGGTCTCTGGAGGTAGGGCAGTGGTTATAAACCCAGGCTTAGATTCAGGCTTGGCCACTTACAGGCTTTGTAACTGGCCAGATTACCTGTGTTGAATTGCTGTTTCCCTCTCTATAAAATGAAGATAACAGTGGTACCCATTTCATCTCTTTTCAAGGTTGAGTTAATAGACTAAAAATCTTAGAATGGCATCTAGCACACAGCAAAAATTCAATTAATATTAGCTTTTTTTTTTTTTAATATTCAAGGCATAGGGCTAAGTACTGTGGGTGACACAGCTCAGAGTACCTATGGGGGCATAAAAAATGCACATCAATAAATATATAAAAAGAGGTGAATACACTGAGAGGAGTTTGATGGATATGCTAAGAAATTGAGAGGAGGAAGAGAAAATTTTTAGATAAGAGTGTAGACTTCAGATTTACAGGGTCTGTTTAATAAAGCATGCACAAATAAAGACACTCAAGCATTTTTTTCTATTACACGTTGTCCAGCTACTAAAAGTAACTCCATTTTCTCATTTGGCATCCCCTATACGTGTGCTTATAAAAAATCAGGTCTCATGGAAACATGGAGGATTTCAGTTTGCCAGAAAGTCATTCAACTATTGAGATTAATCACAGGAAGCAGTAATTAGATTTGCCTGTTGTAATCAAAAAAGACATTGGTTACTGAAATGGTAAGAAAAAGTGCTATTTTCTTCTAGCTACATAAACATCATTAGATCAATGATTGCTGAACACAAGTAGGAGTACTTTGATGACGTAAAAACACCTAAAAATTAACTTCAAAACTGAGAAAATCCGCTCTCTTGGCTCCTTTTGCATTTAGCTTCATAGTGAAGAAGACTTACTATGCATATTATTCTAGCTTATGAAAGATGACTAGATGTTACCCTAAGGACATATAAAACCATAACTGCTGAAATTGTGTTTGCAGCCAAAGAAAGATTTGTGTGAAAGTTACAGATAAGCCCATACCCAAAGACATGCTTTCTTATAGGTCTCTAATCTCATTAAGCAATCATATTTTTAAAAAAATGTAAAGGGAGCTTATGTAACCAATGATAGCATTCACAATACTTCATTTAAAAGCTTCTACCTCTTTTGATCTAGTTAAAACCCTGCCATGCGTGAAGGAGAGAGCCTGTGTATTCACTGTGGGTGAGACAGTAGAATAATGACCCTTCATTTTGAACCTCGTAAATTATTCTCCTATTCTCCTAGTCGGACTTGCGTGATAGTCTCTCAGAGAGCTACATAAAAGTCTCTTAAATTACACAGGGCAAGACAGAGATCATTTGACAACTTCACAAAAAGAAAATAGACAGTGAAAGCACAGGAACATTATTTAAAGGAGGTAAAGAGATAGGAACATAGGATTACAGGAAGAAATTTGAAATAGTGCAACTTGAAGGTGAATTATAACCACTGAAAAAAATTTTATTTTTGACTTCTATTTCTTATAGTGCTGCTGTCTTCTAGATTTGCTTTCAGCTGATCTTCTGAAGAGCTTAATTTTAACTTTGAATATGCTATATTGAATATATGAAATTAGCAAAAATTTCCTCACAACTTACTGGTACCTTTAGATAGAATTTAAAAAAAGCCTTAATGCTATCATTTTGTGTACCCATATGAAAACTGGACTGAATAGTTAATTATAAACCACCATTTTAAATTAAATGCAGTTATTTAAATTGAATTTTCGTGTTAACAATCTTATTCTATTTCATAGAGCAACTAAATTTTGAGAATTTTGTAAGTTTAGTCAGAAACACCATCTACAGTATTATTACTTTGTAGCATTTATAGAAATAAGTTTCAGTATTGGTGAGCAAATCTCGTGAAATATATTTTGGATTATGCTAAAAATTTATTGAAGACCTACTTATTATGGGCCAGCAGCTGTGCTGCGGCTTTACATACATTATCTCATGTAATCTTCACAGAAGTTTTGTTCATTATCCCTTCAATTTTATAAAGGAAAAACTATAGATTGAATAGTGGGAGAAACTGAAATATATTTTTACATTATTAGGTTAAAAATATGCATATTATACATGTATACAAAGGAAAAATCCTTGTGGGGCTGTGAAGCCTATTTAATAGGACATTTTACTTTTGAAAAAAAATGGAGAAAATAAATAACAGCAAAAGATGCTGCCAAGAGTGATTTCTTTATTTCTTTATTTTACTTAAATATAAAATATAGTTTCAATCAAAAATAGGCTCATCAAAATATTGCTACTGGCAGAAAGCTATCAGCTTATTGTTATTGCTACCCAACTATCATTAAATGGAATTTTATAACATGAATTTTAGCATTTAACTTAAGGACCTTTCAGCAGAAAACAATAGACCAATGTAAAAGCTCTCCATTAAAAATGTTATTTTCATCTTCTAGTTAATGAATTAATCTCACATATCATTTAACCTGAAGGTAAACCGATGCATAAGAATTAAGTCAAAGTCAATTCTGCTTCTGATGTTTTAACTTAGATTTTGTGGTACACAGAATAATGACTCCTCAAAAATGTCCACATTCTGATCCCTGGAACCTGTGACTATGTTACCTTACATAGCAGAAAGGACTTTACAAATGTGATTAAGGATCTTGAGATGACAAGATTATCCTAGGTTATCCAGATGAACCCAGTGTATTCACCATGGTCCTTCTCAGTGAAAGAGGCAGGCAGGAGTTTCAGAATCAGAGAGATTTGAGGATTCTGTGCTGCTGATTTTGAAGATGGAGGAAGGGACCATTAGCCAAGGAAGGTAGGTGACCTTTAGAAGCTGCAAAACGCAAGGAAAGGGATTCTCTCCTACAGCTTCAAAAGAATTAGTTCACATAGTCATTATATAAAAAAAAAACTATGGAGGTTTCTCAAAAAAATTAAAAGTAGAACTACCATGTGGTCCAGCAATCCCATTCTGGGTATTTATTGAAGGAAACAAAAAATCACTCTCTTGAAGAGATATCTGCACCACCATGTTCACTGTGGCTTTATTCACAAGTCAAGATATACAAGTAACCTAAGTGTCCATCAATGGATAAATGGATAAAGAAATGAATAAAGAAAATAGAATATTATTCATCCATAAAAAAGATTTCTTCTGTCATTTGAGACAATATGGATGACCCTTGAGGACATCAGGGTAATTGAGAAGTTAGAGACATAAGTCATATAGACAAATACTCTGTGATGTCACTTAAATGTGGAACCTAAAAAGTTGGAACTCATAGAAACAAAGAGTAGAACGGTGGTTACCTGGGGCTGGGGGTGGGTAGGGGAAATGGGGAGATGTTGGTCAAAGGGTACAAATGTTCAATTATGAGATGAATAAGTTCTGGGTGTCTGATGTACAGCATGGTAACTGTAGTTAACAATACTGTATTGTATACTTAAAATTTGCTTAGAGAGATCTTAAATGTTCTTACCACATACACACAAAATGGTAATTATGTGAGGTGATGTGTAGGTTAAATGACCTTATTGTTGTAATCATTTCATAGTATATACATATATCAAATCATCATGTTGTACAACTTAAACTTATACAACGTTATTTGTTAATTACCTATCACTAAAGTTGGGAAGAAAGAAGGAATCAGCCCTGCTGACAATCTGATTTTAGCTCAGTTAAACACATTTTGGACTTCTGACCTCCAAATAATAAATCTGTGTAGTTTTAAGCCAGTGATTTTGTAGTAAGTAACTATAGCAGCAATAAGAAACTCAGTAGAGATAAAGCAGACCTCAAGAGATTTATAACACATGCTGCATATAGATGACTATGCAATTGGAATATTAATGGGGGCTATTTCTGTATATGTGGTGATCTTTTCTTCTTATTCACCGTTTTTATCTATGCCTTCTGCAACCATTTTCATGATACTAACAGTGCACTCAAGACTCTCTCAGAGATAACCAATGATTTTCTTCTGGCTAAACCCAAACTACATTGTCAATGGTATGAAAAAATCTTGATCATGTATTCCTTCTTGAAAATTTCTTCTGCTTTTGTTTCTACTACCCTTACCAGCACCTCCTTCTATGGCTCGGACATTTTCTTCTCTTTCCTTTCCCAATCCCAAGCGTTAGATGGAGTTGTTATTCAAGGCGTTCAGCTCTGTGCTCATCTTCACGTTCCCTCGTTAATGAGCACATCCTTTCCCATGCCTTAAACTGTAGGTCAGTTACTGTTCCTTCTTCTGTTCTCTAGAACTGTGTTCCCAACTGTCTAGGAAATGTTCCCTATGAATCTTTCATCATCTTCTCAAACCAGTTCTCAAACCAGCTATGTGGCTTCTGTCAGCGCTTTTATAATTTCCTGCCTCTTAGACACTGGAAACACGTGGAAATTCCAATTCCCAGATCCAACTGATTGGCAAGTCTTGTCATTTCTTCTTTGATACATTTTATACGTTTTTTTTTTTTTTTTTTTTTTTACATCTACTTGACTTGGAAGGTTTGGGCCTGACATTACCTCCCATCTGATCTCCCTTCCCATCAGTTATCTCTTCTCTCCATTTTACCCATCCATTGTCATTGAACAAAACTTTCATTTTTTAGAAAATTTTATTGAAGTATAGTTGAATTATAATGTTGTGTGAATTTCTGCTGTACAGCAAAGTGATTCAGTTATACATATATATCATTCTTTTTCATATTCTTTTCCATTATGGTTTATCACAAGGTATTGAATGTAGTTCCCTGTGCTACACAGCAGGACCTTGTTGTTTATGAACACAACTTTTCTCATACATACTTTTCAGTCATTTTGGGCATAGCTTTCACAGTCCTCTGTGTTTGGCCCACTCCACCTATCCGCCTTTCTTTCTCACTGTTCTCCTATACCACCTGTAGTCCCGTCAGACAGGGCAACTCATTGTACTTTGCTCAGTTCTACCCCCATGTTTTTCTAAAGCAGATTCCTTCTTTTCTGAAATGGCTTTTCTTCTTCCTCTTTAGTCATTTAAATAATACTTATTTTTCAAGGCTCAACACAAGTCTCACTGAGTGTTGACAGATTTTTAAATAAAAATATTGCATATAAATTTCCCCCTCCCACCCAGTGGGAAATGGGGACTATGTGGTATAATACATTGGGTGGTTTGTTAGACTGGCATAAAAAAGACGTATGATGTAAAAAAAGACAAACCTGTAAAAATGTATAAAAGGTATTTAATAAACTCCTTCCTACACATGAAATTCACTTCTTGTTGATTTAAAACTCAGCTCTTTGTAGATTTTTCATGACATGAAGCACGGATATTTAATGCGAACACAATAAAAATAATTTGGAACCAGTTAGAAATAAATTTTCATTAGCTGGCCTTCTGTTGGAAAAACCCCAAACAACTGTTTTCCCTTATCAAGAGAGGCTGTTCTTTCACGGGAAGTCAGCAGTTTAAAAAAGTAATTATTTAATCAAACACATATTTATGGAGCATCTACTGTGTGTCAGGCATTTTTCTCAGGTCTGGGATACAGTGCTAAGCATGGTTTCTGCAATCATGAAGCTTTCTATTGACTTCCCAGGTGTTAAATCCAGGTCTAATTTACTTTTTTAAAAAAGTAAATTTTCGTATTTGCCAAGCTCAGTACTCAGAACATAATATAGTACATTTTCAGGTGGAAACTACATGGATTAATGCGCCCCTGTGGACAAATTTAGAACTCCAGGGGTACATTTATTGATGAACTCAACTAGTAAATATTCTTTCTACAATAAAAATGTAACTCTCAAACTGAAAAGCCTCATTTCCTGCCTCACCCCCCCACAGGGAGTTTGGCAGTAAATAAATTTCTTAAATTATTTACTGAAGGGGCCCTGAGATATACATAAAAAAAAAAAGTAGACACTCTAAATATCCTTTTCTTTAATAGAGCAAGAAATATCCTTTTCCTTAATATATGGTGAAATCAAAGATAAAAGTCTCACCAAGAACAAGGGTATTTCAGAGAGTACATTTATAAAAGGGAAAATTTTAGCATTACTGATAGCAGTCATGTGTGTCAACCTTATGCTCCCAGATCTGAAATCTACTCATCAGACATGCGTTGTGCCTCAGACCTACAGAATGATGAGTTGGTGAGAAGAGCTTTTTCTAATTTACACAAAGTGCCCTATGGCTGAGGGGAGGCCTGCTCAAGCTCTTCTAATTCTGAGCTCTCACCTCCAAAGAGACTGTTTTTCTTCCCCTCTCTGAAATACCTGACTCAGTACTATCTGCTTAATGGTGCTCAGTGAATGGCTTGAAAGAAGCCCACGTCCCCACATTCTTGAGCTCAAGTAGGAGAGAAGTGGACAGTCTCTGAGGCCCACCACCCTCCCATGTGTGTCTTCTGTGGGTCAGCTACTCAATCCCATGTCCTCGGCTCTGATCTTCTCCTTCCTCATTCCCAGTTAGCTACTGCAGTCTCCTAGGCTGGCAAACTTTGGTGGATTTACTCATTGGGTTCAAGGTTTAATCGAGGACAAAACTTACTGTTTTTTGTCTTTCTGCCTTGATTTCACTTTCTGGAGCAGCTCTGCATTATCTTTCCATTTCATTCCCATCTATCATATTAAGAAACAACCTTAAATTCGTAACTCTTTCACAAGATGAGTCATATTTTCCTCTCTGAGAAATGTAAGCTTGTACTTTTATATCAATTCTTGTTATTTGAGCCAAGAGCCTCAAGATACACAGGTAATACCATTGCCATGGCCACTGCAAAAATTCAGCAATATCTTCAAGCATTTTCTACCTTTGATGTATCTCTGTTTGTCATATGAGTGCCTCACCACTGCAGTAAGGTGTGTGTAATTCATTTTATGAATAATTTATATAAAAACTTAATTCTTACATTTACTGAAGATTTTTGCCAACTTCTAGTTTTACCCCATACAATCCATCTTTCTAGATCATTATACGTTGATGCAAGATGCAGAATACAATAGAAAAATAATAATTTTGCTCTTAACCAGTAGGAAAAATAATCTGTATGTCAAAGCTTTGCTTTTAGACTGTTTATAAAGAATTATTAAAAAAAAAGACAAGGATAATCATTTTTCAAAAATTCGCAAAAAATAAAAAACAAACCTTGCATTTTAAAGCTTTTTCTAAATTACAGAATACAAATGGAAAAAAAAGTTCTGCAAATATGTGGATTAATACACTCATTAAGCACCTCTGGACACAGACTGTTAAATGCAAGATTTGAAATAGTGTATGAAGTAATTCAGAATATAGCTTAAGATTAAACCAACCAGTCAAAGGTCAGAATGAAGAATTTCTCATAGACCGAAATGGCTTCAAAGACCGTGCATTCTTGGCTTCTGGGTATTAAACTTATTTTTCTTCACTCTTTAGAATGGTAGTTCTAAGCCCCCTTTGAATTGTATGCTCTTTTTAGAATATGACAAAAGCTATGGGCTCTTGATGGGAAAATATGTGTATGTGTGTGTTGTGTGTTTGTTTAAATTTCCACACAATTGGGAGTGTGTGGTACCCTTGTGGAGATTACAGTTCCCTAGGTCTAGAAGACCACTGGACTCTGAAGTAAAAACTCCTTTCTTAGAGCATCAGAGTAAAATTCAAGATTAGTGAGTTAGGGAAAATGTATTCTTTATTTGGTCATTTAACCTTTCACTTATTTCTTCTTGGCAGTCTGCTGTGTGCTTATACTGTGCTGGGGGTGGTGGGGAAACAGAGCCCAGAGAAGATGGGCCCCTTTATCTAGGAGCTTATGAAGACTAACTCCCAGGAATAAACTACAGGAGACAGGAGGCAATACAGAGTTAAACACAGAATTCAGTGGAGTAGGTGGGCTCGGTAGGTAGCAGGTTAGAGAAGAGCAAGATAAAAGGTCCTAGAGTTCAAGGAAGGCTTCATGGAGGAGGTGAGTCTTGAGGTGAGCTTTGAATCCTTGCTTTACACAGTGAAAATAGTGTTTTGGGGACTCCAGTTCTTTTCTTCCCTCCTTCCCTTCCTGACTCCCTCCCCTCCTATCTGTCTGTCTCCCTCCTTCCCTTTTTTCCTTTCTCCTTCCTTTCCTTTGGGTTTTAGACTCCTTTTAATCTAACTTATCACCCAGTGACTACCTTGCTAAACAAAGCTCTCAATAAGACACGGACTTATGAAAATCTACATTAGATTTTTTTTATCATAGTAAATGGAAAGACATTTCTTTGAGGTAAACACACGTGGCCTTCCCTAAATACCCTTCAGAATTACCTTCTTAAGAACACATTTCACATTTCCTCTAATGTAGATCTGTTCAGTTTTTCAATATGAGCCCCTGACAGAAAGCAAACTGGAAGAGGTGTCTGTATAAATATGCTGTAAAAATGATCCAAGTCATTGACTTGAGTCAGCTACTGGTGGCTTTTTAAGGTGGATGGATTGTGTAAAAAATAATGTAGGAGAGAGGCTCACTCATCCATTCATCCATTTGAATGTCTATTTAACACAGTAATGCTCAACACATTGGACGAATAGTGAAGTTTGAAATAATTTACTTAATCAGCTTCCAGTCTAGTTGGGCAGATTTGATTAACAGACATGAAGCAATTGTGAACAATGCCAGATAGAATGTTAAATGCCAAATTAAATGGGGCCTTTTGTTAGATTCTAATTCTATATAGTCACAGCAATCTTATTCTACTTGTCCGAGGAGCACTAGTTTAGAATTATTTTTAAAAACTTTAAAATTTAATAAAGTTAACACATAAAAAGACTTCAGTAAGATACATTGCTTTGATATGCACAAAATCACAACCTATACATTGATAAATTTTTACCAGGACCTCTATCCGTTGATCTGATTTCAGTATGTGCTGCTCTGTTGAAGCAATTCACAGTCCCTGCTGAATAACTTATTAAGGTTATTGATGTTTCTGGCTGAATGTAAGGATCAGTCTTGGTAACAAAAATTAGTTGACTGAAGGCCATTTTATCTGCACAGGTATTAACCAAATAATTAATTTTATAAAATGCCTATAATAATTGTCTGCTTTCAACGATAAGGCCAAGTCATCCATAGCTTCACAATATTGGAATGTCTGAAATTTGACATGGAAAATGACATTGGGTCTTCAGGCAGAGATAAGCCCCCCTCACAACTTTCAGAGGATTTAGATAAGGCTCCAGAGTTGGCTCAGGGGCTTGCTCTCTGCAGCCTCCAGGGACAAGTGTGTTGGTAAACATAGAGGGATGCCAGGTAAGTTGGCAGAGATGAAGGCAATTCACTTGCTAATCAGTGCTGAAGCTCTTGGAGATTTGTAACCGTTTTCAATCATACTGTGGACAACACAGTTTTGTGGTTAAAGGGAAATCCATTTATCCTGTAACATTTGTAGCATGTCTCTCTTGAGTTTTGATTTCTAAGTTCAAAACTAAGAAAAAATTATGTCTCAGGTTTTTCTTCCCATAGCGGAAGCTAACTTTCTTCTTGACTTTTGTTTGCTAAGGCTTCAAATTAAGCATCTCTTGGATTCTGATCCCATTAGTATTTGGTTTTATTGTGATGCTTCGAATTTGGTCAACTAGGTCTTTAATCTGTTGTCTGTCTTTGGCAAAGATGGCCAAGAAAAAAAGAGACTTTTCCAAGAATTGAATATGGCACCCGTTGTTAACTTTGGAATAATTCAATAGTTGAGAGTCTACTTGTTTCTTTACTAAGCAATTTAATGTTATTAGGATGAAATCCAATTATGATAAAAGAATGTCAGGTAAATGGGCAGATATATTCCCTGCTTCCCTATGCTCTTTTATAACAGTTAGAAGAAACAGACAAACAAAAAGGCCATTTGGTTTCATTACCTGCTTTTTGGAAGGATTTTTCTCCCCCGTATTTCCTGTTTGTTATTCTAGGAGCAAACGATGCGTTTTTAGAATTCCCTGTAACTTGGAGGGATTTAACTGTACTGACAGGAGAACTGTGTGGTTGCCATGCATGAGCGAAGAAGGGCAGGACATTCGAGTCTTTCCAGTCATGAAAGGGAAGAGTCAGGTTCATTAATTTCATCACTGTACAAAGTGACAGGTAGACAACGGTGAAAACAAAGCCGCTCGCTTGTCTAGCTATCCACAGGACATTTTTCCTTGATGATCCAACGGATTGCTGCTGCTACAGACCACACTTACTAATTTTCCTTTCCAACTGTTGTTTTCTCTGTTTGTCTCAGTCTATTTCTCTCCTTGGCAATTTTATGTGTCCAATTCACAATCTGTAGCATCATTTCTTTTTTTTTGGTTTGTTTCCTGGTTCTTAGATGTGAACTTTCATTTTTAGTTTACAGCTCCCATGATGCTTGACTTATTTCCTGTTCTTGCTTTTGACGGGGTTTCCCTATGCTGGTCAATCTTGTACATGGTGACTTTTTCTTTATTTTTTTTTTTCCTTTTAAATATTCTTTCTCTTCTGTTTAGAGCTTGTGCTTCAAAGCACCGCAGCAGTGAGCATGTGACCTCAAGGCCCTGCAAATCTGGTTGGTCTTTGTAGATTCTCGCAGATCTCCACTAAGAATGTAGAATTCCTTTTATTCTCTTCTCTTTGTCAAACTCAGTTATTTCTTCCTTTGAATGACTCCCAATAGACTTCCTCCAAATGTCTACCTGAGTAATACCACGCAGGAGCCCTTTGCGTTGTCTCTCATCCACATTCATTTATGCCTTGTGACTTGTATTATCACGTATTGATCCTTGTTTTGTAGTATTGTGATTTGTCTCTTCAACATGAGGAGGCTATCTGAAGAGGGATACTGATATCTTCCTTTCCTTTGCCTTCTATGAAGTATCAGTGGGGTTGGGTACATGGGTAAGTCTTAAGTAAATGCTTATTGAATAAATGAAAGTATAATTAGAGGCAGAGACAGCCTTCTTCAAATACTGTTTACACATAGGGCCTGGTTCCTTGGACACCTTGTTGAAACTAAAATGTACACTTTTAAAAAAATACTACAGATTAAATCATGATAAAACTTCGGATATACATCAACTTTTCCAGATTATTTAGAAAATCTATGTAAGCATCCCTTATTTTTTATTCCAGATAGACTATGGAAAAAGCAGTAAACTGGCTTATTTTTTTCTGCCAATTATTTTTTCTAAATGATTTTTATGTCATATATCTCCTTAAAAGATTCGATTAAAATCGTACTAGTAATGCTGATATGCCTTTTCCTTTCTTATATCCAGTTATACGGTTCTTTCATTTTATGACGCCCTTTCACATTACCTCAACTGATTTGACCCTAAAAGCCAAATTGTAGAGGAGCTAAATAATCTCCATAATCTCACCATAATCTCCATTTTACAGATCCGAACACTGAGGATCTGAACTATGGTTCCTGTAATGTGATTCCTTTTAGAGTTGAGATCAGACCTAAGTCTTTGGGGTTCGATTTTCATGTTCTTCTTATATATTGTGGCATTCTTCCATGTCCACATTGACAAATGAGCAAATATTCACTAATTATATCACTTCTAAGAAGAGTTTAGTTTTGTGAACATATTTGTATATTACTGTCAGGCTTCTCTTCACTGAAATAATTGTTAATTGTTTATGCCAAATCAATGAAAATCATTTGTCAAAAAATATTATTGATAATTGTAACAGGGCAACATCAGATATAATAAAGATCATGGATCTTGACTGCAAGTTCTGCCACTTAAATTGCCAAATCAATTTGATCAAGTTATTTAAACTTTCTGAACCTCAGTTTCACCCTCTGTAACAGGGGAGGTGGGTGAAGCAAGGAGCTAATGATATAAACTCTGACTTGTGATATGTAAATTTATGACATGCAAAGTGCTTAGAATGGTAGATAATATGAAGGAAAATTTTAAATGTCAGTTAGTATTATTTGCCAGCAATTCCTATGAAATTTCACAACTTGAAAATGCTCAAAACTTGGCAGAAAAAACAAGTTCTGAAAGTTACGTGGATAAAAGATGAAATACAAGCAATTTTGTATGTATTATACAATTCCCAGTATGCTCAAAGTGTTCTGCCTTAACAATATATCTGAGTGTCAGGGTAACATTCTAAAATAAAGATTGCTGTTGCAAAACTGAAATGCAAAGCATTTTGGTAGTGATCAAGCTATTCATGGATAAATAAATAGAACGAATAGATCAAACTTTGGGGGAAAATAAATAATTGTCCTTCAGAATCGCACTGGCCGACAATTGTTTATGTTATTCAAATAATGCAAGCAGCATTAGAATAATATTAAGTTTGTATTAATGGAAATAAACATGTACTGCTTCATATTTTCAATAATTTGTCAGCCCAGCTGACACTTCCTGAGGTAAACCTTTTAACATAGCAGTAAAGATATTAGTGGAAAGATTTTACTCTTTCTACTGGCAAAATGGTAGATTTTGCTTGAACATACGCCCCCTTTTATAGTGCTTATGCATTAATAACAACATGCTCTTGATGCTGTTTTTTTTTCTCCTTAAAAATTGGCCAAGCATTATAAGTGACTGAAAAGCTATCTTGAATTCGGCATTTATTGTTCAGTAACTATTTATATACACATTTAAGTTATAATGATCAAGTTTTATTAAGAACCAACTTTGATTTTATACCATTTGTTTCCATTGAATAATTTATAAAATAGTTGGGTTTATTATTTCATTTAGGTAATATCCTCATCCATAGATGGTAAATCTAAAGTACCAAAAATAATGACTGTCCTAAGATTCTGGGAAAAAACCATGGCCCAATCTTGAGCTCAGTCTTTTGAACATCAAGCTCTTTCTACTAATCCAATTTCTGATAATTCCTGTTTCAAATCAATCAATGGTGTTGGGATTTAAACTTAGCTGGGATCACAATTTTTGGTCCTTTGCTATTTAACTCATTCCAATGTCATATTCATTTACAGAAAACCTTTATTTTCTGCTGTCTTTGCTCATTATTTTCAAGAAAATTAAGTTAGGAGCCTATAGTTTTCTTTTGGTGGTTTTGACTAGAATTGAAACAGTAGCTGAAATTTACATTTTAATATGATTTAGTAAAATAGTGAAATAGAGGATTTTCTTTAACGATTGAAAGCTATGAAACTTAATGGAAGGGATAGCTGGTTTTTTTTTTTCCAGTATTTTACTTATATGTAACCGTCAAAGTCAAGAACCTGGTCCCTGCACAAATATTGTAATGTTAACATGTATGCTTGGAGGATCACTAAATCCAGATATTGCTTGGAAGAAATAGAATTATCTTACTAGACTAGTAGCCTCTTAAGAGTCTTTGGAAAAGGATAGTAGATCTATTTCTTAACATACTGAGGCAAATGCCTTTCAAGTAATATAAAATTTTATATTTGAAGTTCATCTTAATGATTTTAAATGAAATAATAAAAAGTGGAGAATTCAGTGAACTGATGTGGGTAAATCTTTTTGACTAAAGGCCAAACTGTTATCTCTGAAAAAGATGTTTACTTTAAATAAATATTGATGGACAGAAAGGGAGAAAATAGCAGAGCACTCAACATAAAACAGGTTATCAGAAGAAGGATCTTGAGGGAAAAAAAAAAAAGAATGGAGAGTGCTATCTCCTATTGAAAAAGCATTCCCCTAACCTCAGAAGGATAGCTCACTGACTTCAAAGTGGCAACGGATTGTACTAAGTCATTTCGTTAATCAGTGCTCTTTGAAGTCCTACCATGTGTTTGAGACAAATGGAACAAAACTAAGGACGCATTCTATGGACATTGCAAAAGGGGCAGTAAGTGACCCTATGTTTATGTTAACCTGGGTCAGCTCCCTCCTTGAACCCAGGGTTCCTAACATCACTCCTGGTCCTTCTTGAAGCACATGGTGCTGCCTTGTGCCTTGGTTTTCTCTTTTCCATTCACTCTACTGCCTCTGTGGGCTGCTTTATGCATATATGATAATGCAGGGGAGTCAAGAGAGGGAAGAATACAGTACAGAGTTTGGGGAAGCCATTTGGGGTGATACGTTCTTTGGCACTTTTTCTGATTGTCTCTGAGCAGTCATCTAAATGGTGAAACAGGGAGGGGAGTTGTAAGTGGTCTGAGGCTTGCATACATTTCCAGGAGAAGAAGAGTTGAGACCTATCTCAGCTTCAGCAGTGCTCAGAAGGAGGCAGAGAAAGCATTTGTCACCTCCAGGTTCCTACCTGGTGAGAAGTGTGTCAGTTGCCTTATTTAAGGATTGTAAGGGTGAGAATCTCAGGTACAATCTCAAGAATACAAATGTGAAAATGATTAAGATGAGCTTAAGGAGGTAGATTGTTTTGTAAAGTTCCAGTCATCTGTGTAATTGGACATGTGGCGTGATTACGTAATGTTTAATGTAAAAAGTGATCTTTGCTCTAGTCCTCACCCCAGTCTCCCCCAATCAAAACCAAAGATTTTACAACAGCAGATGCTGACACCTACGGCTGGAAAAATATTAGGGGAGAGTCATGAGGTTGGAGTTAGACAGAAGTATTTTCCTTCAGAAAGATGGGATAAATACTGTTCGTTTTAAGTGATTTTGTAATTTTCTAGGCAAAAGTCCAACTATGGCATAAAACAAAATAGGCTTCTTGGAAAAAAAAGCAAAGTATAAGGAGAAAAAGTCTTGTTAACACAACTGATCAGAATCATAATTAATATACAGTAATGAAAAATAAGTTTCTAAAATGGCTGAAACATAATTATTATTTGGTTATTGTTCTAAAGCAACACCTAAGAGTTTTACCTTTCTAGACGGGAATAGATTTGGATTAATTTTCCTCATAGAACAGTTATTTTGGCATGACGTCAATATAATTTGATTTTTAGTTAGGGTAAATGTTTTTGTGTGAATTTTAATAAATGTGAAATTTAATAACTGAAGCAGTAAATTCATAGAAAATCAATTATAATTCTATATATTACTTCAACTCATCATGGTATACTAAAAGGTAGTAGAGGTTTGGAGTCAAAGAACCCTGAGTTTAAAGCGCAGTGAGTCTTTTTCTTCTTTGAGCCTTTATTTCTCTCCATGAGAAGTGAGAATAATAATACCACAATAATAATTGAGAGAATTCCATGAGGTAACACATCTGACACTTGGCACAGAGATGAGGTTTAATAAATGCTAATTCTCTTTCCCATTTTATATAAAAAGAAATGTATATCAAATTCTGTTCTAAAGTTTAATATTTTTCATCCTGAAAGTATTTCATGGTAACATATTTAAAATGATTAGACCCAAGCAATAAGCTATATGAAACCTGCTGGGTTTCCTCTAGAGACCTGGTTCTATTTGCCTGTCAAAAATTAAAGGAAAAGAAAATTGGCCCAGTGTAATTGCTACAAGTTGGAAGGAATATAGATAATTTGGCATTAATCCAGCATCAAGTAAAGAAGACATTTAAATCTTAGCCCGTGGCACCTATAAGAGAATTAAAGACCTGTTTTCTATGAAGGGAGAGTTAGCAAAAATAAACAGAGTATAGCAGAAGAGACTGAAAATATTGGGGGCAGAGAAGTAGAAATCTCTTAATTTTAAGGATTGATATGTACTGAAAGAATTTTTTAAAAAAGAGCAGATCTGGCACAGCTCATGAAATCTTAGAGGCAATGAAGCTTGGCTGGCAATGATGCCTGGCCATCACTTACACTGTCTCACTGGGTTTTAAGCCTATGGTTTTAAAGTATATTAATTCCTGTTTGAGAAACCTGCGTATTTAAAAAAAATTTATTTTCTTGAAGTATAGTTGATTTGCAATGTTAATTTCTGCTGTACAGCAAAATGATTCAGTTATACATACATATATTCTTTTTCAAAGTCTTTTCTCTTATAGGTTATTACAAAATATTGAGTATATTTCCCTATGCTATACAGCAGGCCCTTGTTGATTATCTATTTTATATATAGTAGTGTGTATATGTTAATCTCAAACTCCTAATTAAATCTGAATTCCTTGTTAAAGTAGCATTACATTCAAATGGAACTTTATTGTATTTGTGGTCCTCTGAGGGAGCACCTTGGGCATCAGTTTCTGAAGGCATTTTGGTGCGCATGTATGTGAAGTAAAGCCACCAATAAAAATTTCTTCTCAGAAGGTTTCTGTAATATTATGACTGCGAGTTATTAAAGGCAGGAGAATAAGAACAAAGTCTTTAAGATTGTTTTTCTTTGCAGTTCAATAAAATAGCCTTTTTCTCTAACTGCTTATTTACTTCCACCAGTCCTGACAAGATATGCATTTAGAATACCTGCCAATTTCAAAGCAACCAAGAGAGCTTGACTGAAATTGATCAGAATGAGGTAAATGCAACAGAACAATAGTAGGTAAATGAGAGCTTCTACTCTGAGTTTTAGCAAAACAATGCTGCATTTGAATTTATTCAAGGCCATGGGAAATAAGGAACAGTGACATTAGAACAAAGAAGAATCTTTTTGCCAGTTAGACTCAGCAAGTTTTGCTTTCTGGCTGGGAATTCCTGTAGAAAAAATAAGTATTTCTAAATCTTTCTGAGGTGTGTTTGCTCCTCGCCATATATATCTCCATGTAATCAAGTCCCTTTGGAAAAGTAAAGCTGAGTTTTTTTTCTAATGTCACAGTTATGATAGAAGTGAGAAATTCTCCTTTTATTTAATCGTTGTCTTATTTTTCATGCCTCAGTTAAGCTTTAAGCCTACAAGTGTTAGACTATATCAAATTCAGAATATGCAATAAATAGGAAATTCAATTGAATGCCAGTTATTGTGTTTGTAATATTTAAAAACTGTGGATGTACTTTCACCTTGCTTTAAATTTAGAGCTCTGAATTATATTTTCTTGTAGAACTCTGAATTTAAACTCCAGATGTTTTCAGAAAAGGAAGATTTTTTCTTTAATTGAAAGAATGTAAAATGATGGGGTGAATACAGGGGAGACGAGGAAGAAAAAGCCCAGGTTCATACTGGTTATATACTGAATATTTAAATTGATTTATACTGAACATTTCCTTTGTTTTATGTGAAAGAAACTTCCATTTTCTTCAGGCTCTATTTTCCCTTTCTTGATCACCAAACTTTCAAATCATATCTCAGCAATTTCCATGCAAATGGCTCCTAATTCTATTATTTTATCAAGTCACCTCTTAACATTTTCCCTTCTTATCCTCATTTATACACATGTATTTAGAGTTGCCTTCACAGCACATGCAGTTTTGTATTCAGCTTTTTTCATTATGAATGTTCACATGATACTACATGGACTTTAATTTTTTCAAACATTATTACAATTCAAGTCAAGCAAAAAGGAGTAAAGTGTGATGTCCATTTACCTCACACCAAGCTGAAGAACTAAAAGATGATGACTGCTGAGGCCACATCGGACCACCTCTGATTGCATTTCCTCTCTCTTCCCAAGAGGTAAGCTCTGCATGAAATTAAGTGTTTTTTATTTTTTATTTTTTATTCCTGCGCATTTCCTTATGCTTTTACATAAGTGTTCTTAGGAACTTTGTAGATTTAACTCTTCATTCCTAAGAGAACCACAGCACACATTATAGTGAAATCTTAACAGCAATTTGAACTTTCAGTGTTAAGAGTCAAAATAGCCTCAGCAAAATAGCCACAGCAGAGCAGTCAATGCACCGTACGTGATTTGTCTCTCGAATTACCTAAAGACATCCCACATGCCCAGAAATCCATGCTTTGTGTGTTCTATGTAGTTCAGCAGTCACTCTGTCTGTCCTGGGAAGGACTATCCTAGTTAACAAAAGTGATGCGGTTCTGGAGTCTCCCACCTCCATGCCTTGTCTAGTTGGCATCCTCATTTCATTTGGATTGTTTGAAAGTCAGGATGCTAAATCAGAAAAACAAAAGAAAGGAAACATAAAACCCTGCCTTCCAACACTGTCACAATCATTTTGAAACCAAATAAATCAGAATCATTATTCTGTAGTGTTCTTAAATGTGCAATTCGTAGGGATACGTAAAATAAAGGTGTACTTTAAGCTGGTCGTCTTCTGAGAATGAGATATGTTGTTTATTTTCAAAGCAAAACAAAATAATCTCTATGAACTGTTTAATGTGCTTTCTTATCTGAGAAGTTGATCTCTTTCTCCTTTAAGTAGTCTCACCCTTAGGGAAATAAAATGCTAAGCATCAGAGGAAATTCAGGTGTCATTGTGAGGCATTTGAGTCAGTTTTGAGTTAGTTTGACTTAGTTTTCTTCCTACTCTTTTGACCCACTATGTACACAGCAAGGGATTTTCACTTCCAAGGCCATAACCCAGGCTATCAGAGAGGATATGGATGCGAACATCCATTTCCAAAAGTATTTGAGGTTAATAGTGAGATGCTTTTCTTTCTTTCTTGGTTCATTTAACAGTAATGTTCCAGTGGGATGATGATAGATTCCTGGTTTCTGTTTGTTCTGCACCAAAAGTGTGACCTCATTGCAATAACCATTGGCAAGATGATAATTTAGTTAGTACCAGCCGTGAAACTAACA
The DNA here is from genome assembly GCF_028564815.1 of Eubalaena glacialis. Taxonomy (NCBI): domain Eukaryota; kingdom Metazoa; phylum Chordata; class Mammalia; order Artiodactyla; family Balaenidae; genus Eubalaena; species Eubalaena glacialis. Next base: position 40,332,649 of record NC_083726.1, read on the forward strand.
CATAATTTAACCTTAATATGTGACTGCTAATCAAAGTCAAGTGTCCAACTATCAAACATGCTGATTGACAGTTTTGGAAGGATAGAAGTTGACTATTTTTCCACATCTCAATTAATATACCTTTGTCTACAAAGTTGAAAGTGAGTTATTGTCTTATTCTAACTTTTAATACATTTTCTTCAGTTTTGGATAAAATTGAATTTTGATACATGCTGCTAAATACCTGTTAAGGTGAAATTTAACAAAACTGTCTCTGTTGCTCTACATCTTCAAGGTCGTTTATCTCGGCTATGGCCACACAGAGACTCTTCTAGCAAGTTGATAGAAGCTATTTTTGTTAGTAAAGTGGTCTCTGCTGGAAAGAATACTAAAGTTTATATTAGCAAGCTTAGGTTTGAGATTTCTTAAAGTTAATTTAAAGGTGAATCATGGATACATACAGGGAAAAAGTACAGTATCCTAATATTTAAGTTTTGTAATGTTGCTACTCAGAGATGAAAATTCAAGTGTAGGATAAACAAATAAGAAACATAGATTAATGAATAGCACTTTTCTTCTGCATCAGGCAGAGTAATTGGCATTACAATATTGGAAGGATTCCTATTGTTAGGAATCTTTTGGAAGGATACCTACTATTAACAGTGGTAGAGGTCTCTTGGTCAAAAAAAAAAATGATTTGGATTTATTGACCAACCCCTTTTAAAGATCTTGGAACTGGAGCATGAGAAAAATATACATTTCCATCACTAGACGTGCTCAAAATATTCAGTAGAACTCTTGCAATTGTAACACAAATAACTCAGAAGTCACAAGTGTCGGCAAGACATTTGTGCTTGAGATGGTAATGGTTTAATAATTTAAATGCTGTTCTAAAGTAAGCATGATGGCCAAGAATTAAAAAAAATTCCCCAGATACATTAAAATCAGCCTGCAGCTATGGGATTCTGCAGGCCAACAGAGTCTGTGATTCCTTTTTGGGCTCCTATATTCAACACTAAATGGGTTTGCATTCCAACATTCAGAGGCAATTAAATATACCTGTGCTATTAGAAATTGGAATTGCAAATATTAGTAAGGAAAATGTGTGCCACAAGGTGGAATTTGTTTTGCTGTTTCTCTTGCCGTTCTGCGTGATCATGTTATGGAAAGACATGGAGGTCACCAACTTTTAGCTTTTACTTGGAATCCATGCTTTTAAACTGTAAATTGTGATTTTTTTCAAAGCCAGAAGGGGGTTGGAGAGTAGATCATCATTCTCTGGTAACCTCTTCTCTTCCTACATTTCTCACCTTAGAACAAAATAAGCTGCTATGCATTTTGTATTCTAGGCATATATTTTAATTCAAGAACTGCTTAAGTTGGGATAATCATAATCTAAATAATTAGTTCATGTAACACATTCTCCCTATTAACATACTTCAGTGTCCACCAAATTATTAGGTGTCTGTCTAACAAGGTGGCTGAGCAAGCCTATTTAGAAATCCACATTATCCACTGAAATATGCAAGCAGAGGGGTTTACCAGTATACCTCAGTCTTCTCAGTAGACTTGAAATCCTCTCCTGGGACAACTGCATTGACTGTAAGTAGGTCATTTTAGAAAGTCATTTTAAAAAGTCCTCTTTCAGTTTTACAAGAAGTCTTGTAAAAGGCCATTGCTCTTGGGAAAGATACTCTTGGTTGCTTAGACAAATAACCATTCTTCTTTCTCACTCTCTGCTAAGGAGTACCGATTTTGTTTAGGTATCATGCAGGGATTAGTATACTCAAGAATAGCAGGCCCCTTCCCCAGATTTATGGGATGAATTACGATTGAATTAATTACAGTATTGTAATTCCTTTTTTTTTGGTCACTAATTGGTCTAGAGTTGGACATAAGAGCCAGTACTGCCAATACTATTTAAGGGAAATCTGCGGGAGACTACTGGGAAAAATGTTTTCCCTGATAAAAGAGATAGCACTGAGGGGAAAAGACCCCGTTTTGCCTTTCTCCCCACCATCTCCTTCTGGATTGGATTGTTATATTGATATGTATGGTGTCTGGAGCTGCCACAGCCATCTTGCAATTATGCAGAGACGGTCAAAGGAAACTCGGAGTTCCTGGCTGTAAACTAGCTCTGGAACTGCCTACCCCAAGACTTTATTTTATATGAGACACTTAAATGCTTCATTGTGTAAGTTGCTTGCATCAGTCAGGATATGTTTGATTATGCAGCAGTAACAAACAGTCCAAACCTCAGGGACTTAAAACAACAAAGGCTTATTTCTCATTCATGCTAGAGGTCTTTGTGCATCAGCAGGGTCTTCTGCTTATTGTAGTCACTCAAAGATGTGGGTTGATGAAGCAAGTACATCTCCAAAATTGCTGGTTTTGGTTCCAGAAGGAGGAGTTCTGGATGTTCTCACATCTGAATCAAATGTTCTAGCCCAGAAGAGGCACACGTGACTTTCACCCACAACCTAACCTCCCAGAACTAGGGACACAGCTTCACCTACAATAAGGTGAGGAAGTGCAACTATACCAGTGCCCCTAAGGAGGGACAATCAGTACTGACGATACCTATATCAGCTTAAGATGAGAATCCTGTTACTTGCAGGAAAAAGCATCCTGAGTATGATGAGGATAATGATGACTAAAATTACTGAATGTTAACTATATATCAGCTGTTGTGCCGAGTTTTGATGTATGTTAATATCTTTAATATGTACAGCAATCTTATAATGTGCTATTACTCTCATACTCTGAAAAACTGTTTCAGAGAAGTTTCTTGCTCAAGATCATTTAGTAGCTTAATGTTGGCAGCGTCATGATGTTAACTTAGGCAGTTCAGCTGCAAAAATCAACATTCTTAACTATGTCATAAATGTCTAGTAACTTTGCTTTTCAAATACACACACCTATTATCTGCCTATCATCTAGCATGTTAAGAAAAAATAAACAAGTACAACTACCATAACACTATTGTTGGAAAAAATAAGTATTTCCTAATGAAGTTTTATCTTATCAGTTACTATCCAGTTATCTGGAGTCAGTATATTAGACAAGCAAATTTTGAATCAATTTTCCCAAAGCACAGGGGGCAGTTTTTCTTCCATGACACAGAAGAGCAAAATAAATTTTATAAATTACGAAGCCTGAGGTCTCAATCACTAATAGCTTGAGCTCTCCTCACCTGGGGTGAGACAAAATTGAACATAACTTCCACCATCTGTGGCAAGAAGGAAGGACCCATAGCCCATAGCTATTCACTGGGTGGATGTTGAAATTCTCTATATAAATAAAACTTATATTCAGACAATGACTGCAGATAGCTATTATCCATGGAAGTGCGACTCTACCACATTTACTTTTCATTGGAAGACTATTTTCCTCTTAGTATTCATGGACTAAATGAGGAGGTGTCTAGACTGGATGATTCTGGAAGCTTAATTTGACTCAAAAATTTTATCTGAGCAAGTTCTACTTGTTTTCAGGGGAGATTTCTTCATCTAAACTCCCTGAATTTGGATTTTGGAGTTTTAATTGAAAAATTTTCCTCCTAGGTTTACATTTGTTGTTTGTTAAAGGCATCCCAATTCTTCTTTTTTAGTCTTAAGGTGATTTGAATGTTACTGATCCTGTCTTCCCTTCTTTAAACACGGGTTTAAGTCGTAGGTCTGGTGAGCGAGAACATTCCATTCCCCCAGAGCATAATGATTGCGGCATGGATGGGCACATGATGTTAAAATAGTTAGACCTGGAACTATTCTTACAAATAGTAGATCTAGAAAAGATAACACAAGGGCAAAGATTTTTCTATCTTCTTCACTGACGTATCTCTACATTTAGAGCAATGCTGGTACATAGTAAGCAGTCAACATGTATTGGTATTTGTTGAATGAGTGAAAAAGTCACTTATACTGAGCGTTGCTACACTGGCTGAATGTTAGCCGTGAGCTGCTGGGCAGCTGCCATGTGGACAATGCCGTCCTAGGAGGGAAGTAAAAATTGAAGAAATCCATGCTAAAGGTTGAAAAGAGAGAAACTGAGTTCTGATGACATCATCTGAGCTTGAGGACACAGTTATGTGGGAGCCAGGGTAGGTGGGTATTTGTTAGTTCCAAGAACCAAAAAAATCACTCATCATGTACACAAATTAGCGTTGGGTTTCACCAAAAGAATGCTGATCACCCATTTCATTGTGTGAAGACTCTTCTAGCTTTGGGCTATTATGATGGAATGACCCAAATTGTATTACCCTAAGTCACTGACTTGTACATTTCATTCATAAGTTTTTTATTAGAAACTATCTATACTGCAGCAATATAGACATCTCCAGAGATATATCACAGTTGTGCATGAGAATTGCTCTCAAATTTAAAATTTTTTAAATGACTCAAGGGAGTTGATATATTGATATATAAGAGGGCTTCACCTTGAGTATTCCAGAGGAGTCCTTGATGGCAGTAGTAGGACTATGTTCACATACTGGGGTTTTATTAATTGATAAAGGGTTTGTGAGAACAGGAGCGAAGAGCTCTCATACTGGGAGGTAACTTATCCTGAAAGGCAGACATACTCAGCAATGGCCTTTTCTTTCCTGGAAGGACTTCTAGGAGGAGTGTTGTTATAACAAGTTCATTCTTGTTCTGAATCCTCCTTTTACCCAGGCAGTGGTCTCTTTTTGTCACACACTTATGGATTTTGTATCCTCCTGGCTACATACTAGCTGCATAATTTTGAGCAAGTTAGTCTTTCTAAAATGGAAATAAGAATACCTATATCATAGGATTGTATAAGGATTAAATAAGATGATTCAGGTAAAGCACTTAATAATTACTAAATTAATGGGAACTATTCTTACTATTAGACGGTTCAGACCCTCACCGGTTTCTTGTTTGGGGGCTTTAAGGAATTCCAGCTATCTATTAGCCTTATTCTGATTTGGAGATTCACTTCCAGAGTCTGGCCTTCAAACCTTAATATTTAACATTCTAGTTCAATTTCTGTAATGGGGTTTTATTCTTCTAAACTGCTGTTGCGATGAAAAGTCTTAAACTCCAGTTTTTCCAGGGTTGGGGACCTAATCTTCTCTTGTTGGTCCATCCAGAAGAGTGAGATCACCCCTCTGGTTCCGATCCTCCTAGCATCTCCTCCTTCCTGGAAATACTTACCACTTAGCTTTGCTCAGTGTTTTGCTGGGCGTTTGCCTAAATAATTGACCTTTGATCTTTTTCCATCTATCTGATTAAGCACCAAGTCCCTCATTATAGTTGCATATGTCCCCTAGGATCTGTCTCCTCTAGATGGCTTTGTCTTCTCACCATCCACACTTCCAACTCTTTGGATGGAAGACTTTTGGGAAAACATGAGGACAATAGGGGGTAAGTTGCATAGTTGTCACCCTTCAACACCTGTGAGCCTGGAAAAGTCACATAGCTCCAGGGAACATGCTTGAGAGATGGACAATACATAAAATATATACATAAAATGAAATCAGTTTTTTCTGTCAAGGATCTTCTACCTCTGAAAACAGAATTAATTGATTTCATGAATTCTCACTAGATTCACAGATTGTTTTTTTTTGTACAATCATTTTTATGTTAGATTTGATCTCATTAACTACCTTGTTTTTGAGGCTAACTCTGAACTATGATTTCCTATATGTCAAGAGTCTCCAGCTGACTTCAACTTCTGACCCAAAGGTGTTTGTTTCAGCAATATCTGAAGCCAGAAATGTTCCAGAACCAAGCCTGTCTTGCCTGTCTGTACCCAACCTGAGCTGCTGTTCAGTTTTTGCATTTTGCTAAACATATCATCACTTCATCATTCTTCTAGTTTTATTCTCGGGTTAGTTTTGCCTTCTCTATCTTTTTTTTGCCACCCATTTTGCCATTTTTGAGACTCCAGACTTCTTCATTTTTACAAACACCATTCTTCTCCATGCCTTTGATATTTCATACCCGAATTGCTATGATGATTTCTAAGCAAGGAGACAAGAGAAGTCTCTGGCTTTCACATTCTTATTCAAATAATTTTTCTTTTCCCAGTATGTATGTTTTCCCCTTTTAAGAATGTCAGGTGCAATGGAGGTTCTCCATCAACTGCCCAATCCAAGTTCTCCTTCTACTGAGTCCTTGTTTCTTCATAACATACTTTTTAAGAAATCTAATCTTGCTGTACTCTCCATCCATCTCACTCCTCTCATTATTAAAAATGCTATTCTCCATCAATGGAGAATTTACTTTGAGTATTTTCACAGAAATGTCATTAGTCTTGCACCATCCTTTTCATGTGACTAATTCACTTGCTACAACGAGGGGCATCCTGAATGGGATTAAAGTGTCCTGTGATACTAACTGGGTCAAATGGGCTTGGTTTAGCCTCAGTGAACTTTAAAAAATTGATTCAACCAGTCTGACTACTTTTTGCTATTTTTTTTTAACCAATAAGATCTTTATTGACCTTCATTTTCTGAAATCCCAACTCAAAATGTACTTTCTCAAGAGGAATATTTTCATCCTACAAGATGGTTCTTAGTACTTCTCTATTGTGTGCACTTTCAGTGCAAATTCATGATTTAACTATAGTTTCCTGTGCTTTTTTTGATCCCCTGCCCTGGAAAGTGTTCTCCAACTCTTTGAATGTGTGTTTTTTGCCTCGTATGACTGTGAGCCTTTTGAGTATCTATGTCTATGTGCGCTAAGCATCTATTGTGTTGTGACTCTCCCCCACTGCCATTGCTGTGCATTCTTGAAGGTCATTGAGCACACACCAGGCACTCATTCAATACTGAGTGATCAACTGCCAACGTGTAGGTGGTTGCAAAACAATCTGCCATGTGTGAAGGGAATATATGATCTTATTTTTTCCATTTGCTAGTGAGATGGTAATAACCCCACTGTCCTTAATAATGCCTCATAAATTGTTTCTCTCATAGCAAAGAGTTGTGAGTCCTTGACTTTGTGCTATGTTTCATTATACCCTATATATCTCAGCAGTAGTATGTTCTGTTTATGCCAAGAATGTTTAAAGACAACATTGTAAAGGCTATCTATGTGAAAAAGCATTTCTATTCCATAAGTTGCACCTCATAAGTTGCTAGTTTGCAACTTCTGATATCTTTTTAACAACAGTGAACCAAAAGTACTGGTAAATGGAAGAAATGAGAATGCATTTGGTTTATAGCTATGCAAAGAGGCATGATAGCCCTTGATTTTGGAACACCTTTCCTGAAGTCTTAATATCTTCTCTATAAAAACTATACTCTGGAAGTTCACAGGTGATAAATAATCACTATATTCAATTACCTTCACTTTGCCTTATCTCTAATGACACTTGGAATTAGGGACAGATTTAAAATTTTTAAATTAAAAAAAATCCCTCCTTTGAAACTCTTGCTGTTATTCTTTGACTTTCCAGCAAGTGTATATTGCTAGTTCTGCACTTTATCCACGTAACACCCCCAGCAAATACTGTCACCCTTATACTGAACCCTTACTTTCTAGCCACTGGGCTGGATAAGGGTGATAGACCAAAACTAAAGCAACATCTCAGTCTTCTAGGAACTCACAGTAGGTGAGATAAGAGGTCAACAGAGGTGACTATGATAAAAGATAGAATTAATAATAATTGCTTCAGAGACAAAAGTAAAAAAAATAAATTCAGAGAAATAATAGAAGAAAGTATAGAAGAATTGGAATTGCCTCATTATGATGGTATCATGAAGGATGTGCAGAATTCACACATTTAGAACTGATGAGGGAATGACCGCCAACATGAACCAGAGAATGGGGGCAAAAATAAGTACCAGATTGGAAAAGGGGATAATACCTTTTACATGTATTTCCTTCTTTGAATTTCTATTTCTACTAGTCAAGTCAGGCTCTTATTACCTCCTGCCTAGAATACTTGGATCACCTCTTAATCGATTCCCATTCTTCAGCCTCTCCCTTCCCCAGTTCATTCCAAAACACAAGCCTAGAGGAAATGGCATAAGCTCTGGCCAGGTTACTTCTCTGCTCAAAATACTTCAGTGGTCCCCAGTGACGCTTGGAATTCAAGGCCATCGATGACTGGGCTCTATTCATTTTTATGGTCTCATTTCCATTTCCCATTATGAAATACATGCTCAAAATTTCCAGTTTTTAATCATTGCTCCCTCATTCTCTCAACTTTCCCTAGGCCTAAAGTTTTAATCATCTTTGATTTTCATTCCACCTTTAATTTTCATGCTTAAAACAATCGCCATGTTCTAAAACATCTATTGTACCCACTACTCTAAAGAGGATCCTTATCTTTTGGGATTGACCAGTTATATGTCTTCTGGTCTCCAGAATCTATAGTCTACTAAGTTTTTGCATAGTTTCTATAAAATACCATTTTTAGTGAAACTAGAGACTAGTTCAAGGTTTTCTCCTGAGTTATTCTTCAGAAAAGTTTGTCTTAATCTTGGTAAGAATTAACAAAATTGCAAAAGCTTGTTATCATTTTCAGAATTATTTTCTTCTTTTTACCACCATTTTTTTGCGGCTATATTTTTCTTCCCATAAACATTACCTCTTATAAAACTCTGCACAAAAATATAATGTTCTACTTAAGAAATCAAAGGAAGGTTAAAGGTTATTTATTTATATTTGAGTTTCCAAGTAACGAGAAAGTGGTATTTTTTTAAAGATGGCTTCTACACAGAGATATAACAATTTGAGTCATTCCTTTGGTGAAAAAACTCATTGCTTACACTAGATTTCGCAGTTACAACAGCTATCACTCACTGGAAACAATTTCCAGGAATTACATTTCCTTGCTAAGACTGCCACCTACTTCACAGACTAAGTTTTAGAATAACTTTTAAAGTGCTTTTTCCATTTTTGCCATGTAAGAAAAGAAACTCTAGAGAGAAATCTCAGTTTCGAAAAAGATCTTTTCAAAGTAAAATTAGAAGCCCAACAAGAATTAGAGTGAAATATGTGAAAACTTGGGGGGAAAGGTTAGTATAGATCCCTTTAGTTTTATGATCAAATATTAGTGTTTTCTGCATTAGTATATAGGAAATGAGAATTTCTATGAAGAGAGAAAAAATTGCTAAAGGACTGTGTAAAGGAAATCAGGCGGAAAGTTCTTGAGGATCAAGGTTACCAAACAGAAAAAAAAGCTTTAGCAAATTGTAAAAATAATAAGGGGGCAGCAATGTGCAAAACCAATGATAGTAATGAAGGTATTAACAAAGGCACCTTAATTTTAGGCCTGGAAAAGAGCAGAGAACACTGGTAATTATCAGTATGAAAGCCTTCACTGCAGTACTTCAAATTGCAGAGAATGGATTTGAAATGAATTGATCAATTGTTCTAACACATTTGAAAATGTGGTATTAGAGTCCACTGTGAAACTGGGTAAATGGATAACTAATTCTTTTTACTTTATGATAGAGCATGATATAGCATCATGCTTTCACATCATAAAAGCTATACTAGATTCTTAAGCTTTATTAGGTGTAACTTTACTCCGTGCCCCCATTTTCTTCCCCTCCCCTCTTCCTTTTCCATGCTAACTAAATCTGTAAAATTGCCTTTCCTCCCACTCTTTGATGGCCCTGTTAACTTTGCTTTCCCTTTCTGAGATAAGGATACATAGCACTTTTAGAGAGTAGACTTTTGATAATTAATACTTCAAGTAAAGTCAATCATTAGAAGCAACAACGCATGCCATTCTGGGATGGGCTTAACTTCAGAGATCTCCTGCTTGGCGCTCACAAAGCTTCATGATCGCTGAGTTTGGAAATGGGGAAGAGGGATGAAATTTTCTGCACTGCATCTCCATTATTTGCAATCCTTGCTCCTGAGTAAGGTCCTCCAATGCATTCTTGCTGCACTGATTTTGTTTTAGAATATTTTTAATAAATAGAGACACAAGAAGGATTTAACAAGTTTCTTATCTTAATTTACCAGAACAGTTGCATCAGTGTGAAAAAAGTGCCCACTGCCTGATGTTGTGCTTGTTACTGAGATGTGAGCAAGCATGTGGTTATACTTGAGTAATTTACAAAATTCCATTTAACAAGTTGAAAAGAAAATAATGTCATGGAAAAATGAAGAAATGGGAAACTGATTGTCTTCAAATTTTGGAGACAGGGGGAAAAGTGGCAAATAGCCTGTCTTAGTCCATTCAGGTTGCCATAACAAAAATATCATAGACTAGGTAACTAATAAACAACAGAAATTTGTCACAGTTCTGGAAGCAAGATCAGGGCACCAGCAGATTCTGTGTGTGTGGTGAGAGCCCACTTCCTGGTTTATAAACAGCTGTCTTTTCACTGTATCCTCACATGGCAGAAAGAGCAAGGGAGATCTCTGGGATCTCTTTTATAAGGGCACTAATCTTATTCACGAAGGCTCCACCCTCATGGCCTAATTACATCCTAAAGGACCACCTACACATACCACCACATTGGAATTAGGTGTCAGCATATGAATTTTGGGAGGATGTATATGAGCACCCTCATATACAAGTTACTTATTACATACAACACAAGGTCTTATTATGAGTGTTTTGGGAGGAGAGAGCATCTTGCAAGAGTTAAGAACCTGGATGGATTTGGATTTGGATTTGGCTCAAGTTAAAAGCCAGGCTTAGGTTTGAATCCTCTGTTACTACTTAGTAGTTGAATGACCTTGGTTACTAATTCTCCCTATCCTTCATTTCATAGACGTTATGAAACCTGTTGATGTGAACTCATTATCATTACCAAAATATAACCTTTGAAAAATTTGTGAGACTGAGAGTTCTGAACAGCAAACTGCTTTAGCTTTCACACTCCCTTTAACATTGCTCAGATACCAAAGAATCTGCACTGAAACATCTCAGCACTTTAACTCTGCTGCTGCTAACCCTGTGAAAATATATATTAGTGGTGATAATGGAATCTGCTCCCCCCACCCCGCCACCAAAGAAGAAATGAACAAAATGAGAATGAATGATGCTTTCCAGTTCAAATTCTCTTAATTTTGTAAAAAAATAAATAAATAAATAAATGTACATAGTACAAATAGATACTAGAGAAAAGGAAATATCTATTGCTTTTTCATTAAAGAAAAATTATTTTGCTCTCTCCTAATGCTCTGTTTCCCCTTCCATATCTGTGCGGGCAGAATTCTGAGATGGCTCCCAAGACGTCCCGAATTCCTCTTAGCACTCCTTATGTACACATCCTGTAGAATTCCCTCTTCTTGACTGTGAGCAAGACCTGTGATATGATGTTACTATATATGGCAAGGGTGAAGGGATTTTGCCAATGCAATGAAGGTCCTAAGTCAGTTGATTTTGAATTAATCAAAAGCAAGATTTTCCTGAGTGTGTTTGACTTAATCAGTTGAAAGCCCTTCAAGAGAGACTAGACCCTTCCTGAGGTGAGAGAGATGTTCTTCCACTTGCCTCGAAGAAGCAGACAGCCTATGAAAGGGTGCCTCTAGGAACTGAGAGTCTCAGTCCTACAACTGCAAGAAATGGATTCTTACCAAAAATCTGAAGGAGCTTGGAAGAGGGGCCTGAGTCTCTCTTCCGGAGTCCAGGTGACACATAGATTGCAATCTTGTGAGACCCTGAGCAGAGGACTCAGTTAAACTGTGCCTGCATTCTTGACCCATGTAAACTGTGGGATAATAAATGTGTGTTGTTTTTAGCTACTGAGTTTGTTGTAAGCTTTCACGCAGCAGTAGGAAACTAATATATCTCTCTGCAAACCAATTTTTTGCATGTATTTATAATAGTGAAACATAGACTCCAAAATTAATTCAATAAATAATTATTTAGTATCTACAGGAGCAATATATATGAGAATGTCCATTTCTGCCTCCCCCCACCAAAAACAAATTTTAGACTAACCTGGAAGAATAAGACAATTAGCTCTCACATAAGAACAAAATTGGCAAGTGCCATAGCATGAGGTTTATGGAAAGAACGGGGGAAGGGAGACTCTGATCAATGTAGTAGGAAAAATAGTGCAAACATATTGGTATGTGGTCTCAGCAACACTTTATAATCCCAGTGAATTAGTCATTTGAATGTATTGGGAAGAGTTTCTAACATTGAAGCTCTCAGTAGACTGTCACCAACTTTTCTGTCCCAGGTTTACAAGTAACTTCTGTTGCAAAAAAATTAGGAGAGATGTGTGATGGGGTGTGGATATGTGGTGGCATTCAGAAGGAGCCAGGAAAGGGTTCACTTTGCCTATGGTAATGACAGTCTCTGTCATTTCATCTCATTCTATTCCCTGCCTCAGCACTTACCAGTTCCCCTTCATCCTGCTAAGTGCACGAGCCGTCATTCTGTTTGTCCCATGATGGGAGAGAACAGTTCACACTCACTGCTTTCACTTTCTCACTCCTCTTTCTCACTTCTTAACTCCTCACCTCACACCCTGCAAGCCAGCGTCTGATGCCAGCTCTCTAATGAAACGAGGCTTTCCAAGGTCAACAAAGAGCTCTACATCCACTGGCCTTTTCTCAAGCATAAGCTTCCATGATCTATTTGCAGCATTTGCCATGCCTGGATGTTTATATCTGTTATTATTTCTTCTGATCATCAAGAAAGAAAAAAAAAATTAGTTGGACCCACACTCTGTTTTTTAAAATCCCATAAAGGTTTATGGTTTGCAGGATAAAGTATGACCTGTTTAGCCAAGCATTAAATAATCTCAAAAATGGGGTCACATGATTTGCATCAACATCATTTCAATGTGTCCTACAATTCAGTCACACCAAACCAAACTGTTAACCATCCGACTCTGTGATGGCACTCACGACTCATGTTGTTCAGTATGAAATGGCTTTCTGTCCAGTTCTTTGGTTGTATAAATCCTCTCTTTCTTTTTTTTTAAATTTTATTTTATTTATTTATTTATTTATTTATGGCTGTGTTGGGTCTTCGTTTCTGTGCGAGGGCTTTCTCTAGTTGTGGCAAGCGGGGGCCACTCTTCATCGCGGTGCGCGGGCCTCTCACTATCGCGGCCTCTCTTGTTGCGGAGCACAGGCTCCAGATGCGCAGGCTCAGTAATTGTGGCTCACGGGCCTAGTTGCTCCGCGGCATGTGGGATCCTCCCAGACCAGGGCTTGAACCCGTGTCCCCTGCATTGGCAGGCAGATGCTCAACCACTGCGCCACCAGGGAAGCCCTAAATCCTCTCTTTCAAGGCCTAATTCAAAAGGCACCTCTTTCTTAACTAACTCCTTCTGTTGCTCCTATACCATTTCTCCTTCCTCTGTGCTTTGCTTACTTGCAGCCTTCTTTAATACTTATTTCATTATGGCCTGTACCAGAGTACATTTTGCTTAATATCTTTGAGATGCTTTATTCCTTTGTAGAATTAAAATCATAAATACATACCCAACAAGGTTGTTATGAGGAATAACTGGTCAAATAATAATTTAATACATAGGTGAGGTCCTGTACTTATCACTCAAAAATACTGGTAATGATGATGATGATGGTATCTGCTCCCTCTCCCCCACTATATTGAAAACATGGTAAGGGTAGATTGCATGCTTTAGTCATTTTTGTTTTCCCAAATTTCAAGCAGTACATTCAATACATTTCTTTTGAATCAAATTGGCTACTGTTTCTCAGAAAATTTTTACTTAGCTTCTATGACACTCTGCACTTCTGCTTTACCCACTACTCTCTGACAGCTCATTTATCCCGCCATCAATTTCACTACTCATCCATGACTTTTATATTTTAAGAATTTATCATTGACTCCCCCCGCCCCCATCCCACACATTCTTACTTATGACAGCTATCCACTTTCACAACCTAAATTTATATGTGGTCAACTCCCCAAACCTCAATTTCCAATGCTGAACTCTCCCTTGCATTCCCCATTCTCTACAGGGCATCACTGGGGAATGATCACCCAGATACTCTGGAATTGTATTTTTTCTTTTTTTCCTACATACCCTCAGATCCAGTTGCAGTGTCTGTCAACTGCATGTTCACAGAGTCTGAATATCTGTGCCTTCCTTTCCACATCAATTTATACTTTCATTATCTCTACTGTTCCTTCAGTTGCCTCCTTCCTGCCTGGTCCATCTCTCCAGGCTCTCCCCTTGTAATCTCTCCTGCCCACACACTGCTGTCAGATTGATGTTCCTAAAACAAAACTATAATTATGTTACTTCCATGTTTAAATATCTTGAATGGTTCCTGGCTCCTCTTTAACGATTTAATAAAGTCTAAACTCTTTAGCCTGATATTGATGGCCCTCTCTAACCTAATTCCAAATTACATTTCCAGGCTCATCTTTGATGACTCCTCTACACATTTCTACTGTCTTACACTGTTACTGTCTCTATGCATATCTTATCTCTCCTACTAGATTATAGGAATGATAACTTCCTCTATTTTGTATTCTACAACCAAGCAATTCATCCACGCCATACACATTTATTGACTGCCTATCCTTTGTAAGGCACATAGCATGTAGTCTAAAATATGAAAAAATGGGTCAAAGTCTGAGGCTATCTTCTAAGAACTTAAAATCTAGTAAGGAAGATAAGATATGAGCATAATACTACATGGTAGAAGATAAGTACATTGAAAGAGTAATATGGTTATTCAGGAGGAGCAAGACGGAAGAGGTGGCATTTGAATTGAGCCTTATCATTTAGGTTAGGAAGGCTTGGATATGCAGAGATGGGGGTAACGGCATTTCAGATGTAGGAACACCATGGACTGAGGTACAAAGGCAGGAAATGGAGGCATGTCTCTGGGGAACAGTGAATAGTTCAGTTCAAAGAAGTTGGAATGAGGTTGGAAAAGTAGGTTGGGGCTAGACTACAGAGGGTCTTGGATGGCAAATAAAGGAGTTCAAAAATCAGCTAAGGGGGAAAGTACTAAAGGTTTCTGAGCAAGGGACTGGTGTGTTCAGAGCTGTGCTCTAGGAGGAAACAACTGGAAGATTTATGTACAATGGATTGGCCAACAGGGGAAGATGATTATGGGAAAATCTCTTAGGAGGTCCTAATAACTGTAATAAGATGGATGGCCCAAATAGAGAAGTGGCAGTGAGAATAGAGAGGAGAGAAGGCAGAGATTGAGGCAGTAGGACTTGTTACCTGGTTGGACAATGGGGACAAAAAGTGGGAAGAATCAAAGATGATGCTAGGGTTTTGAGCTTCAGGGTAGAGGTGTGTGTGTATTTTTGGGGGGGGGGGAAGGAGGTGAGTTTAGTTGGGATATACTATATTTCAATTTAGTAAAATATGCAAATGGCATATACAGATGAATGGATCTTAAAGAGAGCTTTAAAAATGAAATTCATTGTAGTTTTAATTTGCACTTCCCTAATGACTAAAAATGTTGAATGTAAATGATCATGCAGTTGATCCTTACATGAATATATTGGTCATGTATATCTTCTTTGACTGAATATCTGTTCAAATCTTTGCTCATTTTTGTATTGGTTTGTAAAAGTTTTTTAAAAAAATATATTCCAGAAACAGCATCTTTGTCAAATATATGTATTGCAGATACTCTCTCTCAGTCTATGATTTGCCTTTTTATTTTCTTTCCTTTTTAAAAAAAAAAATAAATAAATTTATGGCTGTGCTGGGTCTTTCTTGCTGCACGCGGGCTTTCTCTAGTTGTGGTGAGCGGGGGCTACTCTTTGTTGCGGTGCGCGGGCTTCTCATTGTGGTGGCTTCTCTTGTTGTGGAGCACAGGCTCTAGGCGTGTGGGTTTCAGTAGTTGTGGCTCGTGGGCTCTAGAGCGCAGGCTCAGTAGTTGTGGTGCACGGGCTTAGTTGCTCCGCGGCATGTGGGATCTTCCCAGCCCAGGGCTCGAACCTGTGTCCCCTGCATTGGCAGGCAGATTCTTAACCACTGCGCCACCAGGGAAGCCCCCTGCCTTATTTTCTTAATGCTGCATTTCAAAAAAGCAGTCTTTACTTTTGAAGAAGTTTAATTTGTCAACTTTTTCTTTTATTGTTAATGGTTTTGGTGTCCTTTTAGGCAGACTGTTGCTGGGTAGGGGAAATGGGGAGTTATTGGCCAAAGGGTACAAACTTCCAGTTATAAGATAAACAAGTTCTGAGGATCTAATGTACAGCATGGTGATTATAGCTAATAATACTGTATTATATACTTGAAATTTGCTAAGAGTAGATCTTGAATGTTCTCAGCTCAAAAAAGAAATGGTAATTATATGATGAGATTGAAGTATTAGCTAATGCTATGGTGGTAATCATTTTGTATAAAATCAACACATTGTACAGTTTAAATTTATACAATGTTATATTATCAATTATATTTCACTAAAGCTGGGAAAAAAGAAGAACTTTGCCTGTATCAAGACCATTGAATTATCTGCTATGTTTTCTAGAAGTTTTACAATTTTAATTTTTATGTTTAGATCTACAATCTATTTTGAGTTACCATTGGAAATGCACATTAAAATTACAACTCGATACCTGTAATACAATGGCTAAAATTAAAAAGACCAACAATGCCAAGTGTTGGCAAGGGCACAGGGCAACTAGAACTCTCATACATCACTGATGGGATGTAAATACCACAGTCATTTTAGGAAAAGTTTGACAATTTTTTTTTTTACATAAAGAAAAATAAATTCTATACTACTACTCAGCAGTTCCACACCTAGGTACTCCGTAAGAGAAAACATAAACACATATCAACTCAAAGACTTGCACAAGAATATTTACAGCAGCTTTATCTTATGAGTTCCAAACTGAAAACAACCTAAACTTTCATTAATAGATAAGCAAATTGTGGATATCTATACAATGGAATACTGAGCAATAAAAAGAAATGAATTACTGGTATATAAAAGAACATGGATGAATCTCAAAAACATTAGGCTCAGTGAAAGAAGCCAGATGCAAAAGACTACACAGTGCATAGTTCCATTTTTATGAAATGCTTGAACAGTCAAAAATAATTTATAGTGACAGAAAGCAGATCAATTATCACCTAGAACCAGGGCAGGAATTTCTGGAAAGGGACTAGAGGCATTTTTTTGAGGGGTGATTACATTTCATATACTTGTCAAAATGCACAGAGCTGTACATTTGCAGTGGGTGCATCTTGTATGTAAATCATTCCTTAATAAGGTTAATTTAACAAAAGGGGAGAGCTCAGTAAAGACATCAAGACTGGGGATTGAGTTTAGAGTATGATTTACATAAAGAGAATATTGAAAGTCCTGAAATTATGAAGAAATCATAGCAGTAGATGAATGCCAAAGGCAGATCCTTGGAAAGTACCTATCTGTTAGTGATTGAAGGAGGCAAAGAGAAAAAGAACACTCAAAAAGAAAGAGGATTAAAGTGTCAGGAACCAAGGGAGAAGAGAGTATCAGTAAGGGTAAGGTACATGGCACTGGGTGTCTGAGGCACGTGGCACTGGGTGTCTGTACAGACAGGTCCACTGTCCCTGGCTGAATGAATGGCCAAATCAGGGAATCCAGATAGAAGCAAAGGTGCATCGAGCTCCAATGGAGGATAAAAGCAGCAGAACTGACTTTGAGAAATGATCTGTTTTCCAGTAATTGAAGCACTGGTGAAATCACGTGGTGCTCAACTTTTAGAAAGATCATCAAACTCGAACTGTTACGAGAGTACCTGGGCTTTCACATCAGTAGCGTTGCTGTTAGAGGTGAAGGCTACGGAATGCAAAATAGCAAAACAGAGTCTCTGCTGATGAGGACTTGGAAGACAGCCAGGTAAATCACATCAGAGCCACATTAACAGGTATGGAAAAGACAGGTGGATGGATGACAGCAGCTGTGGAAAGGTGAGGTGACATGGAACAGTTCCAATTAGTGTGGGCAGAAGATGGCTGGCAAGGCCATTTTGAAGCACCACTTCAAATGATGTCCACCGTTGTGGCCTTATCGGCAGCAATAGTCCCCAAAAGACCAAAGGGCTGTGCTTTGTGTGGCTGATAAGTGAAACAGGGAGACTCATACAAGTTTCCTATAAACAGCTACTCAGCAGAGAAAACCTCACAAAAGTACCCAGTGTGGGAAAAGCTGCTGTAACACAACACTTAGCGATATCTTTGAACTCTCGGTGAACGCACAGGAAACCGGGCTGTGTGGCTCAGCAATCGTTAAGAGAAATGAGCTCATCTTGTTTCCTGGGCATTGCAGGACCATGCATTATTTTAAAAACTAAAACATGAAACTAGTATTAAGTCCCAGGTCTCCACTTGAATAAAAATACTTGCGGGGAGAACTGTGTACTCTGAGGACCAGTTGGGTGGCTGTTTGTATCTCAGTGATGAATCAGACTGGGCTGCCACCAGGCCAAAGAGAATCAAACAGTTCGTAACATTTTGATACAACACAGGCAAGGAGGAAAGAAAACAAAACAGCAGAGGACAAAGGCTGAGCAAAGGGAGAGAAAAATCAAAGGCGAGAAAAGATGATTGTGAAGGACTGAGTGGTTGAGGGGAAAGCAAAAGGGATCTGGAGGGTGGCCCATCTTTAGTCCAGCATAATGTTGAATTTCACCTTTGATTATTATTATTACCCCTTTCCAGTGATACCCCTTTGGAAGCCCTTTTTTAAATAGATATATAATTGACATATAACATTATATTAGTTTCAGGTGTACAACATAATGATTTAATACTTGTATACGTTGTCAAATGATCACCCCGATAAGTCTAGTTAACATCCATCACCACACAGAGTTAGAAAGGTTTTTTTCTTGTGATGAGAACTTTTAAGATCTCCTCTCTTAGCAACTTTCAAATATACCATACAGGGTTATTAACTGCAGTCACCATGCTGTAACTTACTTCCCCATCCGTCCATCATAACTGATCGATTTTATAACTGGAAGTTTGTACCTTTTGACCCCCTTCACCCATTTTCCCTACCCCACTGCCTGCCTCTGGCTTCTGCCCATCTGTCCTCTGTATCTATGATTGGAAGTCCTTTTCTTGTCAATATAATTATGTAGGATCTTTTGAGCTAAAGGAGAATAATAATTCTGCCTACTATGAGCCAAGTTTTGTGCTGAGGTTGGAGACACAAAGATGAAAAGACAGTGTTCTGATCTCACGTAGACTGGTTCATATTAAGAGAGAAAACACAAAAGTAAAATAGAAAGGAAAAATTATGAACATATGTAAAGCACAGACTTATTACAGAGGGAGAATTGCTGATGAATATTAGATTACGGGATTGGTAGCATGAGGAAAGGAAGACCTTTGAAAAAGAGTTGAGTTCTTAGGCATAACTAAAAGTAGTCCAGCTAGAGAAGCAGTGGCCAGCAAGCAATTTCAGGCAGAGGACAGAGTTTGTGCCAAGACCTGGAAGCGTGAGACAATGTGCATAATAAATTCAGTAACTCTAAGAGTCTCTGTATTGACGAAACAAACTGTGTGAGGGTGAATAATTGCCGATGAGACTGGAATGTATGCAAAAACCGTATCATATCTTACAATACTGTTGATGTCTTGCTAAGACAGTTTAATTTAGAGGTCCTTCTGGTAGAAAAATTCTGAGCCTGTAATGCTATTGAAGCCAGAAACAAGTTAAAATGATGTGCTTTAGTTTAGTTCCCAAGCATGCCATACACAGCCTAGCACACAGTAGGAACTATATAAATAGGCATTAGGAGTTTATGAAGTTTGAATATGGCCCATGTTATATCCTAGACAATGTTTAAAGCACTTTATGTATATTAATACTTTACTGCCCACACCTTCCCAGAGGTAAGTACTATTATTATCCTCATTTTACAGAGATATTAAATGATTTGCCCAAGGTCATGTAGTAGTAATGGCAGAATTGGGACTTTGAACCACGGCAGAACAACTCCAGAGCTCACCCTCTGGCCTTTTATTGTAGCAAACAATGCTCCCCTACTACGGGTTAATAACTAATACTGGGCCAGAGCCTCTGAGTGACTAATTTAGAATTATGGTCAAAGTCTTAAAACTTAAGGCTACTGAAGTGTACAGAAGAATTTAGGGGGTAATATTTATGTAACAGCAGTGTTTTTAATCTACTGCAATAGTTTACTGATTTTAAAGAATCTGATCCAAATCCTTATGAAGAAAAATTATTGCAATAAAATTTTACTTTCAAGGCATTGAACCATGTAACTCTATCAAGTTTATTACCATGAGATCCTGGCTCTTTTCTAAGTTTTTGTGGACAGGTACACACTCCTTTCCATAAATGGCATAATTGTTAGTCAGATATATTTCTATTATTTGTAGCTTACTGTTGCCTTTAAAAAAAACTTGTATGTATGTAAAAAGCTTGAAAGAGAAAAAAGCAGAGGGTTGAAGTGATTTTGAGATTCCTCCAGGACAGTGGTTTCAATGAGAGTGTTGCCTGGTGAGGAAACTTTTAAATGGGCCAATATCTTCTTAATCTTTATTTCAAAGTTATCTAAGTTCACTTAAAAGGCAGACTGAGGAGGCATGTGGACTGAGAAGATAACAAGTTCAAATCTCTTTATTCTAGTATTCTCAGAAATGGAAATCAAAACAAAGAAAAAGCCGAGTGCTAAAAAGATAATGGCACATCGCATAATTTCCCTCTGGTTTCCTCTTCTAAATTCTTTATCTAATTTAATAGAAACGGGCACAAACCTGACAGGTCAGCAGTGCAATAAAAGATCTAGATAGTCATTAGAATAGGAGAAAAAGCAGTCTCTCAGCTTCTTTCCTTTTGCTGTTTTCTTTATAGATTTGCATTTATAGCCAGACTTCCCTGAGTGAAAATGTAGCCTGTATTTTGACATGCAACTGCTATGTGGTGAGAAATAGATGTTTAAAATTATTTTTAAATGTATTTATCTATTGGCACAGTATTTCAGCAAGGTGATTCCTGAGCTATTTTTAATCTATGTCCAAAATATTGTTCACTCCCCTTATTTTTCTTAGGTGTGTTTACTTAATATCTCTGAAATGCTAATGGAATGTAGCTAAATAAGGTCTAGAAACTTCGCTGAGATCTTAACTTCACTTGGTGGCTTAAGGTGCTTACTGTTACTCTGTATTACCTATGCTTTGGAGGCTTATAAAATCTCACAACATTAGTTAATTTTAAAGGCATGAATTTCTTGGGGGAATTTTCTGCATAATAGGCTTCCAAGAGGGAAACAAAATTCAAACACACATTTAAACAACCTTCCTGAAATACAGCATCAGTAGCATACAATTTTGTTAGGTTTATACATTGAATACAGGATGTTGATAGAGTCAGATTACACACTTGCTCTTTAAAATCAGTAGTATAACGAGTATTTTATAACAGTCCTTTTACTCAGAGTAATAATAGATAATACAACATACCCACATAAATTTTACAAATCAATAAAATGTGCTAACTACAATATAGGAGAAATAATAAAGTAATCTGTAATGAAATAATTCACAGTTCATTGTAAAAATCTTCAGACAAAACTTTACTAGAAGACACGATGAAGTAATCAAATGCTTGCAACTGCTAAAAGGGATGTTTGGAATTAGAGAAATAAGACAGAAGATTTGCAAAAAGGAGCAAGTGAAAGTTCAGAGGTTAGGAAAACATTAGAATAAAAGCTAGAATATTCAGTTTATATCAGAGCCACGCAAAAAACACTTTCACATTGTATGTCGAGTCATTCTAGGTTCAGATAATTATAAACAGGGGTTCCTTCTATATGCACATCCCAGGGAGATTGTGAAATTTGTGCAGAACGTGGAACAGTTTTTCATTGTGCGAAACTGTCTCACGTGTGGGAAGATGTGTAGGTTCCCGGGCCCAGGGCCTCTAAATGCCAGTAGCTGCCCCTCATGCCCATTTTTCAGCACAATAAAAACGGCCCAACGAATATTCATAATATCCTGCAGGGGGCAGTGCCAACTCAAAATTTTAAGAACCAAACTGACTTTCTGCCCTAGGATTAACGTTTTCATGGTAACTCTTAATACACACACATTGAATTCACATTGTATTTACATATACACATATGCATTTCCTACATTTTGAATCAGAGTTAAACTTGAAAAATGATATAACTAAACTAAACCGTTTATTGAGTGTAAGCATGAATCACTACATTGTGCTGTAAACTGCAACCCTTATCTCTAAGTGTCCTTGTTCCAAATAGATTCCTTCAGCATTGCACTGATGAAGGCACTCAATATTGCAAAGCACTTGCTCTGAAAATAACACTCATCAGCATTGTAACTTTTTTCTCATGGATATTTCAATTTAGTAGAGGTTAACAATGAATAATTTCACTTAACATTTCAGACAGTGCTTTTCTGAAGTGTGAGAAGTACTGAGTCAACAGATGAGAGCTGAAGCTGAGTCAGTGGATGATATTTGAGGAGTTCATCTATACAATGCAACAGAATCTAACTCTTAGTACTTAGGTGGCAATGGATTATTTATTCACATGACAGTCTGTTAGAGTGAGTCCAATAAAAGAAATGCAGAAACATAAAGTGAATAAACACTTGCCTTTCAAGCCAAGGAGAAACTCTGAATTAGTACTAAACTTGTATTCCAAGTATTCAGTTAGTAAAACAAATAACAAGAGATGAACATCAAATACCAACCAGTATCTCTGAACAGGCACATAGAGCCCTAAGAGTTTCAAGTCAGTGGAGATAAGCAACAGTGGAGGTGATTTGCAGTCTTTGTGATATATTGTGAAGGCAAAAAACTGCAAAAATTTTCCTGACACAGCCCTGCACCTACAATCTGCACCATGTGTGCCTTGCTAGGCTTCAGCTTTCTTATCTGTAAAATGGGGATAATAATTATTCACACCTAGTAGAGATTTTAAAGGGCAGAATGGAGGTTGATTTCACAGAATGCACAGCCCTTGCTTCCATGCTAAGTGCTCAATGAACATTGGCAATCGTTACAATAATTATTGTTCTTCACGTGCTATGTATTACTGTATGTTCCTAAGGGTTCTCTGACTACGTTTCTTGAAATTATCTTCTTGAATTAACATTGTGTTCTTGACACTAACATATGGCAGTAGCATTATATTCATTCTGCAGCCCCATGAGGGAAAAGTTACTGCACTGCATTTTTCCTCATGGATGAATATTTGCTTATGCCATATTTAACCAATTATATCACTACTGGATGTTGAGTTTCAATGGTTACTGCTGTGAGGGGTAACATTGATATATCTACCACTTGTTGGGGCCACTGCCTTCAAACTGTGCTCCATACAGCCAGGTGTCTGTAGCTGCTAATAAACCTTGGGAGGGTGAGTGAGGAAGATGCCTTTACTCACCAAGGCAGCTCTGACTTGCTGTACATAGGTTTCTGTATAATATTTTATTTGAACAAAGGGATCCTTGGCTGAAATGTTTGAAAACTATTGCTTTCTAGATCATAGTTTCTGCAAGCATGGCACAAGAACCACAGTATTTGGTGTAATGTTAATATTTGTAATATGGCAATACCTATAGTTTAGTTTTTAGCATGGTGGCAGATACTTTCAAAGTATGGGGGATACGAATGTGTGTAAGAAATTGTCCCTGCCTCTGAGGAGTTTACATTTCAGTGAGAAAGACAGATATAACCAAACAAAACAAGGTAACCAAGACAAAGATTTTAATGAAGAGCTTTGAAGGCTGGAGGGTGACTCAAACAATTCTGCTTTGGGAAATGAGGGAACTTCTCATCTAAATGGTAACATCTGAACTGGTTGAGTGATTAAAAAAAAAAAAAAAAAAAAAAAGAACGTGTCAGGGTTAATTGGGTAAGGGAATCCAGGAAGAGAGAAAAGCAAAGTGCTGGCTGGTTTTGAGAGGGTTTTTAGGAGGAGATTTCACAGGACTTAAATGAATGCAGGTATGGAATTGGAGGTGCAATAGCTCAGGGAGACAAGGATAATAGTGAGATTTCTTATCTGAATAGCCAGGGGAATGAGATGGCCCAGGGAAAGCATGGAGAATAAGACCTGCAACAGGATTAAAAATGGAACCCTGGAAACCATGACATCTACCACTTCAGGGAAGGAAAGATAATGAAAAGGGAGGACCAGTCAATGAAAGAGAATAAGGAGGGAAGGAAGGAAGAGGAGGAAATGAGAGTAGACTCCTGGAAATCAAGATTTTTCAGATGATGACCGCTGGTCATAATGACAACACAGAAATACCTGACCAAATGAAGGTTGACAATCACCCTAATAACTGTGCAAAAGCAAGTACCTGGTGACCCTTTTAATAGTACTTGATGATGCAGATCAGAGTGGAAGAAGCTGAGTTGTTAATGGAAGTTGAAGAAATGGATGTCAGGATCTAGGTTATGGTTTCCAATCAGTTTGATGTAGATATGAAGGAGGAAGTGAGAATGGTGGCTGATGGAGGAGGTAAGGGAAGAAGAAAATCTTAGAGCATGAAAGAAGGAAACTGACATTTCTGAATCACCTACGATGCATAGAATTTCACTAGGCACTTGCAAATATGTGGACTTTTTTGAGCATACCTGTAGGCTAAAAGGAATGAGGGAGTAAGAAAATGAAATTACAAAGGAAAAAAAGAAAATTAGAGATGATGGGAAGAGGAAACACCAAGAAGGAATCTGTCTTTCCTAGAACAGGCATCCTTGGAATGTGTTTAAAGAAGGCAATGCTTGAATATTTGGCTGCAAAGTTTCTGGAATTTTCTCAATTTGGGTGTCTGACCTGAATAGAGGGCTTTTCTGAAAGAGAAATAGACTTGCTAAAAATGACAACTAGACTCTAATAATAGCTAACACTTATAGGATGCTTACTCTGTGCCAGACACTCTAAGCCCTTCCTATGCATTGATGCCTTTACCCAACTACCGGATGATGGAGATATCATTTTTAATCCCCATTTTATACCAGCAGAAACTGAAGCACAGAAAGATGAAATAATTCCCAAGGTCACAGAGCTAGGATGTGGCAGAGCTAAGATTTGGACCCATGTAGTCTGTAAGCAAAGCTTGTGTTTTTAATTCCTGTGTTAAACTGTCTATCCAATAGTATTTCTGCACAAGTTACATAACTACCCTTAGTCCACTTGCTCTTATTCTAGACTCAGAGTCAAGTTCTGGCTATTTGGTTTTCTGCTGTGCTTCAGGAAAGTTGCACTTGACTTCAAGAAGCTCATGAATATCAAAACCTTAATCACAGCTATTTGGATGACACGAGTTCATGCTTTACAAACCAACCATGGCCCTAGTCATATTAAAATCAAAGTTGCAAAATAAAGAAACATTCTGAAAAACCTTGTCTGCTTCATTTAGATAACAGTGTGCAGAATGAATAGAAAGATTAAAATGCTCAGCATTTACCATTTCCTTTTCCTTTTTTTATTTGACGCCCCGTGGTGTTGTGGATGATATCATCAGGCAATTTGGTTTGAATATGCTCCGTGCTGGACTCTGCAGATTATCCAACTAATGACATGCACACTCCTTGCCATTGTGACACCTCTCTTTTCACAAGTGGGAATTTCAAGTGACAGACTAAAGCTGTTTGCTATCAATTTTGGAAAAGACACATCTGCCAGAGAGCCAAGATTTAGTTCAGAGACGGAAATCAATTAATATTCTAATTTGTTACCTGTCATTAGCATCACCGTATTATGCCAAGTCAGAAGTGATAACCTTTATATAACATATGCTCCTAAAGGAATTTGATTTAGGGATCTGTTTCATTTCTGTTGAGTGTTGCTCCCTGTGTATAAATCCCATTAGAAATTTCAATTACACGGGAAGTAAAAATTGTGATGGATTAAAATGAAAGTGTAAAATTCGCAGTTACAATATTTATCATAAACCTGCATTGGCTGTATTTATGATTTAGTTTTCCTAAACTTATTTACCAAACCGTTTAAAAATTTTAGGTATTTCAGTTGTTTCTTCCCATTAAATCAAGGAGAGAGCCAGCAACATAATATTTCTAGAGATGTTACCTAGATCCTCTGACATGCTATTATTTTAGGTTGCTGGTCAAAAGCAAATCTCCATGGAGGAAGGCTGATTTCCTGGTCTAATTCCTGGTGCCCAAGAGAGAAACACAGGAATGGGATAGTGGCTTGGGAGGAAGGAATGAAATAAGATTAGCCAAGGGAAAGAAAAAAAAAGGAGAGTTGCATAGATATTTTTTCCCAGCTGATTCTTTTCCTGCTGATGCATAGGGAGGAAAGTATAAAGTAATAGCTGGCACTAAGTGGAGAAGGCTAAAAGATGGAGTTATGACTATAAATATGGAAACAACTTGTTTTTTCAATGTGAATGACACAGTCAAGCATTGAAATGATGCTTTCTTTGGTGTTAGAAATTAAATTTAAAAAATTTATTGTAGTTGATTTACAATGCTGTGTTAATTTCTACTGTACAGCAAAGTGATTCAGTTATACATATTTATACATTCTTTTTCATATTCCTTTCCATTATGGTTTATCACAGGGTATTGAATATAGTTCCCTATGCCATACAGTAGGATGTTGTTGTTTAATCTTAAAATTTTTTCATATGCTTTAAATTTTCAGGATCTTAAGGCCTCAAAATCTAAGAGTGGGTGGTTCAGGATATAAGTTAAATCAACCTTGATTCATTCATTAGTTCACTCAACAAATAGATATTGAGTGCCCCGTATATATTAAGGATCACCAGGGATGAAACTATGCATAGAACAGACCCAACTTCTTGCCCTCATAGAGGTTACATTATTTTGGAGAGAGCCAGAGCAATTGAAAAACAGATAATAAAATACATAGCATTTCACATGGTGCTAAGTAATACAGCAAGAAATAAAGCAAGGGAGAGGGCAGGAAATGCTGGCAAAGATTGGGTGGGGTAAATGGGTTAGAATTTTAAGTAGCATGGTTGGGGAAGTCCTAATTAAGAAGATGCTATTGGGTGAAGGCCTAAAGGAGATGAGAGAATGGGTGTGTGGATACACGGGGAACATTAAATCTCACTGTTATCAGCATTGCCATTGCTTCTCATATTGTTTACTCTTCCAGAGAAGGAAATGGTGTTGAAGACAAGGCAGAATATGCGTTTGATTTGGTGGTGTTCTTTTCTTTCTCTGCGTCCCTCTAACACATTTCTTTTAGACCAAGCATCTCGATAAAATATTCAAGTGAGAGTTTGCCCCCATGACAGATGCATTTGGTTTTTGCCCTGTAGTTATGACTTCAAAGTCATATCAAAAGATACCCAAGTCAGTCCATCAGCTCAGCAGCAGAGCAAGGAAGAGAAGCTGAGAGCCTGTGTTTCCCATCCTAGGGATCGCTCTATTGGACCATCTCCATCTTCCCTAGGTTATGGAGCTTCATGCTGGGAATGGAAATTACTGACAACTGAGCTAAGAGTGTCTCTCAAATGCACTTGGATTTGTTGAAAGTGGACAAACAGATGAACAAGTTGTTAATTCCTGGGAGGATAAGAAATTGATTCCCTGTAGTTTTCATGTAGTTTCTTAATGTCCTTATAGAATAACTCTTATAACTTTGGTAAATCTCTCATCTAGATGATTGCAACAGCTTGCTTTATCTTCTGTCCTTGCCCCTCTAAGCACGTTTTCAACACAACAGCAAGAGTGATTTTTAAGAAAAACCTATGTCAGATCATGGGATACCTCTGCTCAGAATGTTGCGAAGGCATTTTATTTCACTCAGAGTAAAACCCAGGTTCCTTAGAACAATTCACTAGGCTCCATATAACAGGGCCTCAGGTTTGTCTTCTGCCATTCTCTACCTTGTGTTATTCTATCGAAGGCACACTGAGCTCCTTGCCATTCCAGCAGATTCTTGCCTAAGGGCCTTTGTATATCACAGGTTTTAGAACTTTCTCCCCTACTTCCTCCAGGTTTCCTTACAAAGGAAATCAGCTCAGATAATCCTAAAAAATAATAACCTTTTACCCTCTACCCCCTTCCCTTTCCCACTTACTCTCCTTCTGTTTCCTTACATTATTTACCATTTCATGATGTACCATATACATTTGCCTCCTTACTGATTATTTCTTTTCCCCCACTAGAATATAAGCTTTGTGAGGGCCAAAACTTACTTTCCCAGAACCTAGAGAAGTGTCTAGTGCATAGTAAATGTTCATCTCTGAAGAAAAAAGACCAACCTGTAGTTTACGATTTAAATTAAATGGCGCTGGTTGGACTTAGTGCTATACCCACACAAATAAACTTAGGTCCAGGTTATTGTTTCTTTCCCAATGACAACAAAGAAAATGTTAAAAAGTGTGCAAAAGCTTTTGAAATATTAACAGATGAGTGAAAGAAAACCAAACTTGTAATAATGGGAAAGTACATTTTAGCCATTGCTTAGGAATAATCTTTACAGTGGAATGATTTCATAAATACAAATCTAAAATACACAACACATAAACGTTAACATTCTCTGGAGAAAGAGACATTGAAGAAGATTAAAAAAAGAGCCCACCTACATTAAACACAAGATAGTTTTTTTTATAAATTGGATTTTCATGTATTAAGTATATTTAAATCCTTAAGAAGAATATTCCATTTCCAAGAATATTCCATTTTATTTTTGGAATACTACCATTCCAATAATAAAAAATCAAATGTACACTTAGGTTAAGAGGAATTCTTTTTCTCCCAATGGGTACGTTGATTTTCAACCATTTATTTTTACGCATGCAACAATATACAATACTCACATGGAATTTTATGCAACTCATTCATAAACTTCTCCTTCAGCTTAGAAAAGCCATCCTCCTTTCCTTCCCCAGGACTGGCTGACTCTGTGGCATTATTTGGTAGAACAGTCGCTGCAGTGGTGATTGGCGGGGCTGCCAGGGCCTCATGATGACTCTCGCTCACCATTTTAGGTTCAGGTGAAACTGTGAGGGGAGGGAAGCAAAAAAAAAAGAACAATTCAAACTGGTTTAACTGACCCCACATCAGAGCTATTCTAGAGACGAAAAAACATCAGAGGGCACACCTGCTCACTGGGTAAATAGCCTGTCATTAGCATATTACTTTATGTTGGTTCATGAAATATTTATGGAACCACAGAGAAGGTTCTTCCCCAGAAGGTAAGACCAGACATAGTTATTGAAAGCATTTTCTCCTAACAATAAAATGAAACTGTCAAATCTATTAGTTACTTATACAGGCAATTATTTGCTATATAGATTTAACTTTTTAACCCATATCCTACTGAAATGTCCATGAAACAATTGCTGACAACATACATGCTCTATACTCTAAATGTTTTGCGTTTTCGAAAAAGAGAGACCAAATATTTACATTGGAAGTGTTGATAAATTATAAATGATAGCACATTCAAAATGTTAGTAAATTTTAAAATGGTTGTAAAGAATACTATTGTAACATTGATACGCTAAGATTCCTGAATGTTATACAGAAATTAGTTCTTGAATCTCATTTATTGATAGTATGCTTTCTGCCCAGTTATTTTTTTTTGACATTTACTGTAGATAATACTATGATCAATAATTCACTTGTCTTGCTGGGTGAATTTTTGAAGCCACTGTAAATGTGGCATGATTGACTATATAGACTGAGGTGCTGATGACAAAATATGACTTTAATTATTTCAGTTTATTTAGTTTGATTATATTATTGAATTATATAATTAATAATATAAATTATTAAATTTATTCAATTATTTAAAATGTTATCTTCAAAATATTTTAAAAAATGAATCCTTAAGGTAGTCAGTGAAAAAATCTTAGCCTTGAATGCAGAAAACAGTTCTAGTTTTCTTCACTAGCTAAATGAAGTTTGACAAGGCATTAAACTTCTTAATTTATACATCTTTTGAAATATGAAGAATTGAAACCTGCCCTGCCTAGATTTTTCTTAGTACATGTGAAGTGCTGTATAAATGTAAAGAAGGTCTTCTAAAGGGGTACAAATGAAGTCATATTCTCCAATCTAAATGTATTCTGGACTTAAATACTTTTACTGTGTGATGTAAGTTTTCAGACTGTGCTGGTGAGAGTGGACATGATTTGGGGCAGAAACAGATAAATACAAATAGGCCTGGGCCTAACTTCACAGTCTCAGCAGGAAAGTTGATGGACCCATAAAGCCCTTTTGAGTTGCAAAGAAATGGAAATAACGAGCAAGCAGATAAAGGATTTTTATAGAATTCAAACCTTCTGTGCCTTAATTACGCCTACTTACATATTTAGTGAGAGTACAGTTGAAAGTAGAATAATCTCAAATGTATGGGATTTATTAAAATCTTAATCAAAATCTAGAGATTTTGGGTCTCCTGAAAGGAGATCATGGATGAGGCTGAGATACATAGATGATCAAATTTTATAATAGATTAGTTCTCTTTTCAAAGCTTTGAATTTTTCACTAGTAGCTACTAATACAATCCTAAAGAATTAGACAGATAGGGGCTCAGGGCTTCTCTGTTCTTGAGTTTCTTCATTTGTAAAAGGAGAGTAATCATACCAAGTATGTAAGGTTTTAATCCCTGCAAAGAATTTAGCACAATGTCTGGCATGCAAGTTTGTTCCTTCTATTGATTAATTGATCAATCAATTGATTGATCTATCCCTCCCTCCCTAATAGCATTTGGCAGCTCAGACTTTTCCAGCTTGTAAAAAAATTTTATTTTTTCTAACTCAGGGTCACTTTCCAGAAGCTTTCCCTGATTTTCCGATTCTGTTTAGCTTTGGCTCTTGTCTCCCTGCAAAAATTTGGAGTACTGTTTGCACAACCTAGGTGAAGCTATTAATATTGATGATACCTTAACTCATATTTCATGTGACTTAGCAAGACTACAGTTACACACACACAAACACATACATATGCATAAAATATCTGTGTGTATTAAAAAATGAATTCGTTCCTCTGCTATGAGAATCACCAGATGTGATTATCATTACTTATCTCCACAGGATAGTTGAGGATATTTGAGGAATTATGGTTTGCTGTGGGATTTAAAGGAAACGATTGTGCTAAATAGAATAGCTAAATACAACAGTGTCATTATTAAATTAAAGGTATATTGTCTGTTTCAGCTCACTTTCTGTCATGTTCTGGAAGTGGGATATCATTGCTGGGATGAGCCTGACTTCCGGCTGCTCCCTCCAACTGGCTACACAGTTGTTTATAGCTTTTGTGCACGGAGATGTTTGGGTCCTTTCTCTTGGGTTGTTAAATATTTTCACATTTCCCCAGTTTATTTTGGAATATACATAAAACATTTGTATATATAAGTTGAATGATCTAAAAGGTTTTGGGAAAAATAAGGCTTTTATTAAACAGAGTCAACATTTAGAAAAGGCACTTGAAGCTTACGCAGTATTTTTGTTGTTGTTGTGAAGGAAGCAAAGAATGTTTCTATAATTTCCAGAAAGAATCCTCTTCAGACATAAGGTACAGCTTGCAAGGTGTTTTATCAAAAAAGGTAAAATCTATAAACTTGGAACTTACTAGCCAATGATATTATCCCTACCATTTCTGATTGTTTTAAAAATCAAGAAAAGATTATGTAAGAAATATATAGACAGTGCTTCTTTTACTTAATGTATACCACTGTGAAATTAAAAGTCCTTCACAAATTATAAAGATATAATGGGCAATTAAGGATCTAATATACTGACAAATAAAGACCAATTGCTGAATTTATTTTCATTCCTTTATATTTTGAGAGATAGTGTTTGTAAATAACAAAACCAAGAACAGTTACATGGCTCTCGAAAATGCATATTTAGGGAAATAAGATGCTTATCAAGAAGCATCATTTTGCAGGTGGAAAAACTAGCTTATTATTCAGTCCTGACTAATGTGATGACTTTATACTCTCTTATGTATTTTAGTGCAGGTGGCATTATTTGTTTATTTAGTAAAAAAAATTTATGTTCTACTCAAGTCTTGACAAAAAACAGCCAACAGTTATTGAGGACCTGCTAAGTGGCTGAGATATATGAAATCATAGAGTTCTCACACCATTCCCATGAGATAAGTATAATTAGCACCCATTTTACAGGTGAGGAGACTAAGGCATACAGAAGTTATGCAATTGGTTCAAAGATAGATAGTAGTAATTAGTGGAGTTGAGGTTTGAACCTAGGTGTCCTAGCTACTAGTATAAGGGACTTGTATGCTATGAGACTAAAATCTAATAAAATAGTGGTTTTTTTGAAGAAGTTTTGGACTATGACCCTTAGTAAGAAGTACATTGTGTATTGTGCTCCAGTATACACACTCTCCCCCTATATGTTAAATATGGAACACATTTCACATAAAGAAACTTGCCCTTACTATGTGTGAAATATTCTGATACATTCCATTCTATTCTGTTCTGTTTTAGTAAAAAATTCTAGTTATATTTATTAGTTTCACAAACAACTATTGGTTTGCGACCTACAGTTTGGAAAATCACTATGCTAAGGGACCTGTTAAGATACAATAACACTAAATGAGGCTAAGAAAAACTAAAGATGCCATTTACTAAGAACATACTATGTGCCAAAATGCTGGCATTGATATTTAAGTATAATATCCTCAATTCTTATTACAACCCTGAAAAGTAACTCAGTCATATTTTACAGGGAAAAAAAATGGTTGTGGAGAGGTTAAGTGATTTGTTCTACACAGATTTAGCCTGATCCAAAGTTCCTTCCACTGGTCTATTCCAGTAATAACATTTAAGTATTATGAAACAATTAAATCAGTACTGGAAAGGTATTTATGATTTTCTTTTGAATTCGTTTACCAGTAAATAGAAAACACAAGTCATCTTACTAATAGGAAAGAGACTGCTTAATTTTGAGGTATAGTCTGAGTTTGTTAAGGTGGAATTTAACATCTTGAATATGCCAAGATAAATATTATTGAATAGAAAAATAAATTCCCACCTAGAAGAAGGTTGGGTATAAAGGACACAAGCAAGCAATTCTAAAAGAAAGAAATGCAAATCCCTCCTACCAAAAAAAAAGTGTTTAATTTAACAAATAGTCAAAAAAACTGAAAGTTAATATATATTCATTGTAAATGAGGATAAATATAGATGTGAAAGGTGAGGATACAAAAAACTTGGCAATGGGTAAAGACCATAGTTTTGAAAAATACTTTATAGAGGCACAAGTAAGAGAACATGTTAAAAGCTGTAGAAGCACTCATTCATTTTCTAGGAATTCACAGTAAAGAATTCATTTAATATAAGGATGTTTGTAGTAACTTATTTATAGTATTAGAAGACCAGAAACTACCTAACAGACTTAAATTATGGTAATCCATAAAATAATGTTACTAGAATTATCTTAAATAATAAATATTAATAAATATTAATAAATATTTACAAACCTGGAAATACATTAGAGCATTAGATGAAAATGAAAATTATGAAACATTATATAAAGTATGTCCAATTTCTCTAGATAAGATCTTTTGTATAAAAGAGGTTGGAAAGATACACTTAAAAATGTCAACCTCGTGATAGGATACTCACTGTTTTTTTTCCCGTATGTTTACATTGTCAGTATATTACAAACCTGAATTATTTTAAATTACACAGAAGAAAAAGCCTTTAAAACTGTTTTGCTTACAGTAATCAAGACAGTATGGTACTGGCACAAAAACAGAAATATAGATCAATGGAACAGGATAGAAAGCCCAGAGATAAACCCACATACATATGGTTACCTTATCTTTGATAAAGGAGGCAAGCATATACAGTGGAGAAAAGACAGCCTCTTCAATAAGTGGTGCTGGGAAAACTGGACAGCTACGTGTAAAAGATTGAAATTAGAACACTCCCCAACACCATACACAAAAATAAACTCAAAATGGATTAAAGACCTAAATGTAAGGCCAGACACTATCAAACTCTTAGAGGAAAACATAGGCAGAACACTCTATGACATAAATCACAGCAAGATCCTTTTTGACCCACCTCCTAGAGAAATGGAAATAAAAACAAAGATAAGCAAATGGGACCTAATGAAACTTAAAAGCTTTTGCACAGCAAAGGAAACCATAAACAAGATGAAAAGACAACCCTCAGAATATGAGAAAAAATTTGCAAATGAAGCATCTGACAAAGGATTAATCTCCAAAATTTACGAGCAGCTTATGCAGCTCAATATCAAAAAAAAAAAACAAACAACCTAATCCAAAAATGGGCAGAAGACCTAAATAGACATTTCTCCAAAGAAGATATACAGATTGCCAACAAACACATGAAAGAATGCTCAACATCATTAATCATTAGAGAAATGCAAATCAAAACTACAATGAGATATCATCTCACACCAGTCAGAATGGCCATCATCAAAAAATCTAGAAACAATAAATGCTGGAGAGGGTGTGGAGAAAAGGGAACCCTCTTGCACTGTTGGTGGGAATGTAAATTGATACAGCCACTATGGAGAACAGTATGGAGGTTCCTTAAAAAACTAAAAATAGAACTACCATACGACCCAGCAATCCCACTACTGGGCATATACCCTGAGAAAACCACAATTCAGAAAGAGTCATGTACCAAAATATTCATTGCAGCTCTGTTTACAATAGCCAGGACATGGAAGCAACCTAGGTGTCCATCAACAAATGAATGGATAAAGAAGATGTGGCACATATATACAATGGAATATTACTCAGCCATAAAAAGAAAAGAAATTGAGTTATTTGTAGTGAGGTGGATGGACCTAGAGTCTGTCATACAGAGTGAAGTAAGTCAGAAAGAGAAAAACAAATACCGTATGCTAACACATATAAATGGAATCTAAGGAAAAAAAAAAAAAAAAAGATCATGAAGAACCTAGGGGCAAGACGGGAATAAAGACACAGACCTACTAGAGAATGGACTTGAGGATATGGGGAGGGGGAAGGGTAAGCTGTGACAAAGTGAGAGAGTGGCATGGACATATATACACTACCAAACGTAAAATAGATAGCTAGTGGGAAGCAGCCGCATTGCACAGGGAGATCAGCTCCGTGCTTTGTGACCACCTAGAGGGGTGGGATAGGGAGGGTGGGAGGGAGAGAGACGCAAGAGGGAAGAGATATGGGGACATATGTATATGTATAACTGATTCACTTTGTTATAAAGCAGAAACTAACACACCATTGTAAAGCAATTATACTCCAATAAAGGTGTTAAAAAAAACAAAGAAACAAAACAAAAAAAACTGTTTTACTCTTGAGAAAACTATACCTTGCAGAAAGAGATTTATTTCTTAATGCCAGATTAAAAAAAAAAACAAACTTTACGATGTAATGTGAAAAACTAAACTGCAAGAAAGAAGGATTCAGCTACATATCTAGCAAATATAATATGCAAAATGGCCACTGGTTAAAATAGAATGTAGAAGAAATTTTAAGGTATCATAAAGGTTAATACATTTGTGGTATAAAATGAGGAAAATCAGGATTTTTTGTTGCCATGACAACTTCCCTCTGTCCCTTACATTTATTCTACTTAGGAGGACTTTAATTATGTCTATCTCTAGGTCCATAAATTGATATGGATTTCTTGGATTTTACAGTGAGATAGTCTATCATACTGCATAAACATAATGATTTTTGTTGAAAGAACTATTTCCATCTCTATTTAAGTATTGTACTTTATCATAATAGCATGCAAAATTAAAGAGCAAACAGGAGAAGAAGGTCAAAGAAATGTTGAAGAATATATTATTACTAAGAAAAAGTCTTTGAATGCAGAAGTGCCCCAAACTGAAAGTAATTCTTGCAGAAATTATTACAGAGTCCAGGAGATATCACAGAATGTGTTATAAAGTATTTTTGAGATGAAGGGCAGAATGTAGTCATTTTATACCATCAGAATTTCCCTTGACCTTCTGTAAGTGTAGGTGAAAACCCTAAGAAGATGCCCTGTGCATCCTTCCCTCCCTTTCAGGAATGAGGCCCTCAGTCTCAGGCCCCGCTGACAGCTCACAGCTGAGGAGTCTCTCCTAAAGAATTACCCTTGGGTAAAGGGAACTGCTTTGTCCAAGGTTAAACCCACTTCCCCAGGGACAGCCCATATGCAGTGACGAGGATGCTGGTGTAAAGGCACGTCCCCCTGCCTTAATTTGGTTCATCTCTGAAGAGCCCTGTAGGATCAGCTGAAGGCTGTGGTAACTGCATCTTGCCTAAACCTTGCTTCCTCCACTCCCTTACATGGAAAGCAGTCCCCAGTAAGCTACCTCTGACTCAGAGCAGCTTCCCTGGGAATCCCACTTATGATACCCACTCTGAAAGATTTTTGGGGAAAAAAAAAACACTGTCAAAAGTTTCATTTAAATTCTTTCCAAACCCAAGGATCCTTAGGCAGTAAGTGAACTCTAGCAGCATGATCAAAATCCTCCGTGAGTTTGCAAATGTTGGAATGTCAGGCTTGAGGTGTAGCGTCTCTTCGGTTTACATAGTTTCTCTTGCTGGAAGTAGGAGGACAGCGAGAGGTTGTACGGTCCCTGTCATGGCAGGAGAAAGCTGACTTCTGGTGTTAGTCCCAGTAAAATGGAGAGAGATGAAAGGTTGTTTATCAGACCTTGGAGCAAATGGAAGCATAGCACGCAGCCTACCTTTATGAAACCATAAAACATACAGGCTCCTGAGCCCTGTATCTGCAAT
The DNA here is from genome assembly GCF_028564815.1 of Eubalaena glacialis. Taxonomy (NCBI): domain Eukaryota; kingdom Metazoa; phylum Chordata; class Mammalia; order Artiodactyla; family Balaenidae; genus Eubalaena; species Eubalaena glacialis. The sequence continues at coordinate 40,369,194 of NC_083726.1, forward strand.
CTATTGATTCAAAATAGATCTAGGTACCTCCAGATTTTACCCCTTTATCTCATCACAAAAGTCTCCTAAAGAGGTTCAGGGAGAATTCTGCTTAAGAGTATGGTTCTCAGCCAGTATCTCTCATAGATGCCTTTGCAAATCAAATACAAATGGGCCTGCTTAGCTTTACTTTGTAAAAAGAATCAACATTCCTCCCCAGTCCTACAAATAGCACAGTACAAACACTGAAGGGGTGTAGAGGTTATTATGCTGAAGGTGTCTTTGGAAAAATGTGAGGAGGGAGGAATACTGAACACTCACCAGCTGCATCTCCTAAGAATCCCTTAGGAGATACTGAATGACTGGGGTATGGCTGACATACAGAAACTGTACATATTTAATGTGTACAACTTGATGAGTTTGGAAATAAGTAAACGCCCGTGGAAACCATCACCATGATCTCCCATTCCTGGCTCCATAGAAGGTGCTGTTATGTGTCCTCTGTCCCTTCTTCCAAGCCTGTCTCTCTGCAGCCTCCTACAGCTATGTTGGTTTTCCTTCTCCTATCTTTCTGCCCCCACCCCCGTCTCTCCTCTCCAATCGACATCCTTCTGCTCTCCTTAGTTTTGTCTTTTCTTTCTTTCTTAGTTTCTTTTCTTCCTCCGAAGGGGAGAACCATACTTATTTACTGCTATGTCTTACTTATCATGTACTGGGTACTTGATGCATGTTATGTGTGTCTCCTGAGTCCTGTACCTTGTGTGGAGTCAGCGAAAGGAGAGTAAGATGCCAATTCACACCACTGAGACAGCCCCTGAGTTTCTCCTGGCTGCCTCTTCCTGCCATTATGGAGACTCAAACAGACCCCAGGATGGCACCTCTTGACACCAATAGTGGTAAATTACAACTCGCAGTTACCTTCCTGACATAGACAACTGGAAACACTACTCTGATCGCCAGGGAGCAGATGGGAAAGCATGTATAAGAAGTAAACTGTAGGACCAGGAATTAGGAAATCTGGGTCCAAAAGGAGTAAGCAGAGGGGGGTACATATGTTAGGGGCTCCAAAGAGCAGAAAAGCAACATTTGTATTAAAAACCAGAGGTCAAACTTTTAAATGGTCAGCTACTCCTACTAGACATTGGAATTGACTGGCAACTTCTGGTTTTCATATGTTCAATGTGAATTATTTCCTATCTTTATCTTACACAATTTAGTTTTCCAGGTTGTCCAGTGTTTACCCCCTTCCATTCCTGTCTCCCCAAGACAAGCAAAAGCAGTTCTTCAAGATTTCTCTTCCTTAAAGGTGGAAGGACACTGGCAATAATAAGAATTCAGTTATTTTCCTGTCTTACTCTAATTTTCATTGTTTAAAAAAATAATAATGTACTTTGGCAAAAGTGTCATTATTACTAGGGTTGATTTTCAAGCTGGCTCAATTTGTTCAAAATCTTTGTATCTATTAAAAATTTTTTAAAACTTTCTTTTTTTCTGAGGCGAGATCTGACTGTGGATCCTGTAGATGGTGGTGGGAGATGTACTTAAGTTGTGAATGCCCATCCATAGCCCCTTTCCACTGAAATTGTCCTGCTTACAGACTCTAATGATGGAAAAGAGTCCATGTAGATTGCATGATCACCCCCCAAGAGCCATGGGCACAGCAGATGTAAGGAGGTATGAGTACCTGATTCAAGGGCACCTCACTTAGATGCTGGCCTGAGGCCGATGACACTGTTTAGCATGAAAAGGTGAGTGAGGCCAATAAGATTCTCTCCTTCAGCAATTTAAGCTATGAAATACCCTAAAGAAACTGAAGCATAGAGAAGAGAAGAAACATGCTCATTGTCACAGAGTTAATAAGTGGGGGGACCAGGGCTCCAAATGCAGCTGATCCCAGGGCTCAAATCTGTGACCACCAAGCAGCCGCATCCCTCTGGCTGTCCTGCTTCCTTTGGCTTGGTTTTCAGTTCTGAGTTTCAGGACGTAGTATCTTGCAAATACTAATATTGATAGTAATCTGAGTATCTGTACCTTGTAATCAAGAAAGCATGATTAGAAGTAAAACCTACTGTGTGGGTTCACTAGGCTTAGTTGTTTCTGGAATATCTGAATTTATAGCCAGAGGTGGTGAATTCTGTTACTAAGTCTGCTCTGCATTCATAACTGGCTATGTGTGTGAAGTGAAAGAACCGATGATGTAGAGTGATGTGGGACCCCTATTGTGTAGGTTTAGAAAAATGCCATGGTGACTCATTGATAGTGGAGAGATTAAAACATTCAACTGTGAATACATTTTTTTTCCACATTACAATTTTCCCCCATGTTTTTATACCTCTGAAATGAGGATTTATTTGCCTTATAATCTATGGCATCTCACTATCACTGTCAGCCAGGCCTGTGCACACTCAACTGTCTTCTTATTCCTATTGATATCCCAGTAACAAATCATTTAAAGGCCATTTGAGGAAGGGATCTGAATCCTGGCTGTGTCTGAAGCTTTCTACTGTAAGCTTATACACTCAAAACTAGCAGAATGGGAGTCAAACAGCTTGGAAGATTTTAGGAGCACTAATGGAACAATATTTAAAGAGATGCTTTATCGAACACTATTGATGGCACAAAGGAAAATGGTGTGTAAGAAAAGATGGGCGTCATCAACTATGAATTGAGGACAGATTTAGAAATCTTTGCAAGTTATTAACCCATCTCTTTTATTTTCCTCGTTTGTATGCACAAAAATGACACAAAATAAAATCCGTCTAAATAAGTCAATGACCTTTCAATAAGTACAAAACAAAAATTCAAGTGATATGAAACCATTTTTGGACATAGTTTAATGTGCAGCATTTTTTCTTAGTGGTATATAAAATCATGCTGCATCCCGTAATTAATGGTTTCTTAGAGTACATGAAATAGAGATTTCCTAAAGAATGAAGAGAAAGCATGAGCATTGTTTACAAACAATGTATTATAAAGTAATAGACTGTATAAAATTTTAAACAAACTGAGTTTCTCATTCCCAGAAGATCAATCACCACAATTATATTTAGCAATTATAGTCAACATAAATTTCAGAAGAACTAGCTAAAGTAAAAATGAATCCCTGAGCCAAATGAAAACTATATTCATTGCTAGATTATTTTCCCCCTTAGACCTATAATATAGAGAATAAAAGAATGGAAACAAAACATATCCAAGTCAAAACCCAAGTACTGAAATACTGTGATAATGAGATAGAAAAGCAAGAGTTCTTAGACAAATTGAAAATTTCCCACCTATAATAGGGAAAGAAATCTTGGAAATTGGGATATCAGAGATGTTTCTAAAAGCATTTAATAATAAATTCACAAATTTAACATTGTTTTTCTAGTAATCCATTTATTGTATATCCATTTCTCTACTAATGCAGTTTCAAAAACTGTAATTTATTTTCAAAGCACCACTCAGTATTGGAGAACTTTTATAGCTTTAAAGGGCCTCCCAAGATTTTGATAAGATGGCAGGGTCATGATCAAGAAAAGATTGCAAAAGAGCTTTTTCAGATGAATTATAAAAACTTCAAGTGCATTTTGTAGCATTTTAAAAACGATACAGTGTCAAAGTCTCCCTTTTTTATTTTTTGATAAAAATGGTAGATATGAAAACCTAGAGATGGAATGGAAATCTTACATAGATCAGTTTAGCATAGTTTTCATCAACAGTGTCATTGTGTACGATATTAGTTGAAGTTACCCCTTCTGTACAGTTTTGTTCTTTTGTACAGTAAGATAAAGCTAGATGCTTTTGCAGCTTTGGAAGTGGTACAGGTTAGCTGGATCAAGCAAATTGACTCTCAAAATGTTTTCTATAGCAGCAACAGAATAATCATTTGGAATTCCCATTCTCCATTGCTTTGCTGAAACCCAGCTCTGAACTCTTGCTGTTTCTGAGCTACAGGCACTTGAGAGAAAATGTAAGCTTGCGGCTCAAAGCCCTCTCTTATCAAACGGTGTGCAAACTATCATTGTTTTGTCACACAGGGAAGCAAAACTTTAAAATCAGTCTATACACAGTTCAGATTGTGGTAAATATGATGGAAATTTCTGCAGTCTCCAGTTAAAAACAGTAAATTAATAAATAAAATAAGAGCTTGAAACGTAGAAGCTCATTTAATGATCACAAAATAAACCCATAAGTCAGGCAGTACTATCTGTCTATCATAGATAAGGAAACTTACCAAAGGTTGCACAGCTAATAAGTGCTGGAGAGAGGATTTGAATTGAAACAAGCTAGCTCCAGGGCCTGTGGAATTCTGCCTCGTTAATAAATGAATAAATACAGATGCATACAGATGGTTAAAATCCAATGTGATATATGCTCTGGTAGAAATGATTATGAAAGACTGAACTGAGAGAACATACCAGGTAGAAAACCAGCGGGATTTAAATATCTGAGTATAGTTGGGCCTGAAGGCTAAGTTTACACGCTAAATATATCAGATATGAAGTATAAAAAGTGACTTGGCTTATTCTTCCTGAATTCGACCTTCTATTGTGTGCTAATGAACTAATCTGGGGACAGGAGACTTGAATGAACAATATATACAACTTACAAAATAATAATAAGCAAGATGGTAGGTCAGTTGCTCACCTAACAGCTATTCCTTCCTTCTGATTTCAGATAAGCCATATTTTTAGATACGCATTTTTAGATGAGCAACTACTACTCCTTATCCCCCACTCATGGGTAAATTTTATTAGTCTATATGTCAGTCCTGGTAATCCCATACTTCTTCCCAATGGTTGGTTTGAGCAATGCCATGTGATCCAGTTTGGGCCTGTTGTGGTATAAGAGGAAGTCTGCTGGCTGATGTCTGGGAAAGTTTTTCTAACTCTTGAAAATACGTACACAGGAAGTGATTTATCTTCTGCTGGTTGGTGTTATATTTGTGTGTGGCAGCTAGAACTGCTTGTAACTGTGTTGTGATCATGAGAGAACGCAGTGAAGGAGAGGCTGATGTTTTACGGATAAAGGAGCTGAAAGTTGGGAGTAATCATGGACCCTGAAGATGGTTTGAGCTGCTGTACTGTTTAACCGTACGACCACCATACCTGGGAACTTCTTGCAATGGGAGATAAGTGTTTCTTATGGTTTAATCCATTTTGTGTTGCATTTGGTGTTGCCTGCAGTCAAAAGCTAGCATACACAAATACTTTATAATATGATCTCCACAATAACAAAAATAAAATTTTTTCTATCGGCTTATTTTCTACTATGCTATGCCTAGCATAGTAGTAGAAAAGGGTATTGGCTTCTTGCTAATACCCTTTACCTGTGTGTGCATTTGACCCCTAGTTTTTTATGCTCAATAAGTCTGTGAGACACTCATTACATTTTCTCCTATTCAGAACAGAGCTGTATCTTCCCTACATCCTATGAATTATGGTGAAGATCATTGCCCAGCATCCTAAAGTGCTAGATGAATACAAATTGAATTTATTCAGAATACCAGAAAATTGGCTTTGTGATTGGTTCTATCTAATTTAGAAGATTTAAAAGGTTTAGGTAAGGTTCTAATTTTGTACATTGTATTCAAATTGAATGCTCTACTTTTTAATGTGTCCATAATTAATCAAAATGTGTGAGTGAGGGGACATTATACAACTGTGCCTTCATCCACTTGGAGCACTTTGGAAGTAAATCAGGGGGAACCAAACACTTGGAAAGGATATTTGAGAGGCAGGTACCCTATTATGTCTATTACATGGCACACTCTCCAAGCATTTCTTAGTGGATTCCTTTTCTTTGGCTTCTCCTCCTTATCTCACATTTAAGCATCACTGTGCAAAATATGACTTTGATAAAAATCAGTATCTGTAGCCTTTATTTTTTTTTTAACTTACATTTGGCCAACAATTGGACTTAATGCCATTTCCATTTGAGTGGCTCAGTGATAAGACAGATGAATATATAGCAGTTTACATTTTAGGTCTTCAAAGAAAGAGTTCAGTGTAATAGTTGGCATCGAGAAGCATGATCTGTAAATACCCTCTCATTTGCATAATAAACAGGCATTCTGGCTTAATGACAGCAATATATGAAGTCAAATTGCCTTTTCATTGTAGATTTAGTAATTACAGACACTATAATTGCATCAAAATAAAGTCATTCTGTAGGGAGTCTTCTTATCTCTTTAGGCTTTTTTCCAAACATATGAATAATTTGATATTATGACATATTGAAAGAAAACTGAAAAGCGATCTAAACTACTTGTCCTGAATGGCCCATCTTCCTCTTTGAAAGTTGTTGGATGACCTTTAATCTCAGAATGCCATATTACCACAATTTTTTAATATTCTTAAGTAGAAAGCATCTCTACCTTACTGTGAAACAACAGGTACAGGGAAGATTTGCAACTTGCCCCATTGTGTAGCTCAAGATCATTGATGCTTAGAACTACATGTTTTATTTCATCAATCTGGTTATACACGATGATGCATTTACTGGGAGAAAATGTTTATATTTAGCCAAACTATTTTTTCTTCCATGCCATTAATATGCAACTGCTTTTCCTTAAAACAGGTAATAGCAATAGCCGAATCTCAATTAATATCCAGCTGACTAAGGAGACATTTCAGAGTGAGGGCACACTCTTACAGATTCATCACTGAATATCATATTACAGATAAACTAACAATTTTACTAAGATAAAAGTATACTGATAGCATGAATAAAATATGAGTGTTGATTTCAATCAACTAAAAGTCACCTTGTATTCTAGAAGGTGAAATATAGAATCAAATAGGAGATATGACTTAATATCATTCCACTTGTTTACCGAAGATTTTGATTTTAGAAATCACTCAGGGGCTTTGGCAATCAAAGACAAAATCAGTGAGAAAGAACAGCAACCAAAAAAACCCCAAACCAAAAGGACCGTGTGAAAGTTTTGTGCCTAACAAAGAAAGAAAAGGTAGGAATGCCAGCAAAGCACCACTAAAATTAATGGAGTAAAATTATAAAATCAAACTGAAATATGAGAAGGATTTCTACAACAGCAACTTCAAATCACAGAATTATCAGGGCTAGAGGCAGAAAGAACAGGCAAAATATAGTTCTACGAGAAACTTTAAAGCTACACAGATGAAAGTAATAACAACATACCTAAAGGAAAAATAATTCATAATGAAATGTAGGAATTAGGGTGTTAAAAAAAAAAAGAGATAAAATCCATCAAGGGAAGAGGAGACTTTCACAAGGTAAGTGGTACTGTTAAGGACCTTGTGAGCACACATGAGCTCTAGGATGGCCAGTTTGAGAGGGATCTCAGTTCTGACTCTTGCCTTTTTTAGCTATAAAAACAAGAGCACATTACTTGCATTCTGAGCCAGTGTTTCCTCACCTGTTAAAAAGGATAATAGTATACAACCTATATATTTATTATGAAATTAGATAAAATGTGAATAAGCACATTGCAGGCACTCAGTGGTAGTTGATAACAATTGTTTTAATGCAGTGTTGATGATGATGATGATGATGATGATCATCATCATCAGCTTGTTCCTGTAGCAAATATTGATATATCCCTATTACAGAGCTAGATGCAAGGAGCTTCTCCTGCTCTGATTCATGAAGTTAACATAGTATTATTTGCATGTAGATTTCTCTGCTAGGAAAGAATGTACAGGTAATGGATGCCTAGATGTCTAGTCCCTAAACAAATATTGGCATTCTAGTTTATACATTAGTCTCTTGTGAATTGGTTAGTGTGAGTCATACTGAAAGATAACTTTCAAAATCATTTTCTAAGTCTATCACTTTGAAGGCCAGATCCTGGAATATGGCCAAATTTTTCTGTTTACCTCTCTACCCTCTGCTCCCATAGTGATGTCAATTAGACTCAGAAAGAAATGAAAAATTTTTTTTCTGTTTCTCGATGGAGGTTGTTCCCCTTTCTCTATGGAGTAGGATCTAAATATATATTTCAGATTTATCAAATTTTCAATAAAAGGGCAGCTGCTACCAAAGGAATTTTTCAGGATTCTGTGTCAAACTGGTTAAAATTTCTGAAGCTCTGTGGCCCTGGCAAGGCGTTATAGGACAGTGAGAGGTAGGCACCCATTTAGAAGCCCCAATTTCCAAGTCGTACATATATGGAAATCACCCTTTCCTAGCACTAGCAATTCCAATACAGCTGTAAGAACATTAGCCCGAAAGCCATGAGGCTTCTAGAGGCCCTGCTGCTTCAGAAATTAAAAGTTTTGAGAATCAGAAAGAGCCAGGATCGGATCTAAGGATGAATTCATGGAATAATGGCTGGTCCATGTGGCAATGCTCTGGCTCCAAAATACATTTCCTTGATTTTTTTACCTTCTCAATATTTGTATAGGTAGCTGTTTCACCAATTGGATATTTGCCTGACATTAAAAAAATTCCCTTCAATAATTGGAGATATGACATAGGTGTGGGGGGGCAGGTTCTGTTACTAAGTTAGGTATACTGGGCCAATGCATATCTAGACCAGTTATGTGCTAGATGAGAGCATAGGCTCTGAAGCCAGAATGTCTGTGTTTGAACCTTGTGTTGATTAGTATTAGTGACTGCTATGGATTTCTCCTAAACTGGGCAAGTCTCTTTTCCCGTTAGCCTCTCCTCTGAATGGAGGGGTTGACCGGGAGCTCAGTGCACCTGGTTGGAGTGTACCGATGAGCAGGCTTGTCTTACAGATGCCTGGGCAGCAGGTAGGCTAGGAGTGACCTCGGTTATCAAGGTGATGAAGGCATTTCTCTGGGAGTGGACCATGTTTTATTTCTGACAGAAGGGCTATTCCTGTTCTTCTTAATATCCTTTTGAGATTCAGAGTACCTTGCTCTGCTTCTGTTTTGGTCCTAAACCCTTCCCAGACTTCTCCCCACATTACTCAGCGTGCATTCCGAGTGGCCTTATTTACCTCTGTATAAACTAGAGTCGGTTGCCCAGCTGTGGGCCGGTAATTCTCCATTAATAAATTACTCCATTGCAATTACTCTCTAGGCAAAAGTGCTGGATCAATTTGATAAAATATCTAGGGCCGGCTGGGGAAAATGGTTCCTCTCTCTGGACTGTATTTTCATCAAGTACTTCCGGATTACAGTTTTCTCAGATCTGGTGTCCTGATCGATTACTATGAAATGCTTTCTATCCTTTGGAAGTGTCTCAATTTCTGATTTGTTAAGGTACTCTCATGTTGCCCAGAGTTTTATGTACTTCACCCCTTTCTTTTCATATCTTTTCTACCATTTCAATAGCTTTTGGAAGGAAGCATAAATAATCTCTGTGGTTAATAAGCCACCAGGAACAGAAATCCTGTCTATACTTCTGATGAAAACACACCCCCTTTTCTTCAATATGTAAAACGACTCCTCTACTTTATGTTGGAAAAGGGAAAAAATGAGGACTTTAAGGTATTTTTATTACATTTCTAGAATTATGTCATGATTATCTGCTTATGTATGTATTTTTCCTACCAGCCTCTGAGCCCCTTGAGTTTTGGGATAGGGTCTTATTCATATTTGTACTTGCAATATTCAGCACAAAGTCTCAATCCCTACCCCAGTATGGTAGAAATTTGATTGTTTTTAGGATATATACTTATAACATTTTTATAAATAGATACTTCATTTTCCTGGTATGAGGGAGTGAAACATATAAACTTAGGTAAAGTTAGGTGAATTTGCCCACCGTTCTTCATTTTTCTCTGGTGTCACAAGTAAGCTCTGGATGCATTTCTGAGTTTTGCATGTTAGATCAGATTAAGTTCCATTTTGGAGAGAATTGGGATTAGCAGAGGTGATACGGCATTTGAACAGTAAGAACGGGGGCCTGCTTCAAATCCTGAGTGAATGTAAACCCTACACAATATTAGGCACACTTTGTCATTGACTCTTTTTCATCACAAAATGCTGACAGTGAAGAGAGAAGGCAGCTGGTAGACAGAAAAAGGATAGGGAGCATTCAGTGTTGAAAGAGAGAACATGTATCTACAAAATCATGCTGTTATTCATGATAACAAGTAAAGAAGCCAGCCAGCATTTTGCAGAGGGTGTTAGAAGAAGAGTCTCTGTAAAAATCAGCTGATTCAGATGGTACTTTGTAGAAATCCATCATCAGAGACTGAATAGCTTTCTGAATGAGAAAACAGCATTCCAGATGAGGTAAGAAAGGTGTGGCATTGAAGGGGATAAATTAGGAGTTTGGGATTAACATGTACACACTATTATATATAAAATTGATAACCAACATGGACCTACTGTATAGCACAGGGAACTATACTCAATATTTTGTAATAACCTATATGGGAAAAGAATCTGAAAAAGAATATATTGAAAAAAATATATATATAACTGAACCACTTTGCTGTACAACTGAAACTAATACAGCATTATAAATCAACTATACTTCAATTAAATAAAAAACAACTTAGGCAATGACTGCAGGAGTCTATACTGCCCGTGAGACTTCTCCCTTGGCCATGCTGGTTAAAGATTATAAATACTGCCCTAGTGAAAAAGCCTGGAAATCGATATCAGAATGTCGTTTGATTTCAGAATGTCAGTGTCCAAGGTTTGTGGTTCCCAAAACTCATGCAGCCTTCCTCTTTCTTACTGTGGTCTGTCTCCATCATGTCTGGGCATTTGCTCGACTACATATGTAATTTATAATTTAGGCCTGAGTCTTCTGCTTTTATCAATCAGATTGAAAGAAAAGGACTGACGTCCTTAAATTTAAGTATTTTTCTTTAAGAATAGGAATGAAAGAGAGAAATCTGTAGCAATTTCTTCCCACATGAACTTCACACGTACATCTTTTTTCTCGAAGCTGTTATCTACACAGTCCCTCCCCTGACGTTCCACTCATAGACATTCATTACTACTGCAAATGACAAAAAAACTCACATAAATTAATGTTCAACTTGATTTAGGCATGAAATTCTAATACCGTCCAGAGAGGGATCATGCTGTTTCAAAATAATTTTTAATGTAATTCTACAAATAAACCATTTATATCAATAACATACTTGTTTTCTGTGTATTGCATGAAATCAATTTATCTTCAAATATTTGGCTACTGCCAAATCCATTTTTTAAAGAGAGCTTAGAAACAAAAGTACCGTAGAAGATTAACTGTGAAACATTTTGCTCTATGAAGAACAATAAAACAGAAATTAGAATATTAACAGGATAGCAAAGCAATGCTGACAAGATCACTTTCGTAGCTGTGGGCCACTTCTAAAAATTTTCTACTTCTGTTCTTGCAATCGATGGATTATTTTTCTTCCTGCTCTTGATTTACTTATTCATTAACTAGAGGGATTAATAAAATTAGAGCACGAAAGTTGATGTGAGTACTAAAACACCACAGACAAGGAGCTGGGAATATCAATTTGCTTTTCTTCTTAGTTAATTTCTAGAAATTGAATTACAAAATGGAATTTTCTAACACATTTCTACCAGATTTTTATTTAAAGGTTAGGAAAACTTGTGTGAGATGAGATGAATTCTTTCCTGTTTCGGTCTAGAAATAGATTTAATATTTAGAGTTAATTTTCTCTGTTAGTATTACCTTGTTTTCTGGGTGATAGTGATGTTATTTGCCTGCCTTATTTCTTAGCTGTCCTATTTGTATCCATCAGAGTTTTCAGCAAGAGATTATGCATTCATCAAAGTAACAGTGCTACCTTTTAAAAAATGTAAATTTTCTCCGAGGGATTAAATTTGAGTAACTCTAGAGCATTACTCTCAGAATGTGTTTGGGTTTTAAATATTATTACATACACACATGTTAACATCAATAATTTATTTACTCATTACTGAAGTCTGAACAAACTAGTAGCTATGTGAAACTGATCAGGGATTTACATTCTGGGCTGAGGTAGCTTTGATGATTATTAAGTAAGGATAGGAAAATCTCCAAGCTTAAAACTTGGTAGAATTATGGTTTTAAACTCCTTCTTATATCTTGCTTTAAAAGAAAAAGAATTTGTATTAAATGTATTGAACATTTTGCTTATTTCACTGTTCTCAATGAAGTGTTCTTGACCATTTTTATTTCTTTCTGTTGTCTCATTCCCTGGACCAGAGGGACCCTAGGCTCAGACTTCCAGATTATACTGCACGTGATATAACTTTAAGTTCACTTGGAGCTAGACCCATCACCCTTGGCCCACCTGATTTCTACCCCTAACTTGAATTTTATACCATGATATTGCAACGAGGACTAAATCTAGAATTCTATGTGAGGATCCCATCAAATTACATTACTTCAAGTCGTCTCACGTTTTCTTGGTTGTGTTTGCATCAATCTCATAAACTTGAGAATACTCCTACATATTGCATTTTTCTAAATACAAATATGAATTAAATATGGACCCCAAAGAAGACATGGCAGGATGCACTGAATGATTGGTTCCTGAAATTTCTAACCTAAGACCCATAGAAAGGGAGTCACAGAATTGCATTCTTAAATTAATTAATAATGTCGAGCTTTTCAGGAATACTTCAGCCACATCATGTCAAAGCTAAAATCAGCAGCCTTCCAAAACCATGACCACAACTTGACTGGTTTGGACAGTCTATTTATTAATTGCTGCCAAATTATAATTGTTATTGCATTAACGTAGCCTATCTGCAGAAGAGCAGCGTCGGCCAAGCATCTGCCTCTGAAATTTGAATATAAATTTATTTCTTTAGGTTTCATCACTCATCTTCAATGTTCTGAATATTTTCAGGCAATTTCATCTACAGCCTCAAATAAATTATAGAAACTGGAACTAATTGTTCCCCTAATTGATTGACTCTCTTACCTCCTGTTGTGTGTACAATGCGTGTCATCCCGGCTGCACACAGCAACAGGAGGGAAGCTATTAATCAATCATAGAACAGTTAGTTCTGATGTGAAGATTTCCCCCCTCTGTTGAAAGGGAAAATAACCTCCTCAGAGGTTAAAGGGACACATTTCTTCTCTGTAGTTGTTGCTGAAGGAAAAAAATATATAGATTAGACTGATTGTTTTTCCACATGTAATTTTAATCCTTAATTAGGGTTCCTTAAGTTTGCCAGGAGCACCCAGACATCATGATTAGGACCAGGACCCCTTGATACATTGCATGATAGGTCCATGAACTTCTGTTTCCACAGTCAACGCATGTTATTGCTATGAGCAGTTCCTTGGTATACTTTAACAACCAGGCCAAGCAAGGGATGTGTGTTCACAACTCTATTTCCTGCACGAGTCACCCAACACGAGTCACATAGAAGTTGCTTAATAAATATGTGTTGAATGAATGAATAAGTAGAATTTATTGACTTCAAATATAAACATTGCAAGCAATTTTAGATTTTTCATGCCACTGAAGGCAGTTCCCTATAAGAAATCCATAGGCAGAGCAATTAAAGTAAGATATGTTTTAACTTTGTATTCTATAACTTTACATAGACTTATAAAAGGGGAAAAAGTAGGTAATTTGATTTTTTATATTTAAATTTTTTATATCATATTTATATATTTTCTACCTTAGTTCCTTCCAAGTTACACTACAAAACAAGGTAGGTCACTTGATGAAATTGTGAATTTGTCACATTTTAATCTGTTATATCTAAATCTTTCCTCTGAGTCTTTCCCCATGCTACTTAAGGCATCCTCTTCCTTCCCCTTAATCAAACCCAAAGCCTGATGATGACAGTGTGATAATCTTCTTGGTTGTCAAGTAGTCTCCACGTTTCCAAATTTCTATATTCTCACACTCCCCTATCCCAGCTTATTTGCATTGTATTCTCTTATTTCAGGGTTATCTCTCTTTTTTTTAGGTATATGATTGCACAAAGGATAATTCTGAATTAAAACAATTGGAAGACATTCAGTACTGAATGTACTGAGCTCAACAAAATACAGCATTTATTTTTTAAATAGTGAAATCAATATAGATATGATTTTCATTTTGGTGGAGTGAAAAAGCAAGTTAAAAATTTTGGACTTTGAAAACAGATTATAGACAAGTATAGGAAAAAACGAGAAAGTTAAGAAAGGAATGACAGGATGACAGCAAGCACTTTTTCAAACATTTTCATAGTTTTTCCAAATGTAGGTAAGCTGCTAGTAAAGTCACATCAGGCATCTGCATCTAATGTAACAAGTGGAAAAGGCAAAGTCAAAGACCTAGTAGTAGAGAATAGATTTCATTAAAGTCTGATATGCCCTTACAAATTAAAAGGGATAGCAATAAATATGCAAAATGGGCTTAGTTAACAATAGGGATTTCCTCACTTACTTGTATTTAAATCAGGGCTCCAAGGTTAACAGAATTTGTGTTATTAAAGTTTAGCAAAGTAGCTTATTGAAATGCCACTTTTATATCTATCTTCCTGACATTAAATCAACCCAGCCAGGATTCTATTGACAATTTGACCTCAGCATTTAAGGCATTCCCAGCAGCTGAGGATTGGTTTTGCCAGCTTTGCACATCAAAACAGCTCTATAGGGCAGAAGTGGTTATATTCACTACTGAATAACAAAGAAAGGATTGATAGGTGAAAGAATGTAGTTGGCTGAATGATGCACACATACAGGGCATCTTTTAATTTTTTGGAATAGAAAAGAGTTTTATCTGAGCCAAATAGAGGACTATAGCCTGGGAGACAACAGATTCAAGAAGCACTTGAATTGTGTTCTGCTGGGCTACAAAATGGGGAAGGCTTACATAGGCAAAACCCAAAAAGTTGCATAAGTTGTTAAGAATTAGGATTGGAGCTGGCAAGAAGTAAGGATGCTTGCTTAGCAAGGATTGATTGGGGTCCAAAATGCTTGCGTAGTTACATGGGGGAGACCTTGAGACCATAAGGTTGCAGCTGGTAGCTGCTAGCAGATTTTTTTTGTGTGTGAAAATGGCTGCACACACGGGTATCTTTAAAACACACACACACACCCGCCCACACACCCACACACGGACACAGACGTGAGATCCCTGGACCAGCAGCATCACCATTACTGGTAACTTGTTGGAAATGTGAATTCTCCAGCCTTACTCTATACCTACTGAGGGTAGAATTCTGCAAGCTAGTTCAACAGACAACTCTCCAGGGGATACTGATGCATGGTTATCTGTGAGAACCACTGCAGTAGCGTTCTAATTAAACTTAGGTGAGGGCTTCCCTGGTGGCTCAGTGGTTAAGAATCCGTCTGCTAATGCAGGGCACACGGGTTTGAGCCCTGGTCTGGGAAGATCCCACATGCTGCGGAGCAACTAAGCCCGTGCGCCACAACTACTGAGCCTGCGTGACACAACTACTGAAGCCCACGTGCCTAGAGCCTGTGCTCCGCAACAAGAGAAGCCACCGCAATGAGAAGCCTGCCCAACCACAAGGAAGAGTAGCCCCCGCTCACCATAACTAGAGAAAGCCCGTGCGCAACAACAAAGAGCCAATGCAGCCAAAAATAAATAAATAAATAAAATTAAAAAAAACCCAAAAAACAAAAAACTTAGGTGACATCAACCATACCCACTCAGGAAAAAAAAAAAAAAAGCAACAATTAACTTTTTTCATACAGTATGGCTTCTAACTCAGGTGATTATTTCACCTCAATCTCTCACCGAGAACAGTGACCTCTTTCAACGTTGCGTTAGATTTACTGAAAAACAGGAAAAAGCAGCCTACTGAATTTTATGGTAGGCTTATTTTCAAAGGTCATTTAGACTATAGATAATTTTTGCTTCAGATGCTCCCCCTGCATAAGACACTACCCTTCTGAATGAATTGAAACAACAAGTTTCACTGGTCAGCAGAGACTTGAAATCCAGGGTTCAACAGAAGTTAGAAGATTACCATAGTAAGAGTCTATACATTTTATAGCCAATTACATTTCTACTTAAATTCCAGTTTTTAAATTAATCTGGGCATCCGATAATTCCAGCATGCTCTATGATTTATCAGCACATAAGGATTTTAAAATACCGAAGAAATAGAGAAAAATAAAAACAAAATGAATCCAAAAGAGCGAAAACGTTCTGAAATTTGATGAAGAAATGAAATAAGAAACATATTTAAAGTTAGCATCATCAATTTTTCATGTATTATACAAAATAAGATATATTTTGGTCATGATGTCTTGATGGATCTTAATAATAGTAAAAAATGAAAATATAGAAATAAGTAATTTAAAGTAAATAAAGAGAATTTAAAGTAAATTCTTGGTGTGAAACACCCCTGAATTTCTGCTCTATTAAGTAATTTACCTCCGTTGCAGCAAATTTTCTACCTAAACTCTGCCCCCATCTAATTCTTTACTCTCTGAATCTTTTTAATACTTCAAGTTTTAAGTCAATTGTTTCCTTCTTCTCTGAGCCCACCCAGTCAGAATTCATTTATTTCCCTAGTGTGTCTCATATGTTCTACTGCTTAGTACATATTGGTTTACACATATTCTTCTTATACTAGATTGTAAACTCCTTGAGAGTCCAGTAGTGGCATCATTGCATCTTCTTAGGTCTAGAACAACCCCTGGCATAAAGACGATGTTTTAAAAATCTTTTCTCAGGCTTATTTCATTATCCTGTGTTTTTTCTGAAGTTTGTTGGAAAGTTATAGGAACTCTTTCAGGCTACTAAGAAATTGTTTGGGGTCCTTAGGGTAGTACACTGACTATGACATTGTGTAGAATGGAATGGAATGTAGAGTCACCTGAATAGAACTAACTTTAGTTCAGATATGATTTGCTAGTTTGAGAGGCCACAGTTTTGAAAGGAACTGGTTCTAGAGAATCCATTTATGAGAAGCACAGTTACTGATATCAACTTATTTGAAAGGAAGGAAGGGCAAAAAAAAAAAAAAAGCTTACTTTGATTCTCTTAGAGGTCAGTGAGTCTTAATATTTGAATAAATGATAAATGGTAAATGCATTCACATTAATCAGTACTTACACCCTGCGGGTGATGTTGGGGGCAGTTACTTTGTCCTTCTAGGAATGGTGAGAGACACTCAACAAGGCTGGCCCCTGAGCAAGCCAGAATGATTTCACAAAATACTTCACCCATAAGCAAGATCACTCAGCTTAGCTGTGGGAGAAAGGTCACCTTTGCCACCATTAAAACAGGTGCCTTGTCCTCTTTCTCATCCCTTTTCTCCGTATACTAGGTATTAACATTAGGAAACTTGAAGACCATCAATAACTGAAGCATTTCTTACTTCATCCTCTTCTCTTGAGAAATGAACATCTGAGTTTGGAATGTCTTACACATGAGATCAGAAGACAGATTCTCCCCTGACACTAGTAAGGTCAACTCAGGCAACAAATAAACTAGACTGCCTTGGCGGTGTCAGCTGGTGGTTGTATCAAGGGAACATTAAACCATGACTTTCCTTCTCCCCCACCTTCTTATTTGTAACTGATTAGGAATAAGGTCTTTCTTATTTCTATCTTTCACAATCTCTCTTTCATGAAAACACATACTCATAGTCCTTGTTAGGTCCTTCCAATATTCTCCTACCTTCTCTCTCTTCCTTTTCTCCTTGCTCCCTCATCTTCATTTCACGTTTTGCCAAGGTATCATTCTTATCTCGTTTATGTTTGTTTACCACAAGAATAACATTAGTGATACACGTCTAAAGGGAAGAGGAAGTCATAAGATTTAAAGTAACATTAGAAATACCTTTTATCCTCTCAGATCTGATGGTAATGGTACCTTTTCAAGGAGCTTTTAAAAATTTCTTCAGATAGAAGGAAACTTTCTTCTGCACAGCTATTGTTATACGTCTCTGTACTTGGCTTATAGCAGTCATCATTTTATGTCTTAGCTGTAGTCATGCAGGGCATATGTCCCAGTTTCCTTACTAGATCAGCAGGTCCCTCACAGGTTGCTGGGAGGATTAAATGAGGAGATCTTATGTATAGGTGAAGTTCCTGGGACATAGCAATGCCCAGGAAGAAAGAAATAACTTATCACTCATTTTTGAAGTCAAAATTTACCTTAAAATCTCAACCAAATATCTCTACCTAATCACCCTGGTGTAATGAAACCCACAGATCCTCATGTATAAGTGTATTGGGAGGAAGAAGAAAAGAGAAAATGTTAATTGCATAGCAACTAAGATACAGGATGTCACACTGTAATTAGAAATATTTCTATCAGTAGGAATCATCAGTACAAGGAATCATCTCTTCTTTATTCCCAAGGCTCCTCACGTACTAGAATCTACTGCTTCAGAAGAAAATTTCATGGTGTGCCTATAAACAGCAAAACAATTAGATTGTTTTACACATGTTCTTGATAAGTACAATTTAACAAGTGAAAAATCCTTTATGTATGTGGACTTAGATAGGGATCAGTAATACCTACATTTATCTATCTATCCATCCATCCACCCCTATCATCATTGCTTTAGCTAAAGGAATAGTAATATATTGAGAGATCCTGTGACTAATTTGAATTTAGCAGTAAAAGCTGCAAAAGTAAACAAATAGTAGGATACTTGAGAAATGGAGCAATGAGTTTACATATATTCAGTGCAAATTAGGAGCCAATAATATGTGTTACACAAGCAACTAAATTCCTGATCCTCTCTGTTCCAAGACTCATATTTTAAAACTTTTTTATTTTTTAATTTTTTTTAAAAATTAATTAATTAATTTATTTATGGCTGTGTTGGGTCTTCGTCTCTGTGCTAGGGCTTTCTCCAGTTGTGGTGGGCCTCTCACCATCGCGGCCTCTCCCGTTGCGGAGCACAGGCTCCAGACGCGCAGGCTCAGCAGTTGTGGCTCACGGGCCCAGTTGCTCCGCGGCATGTGGAATCCTCCCAGACCAGGGCTCGAACCCATGTCCCCTGCATTGGCAGGCAGACTCTCAACCACTGCGCCACCAGGGAAGCCCCCAAGACTCATATTTTAATAGTCTCATTGCTAAGTGAAAGGGTTCACAGAACTTTCTGTGCAAATTAGCACAAGGAACATAAACCTTTTGGCTTTTGTAAATACCTGCTCTCATTACGAAGGGAATCAACACATCTTTTTAGATAGAAACATGTAATAGATTACTCTATCAAAAGAATGATTGTGGGACACAAAGTCATGGAAAAAGGAGCAACTGGAAGTAAAATAATCCAATGCTATAAAAATTAGCCTTGCAAACAGAACTAATGAAAAGCTAGGCTTTTTAAGTCCATCAATCCATGATATTAGTGAATGATGACTGTGACTGAATGAATATAAATTGCTTCTCAAATGAAGCGCATATATCTAAAATAGCTGAAAGTCATTTCTCTGAAAGAAGGGAATTAATCTGGAGAGTGAAACAGATGTTCTTTCCCAGTGCAGTGAAGTGTTGCACCAGGAGAATCTGGGGATTGAAATGTAGCAGTTTCAAATGTCTTAATTGCCACCATCTATGGAAAACAATGGTGTTAAAACTCTGACCTCTGACTTCTTATATTTGAAATGAAGGGGTGTGTGTGTGTGTGTGTGTGTGTGTGTGTGTGTGTGTGTGTGTTGATGCGATTTTTTCTGTGGGGCTCTTACAGGCCTTTCAACACTAGTTTTATCTAGCTTTAGGTGAATTACAGGCTAGATCTAAATAAGTCTCTGAGATTCCCAAGAAACTTGGTCCTTCATATGTGATTCTGAAAGGAAAGGATGGAGGCGAATAATGAGTCGTGATTTGAAAACACTTTTTGACTTTATGGGTTCATAGCCTCAAAAAAGTCCACTAGCAAGTTTGGAAGAGAATTAATGTAAATCAAATAGGGATCATAAAAATGATTCAAGAGATGAGAAGGTTTATTTTTATTAGGATCTAGTGCTGCATTTAATTAGGGTTTGGTCATCTAGATGGAAGGCAGAAGACTCCAGAATGGAAGGCAGGATAGCACAGTGATTAAAAGAGTGAACTCTGGGGAAAAAACTGTTCACCACCACCTCTGGCACTTTTTTTTTTTACTTGTGTGATTGTGTGATTGTCTAAGCCTTTGTTTTATCATTGGTAAACCAAAGATAATTGTATCTTCTACACTGTGTTATTGAGACGATTAAATGAGATTTACAAATGAAGGACTTAATCAATGTTTGGCACATAATAAACACTTGATAAACATCAGCTATTATACAAATATCTAAAATCATATTTACATTTTTCAGTTATGCTGTTTAATGTATCTGTGATAAGTTGAATTTAGCTCTTAAAAATCAAGTAATAGCTAAAAATTATTAGAGGCTAACTAAGTACTTACTCCATTTGATGTAATTCCTTCCAAGGTAGGTACTGCAATCATCTCCATTTTAGAGATTAGAAAAGTAAACCATACACAGATTAAATAGCTTGTGTAAGATCACACACCTAGTAGAGTAGTAGAGTTCAAGCTTAAATCCAAGAAGACTGTTGCAGAATCATTAAAAAAGATATTCTTGAACTTCCTAATTTTAGAGGAGGAAAATAACATTCAGAAAGGCACAGCTGCTTCCAAAAGTCAGAATGCTAGTTAGTGGCAAATCAGACTAGACTTGGATTTTTGGTTTCCAACCTAGTCATCTTTATATTCAGTTAGCTTCTTTTTTTACTCCGTCAACTGTACTAAAAATTAGTGGAAGTTGATGCAGCCATCATAGAAGGAAGAAGTCTGACTGAGAAAGAACTACTTTCAAAGTTGGAGAATCAAGATTATAAAATTTGGGTTAGTGATTGAATACTCAGATTTTTGGTTTTCATAAGAATAACAAAATGGGAC
Organism: Eubalaena glacialis; assembly: GCF_028564815.1. Lineage (NCBI taxonomy): Eukaryota > Metazoa > Chordata > Mammalia > Artiodactyla > Balaenidae > Eubalaena > Eubalaena glacialis. Next base: position 40,389,896 of record NC_083726.1, read on the forward strand.
TTTCCCTACTCCTCCATGCATTTTCAAAGACTTGGAAAATACCCAGCGATATCTCCTAGATATCTATCTCACATTCATTACTGAAGTTCTACCATTAGTGATTCATTCATTTGGGTTGATTATTTCCTTTCTTTAACTCTCTGTTGGGGGGGGGCGGGGAAAGCAAGTTCTCTTTGAGTGATGTTATAAGATAATAAGACCCTTCTTTCAGGATAGAAAAAAGAGTGTTAGCTAGAAAGTCACACTGCCTCTATAAACAGGAGATGTAGAACTGAAAAGGTGAAATGGAGCAAAGGAAAATGAAGCTTTATTTATAGCTCTGCCTAAAGTTCATCCTTGTAAAAGAGTGATGATAACACATGCATTCCCTGCTCCATGAGGATGCAATGGGAATAAAGGAAGTCAGCATAAGTGAAAACAATGTAAGTCCTTAGAAAAGGGTTAAAATCCAAATTACACCCTTTCTTTCTCCTTAAAAATCAATTCGGCATGGCTACTTTCAGAAAAAGGAAATGGCTTTTAAATCATGGATCTGAATTGTAAAATCCAATAAAAAATCTTGCATTCAGATGTTCCAGATACATATTTTATAAGTTTCAAATCCATTTTTCATAAGGCCTAAAATGGAAAAATCTGTCATTTGTAGAATGTCTCCATTCTAAAAATATTTTCTATTATTTTGGGCTTTTCACTATATTACACGCTATACAATCTTATAAAACTCTCTGGATGAATAAGGGAAATGGAATAGAAAATTCTTGTAAAAAACTGCACAGTAAATATAAAAGTTACAAGACACCTATACGGTGTGAAAAAATTATCTCCAATTGTCTGTGGTTTTTTTTTTTTTTTTTTTAAGATATAGTTCTTTCCCAATGCGATTTTGATATCTCACAGAAAGAAATGTGGAAATAATGAAACATGACATACCCTTTAAATAATACAAATGGGAAGAACTGGGGGGAAAGAGAAAGTAAAGATTAGCTGGTACCTTACAATTGGTGAACATTGTGGCTGGCTGTCTTGGGGGAATCAAAATTAGGTATTCTCACATATCAAGGAGATTCTTGGTGGTTTGAAGTTTTCCTTTTGTTCACTACCAAATACATTGTCTTTGAAGGGAATTCTTGTCTGCCCTCTCAGGAAAAGAAAAAAAACGCAAAATCTATTAGAACAGTGAGAAAGCTATTTGTAGGGCTCCTACTAATCTTTTATGAAGCCTCGTCTGCTCTCTCCATTAGAGACTAAAAATAACATGGGGTGATACATGAATATGCAATGAAATATTAAAGCTGTTTGCCCAACTTGGGGGAAGGTTCTAACTGTTACAACTGGGAAATTGCCAAAATTAGTGTGAATTTATGAAATCCTGAAGGAATTGAACCCCAGGTGCTTGTCAGCTGTTGAGACTGAGTGATAGGCATAAAAACTAAAGGAGAAAGTGGAGGTTCCAAAAGCATTGCTTTCCGCCTGTACCTGCGGCATGATGATGGGAGAATTATTCCAGTGCTCCCGGAGTAGCTGCTGCTATGACCTCCTTATTATTTCCACTGTTATGCTCAATGACTTTTCAAAAGCTATTTTGGGTGCAATTCCTGGGCTCTATCCAATATATATATTTTTATTCTTCACTGGTATATTGCCACTTGAATGGCCTTAGAGAGTTATGTAAAACAAGCCAGATGGCAGCTGCTTGGGGTTTGAGATACCTTGTGCTGTAAGGGGGTGGAGAAACAAAGAAACAATAAAAAATCTAAAACCAAGTGTAAATAAAATAATGTTTAGAAGAGGTGACTATATTTCTTGTATCTAATTAGCAAAACACTCCTAAAGTTATACATAGAGAAGACAAATGTTAAGTAAACTTTTCAATGAGACCAGATTAGATGATTTTTTTAAGGAGGAAAACAATAATAATATTTATGTTTATCATCTCCAAGAATTGGTGTGTCATTGTAGCTAGAGAGCCTGTTAAGCATTGTAACATAACTGCTTTTGTCTTTTGCATGGACTAAGAGAACATGAAATTGACATTCACTAATTATTCATTTGCAATGAAAATGAATCTCAGACCTTAATTGTCTAGTCCTTAGAAAATGACAAATTACAATTTCAGGAGAAAGCTGGTAGGAGGAAGTGTATACCATCACTTATGTATGGTGTGAGAAACCAGGGGGATGGGAGTCCACTTTCTACTTGACTGCTTATTGGACATTTAATCTCTGGGGAATCAGCCACTCAGAGACATTTTTACTAATTGAAATGGACTTCATGAATAAAATTACTTCCTTTCTCTCAAAGAAAGAATTCTAACAGTTCAATTTCTTTTCTAGACCTGGGGAGAGTAAGAAATTAGAGGGTACGTGAATAAAAAACATACACATCATAAAAAGTTCTGGGAAAATGAACACAATTTCAACATTTCTATTCTATGCTTGAGGAGAGAAAGTGCTCTGCAGGATTAAAACCAAAGTCTCCTACGCACTCTCCACTGTACTGTAAAAATAGTCTTTACAAAGAAATAGTCTATGTGCAGTATAAATAAAATGCAAACCAACTATAGGCATGATGCATGTAAGGTGAAATCAATACCAGGAAGTTTGAATGTGCAGAACTGATAAAGTGAGTAACTGAATTTCCTGAATTTTATACTTGATGTGTAAAATCCAGGAGATACTAGAAAATTACAGGCAAAGAAAGACAAGAGTAAAGTTTGAGAAGAATGTGAATATGTGGGGATCCTTAAGCCTCAAGAAAATCTTGTAGTTTCATGGAAAAGAGGATTGGAAGGAACTTGTTGAACAAAGGAAGATGATGTGGAAAATGCTATAGCAGCAAAATGAACTCTTTTTGGGGACTGAAATGTTAGAAGATAAAACACTTCAATTCCTGACATATACTGCAGGATTGCACTTAAATTTTCATCGGCCAAGAATGGAAATATAGGATGTACTATATAATGGAAATATAGGAAATATAGAATGGAAATATAGGATGAAAATGCTACAGCAGCAAAATGAACTCTTCTTGGGGACTGAAATGTTAGAAGATAAAACACTTCAATTCCTGACATATACTGCAGGATTGCACTTAAATTTTCATCGGCCAAGAATGGAAATATAGGATGTACTTTATAGAAAAAGTATGTATAGTTAACTTTGCTATAAAATACCTAACTATTAAATGATAAATTACTTGGTTAGGGGGAACTGGTTCATAATCATGGGTATTTTCAAACCATTTCTTCTATATATTACTTTTCTACACCTTTAGTTCATACTGCTTGAAGATAGCTGGTACTATGATGATTTGTAGTAAATCACATTTATAGCAAATTGATTTGCTGTAAACCATCATAGTATTTTTTGGAGTGGGTTATTTATTCTTTTGCATATCTTTTATATCCAAGAAAGGTGTCAGCTTCTTGAGAATCAGACCATTCCTTCCACAGTGCAAAGCTGGATAATAAGATGTAGCCTGCCTACTTGTTATCTGGGTATTGTGAAGAAATCTAACCCAGGAGGGATACTGGAAAGGTGGGTTGGTGATTCTGTGAAATATCACATGGAGAATCACTCCAATGTGCATCCGACCTCAAACATACCTGATGGAGGTGGAGATTTTACCGTACTCAACAGGAGTGCCTAGAAAAATGGTCTGGATAAATTGAAATGCAAGTGGATGGGTGAAGTGTAAATGAAGTAGTGTTTCATTTCATTTTAATATTCCCTCAGAACCTAGTTATTTATCAGTCAAATGGGTGACTCTTTATAAGCAGTGGTGATTGATTTCTTGGGAGCACAGGTAATTGGAAAAATCACAGAATTCAGAAATGATGTCCGAGTTCTACTCCAGCCACCCACCCACAAACGTGTCCCTCTTCTTGCTCTGGACTAATAAATCATGGGGTTTTCTAAAAATGAACGACATCACTCTTGATGGTCAGTAACTACAGACCAAAATGCCAGGTCATAGTGGATGGGACCTGGCTCTCCATACCTCTCTTTGGCTGGGTGATGTTTTTGTTTGCTAGTGAAGGTGTTCTTGCTGTAATGACAGAGCTCATACAGTTTTAGGACAGAAAAGAAGACACATTCTGAGATGGGAGACTTTTCAGAGAAAATATTCGACCTTTACTAAAAAGAGGTGTTTTGTTTATAATGTATTAGTAGTTCCTAGTGAATCTAAAATAGATGTGCATGTTAAGAAATTTGGAACCACTGGGGTAAAAATTACATCTCCACTCCTATACTCCTATGCCTACGAAGTATAATTATTTTACTAGGGGAAAAAAAAGCTGAAACACAGAATTTAAAACCCTACTTAATTTTGGCCAATTCAGACATCCTGAATATTGGATATCATCTCTTAGATACAGTTTAGGGTGATATTGAGTTGTGTCTGTAGAACCAGAAGACACATTCAAGATAACCATCTAGTGATGACAGCAGCAATGGCAAATAGCTTTGTAATACTCGAAGTAATCACATTATAATCTCTAGAGTCTAAATGGTGGGATGACTTGCTGATGGCATCACCGGTTTCTGGCTGTGTGACCAAATTCAAACCCAGGATTCTCATGCCAGATACTAGCTCAACTTATTTATTTAATGCATTACTAAATCCAGCCCTTGAAAGGTTAAATGAGTTATCTAATGTTATACAAGTAGTGAAAGTATAAATTCCATCTGGAGTTCAACAGTTACGTGACTTAGTTTATACCTTGTCATAGAGTTATACAGGTAAAATGATGACATTATAATCTATAACGTTTAGGCAGTATCTAAAAGAAAGGAAAAACACAAGTGAATTTTGGACTAACAACCAAGGCCCCTGTGAATTTTGTACCATGTGAAATAACACTTCTAAAGAATAACGTGATTAACTTGCCCTTCTATTCATGAATTAAATAATAACTTCTTAGTTATTTTATAGCAGCATAACCACTGTAGGGGAAAAATAGTGATCCATGTAGGCAAAACTGCAGAATGGTTCCTCACCCTGGGAGGTTTGTTGCTTCTGATATTTTAGGAAGGTAGCTAGAAAAATGGTGGCTGATGGAGACTGATTTGGCCCTGCTGTGAGCTGCTGAGGGCACAAACACACCAGAAAAAGATTGTAATTTGTAGATTGCGCCTGTGCTTCCTGTTAGGAGATTTTTAAACTGAAGTTGTTTATAATTATGCCCAGCAGGCACAGAACTTACCTTAGTGCTTGCTCGAAAACTTTAGTAAGCATTGATTGACCCTTGAGAACAGCCCAGAAAAACAGAAGGTACAGATCTCAGTTGAATATTATATGTTTTCCCATGGAACAAAAAAGATCAGAGAAATAAACTTGAAGGGAGATCAATATGGTCAGAAGTAGGAGAAAGGCTGTGGAAGAATGTGGTTTATGTCCCTCTTCTAAGAGAGAACCCAAGCCACATGAGTCCTTTTGCCCGGAGCACGGTTTCTCAGCCTTGGCACTGTTGACATTGTAGATGGGATAATTCTTTGGGAGGTTGTCCGGTGCATTGCAGGAACCCTCTCCCATGAGCTTGGGCAACCAAAATGGCTTGCTCACATTGCCAAAAGTCCCCTGGGGCAAGATCACCCTTAGTTTTGAACCATGGCCACGATGAAGAGTTCCCCTTTATAGAAGATAAATATCTTCCTAGCTGCCCAATTTAATGGGTTCACTAAAACTGGTACACCCTATACAGCATCACCCACTGCGGAAAGGACAGGTATAAGCTACAAATACCATAACATCTAAGCCAGTCTGTTTCATTCAGATGAAATGGGTATGCTCTCAGGGCAAAGATTTTTGTCTAGATTGAATCCCTAATGCCCTAATAGCGACTTGCATATGATTGGTGCACAACAAATATTTGCTGTAATTTAGGCAATGGATGTGTGATTAAATATTGCCTAAGTTCCTGACTGAAGGAATGTGACACTTTTGGTTCTCATTCTGAGTGATTACTATAAAGACCAGGTTACATTAGAAATTGACCTATGTCAATTGAAGCTGTAACAGTATTTTTATTGTAGGAAAAAAACCTATTCAAAATTTTTAGGTCTTTAAAAATGGAGAAATAGAGCTGATTTCTAAAAAGTAATGGATGATTATTAATGATTTAACTAAGGGCAGTTTAGACATAGTAATATGATGCAGTTTGCTTTTGGATATTAGATTAAAAGAAAATCTTTTCAGCAGAAAGGCTAAAAAGAAGGGTTAACATTTTATCAATGTTTTAAAATTATAGTTCAGACCTCTGCTTTCAGTCAGTTAAAAACTGTTGTTGGATATATAATTGCCTGAGAAATACTGGCCCTAAGTATTGTGATACATACTGGCCCAAGAAATAGTCTTAGAACTACAGGGCCCATTATCTGAACCTATATATACCTGTTGCCTATCTATTATCTGCTGCCATATACTTCATCTGAACCTATCTATATACCTGTAACTCTCAGGCTTTGTGCAATGAGCTCCCCGATATGCATTCTGCCATTTTCACAATCCAGGAAACATCCTCATGTGTGGTCTTCCAACACGTTGTTTACCTGATGAACTGTTCAAATAAACCTTATGGAAGACTTTTAGGAAATCCCTAATGTTAGGAGTTGGGACGAACTAGTGAACAAGAGGGAGAGGGAATGTTGAGGAGGAAAACTCTTTGATAACAAAGAGTCCAGATGATCTCAGAAAGGGAGTTTGAAGAGGAAATCAATCAATAGCGCCAAACATTGAAGTGAGCTTAAGAAGGATGGAGAACAGTAAGAGACTACTGGAATTAGAGTTTAGAGGTCACTAGAAACTTTTAAAAGAACATATTCTGTGAAGTAGAAGCCAGATTACAAGGGCTTGACAAGAGAGTAAACAGAAGCTGTGATTTTTAAAACAGCGACTTTAAGAATTTTGCCATTGAAAGGACAAGAAAAAGTAACAATTCAAAGTTAAGAAGGTGAAGAAAGCTGTTGTTAGAATGTGTGAGTCCTAAGCATGTGTGGAGACAAAGAGAAGTTGCTAGAAGACAGAAAGATTTAACAAACTGTAAGCTGAAAAGGAGATGATTTATGGAGCACAGCTCCAGAGGAAGAGTGCAGGTGTGTGGAGGTGAGAAGGGGTGAGGTAGCCTGCAGGAAGAGAAATAGGAAGAGTGAAAATAAAGATGTTACAACGAAGGGAGGATAGAATTGGTATGAATACAAATTGAATGCCCTTGGTTTTCAAGTAAAGTAAAAACCAAGGTCATCAGCTAAAAGAAAAGGTGTAGAAAGGTGAATTTCAGACGTCTGGAGCCTGGAGAAGGAAGTACTGCTGAGTGGCAGTGAAAGCCCATTGGTGTCACATGAGGGAAATCTATAGTGGTTCAGTCACATGAGTTGGTCTTCCACACTTTGTGGCCTGGGAATGGGAACTAAGAAATCAGATTGTGAGATCTTAGGAACTGTTTAAATAGAAATATTAGAAATCTAGGAAGGTATAAAGTTGATACAGAGACTGAGAACCCGAGAAGAAAAATTAAGACAGAGAAGATTATATTTTGAGTGAGAGTAGCATTTATACTATACAGATAGTCATACTCCAAGAAATAACTGTAATGTACATTCAATCATGGTTATGTTGTAAGTACTTCACTTTCTTCTCATATAATTCATAAAGATCAATCTCTGAGATTTCTTTTCACTCTACATTTCTATTATATGAATTATTTAGTTTTATTTTGTATTTTTAACTAGTCTAAGAGAAAAATAATCATAAATACTACAATTTCAAAATATACCACTTGTCCAGGTTTGTCTAGTATTATAGTCCTGTTTCTGTGGATTATATACATCTGCCACCTATATAATTTAAATTTGAGTTTGGAATCAGGAAGTGGGTGTGTAAGGAATTCTTATAGTTGTTCTATAAAATTGTTAATTGTTTAATATTATTTAAATAATTAGCGTTTTCAGGGAGAAATAATGATTTGGTTATTTTAAGAAGTACAGTGATGGAAGTGAAAAATGGCATGATATCTATGGAGGGGAATTTGGCACTATTTGACAAAAGTATCCTTGGTAACCCTTGATTCTGTAATCCCACTTCTAGGAATTTATCCTGAAGGTACACCTTCGAAAGTACAAAACAAAATAGACAAAGTTAGTCATTGTGGCATAATATTGGGGAAAAAACCCTTAAATGCCAAATTATAGGAGATTGGTTGAGTAAATTCTGATGTATCCATAAAATGGAGTACTATAACACCATCAAAAAGAATAAAAGATATCTCTATGAACTGATATGGAGTGCTTCAAGATGCATTGTTAAGTGAAACACCTTAGTGATACATAATCTAAGGACATAAAAGAATAGTTTAAAAATCTTGAATCTGACATAGCAGGTTTGTTACTACTGCTATTGGTGTAGTAATTCTGAAGCTTTTGTGTATTGTAGGATAGAGCAAATGAGAAATATATGGATGATGTTAGAAACTGGTGTTCTCACAGTGGGACGTGGAGATATGCATATGGAATGGAAAAAAGTGAAGAAGAATCCTGTGTTGTTGAACTTGACTTAGAGGTGTAAGTTTGAATGCATTCTTTTAAAAAAACCTAGCTCTGTCCACCAAAAGAGCCTAGAAGATGATATTCCAGTAAAAATTAGTATATTTTGGTTTCTCAGTACCTTTACCCATGGGGGAGGGAAGGCAGAACGGATTTCTTGTGTTTAAGTCTGGGGCAGGGAAGGTACTGGACGGGCCTAGAGCTCCTCATTGTGTAAGAATGTAAGGATATGCCCCATATTGGTTGGCATGTGTCAGAAAGACACGGAGCTGGTCTTCGGGGCCCTTACTGGCCACATCTGGCACAATGTGGATGTGAAAAAGTAAAATGATTGTAATAAATTATTAAAAAAGTCCATGAACCCAGGGTGATACTATTAAATAAAAGGAAAAGAACTTTCTTCTTTACAGTAGAATGCTGTCTCAAAATGTAGACGAAATGGTAAAATTAGAAAATCACCTTGTGGGCTTCCCTGGTGGCGCAGTGGTTGAGAGTCTGCCTGCCAATGCAGGGGACACGGGTTCGAGCCCTGGTCTGGGAAGATCCCACATGCCACGGAGCAACTAGGCCCGTGAGCCACAACTACTGAGCCTGCGCGCCTGGAGCCTGTGCTCCGCAACAAGAGAGGCTGCGATAATGAGAGGCCCGCGCACCGCGATGAAGAGTGGCCCCCGCTTGCCACAACTAGAGAAAGCCCTCGCACAGAAACGAAGACCCAACACAGCCATAAATAAATTAATTAATTAATTAAAAAAAAAAAAAAAGAAAGAAAATCACCTTGTTTTGCAATACCCAGCATAATAAGTTATTCAGGCAAGAATTCATAGATGTTAAAAACATCGTGTAAAAGGTATCTGGGGATATTCATTGTAAAAGTTGAAGTGTACCTTTACAAGGGAGCTATCGAGTGCATTTTTGGACAGTTGGGGACATTTAAATTTAGGTATTATATTTGATAATATTATTGCACCAATGTTCAAGTTTTAGGCGTGTGATACTGGTATTGTGGTTTTGTAGGAGAGTATTCTTGTTCTTAAGATACACAGTGAAGTAGCTTAGGGATGAAGTGCCTACAGCTTATTTTCACATAGTTCAGCCAAAAAAAAGTGAACACACACACATACACAAAGCAAGTGTGGCAAAAAGTTACCATTTGGCATAAGCAAAGGGTATATGTGTGTTCATTGTACTATTCTTTCAATTGTGTTGGTAAGTTTAAAAATTTTCCAAATGTAAAGTTTAAAAACTAGTAACAACAACCAAACAACCAGAAGTTCATTGCATGAAGCAGATTGTAGAGTGGTAGAATTTAGTAGAAAAATTATTTAGTATTAATTTAATATTGATAAGTAGTATGGAGTATGTAACTGCATGAGTTAAGATCAAATGCAATAACTCGTATGAACCATAAAGTTTTCTATTTTGATTGTCGTCATCAGTTTTGCCTCTCAGTCTGGGTAGCATTTGATCTCTTGCTCCCCCAGCCCTGAAAATCTGCAGACATTGCCATCGTTTATGTCAATACCGCCTTCTTCTCCAAATCAATTCTGTATTTTCTGAACTGAATTTAAGCAGTCTAAGGACAAATAGTGTGAAAATAATCAAATGACAAATGGCTCCAATCACTTTCAAATTGAAATGATTTAAAATATTGCATCAGTATAGCATAGTTGACTGTGGTAACACTACCCCTCTAGGTCTTTAGAAACAATATTAGATATTAATGTACATTTTTCTAGGGTGGTTTAGTTATGTTTATGCCTACTGATTAAGGCGTAAACCAAAGGGCCTTTTCATAGCTTCCCACCGGTGAACTGTTTAGTGATTCCTCATACAAACAATGATAAAGATGATGAAACTGTCTCTATTCTTGCCTTTGCTTCATAGAAAAATAAAGTAGCTACCTCATAAAGCTAATTTACCATGGAGATTCAAATAATGAATATTTGTGGCAAAGGAGAATTTTATTGCCAAATGTTTGCATATCCCAAATAAGATGTCGCTAAAAATTACTTTAAAATATATTTTTAAAGAGATGTGCAATGAATTTGAAAGCTGTGCTTTTATAAAAATTTTGAGAAGGGTTCCTGCTAATGGCAGCTTGATTTATCCTACTTTGTTAGCAACCAAATGAAAGTCTCCCTGCTAAATTTGCCCAGGTAAACGTATAGACAAACTGAGACTACATATAAGTCAAGTCAAAGTATGGACCATATTATTACTATACTGATGAGCATTCTGTGAGCGATATCACCCAGAACACCAATAAAATCATAGCAGAAAATATCCATTACTTTCCTATGTTCAAACAGGCTTATGTCGCAGATGTTATTTTCCATTGTGTTTCTATTAGGACTAAAATTGAATACAGTGTAAGGCCCATTATTTCATGGTTCTTTATTGCATTAATTTCGATAGAAGACAGGCTAAATCATGTTTCCTAGAGCATAACACATATAGAAAACAAGCTGGGTGTAACTCCATTAGCTTAGAAGTAAATAACAAATCAAATCCCTCCTCTGTGATTTTTGAAGATACAATAAAATGCTTTTCATAAAAGCCTGCTGAAACTTAGATGAATATTCACTATAAAATAAAATATATTCTTAAAGAGAGATGGACAGTATCTGTGAAAGTAACCAAACTAACCACTGGATGGCATTGTGACTACATTAGAATGTGTTGGTGAGACCATGTGTCTGTCTCTAAAAATTCCCACATTGGTTGTTAGCAGCGAGTGCCAATAGGATGATGCCAATTCCTGTTCCTAATTGTAAGGTGTTGAAAGAATATAATTTTTCAACATCCCAAAGTGACCTGGCAATGCCATTCCAGAGGACTGAAAATGATTAAATTATGCTGCCTCCTGTACTGTCAACAGGTCCCTGGAGCTTCTTTCTCAAACCGTCGTTTCCTTAATCCTTGCTATTGATAATTCCCGCATCCTTTTTCCTATCTAGATTGCCCCTCTTCCCCAGGTCACTTACACTCTGGCCCGTTCCCTTATTACTGTGTCATGCATAGTATGTTATTTGAGTGCCTGCATTTGATTGCACCTTGTAATGAATCCTCAAATCTTTCTTCTAAACTCTTTACATCTTTTATTAACTGAAACCCAGCTTCCCCCTGATGCCTCTTAGTCTCTTATTTTCCATAAGGCCAGGAGAATTTATTTCAATACTAATTCCAGACAATTAACTACGAGCAGTTTCTTAAACCACTTATATTTTCTGTACTTATGCTATTTAATTCTTCATCATCACCATGACTTCTAGGATGGTTGTCCATCTTCCTCCACTGGCTTGTACTGCATTTCGCTAACATTCTTAGAAGCATTCTTAGTGATTTCAATGTCCATTGATGATTCTCTGCCATCTGGTTCTCGAAATTCCTTTAGTTTTTGATTCTAATGATTTTTGTAATTATGGTTTGGGTTTCACCTCTGGGCAGTGATCCACTTTCCATATTATACATTCCAAAATTCCTTTCTTTCAGGATAGCCTTCTGTCTTCTTTCCCCTATAAATCTGTTCATTATTTTCTTCATTTACTACCCATTCTAGTGTGTGATATAGCTGCTGGTTTCATTTACCCAGCAATTGAGCCTGAACCTCACAATATCTATTTAATAATATACTATTCCCATAGAATGTTACATCACCTTAAATATACACCGCATGTGCTTGCTAATCTTAAACACCTTACGATATCTTAAATACCTTACGATGACTGCCTATTTCTTGCCTCCTAAATATTAACAAAGTCTCAAGCGTTCGAAGTTCGTTAAAAATTCACTTCGGTGTCAACTTTGATGGGTCTTCTCCTCTGATGCTTGAAAATTCTTCTAGCTTTTTCTTTAGGACTTACTACCAGCTCCTCATGGCAGCCCCGTTCTTTCATCTTGCCTATCCAATTGATACTCCTTTAAAACGCATGTCCCCAGTACTATCTACTCTCTGAATTGTTTCCTAATCATTCCAACCCTCTGGACTCTTTCTTCTTTGAACCCCTATGCATGTTGTCTCCTTTAGGACAAGAACACTTATTTTCACTTCTCATACCCCACCAAGTGAAGGGGGAATTTCCATAGCACTCTTTCAAGGAAAAAATAAAGGAGTGATGTTTCTGTCTTTTTGGCTTCCTCTCTCCATCCGTCTTCCCCAGGGGAGGAATGCCTGGCCCTATTGATAAATGTGAGAGAAGGAATTGAGCATGCTTGGCCCAGGGTGTCTGAGGTTCTTACTGTGCATCTGCTTTCCCACAGAGAGATGCATGCTCTTGGATGTGCAGTGAACTTACAGGGGTACAGTCTGCACTTTCAGGGAGCATTGTAGATTTGAATTGCAAGCTCAGTTCAAGGAACCACACTGAGGCCACACATTTAAGCCTCGTAATGCAGTTAATATGCTCCCTAAAGCTACTCTTTTGATCTTCAGTAGCTTGATACCTCAGCCTACCTCTCATATGGTTATTATTATTATTTTTTTAGCATCTTTATGGAGTATAATTGCTTTACAATGGTGTGTTAGTTTCTGCTTTGTAACAAAGTGTCTCATATGGTTCTGAATTCTGGAGGAAAAAGATAGGTACGTCATTAACCAGTCCCCTTAAATCTTCAGAGTTGGTATGCCTTTTACGCCACATCATTTTATTCCTTGGGCATCTCTAGTTGCACAACTCCTTTTCTGAGGGCAAGAACTCTTACTGACTTGTGTTATATGTAGTAGCATATTGATACATATTCATTGAATTAAACTGTGATACCCATGTAAGAAAGGCATCTAGAATTTAGAACTCTGTGTTGTTGTCAAATGATCATGGTATTTCTAAGGGAAGATGCTTCTGTCATAGGCTTAAGAGAAAATGTCTTATTCTCTAAAAATAACTGAGAGAAGTATAGGATATATCATGGACAGTCCAGAATCAAAACTTATTAAAAATGGCAAACTCTAATTCACTAGAAAATTGATAAATCCTAAGTATGAATAATATTTTTAGCTCATAAATTTAATGCAGGGCATTCTAAATATCATCATATTAGACTGTCAATATATAACTAATCCCATTCTTTAGAAGAAAATTCTAGGAGAAAGCCAAACAAATAAAACACCCAAAACAACAATAACAGCCAAAAACCCACAAAAGAGAGCTAACTAATCTTTTCCAATTACTAAGGCCTGCTTTTAAATAGAGTGTAAAGCTACCTTAACCTCACCACTCAGATACTGTCTTCATAATTTTTCACAATGATTTTATTCTGGTCTTCTCAACCGTACCATTTAAAAAAATGAAGCATTTTAAAATGAAGTCCCAATATACCTTAAGTTAGATTACCAATGTACACATTTTATGTTTTAAAAATTTAAAATATGAATTTAAGCATTTAGTTCAAAGCATTTTATAAACAATAGTTATAAAACTCCAGTGAATTAAAAACATTGTAATTTTAAAATGCCTACGTCTCTATTTAGAAATGACTTAGGTACCTGGGTAATTCATTTTGAATCTTTCAGTTTTGACAGTATTTTCCTCTATTACAGAAATCAAGAAAAGAGATACAGATTTGCATGGTGTAGTAATAAAATATACCTTAAAAATAAATGACCTCTTTCAAGCCTAGAAACCTTAATAATTAGCATTTATTGAGTGTTTATAATACCAAATATTGTCAGTGCTTTCTTGACAACTCTATCATTTAATCTTCTCATTAAAATAAGAGGGGAGACATTACATTACCCTGATCTTACAGATGACGAGACTGAGATTAGGAGAGACTAAATAGTTTATTGAAGTCACACAGCTGCTAAGGAGTATAGCCGAGATCTAAACCCACCGGGTCCAGCTCCAGACCCCGTGTTTCTCATCACTCTGCTATCTTACCCCTCTTCTGGAAAATCATGCAGTGATTTTGTCAGATTAACCCTCTATTGAATGAATAGTTAAATTCTGGAGGAAATATATGAAATTAGTGAGTGGGAATTAATTTGAAAGACCTGTTTTATAAACAGCAATGTGACTAATATGAAGGTCAAATGATTCTTCCTCTTCTGCGGTTATTTAGTAACAGCAGGAATCATCTTCGCTAATTATTGATCTTCTTCTGCCACATTCCTTCTCAGAAACATAGATGGCAAATGCCAGAGCAGCTTTCAAAGACAGCTGCTTTATCTCACACCACCAATAGGTCAGATCTGCTTGCAGCCCTGGCAGACGAATCCCCCCTGAGCCCTCGCTGATGCTATCTTCTCTTCCAGAGAGGCCTTTAGACTTCTGTTTGCCTCACTGCATCTGTGGGGCCTCTAAATTGTTCTGCTCACAGATGTGAGTGACAAAAACAAGCAGGTAGTTAAATAACATTGTATACATTTCTATTTTTCCCTGCATGAGTTCTTATATTCTCTTTAGATTTTAAAACCTTTTTTTATACCATTTTTATTTAGACTTCTAGAAGTCAGGGCATAAATATTTTGTAGGAGTCCTCCAATAACCAGTAGCATATTTAGTGCCCTTTATACAATTTGAGAGTATATGTATAAAGTTGGCTACTTTACTGACTGTTCTTGTGTGAAATTCTGAAGCCATAAACGTTCTCACTCATATGTGGACTCTAAAGAAATAAAACAAACGAATGAATTTAACAAAACAGAGACAGACTTACAGATATAGAGAACAAACTCATGGTTACCAGCGGGGAGAGGGAGGGGGGAAGGGCATAAGAGGGGTAGGGGATTAAGAGATGCAAACTACTGTGTATAAAATAACTAAGCTACAAGGGTATAGTGTACAGCACAGGGGATATAGCCAATATTTTATAATGACTTTAAATGGAGTATATCTATAAAAATATTGAATCACTGTGTTATACATCTGAAACTAATATAATGCTGTGAATCAACGATACTTCAATAAAAAAATTTTTAAAAATAAGTATTATTTAAAAAAATATTGAGGCACTGGCATTAATGGGTCATATCTGTTGAGAGCTAAGGATGACATTTTTTAGAAAGACATTTGCAAATGCAGAAAATCACAGACTTCCTGCTGTCCCTTGATTCATCCATAATTTCATCGGGACTCTCATTTAAAAGTATCTACATTGTTGAAAATCCATTTAATTTCCCATTCACAAAAGCATTCAACTGGTGATTGCTGCAAACACGGAAAATTGTTGCTCAAGTATTCAAGATGTCTTGAAAAGAATATTGAAAACTTTAAAGATGAGGAAACTAATGGCCCGAAAGGGTATGGGAAAGCTGTTTAGAAACTTGACTGCTGATTATTATCATTGAGGCCAAGTTAAAGTAGAAAATGGTATTTGTTATAAGGCAAATCTATTGATAGTTAGCCTCTCATCTCCCTTTATCTTATACATATTTAGTAAACAATAGCTAGTTATGACCTCAAGCATCACATCCTTGTTAACCTCAAATAACATGATAATATACCCAAACTCACATATTTCTGAGGACAAAGCACTAGTCTGAAACATTTCTTTCAGTGAAAAAGAATTTAGAAAACTGTGTGCTATTTTCTAACCATAACAAATACTGTACTTTGTCTTCCTAGTGACTATATTGAAAGCATTTAAAATGTGAAAAAGAGGTGTCTTTATTCTGTAAATACTAATGATTCACCAGTAAGAACTAGTAGTATTCTGTGGGAAAGAGAAAGAATAATTAAATTTAGAGCAAGGTGTCCCACCTTTGCCAGATCGAAACATCATTTGTTGGGTTTATTAAAATTGAAGATTCCTTTTCAAAAAAACAAAAGTAGAACTACCGTATGATCCAGCAGTTTCACTCCTGGGAATGTATCTGAAGAAAAAAAATATTAATTTGAAAAGATACATGCTCCCCAATGTTCATAGCAGCATTATTTACAATACCCAAGATATGGAAGCAACTTAAGTGTCCACCAACAGACGAATGGATAAAGGTGTGGTGGATACATATATACACAATGGAATACTACTCAGCCATAAAAAAGCATGGAATTTTTCCATTTGCAATAACATGAATGGACTTGAATGGTATTATGCTAAGTGAAATAAGTCAGAGAAAGACAAATACTGTACGATATCACAATATGTGGAATCTAAATAATACAACAAGTGAATGAATATAACAAAACAAGCAGACATAGGTATAGAGAACAAACTAGGGGTTGTCAGTGAGGAGAGGAAAGGCGGGAAGGGCAAGATAGGGGTATGGGATTAAGAGGTTTAAAAAACAAAAAGGAGATTCCTACTTGCTGGACATTATTGCTTACTTCTTAAACTCCAAGCACTTGTCTGGCACAGTTTGGGTCACTTTTGTCCATTAGAATGCTGAATCCTATCACAACCTAACAAGTTAGAACTTTCCTCATTTACAGACGAGGAAGCTGAGGCTCAGTGAGACAACTTGACACTGTCACTCGAATAAGGCTTTCCACCAGATCTTACTGACTCTTCTAAGCTCCCTGTCTAAAAAAATCACTAGAAGACTAAGAAGTTAAGTGTATTCATATGTGTTAGACCTTAACATAATGTTTTAATCCTAATTTATTGGACTTTGGGGAATGTATAGCTACAAATATTTGGTACCTGACAATTTAGTCTTTTAATGTTTATATTTCGTAAAAATAAAGACCTGTTTCTATGTAGCAGGTGCAATGTGTTTCAATAATACATCCTGGTACAAGTCTTTTGACATTCATTTTATACTTCTTCATAGCATAAAATCTTGAAGTTTCACAAATGAATAAGATTGTCGAAGGAAGGGAGGAACCATATGTTTACACTCTTTTGTAGTATACATTTCAACTTCATTCCCACCCTCCCCAACTACCCCACACATACACTCATACACTCCCACAGATCAGGGCATAGGACAATATTTTGTACACAATTAATTCTCAAACAAGTATTATTGAAGCTAGGTGACAGATTTAATCATTCAAGTGGCTTATAATGTGGATACATTTAAAAAAATTTCCTTTACCTCTTGTAGAGACTTAAAGTATGCCTTACTTTCTTGAAATGGTAAGATGTTCAAGTCCAGGACTTGTCCACCGTTTCTCTGCTCTCTGCATAGGGACACTGAGATGGTCATTTGATAAGTACTTAACAAAGAACTCACTTCAATTGCCTAGCCTTTCTAAACAGATATTCTAATTAAACAATTTACTTTGTTATAACCATTATTTTGCCTTCTCTATATTTAATAAATAACCACTCTAATAATAATATACCAGTATCGTGCTTCACTGTTTACAAAGCACTTTCATTATAGGTCTCATTTTGTTTGAAGGTGATTTACGAAACAGCACTGTGGTAGAAATTATTTTACTTGTTTTACGTATACAGAAGTGAGATTCAATTTTAAATGATTTGCTCAAGGGAACAGAGCTGGTAAAACTAAGATTTTTCCAACACTGAATCCCAGTATCCTTCTACTGTGCCAAAGCTGTCTCTAAAAAGCCTTCCCTTAGAATCCGACTAGCATTTGTATAGCATCTGTAGTGCTTTCATGTACATTATCTCATTTGATCCTCACAAGACCTAGGGAGGTATAGGTATTTTTATAGCTATTTTGATTCAATTGGATTTCTAAAGCTGGAAGAAGAACATGTTATCACCCAGGATTTAGGGCTGCTTGTGATGCTATTGAACCATTAGTAGGGCATTGCAAAAATAAAATTAAATGAAATTTTGGTCTAACGATATGACCTAGATGGCCATGCAACACCCTGTTTTTTCTCCCTAAAATATTCTTTTTTAGAATAGCATCTCTGTCTCCCAGATAGCCTCCATGGTTTGTACACCAATATAGAGCTTGGTCTTCCCTACATAGAATAAGAAGTGACCACTATTAAAATCAGCTATTGAATTCTATTCTATGCATTGCATTAAACTTTTATGCTCATTATTAATGCATTCTATTCCAATTATTATGGTAGAATTGACCAGAATTGAATTAAAAAAACCCTAATTACCAGCAGAACTTTTTATAGATTCTGACAACTGGTATATATTTCAAAATCCTAAGTTGCCTTCTGAAAAATTATCTGTATCAAAATGGTGTTTTGCGAAGACAGGTCTCATGGCTCTTAAGTTCCAGAAAATGTAAAAGTGGAACTTTTTTTCTCCAAGTACAGTTCCATGTTTTGTATAATCAAATCTTGGAACCCCCAAGTTGATGAATCTGGCATAATATCCAGTTTTGATCATTGTCTTTGGTTGACCATTTCCATTTGAAAAGGGAGGATAATGATTTTTGTAAACAGGAAAATGTTTTTGTGTAAGAAGTCAGGTAGTCAAAATGAGAAAAGGTAAGGAAAACTTAAGGAATTCAGTGGGTGAACTTTTAGTAAATAATTAGATTTTAGCCTGAAGCAGCTAAAGAAAGTTTCCTATAATATAATTGTTTAAAAGAAAATGTTCTTTGGTGCTCATACTATTGCATATGTATAATATATATCTGTATAAACAATGGAGAAGGTGGACAATTCAGTTTCCACTTAATATAAACTCATTAGCTCATAGAATAGGTTAGCAAAAGATTAAGTTGTGTTGCAAGGATTATACACACAAATTATTATTCACTTATTTAGGAACGGGAGTCAGGTCTTCAAATGGCAAGTGCTTGATGATAAAAGCTCTTGGGTTATTATAAGGATAAATAATTGCTCCAAATTGCCATCTTCCACTGCAATCAAGATAAATTTCTTATGCGTCTGTTCAAAGGATAGATTTTCAGTGAAACACATTTTAATAGAAGAGTCTTCACCATCATATAAAATCAGCAACCATAGACTCCTTCAACAATATAGAACCTTAGAAAATTTGGAATAAGTTTAGTGAACAAAACCTTTCCCACATTGTTCTAAATCTGAGTTGGGATGGTGCCCAGCCCATAGAAAAGCTTTTATTTGTGAAGAATCCTCTCAAGCTACAAATATGTAATAAATGTGGCTATTTAAATACCATGTAAGCTATGTAATTAAATCAACAGAGATTTTTTTTTTTCCTAACTGTTCATTTACAATTTTTAACCGTGATATAAAGAAAGAGTTAAAAATTGTTTCTAAAGAGAAATGCAGCAAAAATTTCAGGCCCCCCCATTTCCCTTAAATGAGCTTAGATCATGTCTGAGGAAAATTACATTTCTCAACACAAATGGGATATCCCTGAACAAAATTTTTGAATGTGATAGAAAACCTATTATTGCTGTTCTCCTGCTTCTACAAGGATCCAGACACAAGATTCCTCAGTCCCTGCCTCATACTAAAATTTATGGCCAACTCCTTTACCAAAGGCTAATGGTAGTCATCAGGTCACTCCTCTAGACATATGCCTTTTACTTTATATCAATGTCTTAGAAAGTTAAGGGGTAAGGTAAATCTCTATCAACATAAATTTAGGTATCTACCAGGATTCTGTCTAGATCACCATTTCCCATTTGTTAAATGTAAAAATGGAATATTTCTTAATCCACTTAGAAATGACATTTAAATCTAGTTCATCCAGTTTGCGATTCAAACAATGCTTGTTACTACATGCTCCCTCTCATGAGAAACTAATAGTTTGACATATTAAAATATGGTTAAACACTAAATTCCCAAAGATAAAGCAAGGGGCTCAGTGGAGATTGCAGATACTGAGAACAGTCATTCCTAAGGATTTCTCTTTACATTGTGTTCCTCTGGGCACGCTCCAAAGGTAAAGAGACCTGGTTCCTTTCTGTACTTCTCGCATAGCTTATGACAGCTAACCATGATGTGGGGAAATTTGTGAATATCTATTCATACATACACTTTAATTTACTGATGCATTTGACATAGCTTCTTGTGACGTTTTTGTAAAACGAATGGAAACATGAGGGCTGAAAGGACAGTCTAGTTTAGATGAACCAATAGTTGGGGGAACAACAGAAAACCAAAAAAGAAGGAAAAAGTAAAGCACACTGTAAATTCTCTGTGAATGCTTCCAAGTTCAGTGGTTCTCTACTGCAGTGTCTTGCCATACTAGTAATTCACCACTGATAGTAAAGTACCAACATTTCTTAATTATCCACTCTACAAAATATAACTGGTTTGATTATGTGATTATGTTCATAAACAGGCACCAGTGTTAATTCTACTCATAGGCAGTTTTTCTTTAGCCTGCATGGTGTTTAAAATGATGCATCCTATCAAAAGTGGACGGTTTCGCCTAGCATTTTAAGTTCCCACCTTCCCTGAAAAAAATTTGGGGATTTGGCAACACAAGACTTTGTTGCCACCTTTTTAGATGGGCTTTTACTCTCCATTTTGCTATAGTCCCCACCATTCTCTATTGTCCTCAGCGCTGAATTCAAGCATCTTTTGCTCTCATCTCATTACATCGTTGTTTTCTTATGGTAGAGAAATATTTGTTTCCATGTTTCAATCAAACGTGGGAAAAATGAAAATAGAGTAAGAGGACCACATTTTTTAAGGAAAACTTTTTTTTGTAGAAGTGAAGAATATATCTTCATAGTCAAAACAAGGGTGCAGTGTCAAAAGCAGACAATTCCAGATACCATTAGGGGTAGATCCAGCTCAAGTCTCTGAAACACATTACTTACTTGTGTCCTCTCTGGGCATTTGGATTTGTTACATGTGCTCTGTAAAGAAGAGGAGCAATGTTTGACAGTGACATGAAGATGGGCTTTGTGTAGGCTGGGAGTGCATTAGGAAGCAGGAGAGCTTGCAAGCAAGAGCCTTAGATTCAAATCCCCACTCAGCCACTTCCTAGATGTGTAACCCTGGGAAAGATACTAAACCTCAGATTTTCCTCATTTTTGAAATGGAGATTTGAGTATCCACCATTCAGTTATTTAGAAGTATTATAAATATCAAATGTGAAATGGCTCATACATATAAGCATTCAGTAAATCATAGTCATGTTATTATTAAATAATGTCATTCCTTATTAAATAATATTATTTAGGATAAGATAGAACTATTTCTTCCACCTAAATGTAACTTTCTTTAAGGTTCTATGGTTGAATTGTTTCTACCATCCCTATTTTTCTCTCGGCAGTCCTTTATACCACAGTAGCAACTTTCACTATGGATAGATGACTCTCAAATTTATATCTCTAGATCTGACCCATCTCCAGAAATACAGACTATACATTTTAAACTACTCTTAGGTCATTTTCACTTGCATATCCTGATAGCACTTCCAACACAACACATCTAGAATTGCAATTTTTATTCCTCCTCAACCAAACTTCTATACTTCTTAACTTCCCATATCACCCAATGAAATCATCTATCTCCCAACCCTTAAGGATTATCAATATCAAGACTGAGGAACTTTATCTTCATAGTATTTCTTGAATCCATCTCCTTTCATTTATTCCTAAGGCTTTCCCCTAGTTCAAGCCAACATCACCTCTTGGTGAGACTTGCTGTAGGTGACTCCATCTACTACCATGGTGTCACCACATCACTTGGATGCTTCCTCAATCAGTTTGTCCAACCCTGTCCTCTTTCCTAAAAAGGAGCCAGGCACTGATTCTAACTACCTGCTGACATCCCCAAATGCAAGTCCTATCTTTATTTCAACCTCAGCATGTTCAGAGCCAAACTCATGATGTCACAGCCTAATATTTTCATCTTTTTATACTTGTGGTCTTAAAGACATCACCTTGTCAGCCTTCTTAGACCTTTAATGGTTATCCTTAAAGCTCCTTCCCTCCCTTTCTGCATTCAGTAGTACAACAAAGCTCAACAAGTCTATTCTTAAGAGATCTTATATCCAATATCATTTCTTTCCCTTAGTCACTACTGCCGTTTACTCTCAACATCTCCATAATATTTCTACATACCAATATTCAATAAGTATTTGTTCAATGAATTTAGGTTCTAATTAACTCAGTGACTGGGATCAGTAATTAAGCCTACTTTTGCTTGAGTCATTATACCACCTTTCATAGATTCTAAGATGCACTCACTCCTACATTTTAACATCTGTGAACTTGGAATGCATTTTATGATAGATGGTGTTTAATTGTAGGCATTTTTATTTCTTAGTATTTCTTAAAATCATGCACTTTAAAATCAATGGTGCCTTGGATTTGATGAAACATGCTAATGGTTTTCTGAATACCTTCCCAGCCTGTCTGTTTCCTCCCTCCCCAGTGATTTTTTTGTCAGTAGCCAGAACAGTGTCTTAAAAACAAAATGCTGACTATGACATCTTTGCATAATCCCTAAGCCTACCTAATTGCCATATTGGACTTTTTCTATTATTTGATCAGAATCCACAAGCCTGTGCTTCAACTTAAAGTTTACTTCTCCATACCTACTTTGGAATCTCTGCTGTCTCTCTATTGTTCGTAGGATGAAAATTCAAACTTCTTCAGCGTAACATAAAGGGCCCTTCCCCATTTGTCCTAATGGAATTTCCCTGCCTTTCTTAATTTCTCCCACGCACTTGAAATGCCATCTTTACAAACTGTATCAGTGTTCCCTGAACAAACTGTCAGGCCTCAGTAAGTGCTGTATGTTTTGCCTTGAAAGACCGTTCTTTGACTAAATTCAACCTATCTTTAAGAGTTCAGTTCTAACATCATCTCTCAGAAGTATTTGCTGGATCCCCTGGAGAGGGTCACTCTCTATTTTTAGAGTTCTACAGCAAGGTGACTGAAATTGTGGACTCTGGAGCCAGGTTGCCTGAGTTTGAGTCCCAGCTTCAGCCCTTACTAGCTCGATAAATTAACCTGTCTGGGCCTCATTTTCTCCATCAGTAAAATGGGGATGTTAACAGCAAATACCTAAAAGGTTGTGTGGGGAATTATATGAGTTTCATTTAAGTGGGGGATTTCTTGTCACCTACTACTTTGAACAGGAAATCTTAAAATAGTGGTGGGACTGAGGCTGTGCCTGAGGTAGCTATTTCGGTTCTCTCACTTCATGACGGTCTGTCTTTTGCAGTTTTTAATTGCCCAAGGAGCGTACCTGGTATCATAACTCCAACCAGCCACATCAATGCAAAGGGTGAATGATAGTCATGCCTATAGAACATTGTGCTATTAAAGGTCACAGCCAAAAGGTTCCCTTGCAATAAACTGTAAGTAGGTCACTTTGTCTTGTGGAACAAGCTTGCCTGACAGTGGAAAGGACGGGGTCCTAAGAACAGTGGGGTGCAGAGGTGGCAGGAGAAGGAATGATGGCTGTGCCCCATGATCATGCTAGTGGTCCTACTTGAACTCTTCATCTTCTTCTCAGCACCTTCCTCTGACGCCACTCCCTTTGCTTCCTCTCCATCAATCTATCTCTCTCCTGTCTGAGCCAATCTTGGAGGTGATGCTTTGGACACCTCGTGCCTGTCTTGGTGAGGGGAAAGGTGACCCGGAAGTGTTTGTTCGTGGCAATTGGCTGTAATGCTTGCCAAGGAGGACCCTTTTCTGAGTGATGTCAGTGGTTGCATCCTATAAGGACTTTAAGATGTGTTAAATTCTTTACTATTTTTAATTAAATAAATAAACAAATGAATTAAAGAAATGGAACAGCCTGTATTTTTCATGCAGCTTGGGGTGAGTATGGCCTCTGAAGGTGAATTACCTCAAAGCAATGAACACACCCACAAATAATGACCCTATAAAAGCAAACTGTGTATCAAATGAGTACCTAGTGATTTTCCCTGATAAAAATGAGGCCATGTGGCCTTGTGCACGGATCATGGGCTTTATAGTTAGACCTACCTGAATTAGCCTCAAAAAGAATTTCATTTTGTAAGACCCTATTGAGTCTTGATTTTGTCATTTGTAAAAAGAGTAATAATGGTACCCATCTTGCCCAAGGTTGTTCTTAGTATGAGGTCATATGTGTGACACAATTGGCACACAGTACTTGATGTAGGTGTATAATGACCAAAGGTTAGACTCACATGAATTTTAATATGTGGTTCCTCTGGAAATGTTGGTTAGAAACTGAACATATGACTGGGTAATCTGCTCCATACATGTAACAGCTGATGATTCAGCAACCAAATCAAATACTCAAGTTATATAATTGTTAGCAAATTCTCATCGAATGTTAGTTAAAAATACTCATTAAGTCCTACTCTGTAAATAGGGGGTGCTCAAAAGGGGCCTGAAGGCAACAGAATAATTCCATTTTTTTTTTCTTCTGAAATTACCAATAAAAGTTTGCCAGAGAAAACTATTCCATTTTAATGCCTATTTTTAAAGCTGAACCAAATACTTCTAATTTTTCAAAAGAGTGCATTAATGGAATCGTTAACTCTGATAGCCTCTTTCCTGATATATAAATTGCATTTAAACATGATTTGTATCCTTTAGAGACGTCACCTGGTGAATCGAGGACACTATTAAATTATTCACAGATTTTAAACAAAATATGTACAGTTGATTTGGTGCCTAGATGAAGGCATCAAATGCCTTAGATGAAAAGAAAGTTTTATTCTGTTTTAAAAGAATACAGTGTCAACAGAGAAATTCAAGCACGTTTGTATTGTTGATGCCTCAAGACAATATTTATAGCTAAATATGGATTTTTTTATTAAATAGTGGGATTCTAGGGAGCCTTTACCTTTAGACATCTGAATTTTTAATCAATAAGGATAAGCAGCATCACTTCTGATATTCAGAAACAGAGGCTAAACAATCCCTCTTGGCAGCCCATTCTAATATTTTATTATCTTTTTGATTAAACAGTTCTTCCTTTGAAAAATTACAATCTTGCTTTATTTTCATCTCTCTTGCATTTGTTTGGCCCTCCGTGGCAATAAGTACGTTCTTTAGTATGTCCTTTAACAAGACATTACATACTTTAAGTAGAGCAATCTCATTTTTCCATTTAGTCAAATATTTATCTTTACTTTTCCTGGCTTATCAGATCCTGAGCATAAGAGCTTGGAGGAGTGGAATGGTGGTGCCATGGCCATATGGCTGTTTTATGTGGGAGTAGAGAGAATTTCCTGGCTCTTTTGTAAGTTTACTGGTAAATGGATTCAGTAATGAGTACCTCCAAGCTTACAGGGTAACTTCAGTGGCACAGAAGCAGGAATTTTCTCCCCACACCTTGGTTGTCATGTTGATTCCAAGGGCCCAAATCCATATACCTTTTCTTCTGAATTTATCGTCACAAATTCCCAAATGAAGCTATGAAGCAATTTGTCTTCAGGGTCCCTTCTTTTTCTAGGCATTTCAAATTGTCTCCCCATTGTCACTATGTGGCCACCATTTTGATATCACATGCTCTGACAGTAATATTTTCTCAATGCTTCATTCTACAATTTTTCCTGTTTTCCACCAAAGTGTACTATATAGGTACTTAACTGGACGAAATGTTAGGATCTTTTCCCCTCTTATCCCGACCCGAGAGTGGTATAGAGCATGGACTCAGGGGTCAGACCTCTTAGCTTATATTTTACTTTTCTGTCCTTCAGATTCCTCATTTGTTAAAGAGGGAGGAAAAAAATGTACCTATGACATAAGAGTTATTCTGAGGATTAGATAAATTCCTATCTGTAAAGTTCTCAGAGCAATGTGGCAAGCACTCAAGAAATGTTAACTATTATTTCAAGGTTAACACTGAAATAATCTAAAATAATAGTCTTTTGGGGGGTAGTTTCTAAAATCGTAACCTTTCAGTGGCTCCATAATGTCCCTTTGAGTATTTTAACTCTGACTTATACCAGAGAAATTTAATCATGAATCAGGTTAGTATTAATACAAGCCCGTAAATCCCAGTCATACTAATGATTAGGAGAAGGTAGTTGAAGACTATATAATACAGTGAACACATACTGGACTTGAAGTTTTTAAGGTCAGAGGCTCAATTCTCAGACTTGCCCCTTAAAATCTGCTTGGCCTTATAAGTTCTTTAACCTTTTTGAACATCAACTTCCCTTACTGTAAAATAGAGACAATATCATTAGCCACAGTGATTTACAGGTGGTACATCTTTTACATTCAATTGATAAACATGCAACTTGACTTCATGTCTGAACCTCAGATATCTAACTGAATACATGGGTAGACCACTGGGAGAGAAATAGTACCATCACGATGACGCATTTTAAATAAAGACCTCTGAATCTGCAAATTCCCTAAGAAACTGTGGTGACAACTGAATGATTTTTTGTCAGAAAACAAACTTATCATCTGTGAAGTCCACCCAATAAAGTAAAACTATTTGAAAGTCACACCATTTCAGAAAAAGAAGGATTACCAGTGCTACAAAGTTTGAATCAGCATTCTCCTATGGCGGGATAATTTATACAGAAACATATCATATTATCTCTTCTATGCTTAGGTTTATTGTTCCAGTCATAATTAATGTGTCCCTATCGTTCATAAATTGAGTTTTTAATCATAGCCATTCTGTGACATAGATGCATTAGGGTAGTCTATAAACCACTAAAAAGTGTAGCTCAATTTTTCTTTTAGATAGTAAAACAGAACAGAATTTTCCTGTTTGTTCAATGGCTCTTTCCCCCATCCGTAATTTTTTTTTTAAAGTTTTTTTTTTTTTAATTAATTAATTAATTAATTTATTTTTGGCTGTGTTGGGTCTTCGTTTCTGTGCGAGGGCTTTCTCTAGTTGTGGCAAGCGGGGGCCACTCTTCATCGCGGTGCGCGGGCCTCTCACTATCGCGGCCTCTCTTGTTGCGGAGCACAGGCTCCAGACGCGCAGGCTCAGTAATTGTGGCTCACGGGCCTAGTTGCTCCGCGGCATGTGGGATCTTCCCAGACCAGGGCTCGAACCCGTGTCCCCTGCATTGGCAGGCAGATTCTCAACCACTGCGCCACCAGGGAAGCCCCCCCCCCCCCCCCCCCCCCATCCTTAATTTTGATGAAAGTTAGCCAGAGGCATAAATTTATTGTTAAAAATTTGAATCCAGGAGAATTTGGGCTGATCGGCATCCTACTGATGGAAGGGGTCGTAAAGACTATCTAGTTTAAAGCTTCCATTTTCCAGATGACAAAAACTGAGGAACCTGGGAAATTAAGTAATTTGGCTAATCCCCAGACCCTGGGCTGGAACCTGGCCCCACCTCTCCCAACCTCCACCAGTGAGGCTTCCTTTTAAGTTTGCACTATAATTCATGTTTTGTGTTGGGCCATTGATCAAGACTTCGGACATAGGTGCTTGTGGTTCATTGTCCAGATAAACGTAGTTTACCTTTTAAGGTAAACTACGATTCCCTTTCTTGAATTTTCATGTATATAATTGTTGAGGAGAGTGTTAAGGCTGGATGATGCTGAGTATTTCTTCAATCACGAAAAAAAATAGATTTTCCTTTTTAAGTTAACAATATTACATGATATTGATCCACCAAAATTCTTCTCTGTTTCCTACATGGAAAATTTCTGTGGGCTCCCCTGCTTTGATCATTGGAGCTTGCTCAGTTTTTCTAAACTCCTGCATTTTTTCTTTGGATCAAAGTGAAGTGCAAACCAGAAACACACTGATACTCTTTTAAACTTCATATTTATAAAATATGATATTTTTACTTGCCTAAAGCTGGGAAAATTCTTTTTTTTTTCCCGTTTAGAAGGTTTAAAAAATAGGGAACACCAGGAGTACTTATAGGAAAGGCTGGGGATGGGGGAAAGGCATTTTATAATCAGTGAAAAAATTAAAACCAAAAAACAACCTGAAACTCAATTTGGGACATCCATTTCATGCCAGAAATTCAGTAAGGAAGCTGTTGTTCAACAATTTCAGGCAAAACTGTCCCTGAGAAAATATAGCCTAAGAGTATTCAAAAGGTAGGTAATGTCATATCCTCCCGAAGTTAAATAAGCTGTTCATGAAATTATTCCTGTACTTGCTAAGAACAAAACAATCTTTGGAGTAAAAAGTCCCCAAGAATATGTTTATTGAGGTATGTCCTTTTTAAAGGACTAAGTCATGGGATTTCACCAGTGAAATTAAGTGTATATATACTTACTAACTAGGGTGTTTAGCCACAGACAGTTTCCAATTCCTGAAAACTGAACAGGAGGTAAGGATTCAGAGAAAACGATGAATTTAAAAGCTTGTTTACGTGGCTTCTAGGTTCTGTGTGCTCTGCTGATCTTGCAAAATAAGCCTCCTGGTAAATTTTACGTATGTGTAGATGAAGGCCATTTATCAAGAGGCAGCTGCAGGAGTGAAAGACTTCTGTTACAGCAGGGAGGGGACTGGAGTACGGTGTCACTGCTGAGCTTTGGGGAAGTTACTTGACCCATCAGGTCTCAAGTTACCTTACATATAAATGAGCAGAGTAATATGGCTGGATGAAACCCAACGTTCCTCCTAGGTCTCAACTTCTCTTACTTCTTTATACATTTTTTCCTGCTTTTTGTAAACTGTCTTTAGTAAATTAACGTCCATAGTTGAGGCCCAGTAGGAAAGCTCTTTGCAAAACTTACCGTGTAAGTGTTCCACTTACCCCGTCAGCTCCCCCTTCCCCTCTGTCCTTCCAATATTAACTATGTTCACTTCTGAACTCAGTCTTCCAAACTGTGTCCTCACTCCCACCAGACAATTCCTCTCATGGAACAGAGATTCCGCTATATAATTCCTCATAGAATAGACACCATAGAGATTTAGATAATATGAAAATAGATAAGTTCTTACAAAATATTCCTCACAAAATAGACAATTACTCTCTTGCCTATTTTCTCTCAGAAAAATAGAGGCAAACAAGCAATAATTTCCTTGACATTTTGCACTTTTTATTCACTTCTTCCTGCTCTATACAGACGTGAAGTGATTCTGATTTCAAAAGGAGTCTAACTTCCTTCTCTTCTGTGTCTATCTGCATTTTGTCTCTTTCTGCTTTTTTTTTGGCTGCCACAGGCTACCATTCCTTTATCCTTTATTTTCTCTTTAACCTTTTGTCCTTTACTTTCCCTTCCCACCCTCCACAATATTAACTGTTCCAATCTCCCCCATGAAGCAGCAATGAAAACAAGATCACTTGGCTTCCTTGATCCTAAAACCCGTTTAGAGGCCTGAGTGTCTATCTCCCCTTCTGATTAAACTTTATATATAAAGTATCTTTTTCATCACCTAGAATTCTCTCTTGACTCATTGAAACCTGGTTCCACACCTCCTTCTATCATAACAATTCTTTTCTCACAGGTCATCTAAGATCTCATATTCAAGATTTTCCAAAATCTATTTTCCTTGCCAGGTATTTATTTTTGTTCAAATTTTCCAAAATCTGTTTTACTTGCTTATTATTTTTTTTTTTAATCACATCTGACACAGTTGACGTTTGTTTTCCTCCTTCCTGAAAATTTTTCCTCTCGTTTTTTCTGTGATAGCATTCTTTACTGTTCTTCTAGCATTCTGCTCACTCCTTCTCAGTCATCTACAGAACTTCTCTCTCTGAATGCACAGAGTTCCTTTCTCAGCCCTTTTACTCTCTGTGCATTTCCTGGGCTAGGTCTCATATACATGCCTCAAACTTCAACTTTACTGATGAGCCCCAAATTCCTCTCTCTTGTGTTCCAGATAATTTTCTCCCTTCTTTCAGGAGCACACACCTCATATTCTTGTCGTACAAATGATAACGTGATACCTCCTCCTCCCCTTCTCAACCCTCCAGGCCAACCAGAAACCTGGGAGTTACCTGAGATTTCTTTTTCTTTCACCATGCACATCCAAGCATGATGGTTCTATATTCTAAATATCTCTCATATCATCAGGTTCTTTCTATTCTTATTATCTTAAGTTCAACTCATTATCTCTTGACTGCAATGTTGCTCATACCTGGGCGACTTCCCACTAGTTTGTTGCTATCCAACCCAAACTTCTATTACCATTAGGGTGATGTTTATAAAATGTTAATCTAAACCTGTAATTTCCCTAATTGAAAACCATGAATGGCTGACTCTCCTCAGAATCAAGTTGAAACTTATTAGCTTGTTATATGATGCCTTTCAACCTAACTGTCTTGGTTAAGTAGCACATAAGAAATCTAAAGTTACAAGTTCAGATGACAAGAAATATTGCATTTCTTAATTTTCTTAAATGTACTTTAAAACTGGCTCTAGGCTTCCATCCTTCCTGGCAGGTGGGGATGTCAAGTTTAGTAAATATGGACTTTATCGCCTCAAGGTTATTCCAAAGTCCTGGGGAATTGCAGAATGCCCAAATCATGGAAGTTCCTCTGGTCACGATTCATCTTCTCATCCTAGGCACCCCTGCGATGCCCAGTGTCTCAGCCAGTATGGCCTCTCAGTGGGTTTCTTACCCCAGTAGCTCTCTGCTCTCCATCCCATGCTTCAGGCACAGGAATCTTTGGTGAAGCTGGCAGCTTCTGGGTCTGTGCTACAATCATTACCGTCATCCTAAGGTACTGACAAACCAGCTTTCCTTATTTGTCTCAAGGAGTCTCTCTTCTTACTCTCTCCTTGTCTTCCAAAGCATGCTCCCCTTATGCTCCTTTTTCTGGAACTAAGTGTATATCTTCAATGTATTTATATTCTTACCAAAAGCAATAAGTGCTATTGACTTCTGGCTGTTTTTCTTTTCTTCCCTGGAAAGAAACCCTCTAGGCAACGAGTGGGTTACTTGCTTGATGTGGAGAAAAATGTTAAGATGAAAATAAAAACCAAATATACTGCATCACTGTAATTTCACATTTCTATGCATATTCTAGCCATTCCAGATGACTGCTCTGTGCTCCTTGTCACCTCTGTACATTTATATGTGTTATGTCCTCCCTCTCCATCTTCATCTGGACTTTCCTTTACGGTTTAGTTGAGTTCTCACTTAAAAATGGTCTGGTCTGGGTTAAATAATAGAACATCCTATTTACACCTTTCATTCATTCATTCATTCACTCTCATTCATTTATTCAACATGAATGCATATAGCAGCTATTACATGTCAGAAATGGTGCTGGGCATTGAAGATACTGTGGTAAACAAGAAAAAAGATATGGGTCCCTGTAGAGTTTATGGTCTATCAGGAAGACAGATTTGAAAAAGTAATTGCCATACAGAATGTGGAGTATTTTTTAATAGGGACAATTTAGTGTGCTAAGGTAGTATATTATAAGGGGATAAACCTAGTTTAGCAGTCCCTGAGGCAGTGATGTTTAAGTGCCACCCTTAGAGCAGTCATCATACAATTTTTCAATTTGCCCCTTGTCCATCTTTTCCATTAGATTATGGGTTCTTCAAGGACCAAGGCAAGATTTTTCATCTCTTTCAGATTAAAAAAAAATGTGTTGTATGTTGCCATTATCCAAGAGAAAGTCTATTTAGAAAATTATTTTATGCTTTTTTTTTTTTTTTTTGGTGGGGGGGGGGTGTTATTTATTTATTTATTTATTTATTTATTTATGGCTGTGTTGGGTCTTCGTTTCTGTACGAGGGCTTTCTCTAGTTGCGGCAAGTGGGGGCCACTCTTCATCGCGGTGAGTGGGCCTCACATTATCATAGCCTCTCGTTGCGGAGCACAGGCTCCAGACGCGCAGGCTCAGTAATTGTGGCTCACGGGCCCAGCCGCTCCGCGGCATGTGGGGTCTTCCCAGACCAGGGCTCGAACCCGTGTCCCCTGCATTGGCAGGAAGACTCTCAACCACTGCGCCACCAGGGAAGCCCTATTTTATGCTTCTTAAACTTCATAGATATAATTTAGAAAAAATATCATGAAAGCCTTAAAATGTTATAAAAATGGGTCATTTTGCTTACAGAAATTATACACAGCTAACGAGTCTTAGTAAGAAACTACTTCACCCAAAGTTGAGTTAAAAATCATCGACAGAAAAAAAAATCTGTGTTTTTGTCATTTCATTTGAAATTTCACACCACTATCTTTTAAGTAATACTTTCAAATAGCAATAAAACAGTACTCACTTTCAAAGATAAAAAACAAACAGACACATTCTTCTTTCATAATAACATCTTTTTAGGTTAGAAGGGGTCTATAACTCCAAAGGTCAAATAGAAAATGTTAATGAAAACAGAATGTAGTCAAGTCAAATAAAATAAAATAAACCAA
Organism: Eubalaena glacialis; assembly: GCF_028564815.1. Classification (NCBI taxonomy): domain Eukaryota; kingdom Metazoa; phylum Chordata; class Mammalia; order Artiodactyla; family Balaenidae; genus Eubalaena; species Eubalaena glacialis. The sequence continues at coordinate 40,422,423 of NC_083726.1, forward strand.
GATTTTGCTTCAGGCATTGCAAATCTGATTTAAACAGTCTTCTCAGAAGATTAAAGCTGCTATTTACTGAAAGGTAAAGTAATGTTCTTATACTTATTTACAAATAGTTCTCCTTTTTAACGTCAGGATGTAACATTCTTCCAGATAATAATCTAAAATTATTTTATTTGTAAGAAATAATTTAAATGATTATTGGGAAGCTAATTTAAAAACCTGGATTTAACAAATAGGTTAAAAAACCTTATGAAATGACTAATTACAAGTATTTACTAAAGAAAGCCAATGGGTAATTTCAATATTAATGTCTTAGAATCAAATTACAGACATTTCAGCAGTGATTGAACAAGTCTATGATCATTATTGTTTCAAAGCTGTAAGAATTAATTTAACTTTTTGCAAATACAGACCCAGCACAACATGTCTTTGGAAACTATAATGCATCATTTATAAGGGCCAAAGATCTGTTTCTGTAGAATAATGCCCACTTACATTCCTAGGTGTGCATTGTTAATCACAGAATTCTTGGACCCATGATATTCCCAACAATATAACACCGGGAACATCAACATACTCTTTATTTATGTGAAATTGTGTCATCTCTTTATTACTGGGTTGGCCAAAAAGTTCGTTCAGGTTTTTCCGTAACATCTTACCAAAACCCCGAATGAACTTTTGGGCCAACCCAATAGTTACCATGAAGTATGTGCTTATTAACTGATCTCTAGTTGGACAGGTCAAGGATAATTAGGAAGGATTTTCTCCTGAAATTAAAAGTGTCAATTGAAAAATCAAGTAGCAATTTAACAGTAGAATTAATTTTGCACAGTTTTATGGAAAAGAAGATTATCACTAAAAAATATTTCCATTGTCTGCCCCGAATTGATTATTTCTCTCTCAGAGTCTCTAGGCTTTCATAAAGGTTTTAACAGGAGATTGGAAGGAATTTGCTGCCCACTCATGATGATGCTTCAAAAAAAGGTTCTTCAGAATGGATCGAAGGCTGTAATTTCCATGCCATTTCTGTCCAATTTTCTTTTCTCCTAATGTTTTCATTTTTGAAATGGCTATGATTGCAATCCAATTTTGCCCACACAGCACTGCATGCCTAAATGAACCATTTATCACAAACTTTTTGTCTTTTTGATGCTTGAGATTTTTATTTGCTTAGAAATCTTTTTTTTCCCCCCATTAATGTTTACCATTCAAGCTGCATTACAATTACCTTCAGTAATTACTACCTGTAGTGGCTTATATTATTCTATTCTCCAGATGTGGCATCAAAAGCTCCTATTTCAAACCAATTATATGGTAGTGCAGGAATTCATTGCAACTTCACCAAATAAAGATTCCCTTATACATCCCTGAAAGACTATAAGTTTGAGTCATCCTGACTTACAAATACTAAAACATTAAAATCCCTAGGATTAATATTTCATGTGAATCTCACAGATTTTAATGAACTCATTAGATGTAACTGTACCTTTCTATCAGTTGACATTTTTGAATTTTTGTGATGGGACCATTCAAGTTAAATATTGTAGCTACTAGTATATGGCACTGAGCCACATATTCTAAGAAACATAGTTATTAGTTGACAAACTTTTGAATTTAAGGCCTTTTAATGTGGTTTAACTTTACAAAGCCTACTTAAAATTGTTCAAACCTATGTTATAGTCATTACAATGAACATTATAATAATAAACTCTTTTCCCCACTTTCAGCACTCACAAAGATAGAAGAAAAATCAGTTTAAATTTAGAGTAAAACAGGTGTAGACTTTAAAGTATACACACTTCAGCTCCTTTCCTTGTCTTTTAATTTTCATGGAAATCTACAATTAGGGGAACACTAAAAGTATATTTGCTAAAGGCCTGTGTTTTCAAATACTTGGAAAATAAAAGAGATAATTATTAAGAATAAGTGTGAAATTAGCTTAGATGTGCAAGAGGAGAACAAATAGTAGGGAACTTAATTAGTAATTTTTGGTGATGATTGTAAAGTTTCATCTTATAAACTATATTTACATTCTGGAGATTTATGTATTTTTAAAAAGTAGATAATATGCTATTTAGTCTTCCTCTCTCCTTTACCTTGTGGACATATATCACAATTAAATTTTTCAAAAACCCCAGGTCATACCTAATAACGTTCAGAAAATATCTTCTGGTGAATTTCAACAGGCTCTGACCATTCTTCTACCTTATACTCCATAAGGCCATATTTTGAAGTTTATTATTTTCCAGAATTGCTGAAATGGAGACACTGATTTTCATTATGCGCATCTCCTACTGGCTTTTGTGGTGCGTCTCTGGAGTATATTAGTCTTTTCTGTACTGTGGTGTGGTGATGTCATGGGCTTGGGCTCAGAACCGGTTTAAATTCCAGCTCTTTCATAGTCATCTGTGTGGTCCTCAGCAAACTACTGAACTTCTTTAAGCCTCAGATTTATCTTCTATAAAGTGATGAAGATTACAGGAGATGGTATATGGAAAAGGCCTGGCATATAGTTTATAATCTCTACTTGTTAGTTCTGATCGTTCTAATGAACTGTTTCCTACACATAGGTTAACTTACATCCACCTGTAACTTGATTTGTACTTTTAAATGTGTATATGGGTATATGTATAAAGTGTTTTTGCTGTGAGTGTGTTCAGTCTCTTTGTGGGAATATGTGTAGGGCTAGAAGGGTGGTTAACGTATTGGGCTGTAAATTCTCTCATGATTAAAAGTTCTTTGAGGTCTGAAGTGTTTTTCATTTGTTGTGGTTGGTTGTTTCTTTTGCTATTTCCTTTTCCCTTTTTTCCAGGACCTAAAATACTATATGTGTAAAGAGAAGCAATGTAGATAGCATAATTATTTAAATCTTGGGCTCTGGAGTCCAATTGTTTGAGTTTGAATCATTGGCTTTGTGATGTTGGGAAAGTTACTTAAACCTTTTCTGCCGCTCTTTACTTATCTGCAAAGTAGATCTGTTGATAATGATGCCAATCTCATTGGGTTTTTGCCAAGAGGAGAAAATTTTAATACATAAAAGCATTAAGAATAATGATGGCCAACAGATGAATGGATAAAGAAGATGTGGCACATATATACAATGGAATATTACTCAGCCATAAAAAGAAACGAAATTGAGTTATTTGTAGTGAGGTGGATGGACCTAGAGTCTGTCCTACAGAGTGAAGTAAGTCAGAAAGAGAAAAACAAATACCGTATGCTAACACATACATATGGAATCTAAAAAAAAAAAAAAAAAAAAGGTTCTGAAGAACCTAGGGGCAGGACAGGAATAAAGACGTAGACGTAGAGAATGGACTTGAGGACACGGGGAGGGGGAAGGGTAAGCTGGGACGAAGTGAGAGAGTAGCATTGACATATATACCCTACCAAATGTAAAATAGATAACTAGTGGGAAGCAGCCGCAAAGCACAGGGAGGTCAGCTTGGTGCTTTGTGACCACCTAGAGGGGTGGGATAGGGAGGGTGGGAGGGAGACGCAAGAGGGAGGAGATATGGGGATATATGTATATGTATAGCTGATTCACTTTGTTATAAAGCAGAAACTAATGCACCATTATAAAGCAATTATACTCCAATAAAGATGTTAAAAAAAAAATAATGATGATGGCATCTTGTACATTGCTGGCAAGTATACCTGTTACTTATTACTAATTCTTAAACGACTTATGTTTAGTATGGCTAAATAGTTCTTGCCATAAACAAAATGATTTAAATGAATCTGTTAAAAAATAAGGCATTAATTTAAGTATTTTTGATAAGTTCTGTGAGATAACAATCTTTAAAATTTATGTAAAACAAAATGATAAGGTATACTAAATCATATTTTTAAAAAAGTTAGCACTCTAAATAAAGTGAGAAAAACAGATTTTTAATGAAGATGAACCAAAGCCACATAGATTTAGAACACTGGGTAACGTACTATTAGGCATGTATAGTACAAATTATAGAATTTGTTAATTTGTTACTATCTCAAGCGATTTGAGGTAATGAGCAGATAAGGTCTTGATATTTTTTTAGAGTGGAGACTGTTCTGTAAAGTCAATTAATAAATTGATGAAATAAATATTGAGAAAAGAACTTCCAAAAATCCACAGTGCAGAAGCCACAAGCAACTTGGGCACTGGAAAATATGCAGAAAAAACAGCATAGTTGCTTTTAGTATTGAACTTGTTAAATACAGTATAGATATTAACATTAAAACAAAGACATGTCATAAGTTGCATAGTAAACACTACACATGTTTATTGACTAGTGACTATGACTAAAATTTTCCTATTTAATAAAGATATCTCCTATGAAACTTAAATATAAGGAATTATATCAGTCAGTCTTTCAGTCTCCAGACATCAACAGCTGCAATGATATTTAACCTAAATGATGGATACTTGACTTAATTGACCTGTTTAATTATTATTAAAGAAAGAGTTTAGCTATTATTTCCTCAATGCCAAGCCATTTTCCCTTCTTGAGGTATAATTTAACTCATTCCCGCAGCACCTATTTCCCTGCTGGGTGCTCCATTAAGGGAATGGAGTTCCAATGGTGAGAAATGACTCAGCAGGAAAGCTAATACATTTTGTCCACCAATATCTTTGTTAAGAGCAGTTTGGGAAAATCACTAGCTGTTCTTTAGACATAGATGAACGAAAGGTAAGCTCGTATTTATATTTCTAGGCCATTCATAACCATGCAAGGAATACTAAAAAGTGAAGATGTACATAGATTAATTTATCAACTGCTTAAACTAATGAACATTTTATCAGAATAAAATTATATCCATCTTCTCATTCATTTCTTCACTTGTTCAATAAGTATTTATTGTATAACTTAAATGCCAGACACAGTGCTAGACACATAGTAGTGAGCTGAGATAGAGATAGGGTAGTAAATAAGACATATAGCTACTCCCTTCTTGGAGCCTACAATTTAGCTGAAGACTCAGGAAATACACAAACAAATAATTACATAATTACCTTTGTGATGGATTATATGAAGGAAAAGCATAAGGTCTTATCAGAGCATTAAAAGGGATGAAATCCATGCAAAGTAATTTATAGGAGTGCTCATTAAGTAGGCTTATTTAAAAGTCTAAAGCACTCATCTGGAAGTTGACATGGGAAGTTTGCTAAAGAAATATGAAATTGATACTGCAGTGCAATGCTAGGGCACTTGCAAGAGTAGTTATGACAAATGGTTCCCAGATGGTAAGAAACAGAGTGAGAAAAAGAAAGAGTAATTGACATGAAGAAATAAACACCAATAAAAGCATAACCTCTGTGGCGTGGCTTATAGAAATATTTCTTTCAGATGCTATTAATAGAACCTCTGGTGATTCTTTGGGAACTTAGGTAGTTTTATTGCTTATCATTCTGTGGCTAGCTTTTATACAGCAATGTAAAAGTTGAGTTTAAATGAATCTCCATTGTTAATTTTTGCACAGATAAGTTTTGATTTAAGAAGTTTCTCTAAAATAGTCTTATTTTTTTTTCTAATTTAGTAAAATTTACTAGTTTACCTTTGAAGTTCAAGAGAGTTATCGCTTTTATTTCAACTTGCTGTGTGAGAAGAGAATGCAATATAACATTTATTGAGCGACTACTATGCAAAACACTCAGCTATGTGATTTTTTTTTAAATTAATTTATTTATTTTTGGCTGTGTTGGGTCTTCGTTTCTGTGCGAGGGCTTTCTCTAGTTGCGGCAAGTGGGGGCCACTCTTCATTGCGGTGCGCGGGCCTCTCATTATCGCGGCCTCTCTTGTTGCGGAGCACAGGCTCCAGGCGCGCAGGCTCAGTAATTGTGGCTCACGGGCCCAGCTGCTCCGCGGCATGTGGGATCCTCCCAGACCAGGGCTCGAACCCGCGTCCCCCGCACCGGCAGGCAGACTCCCAACCACTGCGCCACCAGGGAAGCCCCAGCTATGTGATTTTACACACGAAATAGGCTTATATGACATGGTTTCAACTCCAAAGGAGCTTTGACACAGTGTGCAATGTGTGTTACATTTGTGTTCAGGAGTCCTTCTTTTGTACACAGCTATGAGGATCTAAAAGACATAAGTGAGATTGAGAATTACAGAAGATAAGTAAAATAAGGACTTGCCAATGCAATGAAAGGGATAAAGTTAAATTGTCTTCTGAGGCAATTTAATTAAAAGTAGAAATTGCAAAACCTTACACTAATAAACAGTAGGGACTGCAAACTTTATATTACAAAAGATGTAAATAAGCACTGGTGATTTGATCAAAGGAGAACAGTAAGCGAGAGAAAATCTTCAAGAAATCATGAAGATTAAAAAAAAAATGACTAGGTTGGCCATCCCGTATATGGAAGTCTGAGGGGCAGAATTACAAAGTTTGGAAGTACTCAGGGTCATAACTAAAAATAATAGAATGGAATGAATGACAATATAAAATTTGGTCTATCAGGAAAGGTCTTTGATAGTAAGAGTTGTTGATTATGAGAGTTTTTCAAGGGAAGCAGAAGCAGCTTCATCATTACGACATTAGAGACGAACACTGGACAAAACCCTAAGGGGGGACTTCCCTGGTGGCGCAGTGGTTGAGAATCCACCTACCAATGCAGGGGTCACGGGTTCGATCCCTGGTCTGGGAAGATCCCACATGCTGCGGAGCAACTGGGCCCGTGCACCACAACTACCGAGCCAGCGCTCTAGAGCCCACGAGCCACGACTACCGAAGCCCGCGTGCCTAGAGCCCGTGCTCTGCGACAAGAGAGGCCGCCGCAGTGAGAAGCCTGCGCACGCAACGAAGGGTGGCCCCGCCCTCCACAACTAGAGAAAGGCCACGCGCAGTAACGAAGACCCAACGCAGCCATAAATAAATTAATTAATTAATTAAAAAAAAAAAAAAAAAAAAGACCCTAAGGGGTGGGCAAGCAGAATTGATGACTTGTTAGGCTTTAAAAATTTTTGGTTTCCTCTGACTTTATGATTTTTCTACATTGCACTACTTAAATTATGACCGACAGTGTTCTCGTTGCCTCTTGTAGCAGTAATTTTTTTTTTTTACCGATATATTTGCTGTCCCATGGGTATTTCCTTTTATCAAGTTTGGAAAACACCCACCTGGAACTTGAATTAATTTTAGATTTCAAAGTGAAGATTCATGAATGATAGTCACAAAGAGAAGTGAATTGTAAAATAAGCTCAAGTAAAACTGATTACAATTAGAGATATTAGTCCGATTTCCTTCCGACCAGTTCTGCAGATAATGTAGAAGCTATCCTCTCTTTAAGAGCTTTTCTATTCCAGATACTGTGCTGGAATATGCATTATTTAGTTTAATCCTCATTAATACTCCAATGCTATGGAGTAAGGTTATGCTCTTAATTTTCTATATATGGAAACGGAGGCTTAGAGATTTGCTGATATCAAGGCTCTTGCGCTTTCTATGATGACTATAGGGAAAGCAAGTTGTCCAGGGCAAGGTCAGACTCTGATACTCTTGATTACTAAGACTACCAAACCCTGAATACAATGGAGGACACTGACATGATATAAAACTTAGAAAGTGCCTTCAGGCTACAGCTAAATGGGATAGAGAAGTTTTTTGATTTGGGTGGTGCAGGGAGATACGAGGCTATTTCCACCCTGGAAAGGTAAAACAGAGTTCTTGCTAGTTTAAAATGAAAGCCTATTGGATGCTTATCCCATGGAAAACTCCCTGGGAGACAAGATTCTCAACGCAAAATGAGCCAGGCTGTGAAGAGGGTTAAGGAGTATTCTGGTGTTCTCAGTGCTGGCTTAGCAGCTGTCATGACTATGCAGGTGGAGGGGTCTGGTGGAAGGATCACTTCCTAGTGCTGTCTAGCTCAGTCATTTGTAAGTGGAATTGTGCCACGTGGGCCATGGATGCCTGGGGTCAGGGTATTCTTGGAAAGGGAGACAGTTAGAAGCCCCCTTCCCTCATCCCAGTGTGGCCTGACAAGATTGTTAAGCCATGCCCTCCTGGCTGGTGGGAAAATGAGGGAGTGTCTCACTAAGGAATGTCACGGAAGAGATTTGTGTCTGGGGGCCCATGTCTCTGTTCTCTATGTCATTGAGGCAGTATTTTATGTCAGCTGTTGGATGTATCAGCCGTGTTAACAGGTGTTATTGACTCTGCTTTGCTGTTGGCTTTTGGAATTCAGGGGAAATAACTCTGGTGCCCTGTCTATTGTATAGTTGCAGTAACACATAGCATACTTTATTGACAAAAATTGAAAAGGAATTTGATCTGTAGTAAGCGAAATGAGCTAATTTTGGAGGAAATGGTAGGTCAAAGAGGTGATGATGGGTGTGACATTAGCAGAAGCCTACAGTGGTCAAGTGTGGTGTGCTTTATCTTCCACAACACCCCTCGAAAACTCCCAACTTACAGTATTTCAGGGTATCCACAAGCAATGCACAATTTCCCAACCAAGACATGGGAACTCTTCTCCCAATTTGTTTCCTGGCAATATGTTAACACTTTACATCCTGAATTCAGACTTCAAGCTTTTGATTTTAGAGAGATCTGTAACGAGAGCTAGCATACTCTTTGAACAGTAAACTATGGGCCTGTAATCAATGTAATGGAGTCTTATTAACTATACTTTTAAGGGAAAAAGTAGAAAAGTATTTCTCAAAGTTGCTTGAGCTGAACTCTCTTCCATTTGATCAGAACTTGTGGGGTTTTTTTTTTTTTTTAAATATTTACCTTTTTTAAAAAAAATTTATTTATTTATTTATTTATTTATTTTTGGCTGTGTTGGGTCTTCGTTTCTGTGCGAGGGCTTTCTCTAGTTGTGGCACAAGCGGGGGCCACTCTTCATCGCGGTGCACGGGCCCTTTCACTATCGCGGCCTCTCTTGTTGTGGAGCACAGGCTCCAGACGCGCAGGCTCAGTAGCTGTGGCTCACGGACCTAGTTGCTCCGCGGCATGTGGGATCCTCCCAGACCAGGGCTCGAACCCGTGTCCCCTGCATTGGCAGGCAGATTCTCAACCACTGCGCCACCAGGGAAGCCCATTTTTAATGAAAAATCCAGAAGCATGTTTTAAGGAATTTGAGGATGGCTACTTGTTGTGATTTTGCGTTTTCAAAATAATACTCAAGATTATGAGGTTATGGGTAAAGCGTGACTTAAATCTGTAGCAGTGCCAAAGTTTTCTTTGATTTTCTTATTTGATTATGGCGTCCCATCAGGGCTGAGCACCCACCACTGCTGTGATTCAATGTTCCCAATAAAAATGACTGACAGTTGAGTTCAGAATATTAAAGTTTTTTTTCCGCCTTATATGCTGAAGAAAGATAAAACTTCAGTGTAACAAAGTGAGTGAGAATTTAAACTAATAAAAGCTGGCAGTGGGCAAATTTACTCATGCTTGCCTAAAAAAGGGCTTAATAAGTTGTACCACACACACAAATGCTGCAAAAGACAACACTATAAAATTCTAAAGGTATTTTAATTAAATTACTTTTGAGGTTATGTGTTATGTGTGTGTAAGTGATGCTTCCTAGTACCATTGTTTCTATGGTAACAATTCTCCTAGCAACATGAAAAGATCTTAATAGGATCTGCTCTTAAGAATCCATTTTTGGAGCATCATCAGAGAAAACTGTATGTTACTCTCTATATCTAATCATCCATCTTTTTTGGTAACATAAGATTTTCTCAAAATCATAAACCCATAAGGTTACACACAAAAAATCGAGTGCTTGAAGTATTGTTATATCTGCTTCTCACTTGTCTAAGGACAACTTGAGTTTGACCTCTTGTCTTAAAATGCACTTGAAGTATAGGAATACATCCTACTATGCCTATTTCAGTTTTCTGTAAGCAACAGTGACATTCCTCAAGCAATCTGTGGCTGACACAAATCGAATAAATGATTCTCTGATTCAGAACCTGGACCTTGGACTCATAACACAGGTACATTCAACAATAAGTGATAAAACTCTGAAAAGAATCCTGGTTCTCAAGTGATTAAAACAGTGACAGTCATTTTATTCTGCAGCTCAAAAGACAAACGAAAGTCCATATGAAATTGTGATCTGCTTATAGTGTCTTATTTCTTCTCATTTTACTGATGTTCCCATTTGATTGTTTAAATTTGTCTCCACCTCCAAGCATTTTGCCAAATGGAAACATTCTATTTCATCTGTCTTAGTAAGTGTCTGTTTCCCTGGCATGGGAGATTAATAAAAAATCTTATTGCTAAGTCTCTCATGGTTGGTCTACATTGTAGGTTGATTTGCTTTTCTTTATTCTGGCCACATTTTCAGTATACTTAACCCAGCCAGCCATGCATTTATTTCCATCTTTAGTACCCTCTAGAAAATGTACATTTTTAAGCCCTCTCATAAAAAGGTGAATAATGTAAATGATCAAGTGGTAGCAAAGAAGGGTCTTAACTTCTCAATGATTTTTCAGTACTTCACACTAGTAGAAATGAAGGTGAGATGCTTACCTGGTACCACAGGGGCTGCTTTGGAATTCTGCATAAGTGTGCTGTAACGTGAGCGAGCTGCGGGCCCCAGATGCACCACTGATCTGCACTGCCTGTGTGTTCATCACTCAACAATGATCCTGACATTTCCTTTCCTGAGATACCAAACTAGACACAGTCACGCAGGATTACTGCCTGGACCCTGTTTCCTCTCTGGCTCTCAGCAATTCTGCTCAGGCCTCACACAAGGCAGCTACTCAAGCACCTTCAAGGACATTCCCTAAGAAACTATATGCTAATTCTCTATCTCAAACTGCTGCAAGCTGAGCTGGGTCCTGATGTACTTTGGGAGCACCCTGAAGAAAGAAACCCAAGCCAATGACATAGACTGTTTAACCTAATGAATTATGTAGACTAATGCCATGTGTTCTTACAGCCCCATGATACTCCTTAGAAAGTATGGGATCCATAAACTACAAAAAATCATGAAAGCAGTAGAAGCAATGAAAATAACCTCCTGAGCCCACCTTAATTATGTTAAATGAAATATTTCTAAATAGCTTATATTTTTAAAAACTTTTTTTTAAAGAGCAGTTTTAGGTTCACATGTGTTGTTTTTTAAATAGATACCTGGTCTTCCACATTCAAATAATCATTACTAACCTAAATATTTTCAGTCTTTGCCCCAATTACTCAATGATTTCTTTTTCATCAACAATACTAGAACATTGGTTTTACTTGTGCTATGAAATGCAAAATAATTAGGATGAATTGGGAGATTGTGATTGACATATATACACTAATATGTATAAAATAGATAACTAATATGAACCTGTTGTATAAAATAATAAAATAAAGTTCAAAAATTCAAAAAAAAAAGGAAATGCAAAATAATTTAGCATATATTCCTCATGTTTTTCAAATCTGTTAACCTATATAACCACAGTAGTATTAATGGAAGTAAACAAAATAGCTTATTTTAGTTAAGCCATCCATTTTAGCATGTCTGTCTAATGTCACATATAATATTTCATGCATCCAAATAATAAACTCAAGAAGCAGCAAAGATACAAATATGTTATTTGTACATTTTCAAAGGAGTACATTTTTTAAAAGAAATAAGGAATCTATAGGGCATCACAAGATATTAAAATATAAAATTCCTTAGGCCTAAATTAGGAATAAAATGAAGCATAAAGAATAGATTAATGTGCCAATGCATAGATTGAATCTGATCACAGAAAACTGGTATGGAAGGGGAGATGAGGATGAATAAACATCATAAGGAGGGGTGAAATAAATATTTGTTGCTGAGTAAAAAATATTATAGAACTTTGATATCTGCAAGGAGACAGATGGCAAAACATGCTGGTTTCCACAGATAAGAATAGGCTTTATTTTAACAAAACTCAAGAGAGAAGGCAAGGTGAAAAAGCTGGCCTACATTTTTCAAGATGAACACTTAGGAAGTTGACTCCCTTGACCCTGACTGGCAGTTCATTATGATATAGGCAAGCTGAGCTCAGCTTGGGGTAGCGACGAGAGTATATGTGTGTGTGTGTTTATATATCTATATCTATCTATCTATCTATCTATCTATCTATCTATCTATCTATCTATCTATCTATCTATATTTATATATACATATATATATAGAGAGAGAGTATATGGTTTTTTTGAGGGAGGCAAAGACAGTTGTCACATGGTACTGGTAACATGTAAACCTACGGACTTCTCCTCCTAAGATAACCAGAACTTCAAATCCTAAAGGAGTCAATGCAACCAGGATGCAAATCAGTGATGCTCAAACTTTAGGGTGCATGAGTCAAGTGGCAGCTCAGAAAAATAACAATTCTTTAGCCCCACCCCCAAACATTATAATTCAGGAGTAAATCTAGGGAGATGTCCAGTAATTCTGCATTTGATAAGCATTCCAATTGACTCTAATGCATGGTAATGAAACACACAGTCTTTTATAAATTAGGTATGCCTGGGTCCAAACTCATTCATTTGCTCTGAGAACTCAATAGGCACTTAACTTTGCCTGTGGTAAGAACTAAATATATTTCAGAAAAGTTAATCTGTTGTTATCTTCAGACCAAACTGTATGTGAAACCACCTAGTTAAAGTGTACTAAGTCTGTATCAAGGAGTGTTCTAGAAAATGGTTTTTGGAGATACCAGAATTCTGGAGGCAGATATACTGTGAAGGAAACCCGACTCTGCTTTCTATACCAGAAGCAAATGTGAGCTTCCTGGGGAGAGTTTGCAGAAGAACATGAAGAGTCTATAAAGTCTGTAAATATTCCCTTCATAGAAGCACATAGGTCATTAGCCTATGTCTCCCCAGTGTCGTAGACTCCATGTTTTGAAAGACTGTGGCATAGAAGAACTTGGCTGTATTTTCAGCGCTAGCAGGGCCTTCCCCAGATGAAGTGAGTCTCTGGCAGCTGTGCGCCCCTCAGGGAAGCCAGCGGCAAGAGGAAAGCCATATGCTGCCTATCTGCTCCCGCTGTGGGGAGCCACGGCGTTTCCATTAATTTCAGAATTCTTGTTAAATAAACCAGGGACTTTCTGTAGGCTCATGTGGTCTTTTCCTGCCATCCATAGCTCACCCGAAATGCTGCATACATGGCCACACTAACTGCAGATACGTTTTGTGCATAGTTTGGTAACTGAGGGATAGAAGCACCGTCACCTACTCATTCTACTCCATGGCTTGGTTATTCTGTTTCCTGGGTTGCCTACTGGTGATACAATTCTTTCCCCTGGGGGTAAACCGAAGAGAGCAATGTGTCTTGTCTCAGTGAGAGAATCAGTCAAAACCAAGTCACATCAAGCACTAACTTGGTCTACAATTTGGCTTTAGTTGAGGCTGATTTGAATATTTAGGAATAGGTGCAATATGAAATAAGAAAACATTGTAGAAAGAGGATGTACCCATTCTCATTTTTCAAAAGCACTATTAAAATCAACTCTATGCCTACATATGCTGAGTACTTAGATAATTGTAATTCATCAAGGCATTTCCCCCCCCCCCACCAAGTCCAATAGAAAGGGAAATAACTATGGAGTGCTCCGTTATCTTCATAGGCCTAAGAATCAGAAATGTATTTAGTGCCTCCCCAAATCATTACAGAAACATGTCATAGTCAGAAATCATTCTTGGATGAGGAAATTGAAACAGAATGAGCAAAGAGACAGTAGTCTGTAGCCTTTTCAAGGTTGGCAAGTTCTAGAACAAAAGCTCTCTCATCACTAGATCTCTGTGATGCCCTGCCCTCTCGCGTTCTTGATTTCTCAAGTTCTCAGCTCAGATTTCAGCCTGTATTCCTATCTCCAGTTTCAAGCCTTAAACCTTTCAGCTTCAAACTGGGAAAAAAATTGAGGCTGTGAGCTACCTCATGCAAGAGGCCCTGGACTAAGAACACACACAGGCTGAATATTCTTTCCACGGAGAGGCTGAGAGCTCGGAAACATGCTTAGGTAATTCTGGTGAAAGCAGTGCTGGGCTGAGCCATATAAGAGCCCAAGGCAAAGGAAAGACCAGTAATATTGATTTTGCCCTTACTTAATGTTTTGATATTTTGTTCATCATGGAATTTCGATAAATTCCGATTTTTAAAAATTGCATTAAAATATTATTTACTTGATTATGGGTTTTTTTTTTGCATCATCTTAAGTTTTGTACATGAAGCAAGTGCCTCATTCTGGTCTCACCCTGAGTGAAAGCCTTGCAAAATACAATGTATTTAACAAATTATATATATAGTGTGTGATACAGAGGTGATAAGGTATAGGGTAAAGTATAATGTATATTTATACATTATACTTTAGAGTATACCTATACTTTATAGTATGTGATAAAGTACAATATATTTAACAGATACGTACCTAGTATACAATACGTATATGAAAAGGAGAAAAAGGGAGGGAACTCACACTTATTGAGACCCTACTACATGTATGGCAGGCATTGTTTGTGTGATATATATATATGTATATACACATATATATAATCATATAATATCTATTTCCTGATAGATAGTATTTAATGAATATATTTACCTCAACAAATGTGATATATATATAATGCACACACACATATTTTCATTTAATCCATGGACTTATTTTACGTGTTAAAGATGAGGAAAAGATAGCTTGGAGAAGTTAAGTAACTTGCCCAAAGTTGCAGATCTGTGGTCGAAAGGAAGAAGTGAATGAAAGTCAGAGAGAGTGATCTGTTTGTAAACTGGAAAGTAGGTTGTAAATTCGAACAGACTACTAGTTCTTAGTATTATTGCATTTAGGAAATACCACAAAATATTATTCATGGTTTTATTAAAGAGTAATGATGTTTATGTCTCTTTCACTGAGATTGAAATATAAATTTGATGTTGAAATTTAAGTTTCTAGTGATATCTTTTTTTTTTTTTTATTAATTTTATTTATTTATGGCTGTGTTGGGTCTTCGCTTCTGTGCGAGGGCTTTCTCTCGTTGTGGCAAGCGGGGGTCACTCTTCATCGCGGTGCGCAGGCCTCTCACTATCGCGGCCTCTCTCGTTGCGGAGCACAGGCTCCAGACGCGCAGGCTCAGCAATTGTGGCTCACGGGCCTAGTTGCTCCGCGGCATGTGGGATCTTCCCAGACCAGGGCTCGAACCCGTGTCCCCTGCATTGGCAGGCAGATTCTCAACCACTGCGCCACCAGGGAAGCCCCTCTAGTGATATCTTTTTAAAATCTTAAAGATTTTTTGGCTTCAGTTGATTTCTCAAGTTCTTAGTTTGAATTACTGCTTTTTTGGTCGTTTTTTGTGTACCCCAGTAATATTTAGTGAGCTATGAAATGGAAGTTAAATATTTAAACGCCAGAGAGTTTCAGAGGTAAAGTGTTTCTCTATCAGTCTGTACTAGTGAAAGCTGTATGGGTTCAGGCAAGATCAGGGAAATCAATATTAATTATATATGTCGCTCTTCTTGTCATGATGAAATAAGTATCTATGAATGACGTGATGGTTAAATCAGTATGTGTTAGGGCTTGAGAAAGGACATGCATGTCTACAGTCATATTTTTATGCATTACTGCTTGCAGAGTGGAATAAATATCTGCTAACAACGTGACAGGAAAGAGATTTTGTGCAGGGGTAAAGACAGAAATGTCTATAGTTAATACAAAAGCATGATCCTCTACATAAACACCAGCGCTGGGAAAGGTCAGCCATGCTAACAAAGGGTTGATAAGATATGGAATATATAAAGAAACAAATTACAGAGTTACAGCTAACTTTAATTTTTATTCCCCTAAGATCAAAGGATATCTGTTAAAATGTTTATGAAGTACAAACCAAAAATGAAACATGCTCAAGATCTTATTTTTACACTGATAGTTTAATTTTCAATATTTTCAAAGGTATCTTGGGGGGAGCACGGTGATAGGCTAAAAATTTAGTGTCAGGATGCAGGCAGGTTTTGGAAACAGCTTTTGTCACTTCTAATTTATGACTTAGGAGACTTATTTAACAACTCTGAGCCACATTGCTCTTGTATAATTGTGGGTAATGATAGCTACTTTATGGGATGGTCATGGTATTAATGATACAATGGATATAAATTGCCAAGTACAAAAAAAGTTCGAAGTGTAGTACCTAAAACATATCAGTCATTCAATAAATGATAGCTCTAACTCTCGTTGTTATTGATGTTTTTGGATGCAAAGTAATAATACTTTGGAACAAATATTTGATATGACTTACAGAAATGACTAGCCATACCTCACATAGGTGGAATAATGAAAATAAATGAACATTTTTCTTGTTTCCCAGATAAGTAATAGCTGCAGAATTAAAAATGTAGAGAAAAATCAATTTTAATATGTAGAGGGAGCCCATATTTAAAGTTGATCAGTGCCATTATGATTAATGAAAAACACAAGAAACATGATTTTCTATAAATAGAAGAGATTTACCATTTACATGTAATAAGCTCATTTATAGATTTTTTTTCTTTTAACAAAAACAATAAATTATTGGCTAAGAAGAATTATTTATGCAAAAACTGCATTAGATAACATATTAAAAATGAAAATTACAGAGACACACTGGCCATCTTCAATAATAATTGTCATTATTATAGTGTTATTATTAGAAGCTGTGGAAAAGAGTTTATCAGTAATGTGTGGTATTAAAAAAAAAATGCTTGGAGAGTAGAGGTCTTGTATGCAGTCAGGAACCAATTTACCTAGCACACTCATATGTGATACCTGAAGTTCACTGCTGGTCAAGTTTGGTGGTACCAGCTAGTAGCTAGCACTATGACTTTGGGGTCAGCATATTTGGGTTTTAATCTGAGCCTCACCTCTTGTGAGGTGATGGATCTTGAACGAGTTACTTAACTTCTCCAGGATTTTTTTTCCCTTGTAAAAATGGGATAGAGTGCCAATCTATAACATGGTGTGAGTTTAACCAAGATAATGCAGTCAGCAGATGTCTGGCTGCTCATAAGAGTTCAATAGACAGCAGCTGAAAGGATGTCTACTAATGAGAATGATACATTTATTTTTATAATAATGGAAAATTAAGGGATTTTCTGTCTAAATGTTAAACTTAAACATTCACCATTTACTCTAAACATAGACATACTTTCCAGTCTAGACTGAACTCAACCCAAGTCCTTTTAGGCATTCAGGAAATTTCCAGACAGTGTTGTCTCAGGCTACCCTTCTGGGCTTCAGAGCAATGATATGACTGGGAGTGAAAGCTTGCCACATTGATTTGCTTTCCTCAAGTTTAGATACCAAAAGCTTTTAATTAAGAGCTTGTTTTAAATTTATTTATTTATTTATTTTTGGCTGTGTTAGGTCTTCGTTTCTGTGCGAGGGCTTTCTCCAGTTGCGGCGAGCGGGGGTCACTCTTCATCGCGGTGCGCGGGCCTCTCACTGTTGCGGCCTCTCCCGTTGCGGAGCACAGGCTCCAGACGCACAGGCTCAGTAGTTGTGGCTCACGGGCTTAGTTGCTCCGCGGCATGTGGGATCTTCCCAGACCAGGGCTCGAACCCGTGTCCGCTGCATGGGCAGGCAGATTCTCAACCACTGCGCCACCAGGGAAGCCCCAAGAGCTTGTTTTAATTGCCCTTGCTAGTATCTTATTTGTTCAGAAACTCAACCACTCCAAAACACACCTGAACCCTGCAATCCTTTGACTTCTGCCAAGAGAATAATCATCCACTGACCACCACCAACCCGAGTCCTGTGGCCCTAAAAGTAAAGCCATGGAGTAGGATAAGCTGATATTCCCATAAGTGTCTTTGTCGATCAAAAGCAAGATGCTCATGTCAACCAAGGAGGTATTTGCACCCAACTCTTAATCTTCCTTACCACAGAATAGAAAGTTGAACACTTATGAGTATCTACACTTGCTTCCCCAGTGGATGTTAATTTCTTCCGTCTTAAAATTCCGTAATGCTCAACATTGGGGTAGGCACATGGTAGATACTCACTGAACACTTGTTACTTATTTACTGGTATCTGAGAAAAGCTCAGAATAATTTTATACTTACAAAGAAACAAAGATAGAAAAAATACCTTCAAATTCAAGGTATGAAATTTAATGAGTGAGACATATATATTGACCAAATAACATACTATTAAAAAGAGTATATATTTAAAAAAAAATCTTGCATGCAAAATAAAGGCGCATTCAAGTATAGTCTAGTACAGGCAATGTCTCTGAAAGTTCGATTTCATACTTTCATGAAGCCACAATCAAATCTTGCTATGTCCCAATCGTCAGTGTGTGCTAAAGTGCAAAATCGTAATCATTACCCTGACATTTTCACTTAGCTTCTGCTGAATACCCAGTCAATTCTTCCAATATTTAGAAAAATATTCCTCAGCATTTACCTTGTCATTCTGATGATGCTATACATCCCACAATCAAACAGAAATTGTCAAGTCTCCTTTCCTTTTATAGCAATTCAAACATGGCTTTGTAAACCTGAATTACTTGCATTGATTGGTGAAGATGATTTATTATTATTTTTTTCACACTTCCATATTGCTCAGGGAAAGGAAGATGTAATTATTCAGTTTACAAACGCACAACACTATTTTTAAAAACTTTTACACTTAAAGTGAAGGTAGATTTGGGTTTGACACCCCACAACAAGAGAAATGGTGTATGAGATTTGAGGCAGTTTACTGAGTCACAGCGAAATCAGAATGTGGACTTTTTTATTGGAAAGAGTGGCAGGAAATTGCCAGCATTACTGGCACTTTCAGATTCAAGAATAAAAGCTAATTTCTGATATCTGAAGCCTGCAATCTGTGGACACAGATGACTACCAAATCCGTATTTCTAGCTAGACCTCTTTCCTGAATTCTGGCCTGTTCGTTAGGGATTTATATCACGTGGCCTGTTATCTCTTCAAATTCCAACTTTCTCAAATTGTGCTCATAATTCTTGCTTTCAAAACTGGTTACTCTGTTCAACTTTCCTGTTTCTATCAAAGTTGCCATCATTTCCCCAGTCACCGAGATGCAAGAGCAATGTTTAAGTGTTTCTGCACATGAATCAGCCATTGGATTCTGTTTCTTTTTCCATATTGCCTTTCATACACATCTCTTTTCCATTCTGGCTTGTTCCTCCAAAGTTCAGATCCATCCCTTCATCTTTGGGGATAGCAGTGCCAAGCCAGAGCAAAAGAAAACTTTTTGTTCAAGGAAACATTTATGTTCAAGGAAACCTCTAATAATGATTTTGCTAGTAGGGACAAAAGCTACTGTAGTAGACCCATACTCCAAATTCTTGCAGTATTCAACTATATGACCTCAAAAGAAACAATAGGATCCTCAACTCAAAAGGAAAATAAGCTTCAAATAATTATAATAGTTCCATATATATATATATATATATATATATAGTTAGCTTTTCTGCCTCTACTTCTCTTCTTTACCCCAATTCATTATACTCCCTTTCGTCCTGTAATGCATCAGTGTTTCCGGTCTCTGATTGATAAAGTCAGCATTTCAAAGTGGTTGTTGTTTATAACTCATTTAAATAGCAGTCAAAAGAAATAATTTTATCAGTGTAGGTTTATTTTAGAAATTGGACTGTATGGCACTTGCATTTTGTAAGGTCAATGAGGATATGTTCCCTCGCTGTTGCTCTTCTACGTGGTTGCATTTAGCTTACAACACATTTCAGTGTCCATGTGGTTTTGTTTCAATTTAAAAACTAGTTTACACTTACATGACAAATAAACCAATCAAGAATTTTGAAGTTCCCAAATCTTCTTTGAAGAATCCTGGGATTTATCAGAGCATAGTTATGGAAATATCTAGAGTACACTGTCTCTAAGGAGCTTCTGCATGCTAATATTCTGTGAGTTTTAACACATATACCATATACCACATATCATATGTACATAAGATGCATCTATAAATCATGTGGTGGGAATGAGGGACAGAGCTATGGACATACTGAAAGAATCACAAATGCAAATAATTTAGAATCAGAAGGACCTTAAAAGGCCACCTCCTTCCTCTGACTACTTTATGGATGAGAAAATTGAGGACCAGAGAGAAATGGAGTAACTTGTTCTTTCACTCAAAAAGGCTGTAGTCTAGTGGGATTGCAACTTATCTCTGGACCCCTGTCCAATGCCCTTTCTAGGACTCAGATTAAATATTATTATCACAGTGGTTATTGGTTTTGCTCTTGCCCTATCCATGTGTGTTAAGAGCTATGAAGTGGCTGAGATTTTGCCCTACTTGTAAGTGAACAAGTTAGCCATCTACAAGATCCATGGTTACTGGCAGAAGACATGAAACTCCAGGGCCAAAGACAAAGGACTTTTATTCATGGCACAGCAAGCAGCATGAGCTTCATATTTGTGTCAATTCTCCCTGACAGTCCAGGTCCCACGAGGATTATGCAGATGTTCTACGCATGTGGGATTTGTGTCACAGATGAGGAATCCTAAGCTTAGAAAACCTGAATCTTTTGTAATGATATGCAAGCTAACCAGCCTAACTTTTGCTCTGGATCTCTAGCTTCCAAAGCTTTTACCACACAAACATTCTTGAAAAGACTGAGAACCAAGGCAGCTGGTTCCTATGCTCTCAAGATGTACAGAAACATGACACCCATGAACTGTCTTGGAGCAATAATGATGGGTCTCCACAGGTCTGATGATGGACAATATAATGCATGGGATGACAGATGATTTCCAGGTAATGGCAGTTATTCCTAGAGTGAATGCATTCCAGTATGCATATGGCAAAGCCAGGTATAGATCAAGCAATTCCTTTTAATTTGGTTTAGCACCGCCTCTAACTCTCAACAAACAGTGTCCTACTTTAGTATGTAAATTGTATAGTCACCTATAGTTCACTATAGGTGAGAAATCAGTTTTTGAAAAAGAATACCTTCCAGATCATAAAAAATTTTCATTGATTGCTATGACTATATACCCAGGATTTCCTGATGAATCTTAGCAAATTTCCCACATTTTTATGTACAAAGAAAAATTTACTTCTTTATATATGGATTTCTGAGAAAGATCCGCAAACTTTTCATCAAAAATGTTATCTGAGTTTTGTTCGTATGTAATTCTCTTCATCTGTCCATTTGCAGAGGTCTGTACCCATTTGTAAAATAAAACATCTCTGAAAATGTTTATAATGTACACATATTGAATCATCTTTGATATAGCTTTACATTCCATCCAAAGCCCTGTGACTTAAATGGAATTTTACACATTTATACTTAGATTCACTTATTAAAAGCCACTGTCTCCATCTGGTTATGGTATTCTGCTAACAGGTGTCAGTAAATCTCCTGATCTAAACTGCAAAGTTTAACCCAGAGATTCCCAACCATTTTGCATTTTTAGCACACTTTCAAATACTAAATTTGTAGAAACTCATACTCAAATATGGTGAATGAGGCAGTATATTTTACAATATAATTCCTCCTAGAGTACATCAATGTTCCTACGTGGATTTAGGAAAGCACCTATGTCACTACACTATTCAATTCCTTCAGTAGTGACTCTTCATTTTCATACAATTTTCATCGACCTGACTGTGCTCTCTTACAGACCCATGAAGGGAAGTTTTATGGGTCTGCTGAGTATTTGCCTTGACATCCATCTGTGCTTTTTCTCTCTTACTCATAGCAGATTGTGTCCTGTTCTCCACTGTACCTCACAGCCTGTTCTGCTTAATGTTTCATCAGATCAGCATGACCTTAATAGCACGTGTGTTTGGTTTTAGCAAAAAATTAATATATACATTGCTAAAATAAAAAGAAAACAAAAATTGTAAAGACTTTGTGTTTCAGACCACACCAACTGTTGTGACCCTTTGATTGACAACGTACTTCTAAAATTTTCAACCAAAGTGCCCATAAAGACAAAGAAGAAAGAAGGGATACCATCAGGAGAGTCTAGGGGATTGTAACCTAAGGCCACGCTTTTCTAACATAAAACCACATGAGGTTTTTTTCTCAATTTTTGAAACAAAACCAAAAAATTCCTCCCAAATACTTGAAGATTATAGAATTTCTAGGAAAATGTAACAGGTTTGTTTTGTAATTTGAGTACACCATGCTACAGTCTGAAGATCACAGGCTTGAAACATAAGTATGCTTGGCTGTAATTCAAAAGGGAGATAGGGTTCTAAGAATTTCCCTCTTTACCTTGAGTTCCATACCATGATGTTTCTCATACCTTATTCATACCATAACATCCATCCATCCATCCATCCATCCATCTATCTATCCATCCATCCAACCATATATGATTTCATCTTTCTGAATCTGTTTGTTACCTAACCATCCATGCATATATCTACCTATTTGTCTATCTGTTCCTCCATCCACCCGTGTATGATTCTATGTCTCTCTTTCCATCCAAGCATTAATTTACTTATGTGTCTATCTACATCTTTCTATCTGTCTCTCTACATGGCTAGATAATTCATTTCCTAAATAGCTGAATTTAAATGATATTAAATAATAGCAGTCACTCCTGCTAACGTGATTCAACATTCATTCCTAAGAAAAGCCCTCTTCTATTGCGCTTAATAAATAAAAACACGGTAATCATTATTTTCTAGGTTTCCTCTCAGCTTTTATTCTTGTATGTGGCAGATTAAAGACAGCTGGAAACAGAAACAGCCATACCGAGGCAGGATTTTGGTAGCACAAGAGAGTACCAGGGACTGGATCCTTCCCAAGTGAAGGGAGAAGAGAAGGAAATAGGCATGTTGACCTGCTCCATGATAGTCATTTCATGCCCATTATTCTTCCCAGTCGTCATGACAACTTTGCTCAGTACTTACCCAGTATCCTCACATCAGTTCTCTGAGCTAGGTGCTGTCATTATTCCAATTTTATGGTTGAGAAATCTAAGCTTTAAAATATTAAGTAGCTTGCTCATATTCATGTGGCTGTAATTCTCAGATTCAGATATAAGACAAACCCGGCTAGCTTCAAAGCTCTTGCTTTTAAACATTACTAAACTCTTGACCCTCAATTTATTTCATGATAGAAACTGTCCTTCTGAGTTTTTCCATATCTTTCTTGCAACCAGTGCTAAGTTAAGGCAAAGTCAGATTAAGGGTAGGTTAGTCAGGCATTTTCCAGAAAACCAATGCGTAAGTGGCACTAAAATATATCTTTGGATTGTAAGAAATGGAGAAAATTGTACTTATAAAAATTTGCTTCTGCCACTGGGAAGAATACTCTGAACAGCTTGGGTGATGGGGGTGAGGCTCTAAGGGATTAAGGGATTATGCTTAAGTAACAAATGTCATTTGACTACTTTTAATGGAAGGTAGGTCTGGATCATTCTTAAGTCTTTATTTTGTTGAACAGGATATAAAACTTTGGAGCCACATCTTAATTGTGTGAGATAATAGATTCAGTGCTGAGAGATGCCACCAGCAGAATTTCAACGGCCTCCTCCTGGTGAGGTGTGGTCCTAGATGGGGGTCTCCCATGAATCTGAATGACACAAAATTGTAATCAAATAGCTTAGGTGCTAATTCTCAAGTTGCAAGTCCAAGTTTTAGTGAATTCAGTACTAACAACACCACAAGGTTGACAAACAGAATTCATGTAATTGGTAGGCCGTACCTTAACTACAATCTTGAGTCCAAGATATGGTAACAGAGTCACCATTCCTGTATTTCTCACTCTAGTACTCCTCCATACCAGTTCACCCAGTAATTCAGGACATCTGGGGCCCTCTCGTATTCTGAGTCTGAATATATTTTTACCAACACCATCTTGAAGTTGTCCAGATAGACACCCTAAACGAGGTCATTTGACACTGCATATAGCCTCCAAAGTGACTTTGTCACTGGGGTTACCTGAGTGACGATTCTAGCATGTTATACTTTTAGTAGTGCCATTCTCTCTCTCTCTCAATATGTGTGTATATATACACACACATACACACACACATTCTCTCTGTATATATGTATATATACACATATACACATACTCACAAGGACTACATAATAAAGATATAAGCTCTTTATTTTAAATGTGCTGATATTAATTTTTTCCAGTCTCTGAGACCTAATCAGGCCTTTGCTCCTTCAGTAGTTCTTTACATTCACTCATTTAACAAATAATCACTGAATTCCTCCTTCACGCCATACAATAGTGAACCAAAGACAATCTCTGTTCTCGTGGTGCTTACATCCTCATGAGGTGAGAACAACACTAAATAGATAGATGTCACATGGTGATAAGTGCTCTGAAGAAAATAAAGAAAAGCTTGGACAAGAGGGTAGCAAGCGGTGGGGTGAGGGAATTGCTGCCTAGGAAGAAGATAGGAAAGGCATCTCTGATAAGGTAGACTGAGCAGAAACCAGTAGGAATCTGGGGCCTGCCTGTTCCAGGAAGAGTGAAGGTTCCCAATTTAGGAATGCAGCATGCCTATTGACAAAGTGATAATGATATTGGAGCAGTTGAGAGAAAACAATTTTTTTCATATATAAGCTGAGGACTCTGACTAAACATTTTTGTTACTTTACAATGTCTGCCAAAGAATGGAGTCCTCAACTAGGAAGAAGAAGAAAAAAAGATATGTTATTTTTTGCTTACACAGTTTTTAATAGTTTCTACCCATTTTTTCTGGAGGGTTCTGTGTTGTAACTTTCTGAAATAAAGCGATCTGCTAAGCCCTAAGACACACACCGTAGAAGGGATGGATTACTCTTCATCAGAAATAACAAGAATCAAGGATGCATATGTCAATGCTCTAATCCCTGTAAAGAAATCACACAATGGCAGAGAATAAAGAAGAAATAACTAGCGTATTTTCTTTATTCCTCTCTCTCAATTATCTCTTCTTCTCCCTCCTTTCTTTCCTAGAGTAACCTCAAATCATTTTTTCCCTCAGCTGCACTTGAAGTGAATTAATACTTTTAATTTTCCTCAGACTACTCCATACTTAACTTTTCAAATCTTTATATGCTGGACATTTGATTGATAATCTAGAAAAAAAGACTAGGGGTATCATTGTCTAGTCACCAAGTATGAAATGACAATAATATATAGTTTTATATGTACAATGTATACAATTACTCCATGGAGAAGTCTTACTGTCTATTCAAGTCCTTCTTATTTTCTGGTCAAAGAATCTGAGGAAGTACCATCTAATAAAGATGATGATGATGAAAAAAATTATTTCATTGGGCTCTTATTTCCAGGTTATCTATGGCTTATTTAAATTCTTCCTCATGATAATTCCTTGGGTTTGGTATCCTTTTTTTTTTCAGATGAGGGAATGGAAGTTCTGAGGGGTTGTGTATTGTCTCCAAGATCATAAAACAAGGAAGTTGCAGAGTGTATTCAAACGCTGGGTGTCTATGCTATTCCCATTACATCATATCTGTGCTGGGGAATTCTTCCCTAAGGCAGGCCACATAATTTGAAAGGCAATAGACTTCTGGCTATGCTTAGGGCAGAGTCAAAACTGTGAATTAGAGATGAGCTTTTAGAATGTGAATCCTGGTCTTCTGTATAAGCGAGAGTTTTGTTTGAAAATTTCACTGTGACGTAGTTCCTGAAAACCTCATGGGGTTGTTGAATATATCAGTGTAGGTTCTTGTCAGAGTGTCTGGCACATAGCATGTGCTTGATAAGTGTTAGTTAAAACTACGACGAGCACCAGCGAAAAAGAAGGAAGGCAGGGAAAGATATTTCTCCCATTGGTATCTGAAAGAGTCCTTCATTAGTCTCCTCTTCATTTTAGGGGAAGAGTAGAGCTACTCTGGACTTTTCTTCTCCTTTTTTCTTAATTTACTGGTCAAGGAAATAAAGAACTTTTATTAACTTTAAAAAACCATTCCTGTTTATTTGTTTCAGGTTTATGGGGAATCGCTAATTGGAGCTCATTGAGTTCTAACACCAAAAATGGAAAACTAAATCTTTAGACACCTACTGTCATTTAAGGAAATGTAAAATGCTTCAATTTTACTTTAGCCAGTGGAAAAAAATATAGTAAGATTATATGCACAAAAGAACTAGATTTATGCAGTAAATGTGCTTCTAAAATGTAACTGAACAAAATGTTTGTGTTACCATAATGCAGTGCTGTGATTTCAAGCACAGGCTTGAATATGTTCCTCAATCCCTGTGAGCCTCAGTTTCCTTATCTATAGAGTGGGGATGCTGTTAGTATCTAGAGGATCAGAAGAATCAACCATTAGGTGTTATTATTTTCAACATAATTACCTACTTTTTTTTCTATAAGATTCTCCATACTCCTCTCCCTGATTTCTGAAGTGATAGCTAAGGAATCTGAAAATCAGTTCTATAACTTTGTTAATGGGACATTTATTCTTTTCTATTTTCTCTCTTGCAACTACTACGCACCCCCCCGCCCCGGCCCCGACACACACACAGTGCTTTGAGATGGATGCCTTCAGCAACAGTGGCATGGCCCAAAGAATTGAACTGGATGGTGGGACCTGCAATGCTGAGGCAGCCAGCATCAGATGACTTTTTAGACAGATGGGAGCTTATGGTAGGAATCCAAGAGCTGCTTCTCTTGCTTAATGTTAGAGCCTATTGGAAACATGGGGATTAAATGGCAAGTTGATTTGAAGCTTTTGAAGGATATTTCATTCTTTCTCCATCATAACTGAATTAAACACACATTGGGTGGCTCTGTAGAACTTGTCTCCAAAAGGAAGGGTGAAATACTCTCCTGTAAAACTAGGCTCTCCCCTCATCATAATTCTTCATTTTCAGTCAAACTGCTTATAAAAATGATGGATGTTAATGATCACCTTACTTAGGAGATGTCATCATTTATTTAAAAAAATAGAGCGAGTTAGATTAATAGTTAGAATTATTACTGGGAGGCTAGGGAAGTATGGGGAAGATAAAAATAATCTTTCTCAAAATAATTGAGAATTTATTATTTACTAAGAACTTGGTGGAAATAATCACTTTAAACATCATTATCCTTCAGACATTTTCATATCTGTCTCTCAAACTTACCAAACTTAACTTATTGGCAATAAAATAATGGAACATCCCCACCAATAGTGCAAGAGGGTAACCAATTTGCAGGGCAGGGATAGAAACACAGACATAGAGCATGGACGTGTGGACACAGGGCGGGAAGGGGAGGGTGGGATGAACTGGGAGATTAGGTTTGACATAAATACCCTACCATGTGTAAAATAGATAGCTAGGGGGAACGTGCTGTATAGCACAGGGAGCTCAGCTCGGTGCTCTGTGACGACCTAGATGGGTGGGATGGGGTGGGGGGGGGAGGGAGGTCCAAGAGGGAGGGGATATATGTATACATAGAGCTGATTCACTTCGTTGTACAGCAGAAACTAGCACAACATTGTAAAGCAACTATACTCCCATTAAAAAAAAAAAGAAAAAAAATGAATGGAACGTATATATGACCACATAAATTTGCTTTACTTACCACGTTTGGAATCTGAATTAGCTATATTCAAGTTCAAAATAGCCCAATTTATAGGAAAGTTTTCCAACTGAAAAACTTCCCCAGAAATTAATTTTTAGGAAACTAGTTAAAAATTCACACACTTATTTGGAGTGTGAATCTTTTTATTGACCTTTTTTCAAAGAAATTTCTAGTCTTTTATATCTAATTATGTGAGTGATGATGGGCTTGAAGAAAGAGAATATGCTTAAGACACAGGCTATAGTTCTATAATTTGAAAGATCTTAAAAATCTTACCAGGAAACATGATAGACAGAAGACGTCTACTACAAAAAGTGCTGAACAGCAATGACCAGAGGGGAACAGTTTCATTAACGTGTGTGGTTAAAAATGCAGCTTTTCTAAGTTCCCCTTTACCAGGGCAAGCAGGACTTTTCAGTTTTGTTTATGTCTGGCTATCATGTATTAGGAACTCAATAAATACTAGTTTACTTGCATGGCATCTACTATGTTGTACATCATTCAATACCTTAACAGGTAATTACTAATTAACCAAATATAAGGCTTGACTTCCTCTCTCTATAAGGTCTCTCCTTGGGGTGTTAAAAACACTACTTGAGCTCCAGAAAAATTTTTTTGAAAGCAGCTAATAAGAACATTTCCTTTCTAGTAGCATCTCAGGTGGCTAAGTTTGCAAGTTTAGCAGACTCATAAACGTGACCTTAAAGCTAACCTAGGGCATAAATAGCCAGGGATGGGCATGAGAAGGGCTTGTGGATGATGGTGCAGGTTGAGAGTGACTATGGGGTTAATGAGCCCTGAGTGGGAAGAGAAGAAAAGTGTAAAATTGAATTCACCATTACAGAGGCCCTGCTTCTGAAATCAACAAGAGGCTAGCAAAATCAAATAGCAGTCTACCTTCCTTTTTAGATTTATTCAATGTCACTTAAAAATGCACTCTACATTTTATTCCAGATTGTTCTAGGATGTTAGAAAACCCAACAAACAAAGCAAGTTTTCATTTGCAGTTAACATATGAGGCTGCCTATTTCTATAGACCAAAAACATTCCTACCCCAAGTCCAGAAATGCCTGGGAAAGAGGTAACTTGAAGCATGTTTCCTGGTAGCTAAACTCAAGCCCCACATTTTGGGAGTCAGGTAGGGCAGTGAGTGGTGTGGATGTGAACAATGGGATCCTCATGACTGGGAAATGGGTTTGCCAGAGGAGAAGGAAAGGAAAATACAGGCTAGGAGCCACTGCAGGGAAGAGAAACTGACCCCAACCATGGAGTGTATATGGAAGACAGTGTGACAATATGGACCAAGGCCCCACTCTCCCATAAGGGATAATTTGAGACGACACATAGATGATTTCTGCTGATTTGAAACATGATAGCTCACTACTCTAAATACTGGCTCACACTCCTAAATCATTACTTTTTGAAAAAAGGAGGAGTTTACAAGGTCCAGTAGAACTTCCTCCCAGGTCAGGGAACTTGGGATTCAAGGCTGACACTGGCCATGCAGTGAAAGACTGAACTGCTGCTATAAGCATCAGATTCTCAGCTGCAAAGCAAGGAATCTGGATCAGATGATGCCTGTATGGCTTCCGAGGTATAAAAATGAAATGTTTAAGGAAATTCTCTTATTGGAATCACATATTTGATCACATGAAATGTCACATAACTTTTTGATAAACATAAATATTTCATATTGAGTCCTTTGTTTAATGTGTTGATTTAACTCAGCTAATGTATATGGGGAACATACATAGGAAACAGAGTAGAAAGAATAGGGAAACCACTAGTGGATATTTGGAGGAGGAAGTGTCTAGGAACAGGGAAGGGAGGATATCTTAGGCAGTTGGGCATTTGGGTCTGAGGTTTGGGAGAAACGTTTCAGTGGGAAATAATGGATTTGAGAGTAATTGGAGTACATAAGCAGCAATTGAAACCCTGAAAAGAGATGAGAGCACCCAGGAAAATCATGTACTGTAGCAAAAGACAGTACTCAGGACAGAAGCCTGTGGAGTTAGAGCATTTAAAGAGCCAGCAGGACACATTCGTTAAATTACTTAATTCCCTGGAAACTCAGATAACTACTTGATTTTTGTGTTGTGAAATTTACAGATGAAAACACACGTACAGTGTTTGACTCAACTTTGATGTTCACTAAATGCTCCTTTTTCTTTCTAATTTCTACACTAGGGCTGTTTGCTTTATTACATAGCAGAAATGGTAAACTCGATTATCATTTTAAACGAGAAGAATAGACAGTATGCCATTTGTTTTTGCGCCACTACTTACACATGAAAATTGTACGTAGACTTGAATGAAACGGCTTGTCGATTCAAATTACATGAAAAAAATTTCCCTTAACATTGCACTTGAAAAATATTTACCCTTATGATGTACAGTCAAAATTTGAAAAACCTCCATGTTGTGCATACATTTCTAGAAACATCCACTTCTTTACTAAAATCATAATTTTAGCCGGAGTGTGACAATACATAACCAATAATAAGTACACATGTGAAAGAGCAAAATGGCTTATTCTAACATGCAATTCACAAGTGCAAGGTGATAGGGTAAATGATAATACAGTTCAAGAATAAAGGATCTTGTCAAGGATCATTTCTATAATCATCAAATTATTTGATGGAATCAGCATATAAAGAAAGTCAGAGGCAAGAGCAGGGAGGTCAAATGGACAAAGGTAAAGCTTTCCTGGCTCTGGGCCACAGACTTGCTATCGCATGTGTCCATCTCAATACAAATTCATTTAGTAAATACAGCTATTTTAAGTTGATGATAGCGTTTGTGGAAAATTTCTGAACATTTAGGCTCTAACCCCCTAACCATGAAAATTAGAAGTTTTAAGCTGTTACCCTGAAAGTTCTATAATTTTTTCCAAAAATAAACATAAGCATTTATGATATCTGGCTACCACCAACCATGCTGTAAATATGACCTAGCTCTTACATGGGATAAAGACCAGTTTGATAACCTTCTCTGTGCAACCTATATATTTTCCCTTACCTTTTCTATAGCTTTTTTTTTTTAAAGATAAAAATCCAGTCCTGTATTAGAGGCAGATAAGCTGTCTGCAGCTCTGCACCCCATGGGCAGAAAATGGGGTCTCCTAGGCCCACAGCTGCTGCCGCTGACAAGGGACTGATCGCATCCATGCTCACACGGTGGGAGCTTTTTGCTTGACTGGAGTTTACTCCTGAAGAGTGATGGTGTGGAACTGCAGTCAGCAGTCATCCACTGTGGAGTTGGTTGCTCTTCTGAAATGGAAATAAATTGGCTGAGGGAACGTGCAGAACAGCATTTGGTGAATTGGACATTGAGCACTGTGGGCCCACGTGGTTAATGACTGCATTATACGACAGCACAGAAAAGGAAAGGGAAAACCCACTTAAGAATATAGTATTTCTCCATACGTATCAAGGCATCAAAAGTGTCAACAGACATTTTATATTTTAATTGCAGTAAAACTGCGCGAAGAGGGAATTTAATTAGCTTATGAATGATTTTACTGGAACCCCCATCTCTTGCTAGTCTGTCCTTGTACTTTGCTTCTAGATTAATCTTTCTAATACCAGAACTTTCAAGAAGCAAGTCCCAAGCTCAAGAATTTATCCTTAGTCCAGAACTGAAACACTTTAAATTTTATACCCTGGTTTTTTCATTACTCTTTATTATTCACCAATCTCTACGTGCCCGTTTCTCCATTTACAGAGGTGCTTCTGGATTCTAAAGGAACCCAGAGAGAGCCCTAGTTGCCACCCTCACTGGAGTGGAAAGAAATGACCTGCCCACCAATCCTAGAGGTGGAACTCAGATTCAAATATAGGCCTTAAGATACAGAGATGCACAAGAAATTCTCTTTGACCTCCTGGAGCTCAAAATTCAGTAGAAAGAGAGAGAATACAGCAAATATTTACGCTGAAATAAAGTGAGTATAACATACAACGGGAGTTAAAAATAGGCAATGACTAGGAGGTTGGCTGGCTGGGGAAGAATATTATGGGCAGGACTGGTGTCCTAAAAGGCATCTGGTATAAGCAGATAAAGTGCTGACTTTGGACGCAGAAATCCTGGGTTTGAGTCCTTGTTCAATCATGTTGGGTGTGTTACGTTAATACCCTGAGCCTTGTGTCTCCACCTAAGGTGGGATACTTATGAGAGGGTCTTCTGCTTTGCTAGCGATTTTGTGTGCCTCTTAAATCAATACGTGGAGGAAACACTCTGCTTTCTTACTAGTCTCCCAGCGTTTCCCCCACTGTACATCGTGTGCATCCCAACCACTTCTCTGGAGGCACTGATACCAATCCTAAACTCCCCTGGGCTTTTTGGCCTTCGTGCCCCATCATTCCCAACAGACACAGTAATACTAACAAGAACACCAGCGACGACAGAAAACGGTAACTGCAGACATGGACTGAGGACCAATGTGTCTGGCTGCTATTTGCTTTCCATAAATTATCTCAATCCGTATTCTCCCTCTGAGGTGGGCATTATCATTTCCATTTAAAGGCCAAAGGGTCTGAAACTCAGACAATATAAATGACGTTTCCAAGGTCATCTAGCTTGTTAGTGACAGAAGCAGGTGTCAAACAGATCTTTCTCACGCCAGAGTTTGTACGCTACTATGTTCATATCACTAGCGTCTACTCCTCTGCTCCTTGTAACTTTCAGAGTATGGGGAAGAGAGAAACTTCTCAGGAATTGAATACAGATTTGACTGACAAATACACGGTCTCAGAACTGTTCTGGAAATCCTCAAAGCAGCCCTAAATTGTGGAAGGACAGTCTCTAGAGGAGAGCCTTGATGGTGTGCTGAGTGACAAAAGGAGAATAGTATACTATGTTAAAACTTTAGGGGGCATCTGGCATCTCCCAGATTCCCAACAAACTCTTAAATTACGATTTAAGAAAATCACTAATATCCTCTAATGTCAGCGGAGGAAAAGCTATGCTTACTTTATGGTTTCTGTGGGAATAACAAAATGTTTTTGTGCAGAGGGTAGACTATCCTTCCACTCTTAAGACATTTTAAAAATCCTTGACGTAGAGGTGATTAAAAATTTGTCTAGCCAGTGCTGTCTTTTAGACAAAATGAGGAATATCAAGGCAAATAAATGAAAGGGTTTTCAAAAGCTTATGGGGTAAAGTCATTGGCAGATTTCTTAATTTTGTGGTTTTGTTGTTGTTCAGAGGCCATTCACTTGTATTGATATGACAGAATGTGATTTTTTTTTTGAGAATTTAGCTGAATATAAACATAAGGAAACATTAAGAACTGCGGCATATGGGAAAAAATATTTGTCTCTCTATAAGTGTAATTGAACCCTGTAGCTAACAAGAATAATTGTTGGACCGTCTCTTTAGATAGTTATTCTTTTCTGGAATTATTTGCAACTCAGTCCTGCCCAGAGGCAAGGAAAATAAGTTAGACATGTTTTTGAAACTCTTTTCAGAGTTGTAATTTTATAATTCTTGTAATAAATTCCAAGATGACCATGGGAAGCGTGTTGTTCTACACAAGCATTTTACTGCTACTATGAATCTGCAATAATTGGAGACAATTTACTATTTTCTGAAGCATAACAGAATAATTGCACCATTTTCAAATTTAAAGAGAAAAGAGTAGGAGAGGTCTGGTCAGGATGATAAATGATTCACAGCCTCCTGTGACTGTTTCCTTTTGAAAATGTAGAATCAATGCATATAATAACATATTCCGGTCTCTCATTTTTAAGACATTTTCATCTTCGTTTTATTAGAGTGTTGCCAATTTGGTGTT
This sequence comes from Eubalaena glacialis, assembly GCF_028564815.1. Lineage (NCBI taxonomy): Eukaryota > Metazoa > Chordata > Mammalia > Artiodactyla > Balaenidae > Eubalaena > Eubalaena glacialis. Next base: position 40,455,620 of record NC_083726.1, read on the forward strand.
TTTGAGTTTGTGTGAATAATACTGACATTTTCAATTTTAGGTACTCTTTTCTTTTGCTCATTTGTGACATATACATTGATTTCACAATCCAGTAGACCTTCCTGTGAAAGACAAATCAGTGTTTTGACAAGAAATGAACATCCATATAGGCTTGGCCAGCAGTATCCTAACACATCCCATATTTAGCGAACATACTTCAAATAGCTATATTCTGTCTCAAAGAAGTGTTTCTGGTCTTGACTGATGGTTGCCTTCATGACTTCGAGTCAAATGCTGCCTGAAGGAACTTCTCCAGGGTTGGATAGAACCACAGAGCAAGCACTGTAGGAGGAGTTGTTGGTTAGCTGGTTGGCTCTTTGTAGCTCCGAATTTAAATCATGGTGGGCAGGTGGGGGTGATTCCAACATTAGCTTCTTGCCTCCAAGTAACAGCAGTTACCTAATCAAGGGGCAGAGGGTAAAGCTTCTAAAAGGCATGATGCCACCTCCTCTCACCTTTGGATTACCCTACAGGTACCAAGGTTTGAATAGTCTCTACTATTCTGAGAAGGGAAATTCAATAATAAGAAAGATTTTCCCTTGGGATCCATACTGCATGGATGGAGTGAAGTACCACATTTACTTTTTTCCTAAAAGTCAAGCTCTCCACACCAAGGCCTTGCATGACAGTCTTCCTTATCTCTCACTTATTCTTCAGATTTCAGTTTATTCTCAGCACTACCTTAATCCACTAAAGCGGTACGGATGCTCCTCATCTGTGTTCCCACAGCGCAGGTATTTTCCTTAGCAGAAACATATCAGGCTCGTTCCTTGTCTCTCTCTTCCACTAGTTTAGTGAAGGTGAGGGCCATGGGGTCTGTATACTATTTATCTCCAGAATATATCATGCTCCCTGTCGTGGAGTCAGAACACAGAAAACATTGATCAAATGAATGGATGGAGGCAACAGAGATGGGGAGACAAAATCATCAGAGATAATGTCTCATTTTTGAGGCAGGGCTAAATAGGACTATGGGGACCCCATGAGCACCTATGATAAATTTGAGTACCCCATGGGTTGACTCAGACCAGAATGCCAGTAGCTTTTTTGGGAAGTAGGGTTAGTGGTGAGCAGATCTTTCATTAAAAGTTCACATTTCCCTAATATGTAATGCTGTCTTCTTTGTTTGCTGGCAATATTTCCTAAAGTCAGCATGGAATATGAATAGATGTGAAAGGAAAATAAATAGATTATATGGTCACATAAGATTGGAAAGCACTGGGTTGAATGCAGTTAAATAGGTTTTATATTTAGGCAGGATATATCAGACTTTACTATGCTAATGTGTAGTTTGTATCTCCAAAGAAAGAGACATGCAAATTTCCAAAATGTAATCGACAATAGAAAATTTCTTTCTTTTGCAGATCATCTCACGGAATTTATAACACAGAGAGTTTTGGGGCTACCTAATACAATATAGTTTGTAAGCCATATCTCTTTAGTATAAAATATCTATCATTAAAGAACTATTTATTAAATGTCCATAAGTGCAAGTTTCAATGGTATAGCACTAGGACAAGTATCTTCTTATTCTATTTGATAAAAGCATCATTAAATCTCTAAGGCATGTTGGGATGTCAGTTGTTAAAGTCATATTTAGTAATACATATTAATACAATTAAAATAATAATACATAAAATATTTTGGCTAACTTATATGTGAAACACAAATATCCTAAAAATGACTCCTTTTGAAAATAATAATCAAAAGTGACTTGACCTTCCTGTGAAATACATTTTGGAATTGAAAGATAATCTGGGCTTGCTCATTTATCAGCAGTTACCCTAGACAAGTTCATTATCTCTTTATATACTTCTGTTGGTATTCATGGATGAGTCTAAAGAAACCCTTTTATTAGTCTAATTTATATGCCTTTTCTTTGTCTGCACTCTGCCAGTTTAGATGTCAGCTGTAATAACTATGAAAAATTGCTGTGTGCTTCATGTTCTTCTTTTTCTTTTTAAATCTGCAATAGAACTTCTCTACAACTACCAAAGGGAGTTTCGTTCCAAGAAATAACAAATCGAATTTAACTATACTGAGTTGCAATCTCTCGCCCTGATAGGCTTTTTGTTTAGTATGAAAACTCATCAGTGGGGACTCTCTTAAAATTGTTTCATCTATTTTCAGGGAATAAAATAAAAGAATGTGTTTATTTTAGATCACCTAAATATTTTCTGTACTATAATGGTGTAATTAAATGATGCTGCTTTATCATCCTTAGCTTTGAAAACTTCAGTCTCTTGCTGCATCCTACATACACCAGGTAGATAAATCTTTACAAATCCCACCTCGAGTGATGTCATTCTGCCGCTCAAAATTTTCATTGGATCCCCATTACTTATCAAATTATGAATTAATTCCTTAGTCTGGCATATAAGGTCCTGACATTTCATTCTTTTTCACCCATTTTCCCCCTTTAACACTCTAATTAAACTAGTTCTCTCCAAAACATGCCCCACATGTTTCTATCTTGTAGCTTTTGTCTAATGTCTCCATAGCTCCCAGAATGACCACCTTTATCTTTATTCTTTGAAAGTCAACCAGCTCTCTGAGCTTCCTCTCAGTTTCTACCACTTCCATGACTCTGTTCTTTTTTTTTTTAAGGGGAGGGACGAACTTTTTTTTTCTGTTTTTTTAAAAAATTTTATTTATTTAGTTTTTTAATTTTTGAATTTTATTTTATTTATTTTTTTATACAGCAGGTTCTTATTAGTTATCTATTTTATACATATTAGTGTATATATGTCAATCCCAATCTCCCAATTCATCCCACCACCACCACCACTGCCCCTGTCACATGACTCTGTTCTTAATTCAACCCACTGGATATCACTTTCTTTTGGGAGCCCACAATCCCATTTTTAAATCTTCATATATCTAACCCATTGCATGAAGCTTGGCACATAGAATTAGTTATTTAATTTGTCCAATGAGCTACTGACTCTCTTGTAGCCTCTCTTTCTTGCCTTGAGTTAAAATTATTTGCGTTTTTCTCTAATCCTTTCAACTAAACTTTTAGTTCCATGAAGGGCAAAGATTGTCTCTGTTATTTACTACCTCTGTGCTCTGTAATAAACAGTTACTGAATTGAAGAAAACTCTTATTTTGTCCCTTAAGCTTGAAATGTACAGTTAAAAGTTTCTGTGGCATGCTACCACTTCAATGTAGTGAAGTTTTTCAGAGAGTGAAATTTGGTGTGCCAGAAGTATACCTCGTACTTTCCTAGGAGACTGATTTCTCGTCTTAGTTGTAAGGCAAACACTAATGGACAGAGTCCAAAGACATAAGTTTCAGTCTCAGTTTCGTTTTGTTGTAGCACTTGTGACCTTGGACATGTTTCTTAACTTTTCTGCATTTTGGGTTTCTTGTTATTTAAAAATAAGAATATTACACTCAGCACAGAGGTGTAACATGAAAATTAAATGAGGGAACACATGAGAAAATACATTGAAAACTGTGAGGTGCCTTGAAATATATTTGTTCATTCAACAAATACGTTTTCAGTGTTGAGTCTCTGGCAGGCATTGTGGTACTCACTTGAGATAAAAATAATAGTTGTCTTTTCTTTTTAAAATTTATTACTACAATAAGATGAATGAAAAACTCATTGTCTCTGCTTGGAAGGATCTGATGGGCTAGACGGACAAACATATAAATAAAGAATTAAAATACTGTGTGTGTGTTAGAGGAAAAGGGAGAGAGAGAGGGACGTGATATGATAGGAAAGAGGACAGGGTGCTATGAGCAAGAGGAAGGACACCCTAACTGTACAGGTAGGCTTCCTGGGGAAGGTAACATGTGAGTGGAGACCTGCAGGATAAACTTAGCCATGAAGTAGGGTAGAAGCAGAAAGCGTGTTCCAGGAAGAGGAAGAGTATTTGAAATGGTACGTACATACATAATGCATGAGAAAGAATAGGGAGAAATACTGGAATTGGGAGGTGGGGTGAGCATAGTATAAAAACAGCCCTCTTGGATTCTGCTATATTCCTCTAAAGGTTTTCCCTTCTTTGCTCCACAGCCTCCTATCCCAAATTTTGTTAGGAATACTACTGTAGACCATGGAGTCACCTCAGGATTTTCTTTGCAGTGAAACTAGTATTTTTTCATTTTAAGTGAGGAGAATTTAAATTCACAATATTCTTACATTTGATCGCTACACTATAGTGACTATTTTAAAAAACAAGTAAGTAAAGTACCCATAGTGTGGATGAGTGGTAAGGAGTACTCTTTGTAGAGTTGGACCAATGGGAGTGTAGTCCAACTTCATCACTTTATCTTTGCATGTCCTTGGGCAGGTCACTTAATCATTTGACTTTAAAATGACAATGCTAATTATTTATAAAGTTATTGTGAGCATTAAAGGGAGTAATACTTGTGATAACTAAGTCATCTGGCACTTGGTAAGAGTTTAACAATTGTTAGCTTTATTATTTAAGAACCAATAACTAGCAAATTTCTCTGTGCTCTTCTATTTATACTTTATTTTCAAGTGCATACATGTTTAAAGCTCTTTTTTGATATCTATCTATATCTATAAATACTGGTTAAGCCACACTGCTAAATCAAGCATTAAGGTTTATAAAATTCAAAGTCCATTTTATTAATCAGTGTTTAACTAAGAAGCAAACTTCTGATATCAATAATTAGCTTTAGAATTAAAGTATAAATGTATTATTATACCTGAATTCACAATATTTTCTAGATTTCCACAGATTTCCTATGATTTAAAGCGATTAGAGTCTCCAACTACTCAAAAGAAAATAAGGTCTAAACCTCATAAAATCTTTATTTTAGAGAAGGATAGATTTCTGAAGTCTTTATTCATAGGTTGCTATGGAACTAAAGGAAGCTACTTCTTGTTTTCAAGTTCATTTCTGGTTCTTACTGTACCTTATCACAGAGAAAAGGCAAGAGGTAATATTGGAGGTCAGCCCACTTTTTTTTTCCCCCATTGGAAAAATTGACCTAGATCTCTATTTCTCATGTAGGACTCTGTACTCATGGCAGTCTTCCTTCAATCTTGTTGTCATAAATGAAAAAAAAAAAAAAAAAGTTTTAAAATTTTAGTCACTTCTTGTAAAATGGACCAGAAGTCAAAAGGAGACAACAGGAAGAACATTTTACCCAGATGAAATTAGGGGGCAATGAGGTATCATAAATAGAATGTAATTCAACCAAAATTTAATTAAGGTCAGAAAAAAATACTTGTTTGTAAAGTGTTCACTACATTTTTAATCAAAAATGGTTAATTTCTTTTCTCTCACATCTCATAAGGGGTCCTTTGGCAGTAGTAATATATACTGGAGAACTTGCTATAGATACATTATTATTATTTGCTGCATCTAAAGTCTTATACACAAAGACAGGTTCTGTGGTTGGGATTGGTTGGTCTGTAGTAAAATTCTAACTAGCAACACTGGGTGGACAATGTACTCAACAAAGAACAACAATTTCTCCTACAAAATTGCATAGATTTTTTAAAAGAACAGGGAAAAATAATTGATGACAGTAAGAAAGATACTTTTTAGAAAGGGACCCTTATCTAAATACTTAAACTAAACTCCATTTTTTCTACAATCATGTTTTAAATTCACAGAATTTGCTACTCAGAGTGCTTTCATATATATCACGTCATTTGGTTTCACAACACTGCCAAGTGTTATTATTTTCATTTTACAGCGGAGTTGAGAACATTTTGGCTCAAGTAAGTTACATGACCTCTCAAAAAAAATGCCAAGCAAGCAGTCTAGCAGGGCATAAGATCCTGGCATCCCATCTCTGGAGTCACAGTGTTGTCCTGCACATTTATGTAACTTTTCTGACACTCAGTTTTTTATCTGTAAATTGGTAAAGCAGTAATACCCACCATATACGGTTTGATGATTAACTGTGTTCATACCTCTGAAGAGCTTAACACAGTACCCAGCATATGGTAATGTTAAATATTTTGACTATTACTAATATTATTACAGTTATTACTATACCTATCACCCAGCATTCCTATGAGAAGAAATTTGTGTATTTTCATTTCAGTTACTAGAATATTATGAATGAACTTACTGGGGAGAGGAATTGAGGCCATAACCATGTCTGTCACTCACAAATTAAGAAAAGCAGTGATTTAAGAAATACCATATTAAAAAATCCTAATTGCTGAATTTACATTAAACAACTTTATTGATTTTTTAAAAATGCTTTTTATTTTTCTGATTATAAAAGTAATAGGTAAATAGTGTAGAATATATTAATATTGTAATATTTAAATGTGTAAATATTGTAGGAATTTTAAAAAATCCACAAATATGTGAGTTGGAAACTCAAAATGCATTGTGATCTCACAGGCAAGATTTCTGCTGACCCATTTACATTCCTACAGGAAGAGTCTGGGAGGGCCTCTGTCACTATACCTTATCAGTCGTAAATATTAACATTTTAAACCACAAAATCAAAAAGATAAATATAGTATCTCTATTTTGTTTTAAATTTATTTTGTTACTTATTAATGATAGTGAACTTTCAAGGAAATTTCTTCTTTTGCCAATTATCTAGTAATATTAAAGTTTCTACTAGAATAATTTAGCATTATTATTGAAATGAAATACATCTTTATATATTAAACATACTAAACATTCATTATATTCATTTAAAATATTTCTTTTTTTTGTTTTAATAGGATCTTTTTTATTGTTTTAATAGGATCTTTTAAAAATTGAAAATTACAGTCAGAAGAAAGTAAAAATCATTCCCACTAAAAAAAATATAGAAACAAAGAAAAAAAAAAAAAAGCATCCTCCTTCCATCAAGCTCTTTTAATCCTGCCCTCAAGATATTAGTGTTGTTATCAACTTGGTGCATGTCTTCATCTTTTGCTCTTTTAAGAAAATCATTAGTTCTTATCTTACACAAAAAAAGTGATGCCATTTGCTTGTAGTCATTCTTCTTATTCCAGATGAATGTTAGAACCATGTATCAAATTCTCAAAAATGTTCCAATGACATATTACCAAAGATTGCATTAGATCTCTAAATTTAGTTAGAAAGAATTCATATTTTTACAATATTTAAGTTTCCCATCCAGGAGCCCATCTAGTACATCTTCCTATTTAATTGTTTTCCTTTTTTATCTCTAAATAAAGTTTTATAGTTTCCTTGACATAGTTGCCACAAATTTTTAAGGCTTATTTCTGGATACATTTTAATTTTTTCTTAGTTGGTAATTATTTCTGTCTTGTAACTACTCATTGGTGATACAAATTCAAGTTGCTCTTTTTCAGGTATTTATATTGTACCTAAATTCCTGTAGCTAAAGTCTTTAAGAATATCTAATAGGTTTTTAGATAATTCTCTGGGACTAGTCTATGAAGATAAGCATGTGCTCTTTAGAGAATGACAATTTATCTTATTTTAAAATAATGGAGGGAATAAGCATGCCGTGTTTCTGATTTTAACGGTAATACTTCTAACAAGAATGTAAATTTTATCAAATTCACTGATTTAATTAACTTAATTTTTTTGAAACAAACCTATCTTCATCATAATGGATTATACCTTTAATGTATTATTGGAATTACTTGTTAGTACATTTGTATCCAACTTTGTTAATAGCTGAGGTTTCATGCATTTTTGTTGTATGTTTATTCATGTTGATCAAATTTTGAAATCATCAAGAATAACAATGGATAACTATTTTACTCTTTCTATATTATAGAAAATAATATAATAAGTTATTACTTGAATGTAAAAATTCAATTGGTAAACTCTCTGGCTCTGGAATTCTTTGATAATAATAATAATTTCTTCTGGTTTATTGTTCTATTTATGTTATATATTTCTTGAGTTAATTTTGATCATTTTTAGTTTTCCACATATTTATTTAATTGACATTTTCAGGTTTATTAACATATAATTGGTCATAGCATGTATTGCAATATTTTATATCAGTTCTACTATTTTTTTATTTCATTCATAATTTTATTTATATAAATAAGTCTGCCTGTTTGAAGGAGAAAAAATTGTTTCCCCTATTAACTTGAATTCTGGTCTGTACAACACAATGTGAAATATGGGGGTGAACAACTAGTGATATGAAACAACCTATATCATTTTCATTTATACTTGCTGATCTTGTTTATACCTTGTTTCTATCATAATTAAAGTTAAAGTAAGGGGAGAGGTGTAGCAGTAAAAAAAACAAAAAGGCTTTTGTGATAACACCTCATATATTATGCATTCCTAATGCCACCCTGGGAATTGAGTCATTTAATGAGGAAATAATTTCATTGCCTTTAGCTATTATGTCAAAGGAAAATTTGACAAATTTGAAAATTTGACAAATTCATGCTGTTGACAGGACTTATTTTCTAGGTAGCTATTCAGCTAAGTCTGAATATTTCACAATTTCCTTAAGAAGTGCTTCTATATTTTAGAAATGGAACATTTTAAAAAAGACCTCTCTATGAGGACTTTGTAGATAAATTAGATATATACAAGAAAAAAGACAAAGCTCAAGAATTTTACATCATTTTCATGATGAGTGAAAAGCATTATCAACAATTTTTAAATTAGCTCTTTTGGCATCCTATAAACTAAATATCTGAATAAAAGTGTTTAAGTTCATTATTTAGGTATTATTTACATACAGCAATTGACATGTAGAATCTGCTCATTGTGTCTACTGGCTGTCCTTTGTTCATATGGATCCCTCCCTTCCCCGTCTCATTCCCAGACTCATTCTTCTAGTTTCTTTAGTGAAATATATTCAGACATTGGGACTATGCCCTTAGCACCCTTTTCTTTTATCTCCATTCTCTCTTGGCAGAGCTATCCTGCCAGCATTCAGGGCTTCAGCTACAATCTGAATGTTGATGATACTCTAACCTACATTTCTAACTAGTGCTTTCCCCTTTATTTTTGTTCTACATTTTCCACTGCTGGCTGGGTGTCCTTTGGAATCTCAAACCAGTGTGCCCACGGCTGAGTCATCTTCTTCTGACTCAAACTGGGTCCTTTCATTGCCATCTCTATTCAGTTATTCTCTCAGGTCCCCAGCCTTGACGCCTGTACTCATTCACTTAGTCAGAAAGTCCTGTCAACTTGACTTCCGTAATGTCTGCAATCCTTTCTCTTGTTTTGGTCTCTATTGTGGGAGTAATTAAACTGCTTCTTAACTGATTTTCTACTTCTGTATTTCCAGTATCCAAAATATTCTGTAAACAACTGATCTATTAATCTTTCAGAAGCCTGGCACTGAGACATCACTTCCCTGCTCAAAAAACATTTAACGATTCTTTCCAGCTTAAGGAATAGGCTGGTGTTGCACATTCTGCTTATTCAGGTTTCAATTATATTTGTAGACTTATCTTTCCTTACTCTTCCTCATATGTTACTGTTAAGCTGGACTAAACTGTATTCCCCCAAATGCTCTAGAATGGTCACTTTTATTAGTGCCAAACACTTGGCTAAGCCTTTTACAATACATTATACCTATTAGTACTCATTACAAATTGTAAGGTAGGCATCATCGTTATGTTTGCATAAAGATGTGGAAAGTGAGGCTTGCAGAAATAGGAAAGTTGGCCAATGTTAACAATTAGAAAGCAGAAGAGCTAGATCTTGAAGGCAAGCCATTTGCTTCTAAAGTGCATGTGTGTTCAGTGGCTAAGCCTGAATCCTTTCTGGGCTCATGCTGAATATTTACTCAATATTTTATTAAAATCTATTTTAATATTCAGATTAATCACTTATCATTTATTGAGACATATTTCCAGAAAGTCCTACCTTGAAAAAAAAGGCCCTTTTCTCCCCCCTTTTAGCCAACTCATTCACTGTGATATTATCCTATTTTATTGTTGTAAAGAATTTATCGATATCAGAATTTGTTTACTAGAATGAATGAGAGTTGGGATCTAGTCAGCTTTACTCAATCACTCTACCTAGCCTTAGAAAAAGTACATAATAGAATGCTAAATTAATAATTGCTTAAGGAACAAAGAGATCTCTATTAAAAGCTTACCAATCAGTCAGTATCCAAAATAAAGCCACCATTTAAAAAAAACAGTGAGCTCTGCACCTTCACTATTATTCCCCAATCATACTGCTTTATGATCCCTCTTTTCTTTGAGAGGTCATAACTTAGCACTTTGTAACTATTAGGGAACATGCCATTTATACATTGTATATATTGCATATTGTGTCTTTTAAAATCCTACTCCTCAGCTAGTTTGTAAATTCCTAGAGGGCAAGTATGGTCTCCTACTCAGTTTTGTAAGCACCATAACTCCTTATTTATATGCTTTCTGTAGTTTCTCAATAAATCTCTATTAAACTTTAAAAAAGAACTCTTCATAGTTTGAGGTACATTTGGAGATGAATATTTTGTAGTGGAATAGACCAAACTACAAAAAATTTATTTTGACTTCATTGAATGATGTCAACACAATATTTTTGATAATACCCTATCATATAACATTGTAATATATTATAAACAAAAACTATTTCCCAATGACAATAGCCCATAATAATACACCAAAACAACAAATCCTGGGTAGCTATTATTAAAAATTTTAATTATTTTTCACTCTGGCAGTATTCTTGGATTCTTTTCTATTGATATTTGCTGCCTCAAGTTCTTTTTTTTATTTTTTTTAAATTTTATTGAAATATAGCTGATTTACAATGTTGTGTTAATTTCTGCTGTACAGTAAAGTGATTCAGTTATACACATGTATATTCTTATTCACATTCTTTTCCATCATGCTTTATCAAAGGATATTGAATATAGCTCCTTGTGCTATACAGTAGGACCTTGTTGTTTATCCATCCTATATATGATAGTTTGCATCTTAGATTGAGTTCTTTTTTTTTTTTTTTACTTGAACAGAATGAGTTTTATTTATTTATTTATTTATTTTTTAGGGGGGAGATTTTTTTTTTTATTCAAACAGAAAGTCACAAAAATTATAATCATCCTCATCAGTTCACTCAGTCCCATGTAATTAATTTTTTTTCATCTTGATCTTTTGTTAGCACTTTTATCAATTCATCAGTTTTCCATTAGAGTTCTGAAAATGCTTATTCATTCAGTTCAGCAGTATAGTCAGTTACCAGAAACCTGTACTTGTCAGAGTCTTTTCCATGAATTCCTTGAAGGTGAAATCCTTTTATAGGAACATTTTTGCAAAAGCATCAGAGTACACCCAGAACTGTCTGTAAATGACAAAAGACTTAATAATGACCACGGTTAAAGATTTGATGAAAGTTCATAACAATGCAATTGACAAGGAAATTTAGTTATTTCTGAGATATACATTTTAAAGTAATAACTAGAATTATGACTTATAACATTATACCAGAACATATAAGATTTTTAGAAATTTCATGTAATGTCTGAAACATTTATATTAACATATTTCCATACAAATAACCCAAAGAAATTTTAGTGTTAGTTGTTTTTTGTTTGTTTTTTTATACTGCAGGTTCTTATTAGTCATCAATTTTATACACATCAGTGTATACATGTCAATCCCAATCGCCCAATTCAGCACACCACCATCCGCACCCCACCGTGGTTTTCCACCCTTGGTGTCCATACGTTTGTTCTCTACATCTGTGTCTCAACTTCTGCCCTGCAAACTGGTTCATCTGTACCATTTTTCTAGGTTCCACATACATGTGTTAATATACGATATTTGTTATTCTCTTTCTGACTTACTTCACTCTGTATGACAGTCTCCAGATCCATCCACGTCTCAACAAATGACTCAATTTCATTCCTTTTTATGGCTGAATAATATTCCATTGTATATATGTACCACATCTTCTTTATCCATTCGTCTGTCGAAGGGCATTTAGGTTGCTTCCATGACCTGGCTATTGTAAATAGTGCTGCAATGAACATTGGGGTGCATGTGTCTTTTTGAATTATGCTTTTCTCTGGGTATATGCCCAGTAGTGGGATTGCTGGATCGTATGGTAATTCTATTTTTAGTTTTTTAAGGAGCCTCCATACTGTTCTCCGTAGTGGCTGTATCAATTTACATTCCCACCAACAGTGCAAGAGGGTTCCCTTTTCTCCACACCCACTCCAGCATTTGTTATTTGTAGATTTTCTGATGATGCCCATTCTAACTGGTGTGAGGTGATACCTCATTGTAGTTTTGATTTGCAATTCTCTAATAATTAGTGATGTTGAGCAGCTTTTCATGTGCTTCTTGGCCATCTGTATGTCTTCTTTGGAGAAATGTCTATTTAGGTCTTCTGCCCATTTTTGGATTGGGTTGTTTGTTTCTTTAATATTGAGCTGAATGAGCTGTTTATATATTTTGGAGATTAATCCTTTGTCCGTTGATTCATTTGCAAATATTTTCTCCCATTCTGAGGGTTGTCTTTTCATCCTGTTTATGGTTTCCTTTGTTGTGCAAAAGCTTTGAAGTTTCATTAGGTCCCATTTGTTTATTTTTGTTTTTATTTCCATTACTCTAGGAGGTGGATCAAAAAAGATCTTGCTGTGATTTATGTCAAAGAGTGTTCTTCCTATGTTTTCCTCTAAGAGTTTTATAGTGTCTGGTCTTACATTTAGGTCTCGAATCCATTTTGAGTTTATTTTTGTGTATGGTGTTAGGGAGTGTTCTAATATCATTCTTTACATGTAGCTGTCCAGTTTTCCCAGCACCACTTATTGAAGAGACTGTCTTTTCTCCATTGTATATCTTTGTCTCCTTTGTCATAGAGTAGTTGACCATATGTGTGTGGGTTTATCTCTGGGCTTTCTATCTTGTTCCATTGATCTATGTTTCTGTTTTTCTGCCAGTACCATATTGTCTTGATTACTGTAGCTTTGTAGTATAGTCTGAAGTCAGGGAGTCCGATTCCTCCAGCTCCGTTTTTTTCCCTCAAGACTGCTTTGGCTATTCGGGGTCTTTTGTGTCTCTATACAAATTTTAAGATGATTTGTTCTAGTTCTGTAGAAAAGGTCATTGGTAATTTGATAGGGATTGCATTGATCTGTAGATTGCTTTGGGTAGTATAGTCATTTTCACAATATTGATTCTTCCAATCTAAGAACATGGTATATCTCTCCATCTGTTGGTATCATCTTTAATTTCTTTCATCAGTGTCTTATAGTTTTCTGCATACAGGTCTTTTGTCTCCCTAGGTAGGTTTATTCCTAGGTATTTTACTCTATTTGTTGCAGTGGTAAATGGTAGTGTTTCCATAATTTCTCTTTCAGATTTTTCATCATTAGTGTATAGGAATGCAAGAGATTTCTGTGCATTAATTTTGTATCCTGCAACTTTACCAAATTCATTGATTAGCTCTAGTAGTTTTCTGGGGCATTTTTAGGATTCTCTATGTATAGTATCATGTCATCTGCAAACAGTGACAGTTTTACTTCTTCTTTTCCAATTTGTATTCCTTTTATTTCTTTTTCTTCTCTGATTGCCGTGGCTAGGACTTCCAGAACTATGTTGAATAATAGTGGTGAGAGTGGACATCCTTGTCTTGTTCCTGATCTTTGAGGAAATGCTTTCAGTTTTTCACCATTGAGAATAATGTTTGCTGTGGGTCTGTCGTATATGGCCTTTATTATGTTGAGGTAGGTTCCCTCTATGCCCACTTTCTGGAGAGTTTTTATCATAAATGGGTGTTGAATTTTGTCAAAAGCTTTTTCTGCATCTATTGAGATGATCATATGGTTTTTATTCTTCAATTTGTTAATATGGTGTATCACATTGATTGATTTGTGTACATCGAAGAATTCTTGCATCTCTTGGATAAATCCCACTTGATCATGGTGTATGATACTTTTAATGTGCTGTTGGATTCTGTTTGCTAGTATTTTGTTGAGGATTTTTGCTCTATATTCATCAGTGATATTGGTCTGTAATTTTCTTTTTTTGTAGTATCTTTTTCTGGTTTTGGTATCAGGGTGATGGTGGCCTCATAGAATGAGTTTGGGAGTGTTCCTTCCTCTGCAATTTTTTGGAAGAGTTTGAGAAGGATGGGTGTTAGCTCTTCTCTAAATGTTTGATAGAATTCACCTGTGAAGCCGTCTGGTCCTGAATTTTTGTTTGTTGGAAGATTTTTAATCACAGTTTCAATTTCATTACTTGTGATTGGTCTGTTCATATTTTCTATTTCTTCCTGGTTCAGTCTTGGAAGGTTATACTTTTCTAAGAATTTGTCCTTTTCTTCCAGGTTGTCCATTTTATTGGCGTAGAGTTGCTTGTAGTAGTCTCTTAGGATGCTTTGTATTTGTGCGGTGTCTGTTGTAACTTCTCCTTTTTCATTACTAATTTTATTGATTTGAGTCCTCTCCCTCTTTTTCTTGATGAGTCTGGCTAATGGTTTATCAATTTTGTTTATCTTCTCAAAGAACAAGCTTTTAGTTTTATTGATCTTTGCTATTGTTTTCTTTGTTTCTATTTCATTTATTTCTGCTCTGATATTTATGATTTCTTTCCTTCTGCTAACTTTGGGTTTTGTTTGTTCTTCTTTCTCTGGTTCCTTTAGGTGTAAAGTTAGATTGTTTATTTGAGATTTTTCTTGTTTCTTGAGGTAGGCTTGTATAGCTATAAACTTCCCTCTTAGAACTGCTTTTGCTGCATCCCATAGGTTTTGGATCGTCGTGTTTTCATTGTCATTTGTCTCTAGGCATTTTTTGATTTCCTCTTTGATTTCTTCAGTGATATCTTGGTTATTTAGTAACGTATTGTTTAGCCTCCATGTGTTTGTGTTTCTTACGTTTTTTCCCCCCGTAATTCATTTCTAATCTCATAGTGTTGTGGTCAGAAAAGATGCTTGATATGATTTCAGTTTTCTTAAATTTATTGAGGCTTGATTTGTGGCCCAAGATGTGATCTATACTGGAGAATGTTCCGTGCGCACTTGAGGAGAAAGTGTAATCTGCTGTTTTTGGATGGAATGTCCTATAAATATCAATTAAATCTATCTGGCCTATTGTGTCATTTAAAGCTTCTGTTTCCTTATTTATTTTCATTTTGGATGATCTGTCCATTGGTGTAAGTGAGATGTTAAAGTCCCCCACTATTACTATGTTACTGTCAATTTCCTCTTTTATAGCTGTTAGCAGTTGCCTTATGTATTGAGGTGCTCCTATGTTGGGTGCATATATATTGATAATTGTTATATCTTCTT
Source organism: Eubalaena glacialis (assembly GCF_028564815.1). Taxonomy (NCBI): domain Eukaryota; kingdom Metazoa; phylum Chordata; class Mammalia; order Artiodactyla; family Balaenidae; genus Eubalaena; species Eubalaena glacialis. Next base: position 40,470,820 of record NC_083726.1, read on the forward strand.
GTTGGATTGATCCCTTGATCATTATGTAGTGTCCTTCCTTGTCTCTTGTAACATTCTGTATTTTAAAGTCTATTTTATCTGATATGAGTATAGCTACTCCAGCTTTCTTTTGATTTTCATTTGCATGGAATATCTTTTTCCATCCCCTCACTCTCAGTCTATATGTGTCCCTAGTTCTGAAGTGGGTCTCTTGTAGACAGCATATATAAGGGTCTTATTTTTGTATCCATTCAGCAAGCCTGTGTCTTTTGGTTGGAGCATTTAATCCATTCACGTTTAAGGTAATTATTGATATGTATGTTCCTATGACCATTTTCTTAATTGTTTTGGGTTTGCTTTGTAGGTCCTTTTCTTCTCTTGTGTTCCCCACTTAGAGAAGTCCCTTTAGCATTTGTTGTAGAGCTGGTTTGGTGGTCCTGAATTCTCTTAGCTTTTGCTTGTCTGTAAAGCTTTTGATTTCTCCATCGAATCTGAATGAGATCCTTGCCGGGTAGAGTAATCTTGGTTGTAGGTTCTTCCCTTTCATCACTTTAAGTGTATCATGCCACTCCCTTCTGGCTTGTAGAGTTTCTGCTGAGAAATCAGCTGTTAACCTTATGGGAGTTCCCTTGTATGTTATTTGTCATTTTTCCCTAGCTGCTTTCAATAATTTTTCTTTGTCTTTAATTTTTGCCAATTTGATTACTATGTGTCTTGGCGTGTTTCTCCTTGGGTTTATCCTGTATGCGACTCACTGCGCTTCCTGGACTTGGGTGGCTATTTCGTTTCCCATGTTAGGGAAGTTTTCGACTATAATCTCTTCAAATATTTTCTCCGGTTCTTTCTGTGTCTCTTCTCCTTCTGGGACCCCTATAATGCGAATGTTGTTGCGTTTAACGTTGTCCTAGAGGTCTCTTAGGCTGTCTTCATTTCTTTTCATTCTTTTTTCTTTAGTCTGTTCTGCAGCAGTGAATTCCACCATTCTGTCTTCCAGGTCACTTATCCATTCTTCTGCCTCAGTTATTCTGCTATTGATTCCTTGTAGTGTAGTTTTCATTTCAGTTATTGTATTGTTCATCTCTGTTTGTTTGTTCTTTAATTCTTCTAGGTCTTTGTAAAACATTTCTTGCATCTTCTCGATCTTTGCCTCCATTTTTTTTCCGAGGTCCTGGATCATCTTCATTATCATTATTCTGAATTCTTTTTCTGGAAGGTTGCCTATCTCCACTTCATTTAGTTGTTTTTCTGGGGTTTTATCTTATTCCTTCATCTGGTACATAGCCCTCTGCCTTTTCATCTTGTCTATCTTTCTATGAATGTGGTTTTTGTTCCACAGGCTGCAGGATTGTAGTTCTTCTTGCTTCTCAAAAAGTCATTATTTTTAAACAATATGATTGTTCACATAGAAATTCTGAGATAATCTCCTTATAATTATTACTACTAATAAGAGAGATCAGTAATGTTGCTGAAGGTCAGCTTTGCCTATCCCTGGGCTGTAATCCAGTAACCAAAGTCACAGGGTCATAGAGCTCCTGGGAAATTGTTCTGAAGTCTAGAAGTCTAAGATCAAGGTATCTGCAGGTTTGGCTTCTCCTGAGGCATCTCTCCCTGGTTTGCAGATGGTGCCTTCTGGCTGTGTACTTACGTAGTCTCTTTCTCTGGGCAAGTGCATCCCTTGTGTCTCGAAGCGGGGGCTTTTGTGTCAGAAAGACTTAGTTTCAGACACTGGCTGTGCATCTTTGTGGATGTGTGACCTTGGACAAGTTGGTTAGCCTTTTGCAGATTCAGATTTATGTATAAAACTCCATGCTAACATCTCATTCATATAAGTAACAGAAGAGGAGATGAAATAAAGCATGTAAAACTCCTATGGTTTGGCACATCCAAGAAACTTATTAAATGGTAGCTAAGATGAAACGAAAGCCCAGAGAGATTAAGTAAAAACATAACCAAACAAACTTTTGGGGAAAGCAAAACAAATTTTAAAAGATCACGGACTATCTATCGGATTTCAGGTGTGCATATGTACACACACAGACACACACAGACACACACACACACTAAAGTGACTAACCTTCTGGTCTCACCCTGAAGGAGGTGAGGAAAGCAAGCGTCTTCTCTACTTAGTAACTAGCAATGTAACTTTTTTTTTTTTTTTTTTTTAAATCCACCAGCTGCCATCTGCAAGCTGGAGACCCAGGAAAACTGGTGGTGTAAATCAGTTGGAGTCCCAAGGCCTGAGAACCATGGAAGCCCAGGGCAGAAGATAGATGCCCCAGCTCAAGCAACTGGGTAAGAAGAAAGAGGGAGGAATTTCTCCTTTCCCCACCTTTTTTGTTTTTTATGTATATGTATAGCTGATTCACTTTATTATACAGCAGAAACTAACACACCATTGTAAAGCAATTATACTCCGATAAAGATGTTAAAAAAAAATCAAAACACACACACGCACACAGAAACAAGCAACGTAACTTTGAAAGTCCTGCTTTTTGATTTCTAAGTAGGATCCTTGAAAGTTAAAATTTCCATCATTATTAAATATAGAGTAATAGTTGTGATATGTTTTGACATTATTTTTTGGAGAAGGCAAATAGGCCATTTTTCAGAAGTCAGAAGGAATGCTTTCCTCCTTGAATATGGCTGGGTAAGGCCTTATTTGACAAGATCTTAGCATTATTTTATGAGCATTTTGATTTTCCAGAGGGACTTAGATTGCATAGTATCTTATAGTGATACCAGCTCCTATGGGTATTCATAAGAAAAGGAGAACTACATTTCTGCAGCCCCTTGGAAAACTGCTTTCTAAGACCTCAGAGGTTTAAACCTTGTGGCTAGATGATATCAGCGACCTCTGGCTAATGGACTGTCTGGCAGTCTCATGCATCATTAAAGGATGAGAATATCTTACTTGAATTTTGTAAACCAGGGAATATATATTTGAGATCTCTCAGAAGTATGGCTGACATCCCTTAAGACTATTTAGAGGAACCAGGCCCATTCAGGGGCTCTTGGAATTTGACTACAGTGGTAAAGGAACAAATCTGTGCTCTTGGGACAATGTCAAATGTTTTTGTTTCATCCCATGTCCCTTTTTATGCTACGTGTTCTATCTTGAGTCACTGCTTCCACACCTATGACTTCAACCTTTCTGCCTATTAAAGACTCCCAAATATATAACTCAGCTTAGCTCACAGGATCCTTACACTCAGCACTTCCAGAATCAGCTATATTATCTTCCTCATGCTGATTCAACCCCAGCCAATATCTTTTATTCTCTATTTTGGTTAATGGCACCTGGGAATTAAAACCTTTACTTCTGCTTTCTCCCTCATCCTGCCCTCCTGCACTTTGTCATGAATTGATGTGGATTCTGATTCCTGTAAATCTCTTGATTCCATCCAGCCTCTTAATTCCCTTGACTCTGTCCCACCTCACTGTGACTATGGCCATAGACTTTTATGTGAACTTAGTACCTATGTTAATTCATCTTCCATACTGTTTCGATGTGATGATGGCATGCCTCTGCTCACAATCTTTTAACATCTGCCCAGCCAGCATCTGGTCCCTCACCTTTCACTACTCTTCCTTCCAGTCCCTTCTAACTTCTTTTCTCCAAATGGATCATATCATTGCCTTCCTCTATTCCCTTTATCATATTGCTTTTTTTTTTTTTAAACCTAAAATGCCTTCCTTCATTGGCAAACTCTTACTCATCCCTTAAGATTCAGCTAAATATCACTTTTGCAGTGACATATTCCTTGACTGACCCAGAAAAAGTCAAAGCCCTCTCCTCTGGATAATATCTATTGAAGCATGAATCACACTTAGTAAAGTTTGTTTATGTGTCTTGTCTCTCAGGAGTTTAGAAGATCCTTGTGAGCAGGTATACCATACACCTAGCAAATATAATTTTCATGAGCTCCAATACTGCTTAGGCTTCTCCAGTGGTCTCAAATATTCAATTATGAGGGATCACTGGGTTGACAGATAAGATAGGAAAGTGTGAGAGGTCTTATGTGAGATCAGAATAGTAGGGGAGAGGGAAGAAGGAAGAAGAACAAAGATGGAGGCAGGTAGTTTGGAATGATGGGCACTTGGCTGTAAGTGGGGCTAGCGGAAAACAAAATGGTATCCTACACCTCTAATCTGATTTATTGTTATCAAAATTTGAACAGTTTGTGCCAGCTTAAAATCACATCTAGTCTCACATCTTTAAAAACTTTTTTAATGAAATAGTTTTACTACAACAAAAATAAGTTTTTTTCAAGTGAAAAAGAATCTGTTCTAGCTTCAAGAAATCTATCACTCGCTAAAAGCAAGCAGGAGGTATAATAAATACACCCTTACTGAAAAGACAAATCTCAGAGAAAAGTAGAGACACATCTTAGGCTATCTGGCCTACCTCACTAGGGTGTAAACCCACAAAAGACAAGCTACAGAGATGATTTTCACCCCCATGTTTTACACTGTTGTTGTTGGCATAATCGCATGGGGAACAATCAATGCCATACAAATGTTTTGATGCAGATGCGTTTTGCTCTGAGTTTTGAGTGAATTAGAGTAAAGATAGATGAATGTGCACAAGGAAGGAGAAACTACATCTGTGTATTTTTCTTCAAGTAGACCAGGGTTCAATTTGACCTGGAGTTTAGTAAATTAAATATAAGAGACACATTGAAATGTTGCTCTTGACTCTGGTATGAGGCAAAATAAGGAAGTAGCAGGATGCTAAGAGTTGTTTGCAGGATGTGGAAGTGAGGGTTCCCCTTCTTTGTGGTGCTAAGCAGATATCTGGAACTTTCTCAGCAACCCCAAATGCTCTGCAAGCATGAGTGGTTTGAATTTATACAACAGCAGACCCAGGAAACCTGCAATCTCAATTAGAGTTTCTATATGGGCACAAACCATTTCTTTTCAATTTACTTCCACAATTACTGAGTACCCACTATGTGCCAGGCACTGTGCTGGGCAGTGATGACACAAAGGTGAATAGGGTACCAGGGAATTTATAATCTAGTGGGAGAGCAAACCTCATAAACAGTTAACTCAATATAATATGATAAACATGAAGATCCTTAGCTCAAATTGTTTTGAAAATTTTAACTGTTGCCAATCAACTAGTCAATGCAGCTTAAATTGTTCACCCTAGCAGTCCACGCACTGATCACTTCTTTCCAGTTTTAATCCTCATTACCCATTTCTTCCCTGATTCAGAGCCTAACAGTCTTTCTCTTTTCTGAGTCTTATTCCCACCTCTCACTTTGGATCTTCAAGCCATCATAGTATCTTTCTTCATTTTATTTCTATCCATCTTTCCTAACCCAAGTCAATCCCTTGGTCTTTTGCAATGCCATATATTCATCAATTATTTAGTGTTAACTTGTTTAAAATTAAAATCTCAATTTTTGCTGCCAGTTGTCTTCCTCATAAATCTTTCTCTATCTCAAGAAATGCCAGCTTTGATCTACCTGCTTAGGCCAAAATTCTGGAATCTACTTTTCTTGAACACCATGTATCCAATCCATCAGTGAATTCTGCCTGGTAACCCTCAAAATATATCCAGATTTTAACCACTTCTCTCTGCACCCCTTCATCACTCAGCACCCCCCCCCAATACTGGCCCAAAGCCACCATTTTCTGAATAATCTTCTACCAGGTCTACTCTCTCCATCCTTGCCCTTCTTCAATCTATTCAGTGTGTAATTCATTCAAAGCATAAGTTAGATCCTTTTTTTGCTTAAAATTCTAAATTTTTAGCATGCTTATAAATTCCTATGCAATCTGTGCCTTTCCCTCCTCCAGCAAATCTTTCAACTTCATTTCCTTTTACTGTCTCCATCTGTTTGTCTGCTCTAGCTACACTGTAAACTCCATGAAAATTAGCTTTTGTTTTGCTCACAATTAGCACTTAAAACAGTATCTGGCATTCTACTACTACTGCTACTAGTAATAATAACTGGCTTATATAACACTGATTTTGAGCCCAGCAGTGTTCTATGTTACTAGCATATATTATTTATTCCTCGTAATAATCTTGAGAGAGGTATGATTATTATGCTAATATTACACATAAAGAATTGAGGCACAGAGAGGTACTATGCACTTGGTAAATATTTGTTGATTTATCTCATTCAGGTAACAGTCACTGAGTGGGAACTCTGAGAGCCAGTTTTCTAACTTATAAAATAAGATAGATATTGGTTTGCATACCTCAAGGGAAGAAATGAGTGGGCGAATACATAAAAGTGTTATTTAAACATAAAGCCCCATACAAATTGTTCAGTTTCCCTAATTCAATTCCATTTTACTTGGATTCTTTTGGTTAACAAACTTCCCATCACTGCCTGTCATCATTTTACCCTTTCTTTTTTTTTTTTGGCGGGATCTTAGTTCCCTGACCAGGGATTAAATCCGTGCCCCCTGCAGAGGAAGCACGGAGTCTTAACCACTGGACCGCCAGGGAAGTCCCTACCCCTTTTTGTCCGGCTCAGAGATTACTTTCTCCAGGAAGCCTTCCTTGAACTCCCATTCTCTTCTGTCGCCCCTTTGCCTGGTACACATTACGACCACTGGGCTTTGATGCACCGTACATATTTCTTGTTTACTTTTCTTCCTCCTTGATCAGACTAGGAACCCTCTGAGGACAGAAACTTTGTGCCATTTGCCTCTGAATTCCAAAAGCCAGGCACATAGGAGGTGCCAAATACGTGCTTATTAAATGAATGGATCACCCAACAACACACATTAGGACTAACAATTTAAATATAATATTTGAACCTAAATGGGCATTAAACGATATATCCAGGACGAAAAAAAAATTTAGATTGATTTGCTTAGATGAACTAAAATAAATGTCCTATTCAGATTAATTACCACAAGCTAATGTTTTTCATAAAGAGACTTGTGATAACTGTCTTTCTGTTGTTTTAGTAGCTTTTCCATAAACCAACACTGAAGTTCCATTTGCAATGAAAGTCAGAACATCCAAGAGCGTTACAAATTTTGGAGACAGGTTAACTGCTCTGTAAACATAACACCTACAACTTAATTCAACACAAAGACATAATGTAGAGGTAATGTAGAGTCCTAAAACTAGAAACGGCCTGAACTGTGCACTAACACAGCTGTGAAGGTAAATTTGCAGAGTTGGTTTTTGACTTTTATTTCTGACTGTAGTAACTCTGGTTTTTTATACTGCAGTTCAATTCTATCAGGCTATTTCATGCTTGTCAGAATATAAAGTCAAAAGAGTATTACAATGGTGATTGGAAAGAACATAAGATTAATTTGAAGTAGAAAGAAGGCATTTTACAAATGAACGTGAAATGCCTGGAGGCCTACCAAGAATACCCAGCCATACCCTAGTTTTTTAGCTTAGATTTGCTGCACACAGCATGCCATGGCCTTGGGAGAAAACCCCGTGTCAAATGTCATTGGAAGCTGCTCAGCCAGGCACATAGAAAGGCACATTGCATCAATGATATATGACAAGCCTGGTGGTGATTTTTCTGCTTCAGTGGCCAACTCATCCAAAGTCTGGACAAGCCAACACACAAATAGTTCATAAAGAACTAGGCTGTCAGAATCATCTTTACAAGGCAGTGACTACGACTCTTCTTTTAATGAACATTTCACATTCCTGTGTAGCCAGGAATGTCTCAACCACTAAAATATCCATAGAAGCAGATACTAAACTACTGGGGATGGAGGAAAGTTTCTCACAAAAATACCATTAGCTCAATATTCATTCTAATCTGCAGAAAATAACTTTCATCAGTGTGTTTTGAGGTTGCTATCTCATTCATCATTACCTTTTAATATAATCTAACAGCTTCTAGAGCCCAATATAGGGTAGATATCTTGGCATAAAAGTAGGAAAAATGATGGCGGTGTAATACACACACATCTTGTGCCAGGCAACTGCTAGGTTTTTTTTTCATACATTTGATTAATTTCATAACAATAATGATGATGATGTTGGTGGTGGTAAATTGATCAGTACGTTACTTTATTGATCTCTTTTTTAGGTTCCAGGCACTTTTCTAAGTGCTTCACATGCATTATCTTATTCAATATTCACAATAACACTATAAGGTAGGTTACAGGGAACTAGTTTTATACCAGTTAGTTAATTCGCTCAACGTAAGACAACTAGTAAGTGGAGGATCTGAGATTCAAACCACGTTGGTCATACTTTGGGGCCCACAATTTTCTCCTTAGTTAATTTAATCTTAGAATTCATCTTGTCCACTAATTTTTTCTGACTTATCTCTGGATTGTTCCAAAGTGTTCCTGGAGATGTGTCCAAGGATTTGGGGAGAGTTCTCAATGCCCCCTTTCCAGGCTCAAATTGACATATTTGACTTTGGCTTAAAATATTAAGTAAACAAAGGGGTCTAGGACTTAAAATACATTTGAAAACTACTTCCATGCTTTTGACCAATGCTTCCATTATATTGAAAGAAAGGCTGAAGCCTGGAAAAGGTGAATCTCAGAGTTCCCTGGTGTGTTATAGACCTCCTCCTGGTGAATGGTAGTTGTGTAACTGGGACCCAGCTCCCCTGACTTAGGTCAGATCTTTCCACGCCACCATGAGCCCTCAGAAAGGTTCACACCACCGATGGAAAGAGGTTATAACACTTCAGTAGCCTCTACAGGGAGCACTTGAAGAAGTCTCCTGCCCTGGGACATGGGACATGGTTAGCTGCATTTTCACCGCATGTAAACTTATTTAAAAATGAGAAGAGATTGGTGTAAGGTTTTCAAACATAAGGTTCATTGTTGCATTATTTTCATGTGTGTGTGTATGTATGTATATATTCATTTCATATTAAGTCAGTAACCTATTGTCAACTAATTCATCTATACCAAATTCTATAATATAAAATGTAAAACAGTAAAAAAAATCATGCTTAAGGTTAAGCAGTTTTGTTCTTAAACTTTACCTGCATTATATTGTATATGATAATTGAAATATTATATTGACACCAAAGTACATATTGGCCTTTCTTTGAACCTTAGGAAGTATCTACTAGTATGCAGAAAGGTAACATAGTGTAGAATTATGGTTCTCAAACATTTTAAAGCTGCCATAGCCAATGGAAGCCCAGTTTGAATATCACTGTAAACAAACGAGTTTAGGAGTCAGATGTCGGCTTTAATCTGGACCTCACAAATCTCACGAGCTTGGAGATTTAGCCAAAACACTGAGCCTCTTAGGACCTGGGTTTCCTTACACAGGATAAGAGTTGCTGTTGCCTGGTTATTTGGAGGATTACAGGTAAATTATGGAAAGTGTTGGAGCCTAGTGGATATTCAATTAATGCTTGTTATTAAATTACCATATCATTCCATTTGCCCTCATAATATCTTCATGACATTACGTGTTTAGACTGGGAATTTTAATAATATCTTGATGAATGAATGGACTATGTCAACGTTTATGGACCATTTATTCTGGCGACAGTGCCGACTATTTTATATATGCTACATTAGAATATTTTGCTTCACAATAATACCATGGAAGTAGATTCCATTATTATCTTCACTTTACAGAGGAAAACTTCGATTCCTCAAGAGGTTAAATAACTATCTGAAAGATTCAGGTCTGGTAAGTGGTGGCATCTGGATTCTTCCACACCTGATCCCAAAGCACACCACCAAGCCCCTGTCCTCTTCACCTCTATGACATTTGACCTTTCAACTCTACCTTATTCCTTGAGAAACTGTGGTTTTTGTTCTTATTAAGAGGTGTGTCTGTGAATCTCCCACTATAATCGTGATTTCATCAAATAAAAATATTATGAAGGACGTCCACTTCAGTGCACAGATACTGACATGCTGACATCTCTGTGTCAAGGTGCTTTCTCATTCAGAATCAAATGTTACACATGTAGCTAATGACTGTCCCATTCCTTTCCCCTCCCTTCCTTCTCAGCTGTAATCACTTTCCTGACATTGGTAGATGTATGCATAATTTTTAAAAATTTTTATTGGAGTATAGCTGCTTTACAATGCTGTGTTAGTTTCTACTGTACAGCAAAGTGAATCAGCTATACGTATACATATATCCCCTTTTTTGGATTTCCTTCCCATTTAAATCACCACAGGGCATTGAGTAGAGTTCCCTGTGCTACACAGTAGGTTCTCATTAGTTGTCTAGTTTATACATAGTATCAGTGGTGTATATATGTCAATCCCAATCTCCCAGTTCATCCCACCCATCCTTTCCCCCTTGGTATCCATACATTTGTCTATTTCTGCTTTGTAAATAACATCATCTATACCAATTTTTTCAGGTTCCACATATATGCATTAATATATGATATTTGTTTTTCTCTTTCTGACTTACTTCACTCTGTATGACAGTCTCTAGGTCCAGTTTTTATATTTTATAAAATATGGATCTATGAACAATATATATCACGTTATTTTCTACATTTAAAGTTTTTATATAACTTTTTATAAATACATTTTTTACATTGAATACATTTTGACAAGTTCAAATCATTTAATACATTTAAAAAATTCAACTTGATGTTTCAAAATCACCCTGTTTATTGCAATTTATTCAGGTCAATATATGTAAATTCATTTGTTTTCATTTTGGTTCACTATCCTACCGTGTGAACAAAGTTTATCCATTTATGTAGTGAAGAATAATTAGGTTGTTGCTATGTTTCACTCCCCCAAAGGGAGCAGATCTGAGCATCTTTGCATGTAAGTCCTTATAAAAATGTGCCAGAGTTTCACTAGGGAATTCATTCATCTAGTAGGAAAACTAGTGAATCAGGGCTTGTGAGCATGTTCAAGTTTACCAGGTGTTTTGAAGGTGCTCTCCTCTGTAGTGGTACTAATTTCTACTTCAACCAATAACGCCTGTGAGTCTTACCTTTCTACATCTTTATTACCACCTTGGTGTAAGATTAATTTGGGTCAGTATCTATTAATTAGTATTTCAGAAGTTACTAGTGAGCTTTAATATCTTTTGATATTTTTATTGGCATTCTAATTTTCTCTGAATAAAATGCTTTAGGCCATTTTTCTTCTAGGCTATTTGATTTTTTAAAAAATATACTTTCTTCATCTGGCTTATCCTTTTACTTTTTAAAGTTTCTTTTTATATAAGTTTTTATCCTAGTACAGTCATGTTGAATAATCATTTCTTTCGTGGTTTTTGCTTTTTTTGTTTCATGGTTTAAAAAATCCTTCTTTCACCTGGAAGCTGCTCAAGGCCTGGGGAGACTGGTAGACCCAGCAAGGACCACTCTTGCAGGCAGCCTTTGCTCATCCACCCCGCAGGCTAGACTTTCGCCAGAATCTACCACATTCATTGGGGCCTCCCTTCAGGCCTTTCCCCACTGGTCCCTGCCTCTTCCTTGGTTCATGAAGCAAAAATTCCCCCAAGTGCTCTTTCTTTCAAGGCTCCGGCAGCACAGAAAGCCTGGGTAGCTGCTTGGGTTGGATACAGTAGCAGCAAGGGTAGCAGGGATATATTTAAGCTATCATCTTCCCATAATAACCCAGTAGTTATTCTCTATCATTGACCAATTTGTTTCTTTCATTGAGCTTATTTTAAGGTGTGTGTTTATATGTGCAATATATTTTACTTCTCAGAATTCCCTAGCAGTGATTCTCTTATCATGGCAGAAATGGTTTTTTTATAAGGTGCATATTTATGTGTATGTTATTTTCTCCTCTTTTATTGTCTGACTTCTGCTCTGTTCTATCAGTTCCCTGAGGAAAGGAACCATGTCTGTTCATAGTTACACTACGGTACTGCTGGGATAGAGCAGGTATACAAAAATTTATGTTACATTGAGAAATGAGAGATTAAATTTCCTTACAATATCTGGGAGGTTGCTATTCTCTGATGCTAACTGAGGCTACTTCTTGCGGACCACTGAGCTGAAGATGGGTTTATAAGCCTTTGATACTTTTGATAAACCAAAAAGTATACATGTCTGGATAAAAGGCCTTGTGACTTCCACTCTTAGGTAGTGTCTACAGAAGGGTCAGAATCTGCCCTCCCCACCAAATCTATGTTGAATCCCCACCAGCATTCCAATATATTTGAGGCCCAGCTTACTACACTATTCATCTTGGCCACAGCAGTTTCAGTAAGAGAAATTTTAATGACAATGTATACACTATTTCTATTCTATAGAGACGATTGAGATACAACAAAACTAAGGTTTTACGGTCACACAATCAGCCAGCTATAGTGTAAGAAAATAAGAAGCTTATAATGACAAACACTCCTTTATAGTGAGATGATTTAAATGATGAAGCAGTCACTTGTCATCTTAGAAGCTCCCAAGGGAAGCCGGCAGAAGTACTTGAATTGACAGAGAATATGCTACATCAGAGAAACAAATTACAGAAGGCAATTTATAATTTGATAGGGAGAAGAAACTGTGGAATAAAGAGAGAAATCAGGACCGGTTACCAGATACAGGAGAGCAGGCCTCATATGTAACTTGGACAACAAGTGAATTTGTGAAGCATAACAATGTCCATATTGCAGCATATAGGTAGAAATGTAGTACTATACTTTTTTCTTTTTTTGTAGATTTTATACACAGGCTTTAAAACGTTTGTAGCTATATGGTCTTCCCTGGAAGGGGAGTTGGAATGAGGGAGTCGAGGAGGAGGATGCGATAGGTTATGCGATAGGTACACATAGGTTATGTGTACAGGTTTGCACAAACACATATACATATATATGCATACAGTGATTGCTTTTGACATGATATATAGGTCTTCCAATCTCTCTTATTTTTTAATCTTTTCAGTCCCAAACTTTGTCAGTTCCATTCCTACCACACTCAGATTCCTCACTGCCCAGATATACAGCTCTACTATCTAAGCAGCTTGGCAGCATGATTCCAAATCTCCATTTAGTTGCATTCACTTTCCCTTCAGTCTGCTCTTATCATAAAGCTACAACCTGACACTTTCTAATCTCATGCCCATTGGCAAGACTCCTAAATTCCCTGACCCATCTGTCATCTTAGACTATTTTGACAAAGTATTGACAGTGGAAGAGACCGATTCGATTAGTCTAACAGCATCCTTATGGCTGCTAGGTTGCCTCTCTGGAGCTGTGGTACCCAAGCAGAAGGCCTGAGTGGCTGTGTTAAGATCCCAAAGGCTTTAACAGAGTTTAAGTGTTGCCTGGTGTCCTTGCTGCTCACCGATGTGGGAGCCAGTAAATCTTTCTCATCAAGTTTTCGCTTGTGAAATTTAGCCTATGAAACTTACATATATTTAATTCACCATCTTTTTTGTGATTTGTTTTGTCTTAAAGATCAATATACGTACATCTACTGGCATCAATTATGTTTTCTTTCAGATACAGATTTAGGCAACAGGTTTTATTGTAGTGAATGGCTTCTCTTTATGTTTCACAGTAGAAAATTATCTAATTTTCCTTGGGATTGAAGGTTAATAAGTAATCATTAAATCTGTTTCTCTTAGGTGCCAAGTCATTTAGATAAAAAATATAATGCTTGCTTAATCATATTAAGTTTAGTGATGGTCAAACATCCAGATGTCTCAAGATGTTCGGTACAATGTAAAAAGAAATAACTATTTTGCTAAATTCTCCCTTTTTTGGCTCAAATATAATGATGTTATGTAAATGGGTAAATGTCTACATACTAAACCCTCTGTCTGTTTTTCTGTAGGACCCAATAATATAATATTAAATTTAAAATGAGTATTATTGAAATGCTCGATCTCATTGAAACAGCAGGAGATTTATTTTTGAGGAAGTGAAGGTTTTACTTTTGCAACGATGACTCACATATGAGGAATAGAAAATATTGTACTGTGAATTTAAGGTTCTCTTCATCCATACCAATCAGCTAACCACAAGTACTGATCTTGTTTATAAGATATTCTCATTGAGTCGGCAAAGAGTACAGACGGCCCATTTTTCATGTCTCTGGATCTGTTCAATGTTAATAGCAGTCACTATAACCTTAAGATCCAAAGTCTGTTTTATCACTTTAGTGTGTTTCATTTTAGTGCATATCAACAGCAAATAGTTCTTTGAAATTACTGTGGTCTTTCAAGAGAATAAGGTTATTTATGTTTATGTTTATAACATACATACATATTCCACAGTTTCTGTAGCTGATAGAGAACACTGCTATAATTAAAAACAAATTCAAATATCTGAAAATGTCATTTCTACTATCATACTCTGATACATTAATTTTATTTGATATATCTATATATAAAATAGGTAGTTAACTCAACTAACATACAGATCTCAATTTAAAGGAAATGAAAATCTGTATTAGTGGGAATTTAAATTTAGCTAGATAAAATTTCCTATTCCACATTCTAAAAAAATAATCCCACAAATACATGCCAATCATCTTATAAAGTTCTAAGGTTTTTATAGCCTGGACTCAGGGCCTTTGATATATCTAATACTCCATACACCACAGGCGCCATTTAAATCACTGTCTTTAATATGGATTAGATATCAAAATAAGAATTATCACTCTATTAATCTGCTGTAGGGAGAGGTTAAAATCAGTTGGAATATCCTTCTCAAGTTCTTTACAGCTTATGACAATAGTTTCTATATTAGTCTTATTTATTTTCACTGTGATTTTATGTTAAATATTTTCTATTCTTTCTTTTTTTCTCCAAACTTTGTAGGGTATTCCAAAAATACCCTAAATCAGAAGTGTTAAATGTGCTGGGGATTCTGAGGTGTAGCCTAAATCAGTCCCCTGTCAGAAAAGAATTTTTAGGTGGATCTTGTGCAGTCTTTTAATTCATGTGACATTTTTTTTTTTTTAATATCTCTGCATTCTTTTTTTTTTTTTCTTTTTGATGTGGACCATTTTTAAAGTCTTTATTGAATTTGTTACAATATTGCTTCTGTTTTATGTTTTGGTTTTTTGGCCGCAAGGCATGTGGGATCTTAGCTCCCCAACCAGGGCTCGAACCCACACGCCCTGCCTTGGAAGGTGAAGTCTTAACCACTGGACCGCCAGGGAAGTCCCTAATTCATATGACTTTTTAATTCTACCCCTTCACATAGCTGAATTTACTTATCACATTGTATTGAGTACAGTTGACTCTCTGTGAAGTTGTATCATGTGGTTTAAGTATCCATTAGCATCCGGGGCAGGCCAATACATATAAGACCTTTGTGAAAATCTAAACCAGGAAATAACTCCCCTCTCTTTCCCTGTAGAGGTATGTGTATATATGTATGTATATATATATATATACATATATATATATATATATATATGTATGTGTGTATATATATATATGTATGTATGTATGTGTATATGTTTCTATATGTGTATATATATATGGCTTTCATATAATATATAATTACATCATATATTTATATTATATAATTTACATAATGCAATATATAATTATATTTTATAATGGCTTTTATATATAATAATATATATAATTCTGAAAAAAAGTGATTCTGGCATAAAATAGAATCTTACAGAATATTTTGTCCCTTAAAAAGTAGCCATGGGTTCTACCTGTAAAAGACAATTGATTAGTATTAGATAAGATAATGGAAAGCATGAAAGGCTTTTAATAAAGGCATGGGTATAATTAGAACAGATTCGAGCATTGCATTATAACATCTGCCTCAATTACTCCAGATATATATAATTAATGTTAGTTCATTGCCTGATACATAGTAGGAGCTTAATAAAAAATTATTAAAAACTAAGTGCTTTATATATATTGTCTATTTTTGTTCTCACAATGACCCTCAAATAAGAAAAAGATACTGACATTCTGACTATTTAGAGATGAGAGAATTGGTGGGCTAGTGGGGTAAGATCCAGGAGCAGAGTGGAGGTAGGTGGAGAAGCCAGAATTAGCTGCCAGCTCTGCTGATTCTGCAGTCAACATGCTTTTCCCCAGTGTTGCTCTGCCCATCAAATGATGGTCATTAAGTTAGAACTGGACAGTGGTCAGTGAATTAAAAAAAAAAAAAAAAAAAAGGGCCACCTTAATTTGATGGTTCTATGAATAGCTTATAGAAATCTTAGAAAACATTTCTTTCATGGGAATACAACACTTTTAAAAACCAGGAATACAATGCTCAATTTTAGTTTTAAAAAATTTTGTCCTATTCCTACTAATATACCCATTTGTACAGAAATATGTCAGAAAATGAACCAGAAAAAAAATGTGACAGTACTTTTTAATGATTTGAAATTTACATGCAAACAATTACCAGAAGAAAGCATGTAATTTTTAAAATGAGCATATTATTTCTAAAAGGGCCAGAAAGATTAAAGTGATAATGTTGAATGGTCCAATGCTTATTTTGATGTGTCATTATTTTCAACTAGATTTTTTAAAGTCCCCTTCAGCTAACAACATGTAGGAAAAGCAAAAACAGATTGAAAAGCAAAAAGTACATAATGCTCTTGTCAAAGTTTATGTCTTTATCTAAATCTTATTTATCTTTGCAAATACAGCATGGTCGACCACCTCAATCCCTTGCTTAATACCATTTTATTTTAAAAGAGGACTATCCATAAACAGTCTTGATTACTTTCCCATTGAACGTCCAAGTTATTCATGAATGGTTCAAACAATTACGTACTTTCCCTTCCTATTTGGAAATGTCAGAATGGGTCAGAGTGCCATTTCACCAACAAGAGGCAATGGAAACAGATATGGACAAAACACTGAAACTGGAAAGCAGACCTATCCATGGGGCTGTCCTGCATAAAATGGCAAATCTCTGTGTGGTTACTGTGGGGGTGGCATCCAATAGTATGTGTGGGCCAGTTGTGGAAGAACGAGTTCAAGGTCAAAATAGCTGGATGGCAGTACTGTGACTTTGGGTTGAGGAACCCATTCCTGGAAGGAACATGGCAATGTTGTGGGAATAAACAGCTTCTTGTTCTCTAGAGGTGGGGCTGACAAGAGCCAGTGAGGCCAAGGCATTTTCTACAGGGGCTCAGGTCTATCGGGAACTTGAAGCAGAAACTCTATGGTAAGTCAATGCAGTGGCTAGAGCTGGGCAACAAAAGCAGGGCTAAAACTTGCTGAGCATATTAGTAAGGCATTCCAGACCCTATGCACTGCTGGGTTGAGGCTGACTATAAAACATTTGTACTGCATCAAGAATGACTCAGGAATTGATTGATAGGGTAGATTCGGCAAGTGAGAGAATGGAGAAGACAAATCCACTGGTGAACTATGCACATTTATTCAGAAAATTAAGAAATTCCAATTAACGGTTTTTTTAAAAAAGCCATTCCAATTATTTGCGACCTCCCAGACAATGTGACTGGCTGAGGGTTCACTTTCAAATAAGTTTTTAAAACATTATTAATGTATAGCTAATCCTGGAGTGTGAGTTTTATGATACAAATATTCCTCACACTTAATAGTCTTGTAAATAGACACACTGAATGTTTCACACTTAAAGCATCCACTATGGAAAGCAAAAACAGAGGAATAGGAATCACGATTATGTTTCATCTGATCTGCTTAACTTTGAAAAATCTAAAACTGTGTATGTAACTCACCTCCAAATAAAGCAGTAAAGAATTGACAGAAAAGAAAAAGGTAACAATATATAAGATGTCACAATACTTCTTCTTAGGAAATTTTAGTAATCTCTCTGTTCTTAAAGCTGATATAATTTGTGATTTATAATTGTCAGATATATATTTATTTCTAATGTGCATAGTTACCCCTTCTTATGGTTTTCTAAAAAGGAGTATATGACTATGAAGGTAGAAATCCTGACAGCAAAATCATGCCTGGGATCATTTTTGTTCTCTCTGATTCCATAGACTTGAGTTTTATAAAGAGGAGAGGCTCTGCCGAATGTGATGAATAGTTGCATTGCAGACCGCAGAGGTGGAGGTGACCTTGGAGATCACATAGCCAGTATCTTATAAATGAGGAAACTAAGACTTGGGGATTAGGTTCACAGAACTAATAGTAGATATTTTAGATCTAGAGCATAAATATTAAAGCATCAGAAGCACTTCCCCACAGCAAAAAGGACAGCTATGTGTTTCATCTTGAGACCTAGTTAAACATGGCTCTGTTTACTTACATGCGGAAAGGTTCTCTGGCTAAGCTCTGCATCAGACTTCAGAGACAGACACTTGCTGGGAAGAAAGAGCTGAATGTTGGCCTGAGGCAGACAGAAAAGCCTGCTTGGACTAGCACAAAGAGGAAATGTTCTAGTAGGTGTAAGGGGAAAAACTCAAAAGAGATGTAACAAAGGTGGAGAGTGGGTCCATAGACCAAAAAGAGAAATTCATAATGAAATTCAATAAGCCTTGATGATTTTGGCCAGGAAGCAAAAGATGGCATGAATTGAGAGGGAGGAAGTCATGTTATCTTTTCTGCAAGAGTATGATTAGAAATGTTTTAAAGTTCTAGTTTCTGCAAATACAGGGCTCTTCTAATGCCTGGTTCTGAAAGTACAGAACAATATGTATATGGTGCCTCTAATTCGTGATCCTTGAGATGTGAGATATTTATAACATTTTTGATTTGAGGTTCAGAGTAAAGTATGTAGTAATGTTGGTGTTATTCTTACTTTGGGAAGCAAGACACAAGGAGCAATATCCAACCAGTTTGATTACTGGGCACAAGGTGGGGCAGGCTTAGCTTATGCCCCAGTGTCCTGGCCCCGCCACATCCAATGAGGGCAGACAGGGATAGCAGCCTCTGGAATCACATTGTTTTGTTTTGTTTTGTTTTTTTAGTTATTTCTGAGATATAATAACTAGAATTATGACTTATAACATTATACCAGAATATATAAGATCTTTAGAAATTTCATGTAATGTCTGAAACATTTATATTAACATATTTCCATACAAATAACCCAAAGAAAGTTTAGTATTAGTTTTTTTTTTAATTTTTGAATTTCATTTTATTTTTTTATACAGCAGGTTCTTATTAGTCATCAATTTTATACACATCAGTGTATACATGTCAATCTCAATCGCCCAATCCAGCACACCACCATCCCCACCCCACCATGGCTTTCACCCCTTGGTGTCCATACGTTTGTTCTCTACATCTGTGTCTCAACTTCTGCCCTGCAAACTGGTTCATCTGTACCATTTTTCTAGGTTCCACATACATGCATTAATATACGATATTTGTTTTTCTCTTTCTGACTTACTTCACTCTGTATGACAGTCTCCAGATCCAGCCACGTCTCAACAAATGACTCAATTTCGTTCCTTTTTATGGCTGAGTAATATTCCATTGTATATATGTACCACATCTTCTTTATCCATTTGTCTGTCGATGGGCATTTAGGTTGCTTCCATGACCTGGCTATTGTAAATAGTGCTGCAATGAACATTGGGGTGCATGTGTCTTTTTGAATTATGGTTTTCTCTGGGTATATGCCCAGTAGTGGGATTACTGGATCATATGGTAATTCTATTTTTAGTTTTTTAAGGAACCTCCATACTGTTCTCCATAGTGGCTGTATCAATTTACATTCCCACCAACAGTGCAAGAGGGTTCCCTTTTCTCCACACCCTCTCCAGCATTTGTTGTTTGTAGATTTTCTGATGATGCCCATTCTAACTGGTGTGAGGTGATACCGCATTGTAGTTTTGATTTACATTTCTCTAATAATTAGTGATGTTGAGCAGCTTTTCATGTGCTTCTTGGCCATCTGTATATCTTCTTTGGAGAAATGCCTATTTAGGTCTTCTGCCCATTTTTGGATTGGGTTGTTTGTTTCTTTAATATTGAGCTGCACGAGCTCTTTATATATTTTAGAGATTAATCCTTTGTCCGTTGATTCGTTTGCAAATATTTTCTCCCATTCTGAGGGTTGTCTTTTTGTCTTGTTTATGGTTTCCTTTGCTGCGCCAAAGCTTTTAAGTTTCATTAGGTCCCATTTGTTTATTTTTGGTTTTATTTCCATTACTCTAGGAGGTGGATCAAAAAAGATCTTGCTGTGATTTATGTCAAAGAGTGTTCTTCCTATGTTTTCCTCTAAGAGTTTTATAGTGTCTGGTCTTACATTTAGGTCTCGAATCCATTTTGAGTTTATTTTGTGTATGGTGTTAGGGAGTGTTCTAATTTCATTCTTTTACACGTAGCTGCCCAGTTTTCCCAGCACCACTTATTGAAGAGGCTGTTTTTTCTCCATTGTATATCCTTGCTTCCTTTGTCATAGATTAGTTGACCATAGGGGCGTGGGTTTATCTCTGGGCTTTGTATCCTGTTCCATTGATCTATGTTTCTGTTTTTGTGCCAGTACCATATTGTCTTGATTACTGTAGCTTTGTAGTATAGTCTGAAGTCAGGGAGTCTGATTCCTCCAGCTCCATTTTTTTCCCTCAAGACTGCTTTGGCTATTCGGGGTCTTTTGTGTCTCCATACAAATTTTAAGATGATTTGTTCTAGTTCTGTAAAAAATGCCATTGGTAATTTGATAGGGACTGTATTGAATCTGTAGATTGCTTTGGGTAGTATAGTCATTTTCACAATATTGATTCTTCCAACCCAAGAACATGGTATATCTCTCCATCTGTTGGTATCATCTTTAATTTCTTTCATCAGTGACTTATAGTTTTCTGCATACAGGTCTTTTGTCTCCCTAGGTAGGTTTATTCCTAGGTATTTTATTCTTTTTGTGGCAGTGGTAAATGGGAGTATTTCCTTAATTTCTCTTTCAGATTTTTCATCATTAGTGTATAGGAATGCAAGAGATTTCTGTGCATTAATTTTGGATCCTGCAACTTTACCAAATTCATTAATTAGCTCTAGTAGTTTTCTGGTGGCATTTTTAGGATTCTCTATGTATAGTATCATGTCATCTGCAAACAGTGACAGTTTTACTTCTTCTTTTCCAATTTATATTCTTTTTATTTCTTTTTCTTCTCTGATTGCCGTGGCTAGGACTTCCAAAACTATTTTGAATAATAGTGGTGAGAGTGAGCATCCTTGTCTTGTTCCTGATCTTAGAGGCAATGCTTTCAGTTTTTCACCATTGAGAATGATGTTTGCTGTGGGTTTGTCCTATATGGCCTTTATTATGTTGAGGTAGGTTCCCTCTATGCTCACTTTCTGGAGAGTTTTTTTATCATAAATGGGTGTTGAATTTTGTCAAATCTTTTTCTGCATCTATTGAGATGATCCTATGGTTTTTATTCTTCAATTTGTTAATATGGTGTATCACATTGATTGATTTGTGTACATCGAAGAATTCTTGCATCCCTTGGATAAATCCCACTTGATCATGGTGTATGATACTTTTAATGTGCTGTTGGATTCTGTTTGCTAGTATTTTGTTGAGGATTTTGCATCTATATTCATCAGTGATACTGGTCTGTAATTTTCTTTTTTTGTAGTATCTTTCTCTGGTTTTGGTATCAGGGTGATGGTGGCCTCATAGAATGAGTTTGGGTGTGTTCCTTCCTCTGCAATTTTTTGGAAGAGTTTGAGAAGGATGGATGTTAGCTCTTCTCTAAATGTTTGATAGAATTCACCTGTGAAGCCATCTGGTCCTGGACTTTTGTTTGTTGGAAGATTTTTAATCACAGTTTCAATTTCATTACTTGTGATTGGTCTGTTCATATTTTCTATTTGTTCCTCGTTCAGTCTTGGAAGGTTATACCTTTCTAAGAATTTGTCCATTTCTTCCAAGTTGTCCATTTTATTGGCATAGAGTTGCTTGTAGTAGTCTCAGGATGCTTTGTATTTCTGCAGTGTCTGTTGTAACTTCTCCTTTTTCATTTCTAGTTTTATTGATTTGAGTCCTCTCCCTCTTTTTCTTGATGAGTCTGGCTAATGGTTTATCAATTTTGTTTATCTTCTCAAAGAACCAGCTTTTAGTTTTATTGATCTTTGTTTCTATTTCATTTATTTCTGCTCTGATCTTTATGATTTCTTTCCTTCTGCTAACATTGCATTTTGTTTGTTGTTCTTTCTCTAGTTCCTTTAGGTATAAGGTTAGATTGTTTGAGATTTTTCTTGTTTCTTGAGGTAGGCTTGTATAGCTATAAACTTCCCTCTTAGAACTACTTTTGCTGCATCCCATAGGTTTTGGATCATCGTGTTTTCATTGTCATTTGTCTCTAGGTGTTTTTTGATTTCCTCTTTGATTTCTTCAGTGATCTCTTGGTTATTTAGTAACGTATTGTTTAGCCTCCATGTGTTTGTGTTTTTTACATTTTTTTCCCTGTAATTCATTTCTAATCTCATAGCTTTGTGGTCAGAAAAGATGCTTGATATGATTTAAATATTCTTAAATTTTCTTAAATTTACTGAGGCTTGATTTGTGACCCAAGATGTGATCTATCCTGGAGAATGTTCCATAAGTACTTGAGAAGAAAGTGTTATCTGCTGTTTTTGGATGGAATGTCCTATAAATATCAATTAAATCTATCTGGTCTATTGTGTCATTTAAACCTTCTGTTTCCTTATTTATTTTCACTTTGGATGATCTGTCCATTGGTGTAAGTGAGATGTTAAAGTCCCCCACTATTATTGTGTTACTGCAGATTTCCTCTTTTATAGCTGTTAGCAGTTGCCTTATATACTGAGGTGCTCCTATGTTGGGTGCATATATATTGATAATTGTTATATCTTCTTGTTGGATTGATCATTACGTAGTGTCCTTCCTTGTCTCTTGTAACATTCTGTATTTTAAAGTCTATTTTATCTGATATATGAGTATTGCTACTTCAGCTTTGTTTTGATTTCTATTTGCATGGAATATCTTTTTCCATCCCCTCACTTTCAGTCAGTATGTATCCCTAGTTCTGAAGTGGGTCTCTTGTAGACAGCATATATAAGGGTCTTATTTTTGTATCCATTCAGCAAGCCTGTGTCTTTTGGTTGGAGCATTTAATCCATTCACGTTTAAGGTAATTATTGATATGTATGTTCCTATGACCATTTTCTTAATTGTTTTGGGTTTGTTTTTGTAGGTCCTTTTCTTCTCTTGTGTTTCCCACTTAGAAAAGTTCCTTTAGCATTTTTTGTAGAGCTGGTTTGGTGGTCCTGAATTCTCTTAGCTTTTGCTTGTCTGTAAAGCTTTTGCTTTCTCCATCGAATCTGAATGAGATCCTTGCTGGGTAGAGTAATCTTGGTTGTAGGTTCTTCCCTTTCATCACTTTAAGTATATCATGCCACTCCCTTCTGGCTTGTAGAGTTTCTGCTGAGAAATCAGCTGTTAACCTTATGGGAGTTCCCTTGTATGTTATTTGTCGTTTTTCCCTTGCTGCTTTCAATAATTTTTCTTTGTCTTTATTTTTTGCCAATTTGATTACCATGTGTCTTGGCGTGTTTCTCCTTGGGTTTATCCTGTGTGGAACTCTCTGTGCTTCCTGGACTTGGGTGGTTATTTCCTTTCCCATGTTAGGGAAGTTTTCAACTATAATCTCTTCAAATATTTTCTCCGGTCCTTTCTCTGTCTCTTCTCCTTCTGGGACCCCTATAATACGAATGTTGTTGCGTTTAATGTTGTCTCAGAGGTCTCTTAGGCTGTCTTCATTTCTTTTCATTCTTTTTTCTTTACTCTCTTCTGCAGCAGTGAATTCCACCATTCTGTCTTCAGGTCACTTATCCGTTCTTCTCCCTCAGTTATTCTGCTATTGATTCCTTGTAGTGTAGTTTTCATTTCAGTTATTGTATTGTTCATCTCTGTTTGTTTGTTCTTTAATTCTTCTAGGTCTTTGTTAAACATTTCTTGCATCTTCTCGATCTTTGCCTCCATTCTCTTTCCGAGGTCCTGGATCATCCTCACTATCAATCATTATTCTGAATTCTTTTTCTGGAAGGTTGCCTATCTCCACTTCATTTAGTTGTTTTTCTGGGGTTTTATCTTGTTCCTTCATCTGGTACATAGCCCTCTGCCTTTTCATCTTGTCTATCTATCTTTCTGTGAATGTGGTTTTTGTTCCACAAGCTGCAGGATTGTAGTTCTTCTTGCTTCTGCTGTCTGCCCTTTGGTGAATGAGGCTATCTAAGAGGCTTGTGGAAGTTTCCTCTGGAATCACATTCTGAATTGAGTTCGCACACTAAGAACATATCCCCATGCTGGTGCTCAGAGGAAGTCAGTCAGTCTATCAAGCAAACCATGACTTATGTCAGGTATCATGACAATAGCGGCACCAAATTCCAAGTGAAAAGTCAAGAAAGGGAGTCTGAGAAGTTGATTTGGGATGTCTTGGCTCCTGAGTGAGCAAAACTCAGGGGTGAAGGATGATTAATACTCTGACATTTTACTCAGAAAATTGTATCAGTAGGCAAAATGATCTCAAGAACCAGGCCAGAGATCAGAAAACAAGTGTATTTTAGAAGCAATAATAACAAGAGAAAGGTCATGTTCCAGGCCTCTAGGGGCTGGAATATCGGGAAGCTACCAAGTCAGAGATTAAGACACAAGAATGGGGCAGAACAGGAACACAAATGCTGTACAAGTGCCCCTTGGATCGAGAGCTATTTAAATCCCTGATGTTTAAAATGGGGGGCACTGCTGAATCCACCTTTTGGGGCCACAGAGACCACCTCCATGTGGAGAGAACGGCTGCTGGGAGAGAAGGGTCAGTTTGCAGTGTGACAATGTCAAATGGAGGCCAATTTTCAAAACAAAGAATGAGAAGAACAAATTTGGGCATTAGAATCCCAATATGTGGTGTTATTTTGAAGGTTAACCAACTGCTAGTAAATCCACAGGGTTTGATGAGAGGTTTCATTAAATAACAATAGTCCCTGCATCTTGGTCTCTGCTGCAAAATGTGTGGAACTCTAACATACTTACAGAATATGAATACATTATTATTTATAGATGGAAGCTAATGACTGTAATGAAAGCTGAACATTTTAGTTAAATAAGCAAATGATCAAAATTGACAACACAAGTGTAAATAAGTCCCAGATTAATTAAGTTGCTCATTATTTTTCCCTGTAGCAGACATTACTTTGTGTTGAGCCTCTCCCTCTCTCTATATATATATGTCTTACATATAGACACACACACACACATGCATTTGCAGAGAGGCAGAGATAAAGAGAGGAACAAAGAGACAGAGATGGACAGACATACAACTCAATGTCATATTTTGAGTAATGCCAAAGAATTCGTTCTGGCTCATAATAAATTCTGAAAGGGCAATAAAAATTTTGCCCTTCCCATTGCTCCCTCTGTTCCAACATACAGGACTCTTGGTTCCCTGGGAAGCCTACAGTATTCCAGCCTCAATGATTTTTACTTACTGTCTCCTTAGCCAGGAAAGCTCTTCACCCAGGTAGTGGTGTAGATCACACCCTCACTTCCTTCAGGTCTCTGCTCAAATATCTCCTTCTTGGAGGGACCTTCTCTCTGATAAATGTAATGGCAACCCCGTATTCTTGCAGCATCCCCAATTCTCCTAACATTACTTTCTTTTTCTTCCTAGTATTTATCATCTATGGCATACTACTTTTTGTATGTTTATTTTCTTTCTCCCTACCTTAGGATTGTCAGATTTAGCAAATAAAAATACAAGGCACCCAGTTAAACTTGAATTTCAGATGAACAACAAAACATTTTTGGTATGTGTGTCCTAAATATTGTATCAGACATACTAAAAGATTATTACTTGTCATTACTTATACTGAAAACTTATTCATTGTATAATTATTCAAGTGTCCCAAATATTGTATTGAACATACTTATACTACAAATGTATTCGTCGTTTACCTGAAATTCAAACTTAACAGGGCATGCTGTATTTTTTCTGATGACACCTCTCGGCCCTCCCCGACTTCCCCCTCCCTCCCACCCCAGAATTTAAGCTATTTGAGGACAAGAACTTGGAACACTGTGTTCACTGCTGAAATCCCAGTGCCTTGACCAGTGCCTGGCATACAGCAGGTTCTCAATATATATTGGTTGAATGAATGAATTAATCATTCTCTTTTCCTGAAATATCCACCCCATCCTGTAGTTCTCATCCTGGTGAACTCTCTTAAGGCCCTTATTTATATAAATAAAGCATATTATAGTAATAATATGCTCCTTGGTGTCATGGCAAAAGTCTTGTTTCTCTGCAGTGTCCAGTAGATAGTTTGGAATTTGCTGAGTACAGTAAGTTTATAACAGTCAACTACAGTACATAAAAAGTTGCAAATATTTCTATGTACCATTTGTGCCTTCTGAGAGACTGTAGGAAACTCAAATATCACAAAATAGTATATTTTCAGGTTGGATATGCATTATATATGTAAATACCTTTTAAAGGTAAAATCTGTCACTCTTCTGTAAGCATTCCTGCTTATGTGTCATACTATGTTCAAAAATTTTAGATTTTTGTTGTATTCAAATGACTGCCACTGAAGTTACTCCAGGAGGTCATTTAGTACCCTTTCTCTACTGTGGGCAAGATTTCATCATTTCACTTCCTTAGTTTACCTATTTCAGTAAATCACCAGTGAGAGTCGTCCCACAATAGCCACAATAAGTCTGTATTAGAGAGCCATTGTTCTTTTTCAGCCCTATCTTTAATTGCTACTTAAATCTAGTTTATCTTTTTCCTTGTTCAGAAAGAGAATCCTCTTCATCTTTAAAGACAGAATAGTAAATGCTACAGACAATAATGAAATACTGAGAGCTGTATGTATAAAAGCTCATATACATAGATCTGAAAACTGTAAAAAATTGATGAATTATTTTATTGTCTGATTTTTGAATGAAACCATTATTATTTTTTAAACCAAGGAGGACAAGTACCTAGTGTTTTAATGAGTATCTAGTGTCGTGTGTTGAATTGTTTCCCCCAGAAAGGTATGTTGAGGTTCTAACCCCTGGTACCAGTGAATGTGACCTTATTTGGGAATGAGGTCTTTGCAAATGTCATTAAGTTAAGATGGGGTCATATTGCAGTTAGGTGAGCCCTAAGTCCAATATGACTGGTGTCCTTATAAGAAGAGGGAGAGAGACAGAGACACAGATGGAAGACGACAGCCATGCAAAGACAGAGGCAGGGATTGGAATTATGCTGCCACAAAGCAAGGAATGCTTAGGGCTAGCAGAAGCTGGAAGACGCAAGGTGGGCTCCTTCCTGAGAGAGTTTGGAGGGAGCAGGGCCCAGCTAACTCTTTTTTTTTTTAATTGACGTATAGTTGACTTACAATGTTGTGTTAATTTTGGCTGTACAGCAAAGTGATTCAATTATACATATATATACATTCTTTTTTAAAATATTCTTTTCCATTATGGTTTATCATAGAATACTGAATGTAGTTCTCTGTGCTATACAGTAGGACCTTGTTACCAGCTGACTCTCTGATTTTGGATCAAAGAACTGTGAGAGAATAAATTTCTGTTGTTTTAAGCCATCCAAATTTTTGATAATTTAAGGCAGTCCTAGGAAAGAAATACAGTAGGCATTTAATAAACATTTGTTCTCTGGGATCCAGTTTTCCAGTCTGAAATATTTACTGTCCACAAAAGTAATTATTTTTTCCCTTATATTCTCTTAGCACAGATTTATTAGAGGTTTTTTTTTTTTTGTTTCCTTTTTCCTCTCTCTTTCTCTCTTAGACTGAGCTTTTTAAGGGCACAGTTCATATCATTTATTACCATAACTCCAGTGCTTTTAATAGGGTCTGGCATAAAAGATAGTAAATAAAGTGTTGTGAATTAATCAACAAATTATTTTTTAAATAAGTAGTACTGATTTACAAAGGTTTCTCTACACTTCAGCCCAGTAATGTACTGAAGAGTCTGTGGCTTTTAAACACCAACCCAAAGTTGAACAAAGACTGAATTCCCTCTATTTTTATTTTGTTTCTCTAGTTAAGAGTTCAGAGGTAGTATCTTTAAAAAGAGAGGATCAGGATTTCAAGTCACATGTTGTCTTTTGTCCATACCTCCTCACTTTTGAGAGGCGAAACTCTCTTCCTATATTCAGACTGTGATCTGAGGGGGACCTAGGTTTGAATTATCTACTCTTCTGTTCACAGAGCTTGAAGAATTTTCTTCACTTGCAACTGTTATCGATGTAAAGTTTTGACTAATTGAAATACGACCAAGCAGTTTTTTAATACAACTCTTTAGTTAAATTTTCTGGAAGAAAATAAAGCTTGGGGAAAAGAAGAGGAGAAAAACTTAAAAAGCTGTTAGTGATGAAAATAGGAATTTAAAATAGAAGTGTAATCTCAAGTACAAGTATAGGTTTGCAGTAACAAATGATGCCAAATTCCTAAGATAATTAAAAAACTTAAAGTTAAAAAATAAAGTGCAATCCAAATAATCAATCAGACTTAAAAACTTGAGGCCAAGAACCTTAATCTGACTTTCTTTGGCCTTGGGCAAATTAGAGATAGCCAAGATTTTTTTTTTTATCATAAATTGTCAGTAATAGCAAATTACCTCTTGGGGTGTGGTTAGAATTTCTTGAGGCCTGTAAAGCACTTTGAAGACAAAAATCCTATGACTAGACAAATTGCTCTTCTTGCACTGGTGTATACTTAGCTTCCTAAGTCTGCCCTGGTCAGTTTGGATGTCTGTCATTCATTCTGTAGGTTGGTAGGCCCATTATATAAAATAGCAGGAATTGGTGATAAACAGCTTTCAAAAGATAGGCTATAGTTAAAATGGAAGCATTATTATTTATTTATCTACGACACCTTAAGTAGCTTTTGAAATATTTAAGAGGATGGAAATAGAGGGCATATTGAAAATTCTTACAACCCTTCAAAGCATTATGCTCAAGGTTATATTTGAACCTCTCTGTATTTATTTTATTTATAATTTATTCAATCTGTTGGACAATGAGATATTTAATTCAGTTCTTTCTGATTTTACCATTTGGCATGTCAAACAGCATCACATGCTGCTGGAAAAGATAAAAAGTAAAAATTACCCTTTCACGCAGGCATTTTTCTCCAATTAAAATATAAAGAGTTACACAATACTTACGTTTGCCAAGAGAACTGAGTTCCAGAAAGGAATTTTAACATCTGACTAAATCCACACTTGTATACTTTTCTGTCAATGCCAAGTCACCTACAAATGGTCTTTAGTAGCCATCATTCTATATAGCAGGAATTTTTAGATTCCTTTTTATACTTTAATGTTAATTTTTAATTACTATTAAAGCTAATGTTATAATGTCCATAAAAAAGAAAAAACTCAGTCTTAACACTCAAACACAGTTGTGGAAAAATAGGAATGTGCAAATAATAAAAATAGGAATTTAAAAAATTTAAAAAAGAATTCATAAATATAAAAATATGTGGTAAAATGAAAAGTTTCTTAATTTTTCAAAAATACATTTTATTTATTTAATTTTACTTTTAAAAAATTTTTATTGGAGTATAGTTGCTTTAGAATGTTGTGTTAGCCTCCACTGCACAACAAAATGAATCAGCCATACACATACAGATATCCCCTCCCTTTTGGACTTCCCTCCCATTTAGGTCACCACAGTGCATTAAGTAGAGTTCCCTGTGCTATACAGTATGTTCCCATCAGTTGTCTATTTTATACATAGTATCAGTAATGTATACATGTCAATCCCAGTCCCCCAATTCCTCCCTCCCCACTCCTTTCCCCTTAGTATCCGTACATTTGTTCTCTACCTCTGTGTCTCTATTTCTGCTTTGCATGTAAGATGATCTATACCATTTTTCTAGATTCCACATATATGCGTTATTATACGATATTTGCTTTTCTCTTTCTGACTTACTTCACTCTGTATGACACTCTTTAGGTCCATCCATGTCTCTACAAATGACCCAGTTTCATTCCAAAAATACATTTTAAATAAGCACTTAAGTCTGCATTATGGTTTTACTTATGTATGTAATATATTTTCTAAAACCTAAAAAAAATTAGGAAGACAACAGTGTTTAAAAGATGTTCTTGATTACTTTGTCTGTTTATGAATCTAAGATTTTTGTGGTTTATACATTTGTGAAACCCTTAACAGGTATATTATCTGTGCTCTTGGTTTCACATTACTCATTGCCATTTATAGATAAGCACTGGTCACCTCTATTCTTTCTCTTCTGAGAAACACATTAATTCACTACAACAGTTTACCCATAAAACTGTAATGATTAGCTGCCTTTGATTTATTGAAGTCCACAGCTTTAGTTTTACAATACTCTTTGGCCTAAATATGCAAGAAGATTTTGAAATGGTTCATATTTATATTTTCTCTCTGACATGGATGGGCACAGGTAAGCTTTATTGATCTTAGGTGTTATTACTATTTATAAGTTAAATTTTCTTATTTGATTTGCTAGATCCTAAAAGAAACATTAAAAAGAAATGAGTAGGAGCTTAAAGAAATAGCAACATTTTTACCTCATGGCATTTTTCTCCATAGTCCATGAAAGACAAGATTGGGGAAAATTAGTCTTCATGCAGCTTAAGAGCCTTTATATTAAAGATAGTAACATTTAGGAGCAGAATACAAGCAAAAAAAGCTGTCACTGCAAATGAGAAATTTTAGGTTAATTTTCAGAAAGGATTTCTATTGTTGTATCTTAATAAAATTGAGAATTAGTCTTTAGGGGATGATATTGTTTTTAAAAGATTTTTTTCTATTTGTAATTGGTAATTATCTATATTTTCCCAGCTTTCATATATTATCTTTTCCATTGTAGCTTTTCTGATGGAAAGTTCTTTATAAAACCCTACCTCACAGACAAACCAAATTGTATTTAGCATTTTTGCTTGATTTTTTGTGAGTGTGGCATTAAAATGTCAGTTGAAAAAAGCTATTTGTCAAATAAAAGCACACTGTACTGGCATATAAAAGGGACAAAGATATTATGACACCAGGCTTCATGGATCTCATTAAAATGTATGTAAACCAGGAACAAAAATATATAAAGGAGAACTCAGGGGCCTGGTTTAAACTGAGTAAAACGAATATTAAATGCATAAAAGAACAAGTATTATCTTCGCTAAGAACCATTTGAGCAAATAATTGCTCTTGCTTTGGATGCTTATGTTGGCTTCCAATGGTTGGTCAAAGAAAATTTTCCATAACAAACAATGATACAATTCAAACTCAAGAGTTTATGACTAGATATTTTTTTACATCTGGTAACACGTAGGGTTTGAAGATCATTAGCACTTGTGAAAATAGACAAATGCAATCTGGAATCTGAAGAATTAATTAAAAATACTCAGGAGTCCATACAAAATATTCTATGGTAGTGCAGGACATGGTTTTATAAGCACAAGTCATGCGCAGGCGTCTTTCAGGAAAAAAAAAATCTTTGAGGATCCCTCAGTGGGGCTTGAAGACCCTGTTTGAGAAATCATGACTTAACAACTGAAATTATATTGTATTAAAATATTTTTCTTGTTTGATTGATCACTGCCAAGTAGCTGTTTTGTATTCATAAGTGGTAATATATATATACTTTTACATTATTATTGAAATGAAAGGACGGAATTTAAAAAAAAAGTCTCATGAACCCTCAAGAAAACTTGTTACTAGGGTCCCCAATGTAACAAACCTGAAATAGTTTAAAAAAAGAAAAAAAAGGTAAGATTTGGAATTACATAGGCCTAAATTCAATTCCTAGATCTTGCCCTTATTAACTCTGAAAATCATTCAGTCTCCCCGGACCTCTCCTCCTCAATCTGTAAAAGTGACACATTCCTTATAACATTATATTTTTAGAACAAATGGGATAATGTGGGTAAAACTCCTTAGTACAGAGGTTGATACGACACATGCATTCTCCTTGTCTTTATTGTACCAATGTAATGATGATCAGAAATGCTTTGGATAGAGTAGGAGGAAAACAACTTGTCCATGTGCGATGAACACATTCAGACAGAGGGCCCTTTTTTCCTCTGAGGCATTTATTTGTTGGGTGATGTTTATAAGGTTTTTAAAACGGAATAATATTAAAACCAGAAAATAATTCCAGAGCACAGCTAGCACTCTTGAGCTCTGGAAGAATTTATCTACTTCACATATGTGAACAGTTTATCCCTAGAGTATGTTTTTCTTCACCCTCCATCACCAAAGGATTATGCCCAATTATAATTAATTCTTTAATAATGAAATTGATACCATTTTCAAGCATTTAGACCAGATAGTAGATTAGAGTACACTATAAAATATGCTTCTGAGTAATTATGACCTAATTAATTATTTTAGACAGCTTTTAAAAGTTTGATTTACTAATTGGACTCTCTGAAATTGAAAGCAGGAAATAGAGCTGTCCAGGCCACCAGAGGCTTCATCCCGTTTGGCACAAAACCAGAGTGAAAGTTGACTTAATTTGTGCCGTTCTGCATGGTTGGGTTTGACAAGTGTGTTTGGGTTTCATAAAATAATCAAAGGTCATTTCTGGCTTGGCTTTTTGCAACTACAACCCAAATTAATAAGAATGAAATCCAAAGCCTGGCAGGGGCTCTAAGAATGATGTGAAGTCTTGCCTTCCTCTTTCAGACTTGCCTCATGGGTGTGTCGTGGTGGAAATAAAAGTGTAAAGGCAAAAACGCCGAATGATGACACTCAACCCTGAAATAGGCAAGTACATAACATATTCTACATCAGTTTGTACTTGGTGTGTGTGGTCATGAACAAATATATTCTCCGAGTCTCAGTTTGTAGCCCAGGGCAGTTTGATCCTAGAGGAGGATGTAGGCTAGCATAAAGAATTGGGGAAGTTTACGTGAACCTTTAAAGCCCAGGACCTGGTGCCCACATCCTTACTTCTCCTCTCTGCCTTTCTACACCACTGAGCATGAAAGTACAGCTGGTATTTGATGTTTTACCTGGAAGCCCCAACAAGTCTATATTACAAGGTCTCCTTACAAACTAACTGCTAGAGAGAATCATCTGGGGCCTTGCTTGGGTTCATACCTTGTTATTTGCTTCAAAGTTCACATAAAGCCGTTCAGAACACTATGGTTTTTATATGATCTTAAAAGTATATGAAATTTTTTCCAAGTAAAGAAGCTTAAAGGTTAAAATTTAAAAA
Organism: Eubalaena glacialis; assembly: GCF_028564815.1. Taxonomy (NCBI): domain Eukaryota; kingdom Metazoa; phylum Chordata; class Mammalia; order Artiodactyla; family Balaenidae; genus Eubalaena; species Eubalaena glacialis. Next base: position 40,503,772 of record NC_083726.1, read on the forward strand.
ATGACTTAGAACTGATTCTTAAAAATGCCTGTGTATCAGTATAGTGTCCTAATACTTTTAATATTTAAATGGCATTGAAATGCATATTTCCAAATTCCAATTCCACAGTTCCATGACTCTATTTTTCTACTTAATACAGGAAGCGGAATTTAAAGTCAACTGTGAGAATTCAGTACACATAAGAACTCTATTTTTGTAGGAGGGACATCTGAACAAATAGTCATGAGCTATATGATTTTAATTCCATACAACTACCTTTAACCAACATCTATAACATTATCCTCTTCTTAACATTTCAAAGAATTTTTAAAAATGCTTAATTTTAAAAAAGCATGTTTATTTTTATAAACTGGGGTGAATCTCACAATTTAACTAGCTTGTCATAGCAGAAGGGTTTCTCCAGTGCATGGATATATGATCTAAAATCATACTCAACTGACTGCCTTGAGGAAATATATAAGTAACACTTACTTCGTGTGTATTTCTGAACTACCTTTGAAAGTTTTAAAGTTTTATTCAGATTTCAGAGACAGATTAATGTGGACTAAGTAGTCCTTATTACTATATCTTAGGACACTAAAAGGTGATCAGATTGGAAAATGCAATTGCTTTATTTAAGGTCTAACCTAGTAGATTATATGAGGGAAATCAACCAAACCAAGAGCAGCTGGAAATCTTTATTAACAAAGGTAAAATTACGCCTCGCCCTTCTCCATTGTTTTTTTTTTTTTTGTAGCATCTTTTATGCACCAGGCATTGTATTAGGTGTGTTACAAACGTTATTCCACTTATTCCTCATTAGGCCAGTGTTATTATTCCCATTGTATGAATTCAGCATTAGATAAGTATAATCCACAATATTTAATGCAAGGGAATGCAATATTGCTCATAACTCCTTAGCACTGACTCTGCTTTCTCACGCTAGATAGTCACTGACTTTGCTTTAGGAACCAAAAGATATCTGAAGCATATAGACTAAATTTAAGATTTTCTGGAATGATACTGTACAGCAGTATATAAAGGTGCAGCATAGCAAAGATAGTGGAGCTTTACAGATCTGGTCGCATGGCCAGTCCTAGGCAACTGTGAGCCCCGCCCTCCGTGCCCCCAGAGCACTGAGGACCAAGGGAAGCCACTATGAGATATGGGAGCACAACTCTGTTTGTTGTGTCTGTGTGTGTTTGTGAGCAAATGAGCAAGTGTGTAGTCTGTGCTTTTGTGTGTGTGGATGATACACCTGAGGCGGAGTCTGTGCATGTGTGTACATCTTTGTGTGTGGTCAGTATATCACATGTGAGGGTGATGTGTGCGTGTACGTGGCTGTGCATATGTGTGGTCTTTTCCCTCCAACCCATAATCCAACTCGTTTTTGTGAAATATCTCTTTTTCCATCATCTTGTGAATAACCACTTTGTTCTTTTTGCAACCCATGATCTTTTTCCTCTTCCCTTCTCCCCTCTTTTTTTTCCATCTTTTTCAATTTTCTGCTCATTACTAATTGAAACCATAAGATAATGAACAGACGAAAAATTCAAACCAGTTCACACAGCATCTTCTACGCCTATAAATGCACAAAGACTAATAAATATTCCTTTCTTTCTCATTGTGTAATATTTGACTGACCTATAGATTTCAATAGATACTGGGGTATGTGTTGGTCAGATCTGATTTAGAAATTAGGAAGTGATTATAATACATTTCAAGATACAATTATATATATTCAAAAATCATCCTTGGTTTTCTTTTTCTCAAGATTGTTTAGTTTAGTTTTCTGTTTAATCTTCTTGCCTTCCGTGACTGCTAACTAACTATTGTTCCCGGGATATTTGTTTTTGAGTAGCAGAGAGATAGATAGATAGGAAGAAAAATAAAACATCGGCTTTTTATTTAATACATTGTCTGCCCACAAGTATAGCAAGAATTGGAATCAAGTCTCAGTTATTAAGCAGAGCAATGTGTCTTATGATCAATACTCTATCCGTGAGTTTCTAGTTGTTGGAATGCATGAAGAGCAGTAGAATGGTAGCATGCAAGCCCTCAAGGCCTAGAAGTGATAGAAAAATCAGGAGTTTTCTTAGGATTGATGAGGGCAGGGCTGAGAAATTTTAAAAAGGAGAAAGTAAAGCTACAGAGCGCCTGAGCAGGAGAATGAATAGTAAATGGTGTTTCCTTGGGGAGTAGTTAGCTCCTATTAGGAGCACTGGTATCAATTAGCATAATCAGTCTCCCAGAGACCAGAAAAGAAAATACACTCACCCTCACACATGTATATGGTGGATTTTGCATTATTTAGGAATATTTTAATGCAGTAATTTGTAGATTGGGAGATAAAATTCTTTTGCCTTCTTATTTTATTTGTTACATTATAAAAACATATAAAATAGTCTGTTTCTAAAATTTGTTAGCTAAGGAGTGAACAAAGACCTTGTCTTATAATAAAAGTGGAAATAGTAATAAGAAAAATAAATAAACTTCCAAATTAGTGGGAAAGCAAATCTAAGATCTGACTTCTAGTCCTATAGAAAACTCATTTCCCTCATCCCCATTGTGAGTTCTGAATGACTCTGAAATATTTTTTCAAATAAATGTCTTTGCTGAAAAAAACTGTTTTATATGAAAAACTACATGATAGATTAAATCATTACATTGTTTTTTATATCTTCCGCCTTCCTTCCTTCCCCTTCCCTCCCTCCGTCTCTTTTTCCTCTCTCTCATTCCTTCCTTCCCTACCTTCTTCATTCCCTTTCTTCTAATGTTGCTTGAGGATAACCCTCAGAACTAGCACAGGGTCTGGTGCTGTAGAATCCTCTGCTGTGTGCTGGGCATTGTGCTCAAAGTGCTGGACTGCTCTCTGGAATGATGGGGGTGAGGAGGTGGCAAGTTTACCCTACTGATGGCTGACTCTGTTCCCATCCAGCAGATCCGAGGGGTGCTGTGGTAGATGCTCTGGGAATATAGATGAGAGGGAGAAACTCAACGTAGGAGGAGGTTAGGTCAGGAAAAATGGGGTCAAACTCTCAAGCCAAAGCTCTGGTATTTGTTTGAAAGAATAGGGAACTTTCTGAAATGATGAGTAGAGTGGTTTTGTGGTCCACGGGGGATGGGAGATAACATGTGGCTTTAATTGTTTTATTTTTTTCTTCTATTTAAACTTTTGTATTTGTCGTTCCCATTACCCAATTGATATTTTTCCACCCTAAGTTATGTCAGAGAATCTAACATCATTGAGTTTTGGAACTACTAGTGATGAGACAGAAACATACTTAGTATCGATTCTCCTGTAACCTTATCCTTGTGTAATACTGTAAGGTGTCCTTTCTCTCTCTGTGCATTTGTCTATTTCCTCCCCCTCTTCCCCATGTCTATTCATGTATATGAATGAATAGGATGCTTTGGTATATATGAAGATATGGGAACAGTCTGCATGGACTGGAACGTCTTTAAATGGCAAGGATGCTGTAGGCTGGGATCTTGGTAGGAGACAGTAAAAAATAGCAGCTATGTATATAATTTTTACACAGATTTCTTGGGCAGAGAATTATGGTCTCAAAAACACTATTATGCTTCTGCTTTAGGCAGCTGTTGTCTGGGTAAGCATAATCCCCCGAATTCTTCAAGGGTATCAACAGGCAAGTTCTCCAACTGCTTTCTCCGCTGATAAAATACAAACATAAACTAGTAGTGGTAGAAATGAAGCTATTATTTCAAATGATGCTAACTTAACAGAGGGTGATATTTCAGCCCAAGGAAATTCATAATTCATTTCAGAATCTAGAGCCTCAAAATGGTCTTACAGAGAATAAGACGAAATAGAAAGTACAGATACTAGTTTTGTGAGGTTTAAAAGAGGTACCGTATGTGAACTGCTGTGCAAACTGTGAAGTGCTCTACAAATCCAAACACTAGTAATTACTATCATCATTTTAGATACTAAAAGTCAAGCATGATTAGAGAGAGAGAAGTGATTATTATTATCTTGGGCAAGTGACTTGATCTCTCAGAGTCTTAGTTTCCTCATTTGTAAATGGGGCAAGGATAACCTACCTTGTAGAGTTGTCAAAATTATAGATAACATGTGAAAATTGTTATGCACAGAGCTTGGCAAGTGGTAGGCATTCATTCAATGATTGATAGTTATTTCTGTTACGATTATAACAGACATTTCTAACCATCCACAATTTTAGAAGAATCGAAAAAAAGGCTTCTTTTAAAATTACTAACAAAATACGTACTTGCAATTCAATATACTGTGGATTCCAGGTATCCAAAAAAATAAGAAAACACCTATGACTTTATATCTTAAGTTTCACTCATCATGGGGGATTTCTAAGAATGAAGTTTAAAGAATAAGAGGCTCATTGGAATGTCTGAAAGAATAAAACAGGGAGAAGAAAAAAGAATGACAGAGAAAACGCAGCTCTGTAATGGCAACAGCCTAGGACAAGTGGGTGATTTCAGAATGATAATAAGCACTCACCACCCCGTGACTCAGGGCTGCTCCAACTTCATGCACAGTGGGGAACCTTCTATGCCCTTCAATATCAAATTGTACATGCAAGTTATTTGTAACAGAACATTGAAAAGTCAATGAAGGCAAACCTGGTAGGCAGCTACTGTCAGAAAACATCTGAATCAGTAGGACACTATCAGAATTGTCTTTCCCAAGCAAAACACAAAGCTGTATTAACCAAAAGCATGACAGCACTGTGAAATTTCCTCACTATGGTAACTTAAAGCAACACAGACCTTGGGAAGCAGGCTTTAGTGCCTCGCCCAACAGGTCAGAAAATAGCAACGAAACGTTATTATGGATCACACTGTTGAGGATCACCCGAGAGAAGGGATGGTTCTGAACAAAAGCCAAGGTCATACACTTAAATCTTGCCTCATTTCTATAATGCAAGAACATTAACAAGCTAACAAAAATTATTTTTCTGAAGCTTATCTTTTTAAAAAATTGTTACTATTGCTAAGGTTTCTATAGAATGAGAGGTTTAAGCAGAAAAAATAACAACATTAAAAAAGTGGTTTTTCCACTGGCTAGAGATTAACTTCAAACAAACACTTGAACTTGACCTTCATGATCTCATTACAGCCTCAACCCTAACCAACCATACCATGTGCTTAAGTAAATTCTTTCTTTAGCAATCAAAGTGGAAAACCAGCATGGAAGCAAGTCATGCAAGGTCAAGATGGACGGCCCTTTATTCTGTAAATTTTTCAGGCGATGTTAAGCCATGTCCAGCTGGATTCCAAGTATTTCTTATCGTACTATTATGATGAATTTTAGAATGTTCACCAATTCCACTATAATGTGAATTACTCCAGGGTGGAGATGGTGTCTTGCCCTGCATGTAACAAACACCATGCATGGCATGCAGAGGGGGGACAGTGTGAGGTGGCAGAGAGCAACAGCCCTGCATCTAGAATTCCAACTCTGCCACTGACTAGCTGTGAAAATCACTTTACCTTTCTGACCCTCAGCTTCCTCAGCTGTAAAAATGGTGATAAAGCTCGTCTATTAGAAGATATATACAGATATAAACATATGTGTGTGTATCTTGCATTCAGTAAATGCTAGCTGTAAAAATAGTAAGCACATAAGAAACATTTGTTGAAAACATGAAGGGATGAATAATTTCTTTCTTATTGATTTAAGATTCATCCAGTAATTCTTGAACAATATTTCATAATACACAGATTAGAAGTTAAATGGTAGTATTAAAAAAGTTGAAGGTTATAAATTTGCATTCCTATTTTGAATCAACAATCCTCTATTTATTTTTAGAGAAATGGCAACTTAAAAATACCGCTGGCTTCTCAAATCTTCTAAAGAAAAGTTGATGTGTAAAAACATCAGATAATCAGAATGAAGACTGGCTAATTCTAGTCGGAGCAGTTAAAACATGGCATATTTATGATTCAGACACCCTAATTATCTTAAACTCATCTATTTCTTTTGCTGATTGCCTATACTCAGCTAGCGTTCTGTGATTAATTTTAGAGTTTATGACATAAAAGGATAGCTGTCCTAGAAGTCACAAACTCATTGCATTTCTATATTTGCATCTTAAGTTAGGAAACGGCAAAAAATTCCACATTGGACAGCTACATTATTCAATAAATTATAGGATAAATGGATAAACAATATGTAGCACATACATACAATGAAATATTATTCAGGCTTAAGAAGGATAAAAATGCTAACACATGCTATAACATGGGGACCTTGCTAAGTGAAATAAGTCAGACACAGAAGGACAAATACTGCATGATTCCACTTTTATGAGATACCTACAGTAGTCAAACTGATAGAGATAGAAAGTAGAATGGTGGTTTCCAGGGGCTGTGGAGAGAGGGAATGGGGAGTTATTGTTTGATGGATGTGGAGTTTCAGTTTGGGAAGATGAAAAAGTTCTGGAGGTACATGGTGGTGATGGTTGTACAACAGTGAGAAAGAACTTCATACCACTGAGCTGTACACTTAAAAATGGTTAAAACAGTCAATTTTATATTATGTATATTTTATCACAATTTAAAAAAAGGTCAAAATAAATGACAAATTTGTATAGGGCTAAAGATACAACTCTTGAAAAGAAAACCTTATTGTAATGGAGTGTTTGGGGATGTGGATTACTCTAGCTTTGGTGAGGAAAAATAAGAGAAAAGAAAATTTTCAATAAAGCCACCCCTATGATAGATCTGAGTAAAAAAGTCATCAGTTTGGTTCAACTAGCACTAGCACGAACTCTGGCACAGAGTCTGGGACACAAGGATGATTCGCCTACCACACTCGGGAGTTCACCCTCTCATGCAGAGAGAAATTCTTCAAACATTGTTTTGGTATAAGCCTGAAGTTTGTCTGTTTAAGAGTACGGGGTTTAGCACTATATAGACTTGATCCTGTATCTGGCTCAAAAATGATAAGATATGTTACATTAAGAAAGTGAGTTTGCCTCTCAGTTTGCTCGTTTGTGAAATAGGGGAAATTACATGTAAAGTGCTCAGGGGGAAGTAAGTGTTCAGTTAATGGTGACCACCGTTGCCGTCAGTCCTAGGACAGAGGCATGGGCTGGCTTGGCCTCACTGTGCCACTTCCATAACTGTTGATACCAGCACAGAAAGAACACAGCATTTGTTTCATCATTACTAATTATATTTACATCCAGAGTTAGTTATGATACAAATTGAAAATTAAAATTTAAGCGTTACTTTCTTGATCTGAGTTGTCCCAATAGAATGGTTGGTATAGATGGTTGCGATGGACTGAAAGTTTGTGTCCCCAAATATCTCCACCCATACCATCTAAGCTCATCATTTCAGGCCCTCACACTGTGTAAAATGCCCTATGTCATTTGCTTTTTGGGTTAACACTCTTGTGTGTAGGGGTTGGGGGAGAGCAGAGAGAATGCGGGGCCGGTGCGACTACTTTGAGCCGGTTCCTTTTTTCTTAGTAGCTTCCCTATACCAGCTGCACTGAGGCGTGCTGACCAAGACAAAAGTGGGGGTTAGGAAATTAGAAGCTGAAACTGCTTTAAAGAAAAGGCATCTCAAGAATGTTAGGTGGGAAGCAGAATTACATCAGGAAAAAAGCAAAGGTCAGAAAGAGATAAGGCAGTATGGAAAGCCAGCTTTACTTATTTTTCAAATTTTGGGTAGGGTCAATTCAGTGTCAGGAGAAATGGAGAAACATTTTGCTGTTGTCCCCCTTTCACTCATCCCGTCCCCATTCCCAATGCTCTAAATACTGTGGCTCAGCGGAGACTGTGGCTTTTCATGGGTTTGTTTGTGCAATGACTCTGAGTAAATATCTCTCATGAAATAGAAAGAAAACATAACTCTTTCATAGGTGGGGGACTGCCTGTATTTTCTCCATTTCTGTAGCTGTCTCAATAACAAATTTGTCTTTGCCTTTAGTAAACTATATTGACAATTGTTCAAATCTCATCATAATTGGAAACAATGGGCATATTAATAATTACACAATTATGCAAACCCATCTTTTTCTAGAATTATGTTAATAGGCATAGCTCAGATAAATTTTTTAAAATCTTGCATTCTAGGATACAATGATATTATAAAATACTATCACATATAAAATGCTCTAAGACGTAATGGGGGGGCATTATGAAAACCTTCTCTAAAATGAGGAAAATGTATTTTAAAGTACAAAAGAGAAGGAAAATTCAAGGCTAAATAATGTTCAAATATTGCATACTTAATAAAAAATAAGTACTTCCCAGGAGATGTTAAAGCAAACGTGTCAATGCTACATGCCAAAATCAAACAGATAAGCAAAAACCCTGAGCAACTGGCAAAACTGCTAAGAATTATTTTTTACATTTCAGACTGTTGAAAATTCATATAATACCACTTTGGGGGTCATCGAGTTAGGAAACCAATGCACTTCGGGCATTTGTTTAGAGACTTTCCTTCCTCAGTCTGAAACATTTTGTACAACTTCATAAACATAGGCTTTGCCAGGATACTTTTGAAAGTGGAAAATAAAAACAATAGCAGGGTTAAGCAATTCATATTAGCCATAAGGAGACATAAATTGCTCAAATGTACAATGGAGCATATGCTGAACCAGATGTTTAATATTTTAGAATAGGAAAGAAAGAAAATTGTCTGTAGTTTACGTAAGGATTAACTTTTAAGGAAAAGAGAAAAATAAGATATTTATCATGAATTACATTCTGGTGATAAATGAATCATTATTACTAAGACTGGGATATACTTATCTTTAGAGGCAGAACAGGATTCGACATCAAAAGGAGAGTGGTGTTGGTATTGATACTCCATGTCAGTATTATAAAGGGATTTTTATGATATTTGCAAAAGAATGACAAACAATAAAGGAAATTAAAATGGTAGATATGAAATTTACTAACAACATAGGTGAGGTACTAAAATGAGGAGAAACTCAGTTGATTCCTTAACATGGGGGAAAAAGCAGCAAAATAAGAAGTGTTGTTATCTGAGATTTCCTTGGTGAAAGAATAATTTTGCGATTTCAGTTTTAGATAGCGCATACAAAATTTTATGTAACTTTTTTAAAGGAAGAGTGTATCATTTTGCTATGCAGTGGCATAAAACTGCCCTTAACTTTACAATGGTGCATGTAATAGCATGTGTTGGGTATAATTTATTTCTGGAAACCCGCTCAGCCTACAGTTGGGTTAGGGTTATTTTCTCTGGAGAAAATGACCCCATTTGTGACCCCAAAGGAACGCATTTCTTGGTAGGGTAGAAAGACTTTTTGGTACCCTTCACAACAGGATGCATGCTGATTTAGCTTACTTGTAGAACCATGAAGACTGTCAAAATGTCTCAAGTCTTACTTTTGACCTCTCTGAAAGGGAGCCATGCTATTGACCTTGTCTAATTTCAGTAGCATTTGCTTTAAGGAGGAAGAGGCCTTCTAGGAGAGGGCTCATGGTACACTACTACTGTATCGAAACCAAATTTCATCTTGCATTCAGGATTTCTAACCAGCCTTCATTACTCTTCATCCTTTGTACTTTCCTTCGTCTTTATTCCTTGCAGACTTGTATGTGGTTTATGATTTTAAAAAAATGCCCCTTTAATATTGCAAAGGAGATATCTTTAATAGCAAATATAACAACAGAAGTACTATCTGCTGATGTTACTGTATTAACTTCTGTAATAAACACTTAAAAAAACGTGTACTGGAATTCTCATATGAAGCCTATAAAATAGGATTTATTATCTCCATTGTAATACATGAGGACATTGAGGCAAAGAGGTTAAATTGTCTTCCTGAGGTCATACAGCAAGTAAGTGGCAGAAAAAGAACCTGAATGCAGCTCCTTCCTCCACTGCCAATGTTCTTAATTACACAAATGAATAATGCAACCCATAGTAATGCCCTGGTGCTGACAAATATGTAAATAAATCTCAATGTTAGAGCAGATTAAAATTAGCATTAATCACTCGGCTGAATCATTTGTTTTAGTCTTATTGACTTTAGACTTCACATATCTTTAAAACCATATTGCTGATTTTAAAGCATTTCCCTTCTCTTTTGTAACTATACAACTTACATTTGAGTCATGAAAGATGATAAAATTTTCAGAAGAAAACAAAGACTAATTTCAATAAGAGCATCCAAATCAAAGCTTAATGTTTCTAGAAATAAAAAATGGACTGAATTCTATCGACTTCTATTGAATAAGTATAATAGCTAACTTCAGTGTAGTACCTACAATCATGAGGTCTACTAAATTGCCCTAAATCCCATAGCTAGCTAATAAGCAGTGGAGCTGGGATTTGAACACAGAGAGTGAGTTTCCAAAGCCAGTACAATGCTATAATATGATTACAGAAGGCTCCTTCTTTAGTGTTCTAGGAAATGCCCTAAGTCACGAAATTTGTTTAGCTTTGCTTTACCATGAATAGTAATGATTGTGGGAAACCCATCATACCCAATGTCCCAAAGAAAGCAACAAAATTCTCAGTCATCTAGTAAATAAATACATAAAGTGATTCTGACCATGGTTAATCATATGAGAATCTTAAATTACTGTAAGTCAAAGTACTATTATTCTCTTTATAAAATAGACATTCCAGTATTTGTAATTACTCTAAATATAAGCCAGTTGATGGCAGAGGCTGTGCTTTGGTCACTTCTATATCTCTAACAAACACCTGGGATAGTGTAGACAGTAGGCACTCACTAGCAAATATTAAAGAATAATGAATAAAGGGATAAATTTCTAAAGTTTTACCAATGATTTTAAAGGGAATAAGTCCAGATAATAACATAAGCATAAAAATCTAAGAAGCACATACTGTGAACATCCATTTGTTAATTTACAAAAAAAAAATAGAGTAAATATAGTTCTTTTTCTTTAGGTGATCTTTTATACTTATGGCGATCATTCATTTAAATTTTGGTTCTACTTTTTCTATCTAAAGATAGCTGTCTTTAATAATTAAATTCTCCTACCATGGTTTAATTTTAGCATCTGAAGGACAAATAGGCATGATGCAAGCTAATGTTTATTGATGATAAGTGACAAAGTAGTATTATATGTACATCAAGTATTCTTCATAGACAAATTACATTTTAAAAAGTGATATATTCTTTACTTCCACCTCCTCCCTCCATGCCATCATTCATACAGGAAAATGAAATAGGCTTTGCCTTCACTAGTTGTTAAATGTTTATTTAAGAGTGATAACGTGAGAAGGGGTAAATCAGACAGACCTGAGTTCAAATGGTAAAACTGCTGCTTACTAAATTAGGCTAACTTTATAAGGCTTTCAGTTCTTATTTTCATTATCGATGAACCCATGATAACATAGGAGGAGTACTTTTGATAATCAAATGAAATTTAATTGTATAATTAGTAGAGCATGTGACACAAACTAAGAGCCCAAAAAGTGTTCCTTTTCCCCTTCCTAACAAACACTCTTCCATTTTTATAAGAACTCTCTTAGGTCTACGTGTGAGAAAGCTGATCAGGATTAAGGGTAAATTATAAATTCAAGGAAAAGGGAATTTTTTTCTGGATGACCATTATTGTCTAAAACAGTCATCAATCAATAACTTTGATTTCATCAGCAATGGACTGTTGTAAAATGAAATATTGGATTCCCAAAACAGTAAAGTCAAATTTTCACACAAAAGGAACTTGTTCTTTTTACAGTAACATAGTATAAGTTTTTATAAAATAATGTAATAACATCACTACAGCAATCTAATTAGCTCTCAGAGAGTCTCAGGAAGCAGACTGGACAGATTTTTTTTTTTTTTTCATCATCTAGATTAAAAAAAGTAGAGAATCAAAGACGTAATTGTTTAACTTTTGCTGATGGTAGATTGTATGTATGTATTATTGTTATCCAGTAGTAATTTAATAAGTAATTTCCTAGCTCTATGCTACTATTACACACACACACATGTCTATACTTTTTGATTACAGGGACTTAACTACTTCAAATAAAGAGGTTTGACTAAATGAAGCTTGAGCGGAGCATTTACAAATAATGTTTATTCTCCAGTGAATCACAAACCCTTTTCTAGTTAAAATCTGCTTTCCATTAGGACCTTTCTTACTGAAAACTTCTTGCTCTATTTGGTGTGCCAGGAAAGCAAGATTGTTAATAATAGTCATGCCTTGAGTGAGAACATCAACTCCCAATAGTATTTAAAGAGGTTTAGTAAATCTAGGGTAATGTGAATAGTTTTTCAGAAACATGCTTGAGCACCTGAATTTTTTAAATGTACCCTCCTTGTTATTATTTTCCAGTGTGTTTAGAGTCTATAAAGAGCTGACCCACTGAGTTATTGAAAGCACCATCAAGTGTTCAGCAATTGAGAGGAAAATTATTAATATAAAATACAATATCCAATGGTCCTCTTTATTTTCCTTATCTTTCTTAAGCACAAAAAGTTTTTGTGCAATATAAGTGCAATGTGCTCTAAAGATCTGTAGTAATATTTTAATCACCAAATCATTAAAAAAAATTTTTTTTAATATATATATTTTTTATATATTTTTTGATGTGGACCATTTTTAAAGTCTTTACTGAATTTGTTACAATATTGCTTCTGTTTTATATTTTGGTTTTTAGGCCATGAGGCATGTGGGATCTTAACTCCCCGACCAGGGATAGAACCCACACCCCCTGCATTGGAAGGTGAAGTCTTAACCACTGGACAACCAGGGAAGTCCCCACCAAATCATTCTTAAGTTATGGGCTCTGAAGCAAAATTATAGGAGGTCTGTATGGCTTTCCTACGCTAAACATCTTTCATTTGTAAGGTTTGATTCTAATAAAATTGTAAAAGCTCATTTACTAGTCATGGGTATATAATACAAGCACGTATTCTACAGACAAAGACAAGAAAAATAGTCACCTTATATCATGCTTTACTCCATGCACTGACACCCCTAACTCATGAACTCTTTGGAGGTTAAGACATATATTAACACATATTTGACAACATCATTTTAATTCAGATTATTTCTCTTCAGAAATATTTTATAAAATTTTAAAGAAATAAATAAACTATATATTTTTTATTATTCAGAGTCAGTCATTTTTTTTTTTTTGAGGAAGGCAGGACCTAAAGAAAGAAGGAAGGATCCAGTGTGGGCAGAGACAAGATGGCAAAGTAGAAAGACATGAGCTCACCTCTCCTTACAGAAACACCAAAATCACAACTAACTAACTAACTGCTGAACAACCATTGACAAAAAAATGCTGGAACCTACCAGAAAGAAAGGATACCCTACATCCAAAGATAGATAGATAAAGGAGAAGCCACAGCAAGACAGTAGGAAGGGTGTAATCACGATAAAATCAAATCCCATACCTGGGGGGTGGGCAACCCACAAACTGGAAAATAATTAAACCACAGAAGTTCTCCAAGAGGAGTGAAAGTTCTGAGCACCACGTCAGGCACCCCAGCCTGCAGGTCTGGCAATGGTAGGAGGAGCCCTCAGAGAATCTGGCTTTGAAGGCCAGCAGGGTTAGATTTCAGAAATCCCACAGGATTGGGGGAAAGAGGAACTCTACTCTTGGAGGGCGCACACAGGGTCTTGTGAGCACCAGGACCCAGAGAAAAAAGTGGTGACCTCATAAGAGACTGGGCCAGACCTACCTGCTAGTACTGGAGGGTCTCCTGTGGAGGTGAGGGTGGCTGTGGCACAGTGTGGGGACAAGGAAACTGGCAGCAGTAGTTCTGGGGAGTACTCATTGGCATGAGCCCTCCTGGAGGCCACCCCTTCTCACCAAGACCTGTCCCCGCCCAACAGCCTGTAGGCTCCAGTGCTGGGATGCCTCAGGCCAAACAACCAACAGGGCAGGAACACAGCCCTACCCTTCAGCAGACAGGCTGCTTGAAGTCTTCCTGAGCATACAGCTGCCCGATAAACACCCCTTGATATGGCCCTGCCCACCAGAGGGACAGACCAGCTCCACCCACTGGTGGACAGGAACCAGTCCTTCCCACCAGGGGGCAGACAGCAGAAGCACGAAGAAATACCACCCTGCAGAATGGAAACTGCAATCAGAAAGTTAGTTAGACAAAATGAGACAGCAGAGGAATATGTCCCAGAGGAAGGAACAAGATAAAAACCCCAGAAGGGCAACTAAGCGAAGTGGAGATAGGCAATCTACCTGAAACAGATTCAGAGTTATGATAGTAAAGATGATCTAAGATCTCAAAAAAGAATGAAGGCACAGATTGAGAAGATACAAGAAATGTCTAACAAAGAACTAGAAGATATAAAGAACAAACAAACAGAGATGAACAATACAATAACTGAAATGAAAAATACACTAGAAGGCATCAATAGCAGAATAACTGAGGCAGAACAGAATAAACATAAAAGAATGAAAAGAAATGAGGACAGTCTAATATTTGCATTATAGGGGTCTCAGAAGGAGAAGAGAGAGAGAAAAGACCTGAGAAAATATTTGAAGAGAGAATAGCTGAAAACTTTCCTAACATGGGAAGAATAATAGTCACCCAAGTCCAGGAAGCAAAGAGTCCCTGACAGAATAAACCCAAGGAGAAACATGCCGAGACACATAGGAATCAAACTGACAAAAATTAAAGACAAAGTATTAAAAGCAACAAGGGAAAAGCACAAACATACAGGGAATCCCCATACGGTCATCAGCTGATTTCTCGGTAGAAACTCTGCAGTCCAGAAGGCAGTGCATGAAATATTTAAAGTGATAAAAGGGAAGAACCTACAACCAAGAATACTCTACCTAGCAAGGCTCTCCTTCAGATTAGACAGATAAATCAAAAGCTTTACAGACAAGCAAAAGCTAAGAGAATTCAGCAGTACCCAACCAGCTTTGCAACAAATGCCAAAGGAACTTCTCTAGGCAGAAAAGAAAAGGCCACAATTAGAAACAAGAAAATTATGAACGGAAAAGCTCACTGGTAAAGGCAGATATACAGTAAAGGTAGGAAATCATTTTCACACAAATATGATGTCAAAACCAGCAACTGTGAGAAGAGGAGAGCACAAATGCAGGATATTGGAAATGCATTTGAAATTAAAAGACCAGCAACTTAAAAACAATCTTGTTTATATATAGACTGCTATAGCAAAACCTCATGGTAACCACAAGCTGAAAATCTACAATAGATACACACACAAAAAAGAAAAAAGAATCCAAACACAACACTAAGGTTAGTCCTCAAATCACAAAAGAAGAGAACAAAGGAGGAAGGGAAGAAAAAAGACCTACAAAAACAAATCCAAAACAATTAACAAAATGGCAATAAGAACATACATATCAACAATTACCTTAAACATAAACAGATGAAATGTTCCAACCAAAAGACACAGACTGGCTGAATGGATACAAAAACAAGACCCGTACACATGTTGTCTATAAGACACCCACTTCAGACCTAGGGACACATACAGACTGAAAGTAAGGGGATGGAAAAAGGTATTCCATGCAAGTAGAAATCAAAAGAAAGCTGGAGTAGCAATACTCATATCAGACAAAGTAGACTTTAAAATAAAGACTGTTACAAGAGACAAAGAAGGACACAAGATAATGATCAAGGGATCGATCCAAGAAGAAGATATAACAATTGTAAATATATATGCACCCAACATAGCATTTGCCTAATATATTGAGGTGCTCCTAACAGCCATAAAAAAGAAATTGACAGTAACACAATAATAATGGGGGACTCTAACACCCCACTTTCATCAATGGACAGATCATCCAGACAGAAAATCACTAAGGAAACACAGGCCTTAAATGACACATTAGACCAGATGGATTAACTGATATTTATAGATCATTCCATCCAAAAGCAGCGGTATACTTATTCTTCTCAAGTGCACATGGAACATTATCCAAGATTGATCAAATGCTGGGCCAAAAAGTGAGCTTGGGTAAATTTAAGAAAATTGAAATCATATCAAGCATCTTTTCTGACCACAACACTATGAGATTAGAAATCAACTACAAGGAAAAAAAATACCTGTAAAAAACACAAACATGTGGAGGCTAAACAATATGCTACTAAATAACCAAGGGATCACTGAGGAAATCAAAAAATACCTAGAGACAAATTAAAGTGAAAGCACAATGACCCAAAACATATGGGACACAGCAAAAGCAGTTCTAAGAGGGACGTTTATAGCAATACAATCTTACTTCAGGAAACAAGAAAAACCTCAAATAAACAACTTAACCTTACACTTAAAGCAACTAGAGAAAGAAGAACAAACAAAACCCAAAGTTAGTAGAAGGAAAGAAATAATAAAGATCAGAGCAGAAGTCAATGAAATAGAGATGAAGAAAACAATACAAAAGATCAATGAAATTAGAAGCTAGTTCTTTGAGAAGATAAACAAAATTGATAAACCTTTAGCCAGACTCATTAAGAAAAAGAGGGAGAGAGCTCAAAACAATAAAATTAGAAATGAAAAAGGAAAAGTTATGACACCACAGAAATAAAGAATCATAAGAGATTACTACAAGCAACTATATGCCAATAAAAGGAAAACCTAGAAGAAATGGACAAATTCTTAGAAAGGTATAACCTTCCAAGACTGAACCAGGAAGAAGTAGAAAATATGAACAGACCAATCACAAGTAATGAAATTGAAACTGTAATTAAAAATCTTCCAACAAAAGTCCAAGACCAGATGGCTTCACATGTGAATTCTATCAAACACTTAGAGAAGAGTTAACACCCATCCTTCTAAAACTATTCCAAAAAACTACAGGGGAAGGAACACTCCCAAACTCATTCTATGAGGCCACCATCACCCTGATACCAAATCTAGACAAAGATACCACAGAAAAGAAAATTACAGGCCAATATCACTGATGAACATAGACACAAAAATCTTCAACAAAATACTAACAAACGAAATCCAACAATACGTGAAAAGAATCATGCACCATGATCAAGTGGGATTTATCCCAGGAATGCAAGGATTCTTCAATATATGCAAATCAATGTGATACACCACATTAACAAACTGAAGAATAAAAACCATATGATCATCTCAATAGATGCAGAAAAAGCTTTTGACAAAATTCAACACCCATTTATGATAAAAAAAACTCTCCAGAAAGTGGGCATAGAGGGAACCTACCTCAACGTAACAAAGGCCATATATGACAAACTTACAGCTAACATAATGCTCAATGGTGAAAAACTGAAAGCATTTCCTCTAAGATCAGGAACAAGACAAAGATGTCCACTATCACCACTTTTATTCAACATAGTTTTGGAAGTCCTAGCCACAGCAATCAGAGAAGAAAAAGAAATAAAGGGAATCCAAATTAGGAAAAGAAGAAGTAAAACTGTCAGTGTTTGCAGATGACATAGAAAATCCTAAAGATGCTACTAGAAAACTACTAGACTCATCAATGAATTCGGTAATGCAGGATATAAAATAAATACATAGAAGTCTGTTGCATTTCTATACACTAACAACAGTAGTTCAGAAAGAGAAATTAAAGAAGCGATCCCATTTACCATCATATCAAAAGAATAAAATACCTAGGAATAAGCCTACCTAAGGAGGCAAAAGATATGTACTCTGAAAACTTTAATATGCTGATGAAAGAAATCAAAGACGACACAAACAGATGGAAGGATATACCATGTTCTTGGATTGGAAGAATCAAAACTGTCAAAATGACTATACCACCCAAGGCAATCTACAGACTCAATGCAATCCCTATCAAATTACCAATGGCATTTTTCACACAAATAGAATAAAAAAATCTTAAAATTTGTATGGAGACACAAAAGACCCTGAATAGCCAAAGCAATCTCAAGAAAGAAAAATGGAGCTGGAAGAATCAGGCTCCTGGACTTCAGACTATACAACAAAGCTACAGTCATGAAAACAATATGGTACTGGCACAAAAACAGACATATAGATTATGGAACAGGATAGAAAGTACAGAGATAAACCCATGCACCTGTGGTCAATTAATCTGTGACCAAGAAGGCAAGGATATACAATGGAGAAAAGACAGTCTCTTCAATAAATGGTGCTGGAAATGTTGGACAGCTACATGTAAAAAAATGAAATTAGAACATTCTTCAATACCATACACAAAAATAAATTCAAACTGGATTAAAGACCTAAATATAAGACCAACTACTATCAAACTCTTAGAGAAAAATAAAGGCAGAGCACTCTTTGACATAAATCACAGCAAGATCTTTTTTGATCCCTCTCCTAGAGTAGTGGAAATATAAACAAAAATAAACAAATGGGACCTAATTAAACTCAAAGCTTTTGCACAGCAAAGGAAACCAGAAAGAAAACGAAAAGACCATCCACAGAAAGGGAGAAAATATTTGCAAACGATGCAACCGACAAGGGATTAATCTCCAAAATTTACAAACATCTCATGTGGCTTAATATTAAAGAAAAAATTTAAAAAATGGGCAGAAGACCTAAATAAACATTTCTCCAAAGAAGACATACAGATGGCCAAAAAGCACATGATAAGATGCTCAACATCGCTAATTATTAGAGAAATGTAAATCAAAACTACAATGAGTATCACCTCACAATGGTCAGAATGGCCATCATCAAAAAGTCTACAAACAATACATGCTGGAGAGGGTGTGGAGAAAAGGGAACCCTCATATGCTGTTGATGGGAATGTAAACTGGTACAGCCACTATGGAGAACATTATGGAAGTTCCTTAAGAAACTAAAAATAGAGCTACCATATGATCTAGCAATCCCACTCCTGGGCATGTATCTGGAGAAAACCATGGTTCGAAAGGATACATGCACCCCAATGTTCATTGCAGCACTATTTACAATAGTCAGAACATGGAAGCAACCTAAATGTCCATCGACAGATGAATGGACAAAGAAGAAGTGGTACATAAATACAATGGAATATTACTCAGCCATTACAAAGAATGAAATAATGGCATTTGCAGCAACATGGATGGACCTGGAGATTATCATACTAAGGGAAGTAAGACAGACAAAGACAAATATCATATGATACCGCTTATATGGGGAATCTTAAAGAAAAATGATACAATTGAACTTATTTACAAAACAGAAACAGTCTCACAGACTTAGAGAATGAACTTATGGTTACTGGGGAGAAAGAATGAGGGGGGAGGGATCAATATGGAGTTTGGGATTGACATGTACACACTGCTATATTTAAAATAGGTAACCAACAAGACCTACTGTAATGCAAGGGAACTCTGCTCAACACTCTGCAATAACCTAAATAGGAAAAGAATTTGAAAAAGAATAGATACAAGTATATGTATAACTGAATCACTCTGCTGTACACCTAAAACTAACACAACATTGTTAATCAACTATACTCCAATATAAAATAAAAATTAAAAAAAAATAGAAAGAAGGAAGGATTAGGGCATAAGAATTCTGGAACCATTAAATCAGATGATATGTATCTTAAAAAGAGTCACTTTTTCCTTACAGTTATTTATGAGTAGTTTAACATGTTGTTGTTAAATAAAAGACAAAGACTGAAGGGAAAAACTGCCCCATACCACAAAATGCACCAAGAAAAGGCATGATTTTTTTCTTGGAAACATACATTATTTTCCCTAGGATTATTCCAAATGAGCAAAAGATGTCATCACTTGAATCAGGTCCCTCCAAAGTATGCCATACTAAATCCTATTGAAAATTACATTTCAAATCAAATAACTTATATAAGTCACACTGAATAACAGACCAAATAAGTTATAGATTAATCAGATCAGATAAAAAGCCATTGATAGCTTTTCACAATAAAATTATAAGATGATGACTAAGAAATTGTGAGAGGCTAGGGTAGGTATTATCTGGCTCTTGTATAAAGACCTTAAAACAAAAATGTATGGTTTTCATTTAAAAATCCAACCTTTTCCCCAATAAGTAATGTAAGGAATTGAAATTATGTTTAAAAACTGACTTACTTACATAAAAACAAAACTTAACGGGAAGCTAGACTTCTTGTGGGACAATTTCTAGGTGTTATGTTTTGGCTGAATTACTTAGTTGACTTTCTCTGGTCAGTAAGATGTTGGCAATAAAACATGTCAAAAAGAAATTGCCCATTTATTTCGTATTCTGCAATTCACTCAAATTGGCACCGCTTTTTTTTTTTTTAAACATGATAGAAAAATCTAATTCTTAAATTATCCTTCTTATACCCAAGAAGATGTAAACATATTATGTCACCTCAGAAAAGCAGTTCACATATTTGGAGTTTCTTTTTTAAAACAAGGAACAGTTTTTGAAAGTTCTGAAGTTTGAATTTTATAAATCTCTGATTAAAACTGAAAGTGTATAGCCATCCATAACCACAACAAAAAGTGAGGTAAAGTACTTTGTATAAAGTGAGGCAGCACAGGGATAATATTCAGATACGTAAGTAAAAGAAAATCCTTTTCTTCCTGCTTCTCTCACACTTCAAAAGTAAAATAAGTTTAAGATAAATTGCATTTATATCATCATTACCATGATTAATTATATTTAATCATTTAATGCATGAATCACATCTTTAAGTTCTTTGGGTGCTAGAAAATCTTATTATGTAAGTGTACTTTGTATATATCCTAGAAAAATTATTCATGAATTTCTTTTTTTATATCACACTTATAGCCTTTCCCTTGGACTTTATTCTATTTTGATATATATCAGATATAGATCTATCATTTTGCTACTTCACTACATTTTACTTCAACATTTCTGTTTTAAATTTTAGAGAAGTGCATTTGCAAACTCATTTCAAAACTACCATGGTATTAAAAGTGATATACCATGGGTCACCAAAGTGGATTTTGCTTTCTTATATTTATTTTACTATTTTTGATATTCACATATTCAAAATTTATAATTGTTTACATTATATGCAATTGTTTACATCTAGGAAATCATTACAATATTACTAGTTTTACCAGAAAGAATGATATCAAGAATGCACTTAATTTTGTTTAATAAAAACATATTTAGGAAAGCAATTATTACTAACAAATAATAGCTATGTAAGGAAATACACGTCATAATTAAGTTGTGAGAAGACTGGAAAGAAATGTACTAATGAGATTAAGCTCTGTTTTAATGCCTGCAGATGGTTGCCATTTTTTAATAATTCTAATTTAATGACTATAAACAAACCAAGTGTACTGATTCTGCTTAAAATTTTGTTGAAAGTGAAAAAAAATTTGTATCACATACAGAGAATGTGAGGTACTTTGATTAAATTTTACTTATGACTTGTTTTTCTTCTATAGAATTTAAAATGATACGATGCTAGTCAAAAGATATGATGGAATCAACATAAACATTTTCTGCCACATATATGTATCACAAGGATTACCCTGGCCTCTTATCTAAGAGGATTATAGGATAAATGATTTTCAGTTTGCTCCAGTAAATTGAAATTGAGTTTTAGAAGGCTCCATTTACTTAGTATGTTAGTTTCTTATCTTAGAAAATAAAAAGGTGAATATTTCTGTAAAAGAAATGTGTAAGGTCTTCTAATTTTATAGAGGCTCTAGTATAATCATTGTCTCGTTAAAGTACTTACTGTTCTTTAGGAATTCTGGGGTATTTTGTTCTTTGTTTTCTTTCTTTCAGGTATTTTTTTTCCTAAAAGGAAACAATATGCACAATGGTTAGGTGAGTACACATAGTTCAGAATCATTTCATATTGTCATGAATTATAACTGATTCATTTTATTATTTAATATTTCTACTTAAACATCTTGCACTATATACATCCAAATACAATACAATATCATATATATATTTAGTAGATATAGTATAAGATAGATAGATAGGGATTTTAAAGTTGAAGATTTAGAGATCAAGGTTCTGTGCATAGTTTATACACTGATTTTGTGGAAGTTCATTTTGCTCCCTACATTATAGTTTTTCCATTTGAAAACTGAAATACTACTAAGTTAGGCAGACATTGTTAGAGAATATTGCATTATTTTATTCATTAAAAAGGAATCATACAATTATTAGTCAATTAAATGCCTGTTGCTATATTGAGCACTTCAATATATTCTACCTATTTGCCTGTTTTCTGAGCCATATCAAGGTTCGGATATAACCTAAAACTATTCTAGTGTGTGTGTTCATGTGTATAAGTACATACACATACACTTATACACATATATACTATATATATAATATATGCACACATATATATAAAATCCCATCAGGGATAAAGAGAAAAATAATCTCACAGCATCGCAGAGAGCAGTACAACTTTCAGTTTAGAGAATAAGAAAATTAAATCCTTCCCAAGAGTCAATATCAGGAACTGCTTTAATGTTATAAAGATATCAAGAATTTCTGATTTGGTTTGATAAGTTAGCAACTCACAAATGAACAATTTCACAGTGCTAGAGACAAGTACCTTTTTATTATAAGTTCTCATCAGTTTTGGTCATCAAAAAATTTAAATGGAATGAAAATCAAGAAGGAAAGAAGTATTTAAAAATAGGTTGATAATAGGCACGTTACTCTGTTTAAAGAGTTCTCACAGTGTCTATTTTCAACAAAAGTACAAAAATATTATAATGACAGCAGCTCTGGTGATTGGCTTACATAGGTACTCAGTGGAAAAGATGTGAAGTGACAGCTATATTTCCAAAGCTGCATTTACTGCATCTGTTCAATGGTTAAGACTCCAAGGTCTCCTTTCATTTTAGTCCTGCTTGAAACTCAACTGTTTTCTAGCAAAATCCACTAGAAAGAGCAATGTAAAAATGCACCTTAGATTTACCTGCCTGCCTCTTAAAATATGACTCTGAGCCACAATCAATTTTAGATAAGATTTCCATACATAGTTTCTGCTTACTGACACTTTTCTTATTAAAACAAAAGCTACAACAGAATTCTATGGACGTACATATTAAGGTAACAGAGTGGCATAAAGCTCTTTATATGAAATACAGGGACAAAAATCTGTTAGAAAAAATGAAGTCTTTCTACTAAAAAACTAAGAGAATACTTGACATTATACATATTGCATGTTATTACTAACCAAGGGACAGGCTTCCCAAAGGGATGCAATGAAAGGATTAAAGTTTTTGTGACTTATGAGCCATCTGCAGGGATTTGGTTTCATTTTGGTTTTGCATGCCTATCTATCACAAGGATGAATGGGCAAGTCTGTTCTACTGTAGGGAACAAACAACTATTTTATTTTTAATCTACGTGCTGAATATGGATGTGCATAGTATTTTTCTGGTAGCTAATTTGTCTCTTGCATGTATAAACATCTCTCTCTCTTTTAGAGGGAAAACGTGAAAATAACACGGGATGATTCTGCACCTCCCGTCAACCATCTGGTTTTTCAGTAGTGTAATTGCTATCAGTAGGTCTGACTCAGTTTCCTGGTACTTGGTACTTTTGCCTGTTTTTACAATACTTAAAAAAAACACCAAAATGAATCTGTTTAGGTAGGTAGGTTCATATAATTTTCACAATACATGATATGTATTCATAGTCAGTAAAACCGATGGCTCTTTCATGTTCTTTTTATCTAGTTTTAGAAGCAAGCCTGACATGGAGAAAAAAGAAAATTGTCTGAGACTTAGGTATCACTATTGCTTCAACAGTGGCTAGAAATTGCTGTGGAAACCTTGTAGCCCTAATCATAATTCTATTTACAGAACTAAGCAAAACACTGCATGCTTTAGGCATCATAAATACTACAGATCAGTGTTTCTTGTTTTTTTTGGGGGGGGAGGGAACTACTTATATTCATTTTAATGCTAGACATTTAAAAATGCACAGCTTTTTAAAAAAGGGGACTTAGATTAAAAAATGACAAATAACTAATATTTACATCCAAACTTTAAAAAATATCTCCAGTATTTCATTTTGATGAAAACATTGATTTTAACTGAGCATTCACTAACACACATTGAGCTAAATATTTATTTAGGGTTGGATTTAAAGTCTGCACTGTGAATCTGTGCAACATGGCTACTTGTAAACATTATCCCTTGACTGGAATGGCAACAGAATCTCTATTCCAAGTTTTAAATTTCAGAACTGCAAAATGTTGCTAAACTCAGAGTTCTCTTTACTGTCTCCTACTGAAATGCCAAAACTTGTCGTCACAACAGGGTTTCAAAGTTGTTGTGCCATTTCCTCAGCACAGATAACATTATTCCTAAGGGATTTTGTTAGACAGCTTTTGGCTTAAATTCCTATTCTTGGAACAGTAGTCAGCAAGCAGAAATTACTTTAAAAAGAGACACTATCCAGGTCATTAGTGACTGAATGCAAGCTTTTAAACAAAAAAGTAAAGCACAGCATGACAATTAAATGGTTTACATGATTCTAGATTAGATCCTGGACCAATGGGAAAAAACAATTAGCCATTAAGAACATTATTGTGACAGTGGATGAAATTTAAATGTGGACTATGCATTAGATAATGGTATTACATCAACGATAAATTGCCTGTGTTTGATTCTTGTTCTCTGTAATGTAAGAGAATTGTCCTGTACTCAGGAAATACACTGATATATATGCTAAAGTATTTAGGATAAGTCACACCATGTTTCCAACTTATTCTCAAATGGTTTATGAACTGTGTATATACACACACATATGTAACATATATAATACGAAGAATATATATGTATATCATTTTTTATGAGACAGAAAGAGAAACTGATATATAGGATAAAATGTAAACAGTTGGTTAATCAAGGTAAAGGGAATATGAGAACTTCCTGTCCTATTCTTGCAACGCTTTATGAGAGTTTGAAATAGCAAAACAAACATGACCAAAAAAGAGAATCTAAAACTATCTTTTAAAAAAATTAAATAAATATAAAATGCCATTTTTCAGTATCTCTACAAAACATTACACCGAACTGTGGCTATTCGTATTTTGATCATTAAGCACAAGATGGTTTTATTCTGTCTATAGCTACAAAAGATAAGACAATGACATTTATCTGGGTAACTATTAGAGAATATTAGGTGATAAAAGAAAAATATTCCATCAAGTAACAGAGTAAACAAACAAATGTTCTGTACCTAAATGCAATCACTATAGTTGCTGGTAGGAACAGTAAATAAGGCAATAACACAGAATATGGACTTTCCTTTAAAGGAAGGTAGAAGGCCAAAAGGTTGTACCTCATATTAGAGGAAAGAACATTTTCTATGTTTTGTATCTAACCATTCACAGTCACTTAAGAGGCTTAAGTCTAACGAGCCTGTCCTCATTACGATAGAAGCAAATATTTACCAACAAAGAATGAAATGGGTGGGTGGGGGGAAGGATGAAGGGTTTGCTCATTTTTTTGATGTGACACTTTATTATACAAGTCAAAACATACTATAAAACATCTGTTGGCAGTCAGAGTTATAACAAATCACATACTGGGTTCAACCATGTTTAACATTTTCATTATACTCAAAATAATTATTTTAGAATGGGGGCCTGATAATGAGGCAGAATGGCACTGAGCCAGGAGAGAGCCAGTTTGTACCTTGAAAAGGAGGATGGGAATTAATTAAATGAAAAGCTTGGGAAAGTTAATTGGGACTGAGTGAAGATAAGGACACTATCAATACATGAAGAAATAAAACAATTTTTAAAACAGGCATAGCAGAAAGCCACAGTGAGCACAGCAAAGGGAGAAGAAACCCAAAGAAACATGAGTCACAGGACCAGAATTATGCCTAGGCGAGCCTCTGTTGGCCTTCAGCTCCTAGAACTGTTCCTATCACACAAATCAATGTTTGTTGAATGAATAATATTGAATATTGATAAAAGTAAAATTAAGTGTCATAATCCTAGTCTGTCTCTGTCTTATCTAGTGTGTGACTTTAGGCAAATCCCTTAATCTATTTTAACCTCAATTTCATCAGCCATGAGTGTGGAAAAAGGTGATTCTCTAAGGTGCCTTCCATTTCTAAATATTTCTGTATGTGGTTCTGTTTATTAAAATGTGTAACTGTGAACATTTTTGTAGAAGAGAATAGCCAGATACGAGTTTTAAATGAAGACAAATGGAGGGTGGAAAAGAAAAGATGAATAAAAGAGCAATGCATTGATTCAAGTAATGGGAAATAAATCCCATCGAAAGAGACTTTAATATAGAAGAGAGAATGCAAAATGTGCTTTATGGCTTTGGCATGTGTGAAGTGACATTTACATATACTACTGATAGAAGCATGCAGATGTAGACATCTTTATCTGTTCTTTTTATTATTATTGTGACACTACACACTCTCTGCTTCCACATCTAGAGTTCCCAAGTGAATAGAAATGGAAAGTGTTCAAAAGAAGCCATGAAATGGCAGGAGTTTATAGAAATATTCTGTTACTACCTGGTCATAGAAGTGTTACTGTCCATCTTAGAGAAGAGAAAGCTGAAGAAAGTCTTAGGATCTATATTTAATTCTATGAAGAGCTATTTAATTCAAGACCCACCAGGCACAGTTGCAGATACCTCCATGATGCCTTTGATGATCAACACTGGCTTCCTACTCTTTACAATAGCCAAGACATGGAAACAACCTAAATGTCCAGCAATAGATGAATGGATAAAGAAGATGTGATAGATAGATATACATACACACATACACACACACACAAACACACACACAATGGAATACTACTCAGCTGTAAAAAAGAATGAAATAATGCAGCAACATGGATGGACCTAGAGATGATCATACTAAGTGAAGTAAGTCAGACAGAGAAAGACAAATACCACATGACATCATTTATATGTGGAATCTGAAATATGACACAAATGAACCTATCTATGAAAAAGAAACAGACTCACAGACATAGAGAACAGACTTGTGGTTGCCAAGGGGGAGGGTGGTAAGGGAGGGATGGATTGGGAGTTTGGGATTAACAAATGCAAACAATTATATTTATGTATAACTGAATCACTTTACTGTATAGCAGAAACTAACACAACATTGTAAATCAACTATACTTCAATAAAACAAATTGAAAAAAAAAAAACCCACTAGCTTCCTCATGTTTTCTTTCCTACAAGCTTGTGGAGCACTTACATTCAGTAACACATAATTTAGCCCTTACTTATATATGATCTCATTACCTTCCCCAGTCCCATCTATACTGATTTTGAATTGACTACTAGAGGAGGCATGTGCTATGCATTTGTGTTTCCCTACAATAAAGTGGTACTTAAAATGAGTAAATGCATGGTAAACACTCATCTGTTGATGGAGATGGGCAGAGTATATTTTGAGCTCAGAAAATGTACTGGAATACTGATTGGCAGATACCAAAAAATGACTTCTTGGCCATTAACCATGGTTGGTGATCCTGGGACTTCTGTGGATCCCCTACCTTGCTTTCTTATCAGCACCTATTCCTCTCGGCATTTTTGGGAAGAAAGGCCAAGGACCTATTATAGGGGGATGAAAGGTATACTGTTATTTAACTAGAAAGACCTAGTCAAATAGCCTGAAAGGCACCTGAATCTATGACTTGAAATTAGTTTGCCAATTCAGTCTGATCTATCGGAGAGGTGAGAGGGGCCACTTTCCCAGCTTTGTCAGAAGAGAGCAGAATGTTTCTTATGGTTCTATGTTCAAATCAAGACCACCGATGGTGATACCACTATAAGAAAGCTGGAGGGTCGCTGATGGCAGAATTAGTGTCTCTGTGGGCAGCCAGGGGTACAAAAGAGGAGGAAGGCACAAGGGAAAGATAACACAAATGAACTGGACTATTTCCAGAGGGTTTTGATTTCTCTACAGATTCTGGTGCTGCAACAATTAGAGACTGTGGAGAATATTTACATAACATAGATGCTGACATAATTGCTGGAAAAGGAGAAGCCAACCAAATATCTTTACAAAGGGCTCCAAGGTAGCTATAAAAACCGCACCTGTCCTAATAAGACACGATGAAGTGACAAGCAATGAAAATAAGTTAACTCAACTTTCCCAATTTTTTGAGGTTGGGTAGGGGGAGTGGGGCATCAATTCTGTATACAGATTTAAGACTGAAGGAGAGAAAATGACATTTAAACCTTGATTTGCTGCAAATTCAAGCCCAACAAAGTTCAATGACCAAATAAGTGTGATGTTGGGATATGGCATGAAATCTTTACAGGTCTATGCTAATTGGCTCAAATTTTGTTGTGTTTTGAGTTTAGTTCAGCACCATGGGAAAGTACCAAGCTGGAAGTTCAGGGCCAGCTGTGACAAAACCATAGCCTAGAAGAAGTGGTCTTCAGTCACTTCTATTTAATTGGGGAAAAATTGTAGAGCTAAAATAGAAAATAAGTGATTTCTCACATTAAACTAGTTCCCAAGACATTGTCTTCTTTATCTCTTTCTTACTGGTACATTAAAAAACATCAACACAAATTTGCTTATAGTATCCTGGGCCTTTATATTCACACGAAAACTGCCCTCTTCAAAGATTCATTGTCGGGGTTTATATGCTTATTTTTGGAGAAGCAGCATGATTTTAAAAAAGTAAGTATAACTGCTATTTAATTAGCTGCACTCAGCAAACTGCATATATTTATCACATTCATCTTCACAAGGACATGGTGAAGTCGGTGTTAAATCTCTGCCTAAGAGCAAACTCAGGTCACAACTTCTTTGGAATTAGTAAGTGGTAGAGTCAGTGTCTACATTCAGCTCTCTATCTGAATCCCATTTTTCTTTTGCAACAAAGTCTCTGTAGTGTTGGAATGGACTTTGAGAAGGTAAAAAGCCTATTTTCTAGACATTCCTCTTCTACTTATTGAGTGTGTATCACCTGAAGCAATTCACATGCTTTCTGCATCTTAATTGCTTCATCTGTAAGATGGGGTAACACAATACCTACCCTAAGGAAAAAGACTAGATTACTTGATTTATTGAGGTATCTTTGATTTCTAAAAGTAATTGAATATATCTAATCTCTGAAGCATAAAAAGCCTTAAAAGTAGAAGTCTTTTCAAGGAATGTTCAACATGTAACCTTTGTAAAATTCATTACTACTCCTGGAACTTTTACCTGAATCGCATTATTTCCACATTAAACAAAAGATTTCTAAATCAACATAATAGTTTCATCTACATATGAGGATTTACTATTGTGGGATTACCTTCAAGGATATATTTATGAGACGCATAAAACATTTGTCCTACAAACATCTACATAGTTCACATCGGATTAGGCAGGAAGTAAAAGTTGCATGGTCATGGATGTCTAGAGATACATTTTCTAACTAGAGTCAACCAAATTTGAGTGAATATCTAAGTTAAGAGCTAAATACCAGGGGGATGGCTAAAAGACGTTATGTGATGACCCCAAAACACAAAATTTTGTGTTAACTCAAACAGCCAAACTCTCAACTCTTTAAATGGACAATGCTTATTTAATTCTAAGAGGTTTAGAAATTAAAAAAACAAAAAACAAAAAGCAAACAAACAAACAAAAAAACCAAAACCAAAAAACTTTACTTGGAGAAAACACATTTTAAAAACTAGTTCTTAGAATTAGATGTGTGGGTATTGGAAATGGTAAGCATTTCAAAGAATAGAATGGGATTTCCACTCCGAAAGTGAATGCACATGAAGTCAGTTTCCAAACACCAGACTCAAGATCCCCCATCAGTGGATGAAAACAAATTGATAAATAGAAAAGACCAAAGGGCAGAAGAAACGAAATAAGACACTTGCTGTAAGAACAAACCACTTAATTCTGATAAAATTATTTTTCTTAAAATAACCATAAATGCAATCCTAAAAAATTTTGAAATAATGATTTACTCAGAGAACTCAAAGATGTTTTAAAAACCTAAATATATTTGAGAGAAATGAAGAATGTCCAACAAGTTACATGGGGAATATATAGTTAAGTCACACTAAATTTTTCACTAGAGAAAGCAGTTGAGTGATCTAGCATTAGAAATTTGGAGGAGAGTTCAATAAAATTTTACTTAAAAATTTGACACTATTTTACTTGGGTTTGAAAAAAGACTTTCATTTCACCCATGAAACGATATAATGAATGGAATAACAACAGATCCAGTGAGGCAATAACATGGGTGAGCTGGTTTCTCAGCTTCTATTCTTTGATCCTTTAGGGGTCTAATGTGAATGGCAACTAATTTTCACTGACAAAAGGAATACGATCAAGATTAATTCCTTAGAACTAATTCCTTAGAACAGGGAAATTCCCTTGGAGGTAGGATTCTAGGCAGGGATTATAAGGGCCTGAGTTTTGGGCCCACTGATAGAAAACTCAGCTGAAGAGAACAACCTTCAATTTAAAATAAAAATTCTTTTGGAATTACATATTACAGCAAGTGAATTTTTACTATGTTTCTCAGTGGTGTTCTGGTTTTTGCCATAGAATTCCCTAGCATTGTAATTTCCTCTTCAGTTATAGTTTAAGGTCATGTCATTTTTGAAAAGAAACTGATTTTATTATCATCACTTCCATCTCTTTGATATAGGGGAGACTCAGAAACGAATCATGTAATAATTCACTTTAACAGACTTCAATGAAGTCTATGTAGTACCATCTACCACATGTGGATTTCTAATTTTACTAGCAATCATAACATGGACTAAAATGTCAACATAATGAAATCATTTAAATGCTAATTATATTAAGAATAGTAAACTTGGTTGGCAGAGGTTGATGCGAAGCACAGACCTTTTCCGAATTGAACACAAATCAGTCTTACTGTCCGTATACTGGAGGTGGCCCCAAGTCAAGTCACAGTTCCATCTCTCTAATCAGGCAAATCTCAACAAATGTCCTTGTGTTTCTGTAGTACCATTCCAGGAGTTGTGTGGAACAAAATGAAGTAGAAGAAAAGGTCTCTGTCCAATAGAATGCCAATTCATATCTGTATCATAGCACTTAGTACATCATGTTAAAGTTTTTGGGGTTGTTTAACTCCATGACAATGTACTAGGAAGCACCTAGTACATTGCCTGGCATATATGAGGTTCTAAATAAATGTCTGTTGAACTAAACACTTGAAGAACCCAATCAGTCTCCCTTCTCTATGCAGTACCCTCTCACTAAAAGTCTAGTTTACCAATTTGATGGTGCGGTTGTATCATAAACTCCAGACATTTCAAGCACAGAATATTATATCTTATTCTATACTATTCCACATTCTCTCTCTCCCAGGTAGAAAACTACTACCTCTCAAACCTTATTCTTTTGCCCATTATCTGTGTACTTGTTCACTTTTCTTTTAGGTTCTACAAGAAAAAGCCAGGTTAGTTCTGTGATGTGTCTAATATGAAAGTTACATGATAGGGAACTAACATGGATCATCACCTTAACAAGGGGTGAGAGGTGACTGTCTTGGTGAATTAGGGACATTCAAGCCTAAAATATAAAATTCTGCATTGTTTTGATAAGCTATAACAGATTATTCATGGTCCTAAGAGGCCGTTTCTATGTTGGACGGTCTTCATGCTCCTTTATTGAAAAGAAGCAAATGCCAAGAAAAGAAGTTAACATAGAAGACCCAATCAACACATCGGGCACAGTGTACCACAACCTCAAATTTAATATTATTATTTAAAATTGATGATCAGAAGTATTTGCAGGAGGTATATAATAAAATTTACAAGCTCTCTAGGTCAGGAAAATGTTCTTAGCGACTTTTAAAATAGACTTTTAACATGGGAGGAATCAAATAATTGTGGCATTCATAGTTAAATTCATTGCAAATGATACTATTTTGAGATTATTTTAATTCATCTCTCTTTTATCAAGGATTTATTTAGTAGGTGTCATTTATGTAAATCAATCCTTAAAATTGGATGAGCATTTATTCTGTTATTAAATACAAATGTTTTATTCTTTCTGGAATAAAGAAAACATAAATAAGGATACATACATATATACATATATGTATGTATGTGTATGTACATGAGCAATAGCTCCAAAAGTCTAGGTGGTGATCATGGGAGGTGAGTGCAGACTGCAGATAAGAATTGAAGCAACAATATTGGAGACATGATACACATCTGAAGGAAACTGACCTGTTTCACCTAAATCAAGTCATTATTTAAGGACAATGTAGGTGTACTTCTGAGCTGACACTATCACTTTACCCCTCCATTTAATTTAAACATAAGACTGTTTAAACAACTATTCTTATTTCTTTCATTCTGTGAAAGCCTCACCAAAGCAAATGATGCAATCCCTTCATGATATATTTTCATTTAATGGATTTTGCTGATGGAATATTTTGGTGGGCAAGGCACCTGCCTAACAATGTTCTGAATACAAAAACGAGAAATCCCAAGAAATTTCTATCCAGAAGGTAAGGTGGGGGAGGGAGCGTTGAACCCACTCACAACTCTTACCCAAAGCAGACTATAATGAGTTCTCTTTGTATATAAACTAAAATCCAAAGGAGTAGCAAAAGCCCTAATGGCTTAGGGTACATGGAAGATCTATTCTTTGTTTGAGTTTTGATAGGGCAAAGCATCTCAGAGGGACCAGTTATGGAGAAGCAAAGCGATGGAGGAGGAAAAGCACTAGGCATCTTTGGTTTCTAGACAGTAGGCTGGTATGGCAGGAGAACCAGGTATATGCAAGGAGAGAGAAATAAGGCTGGAAAAGTA
The DNA here is from genome assembly GCF_028564815.1 of Eubalaena glacialis. Classification (NCBI taxonomy): domain Eukaryota; kingdom Metazoa; phylum Chordata; class Mammalia; order Artiodactyla; family Balaenidae; genus Eubalaena; species Eubalaena glacialis. The sequence continues at coordinate 40,536,383 of NC_083726.1, forward strand.
GGTTGGACCATATTGTAGACAATCTTAGAATGAGATTACAGAAGGCAACAAGGAGCAAATGCAGGTTTCTCAGAAGATCAATGTAGCAAAGCAATTGGGTAGTAGTCTTCTGATTAGGTAATGCTTTATTTCACTTTGTGCTATAAAAATATTTGAGTAAAATATAACAAAGTATTGTTAGGCAGTTTTTGAAAGTGTATTATAAAGTGTACAACGTTTTTGTTTCTTCCATGAAAGTGTTCTTAACACTGAAATTCATGACACATGGAAGAGAAAGACATTACCTGATTTAACAAAATGTCCTATAATTTGTTCTATGTGGCATAGACAATCTGTACCCAGGAGGGAAAAAGAAAAGTACACGTGGACAGTGAAGCAAGTCTGATATAAAAATTAAGCACAATGGCACTTAAATGTATTAGAATTTATACTATGCAGGTTAGAAACATTGCAACATTCAGTTAAGGTTATTCTTCTACACATGGCTGAGTAAAGAAGAGCATTATCTTGATAACACAGTTGGCTATAAAATTATCTTTACTTGCAAAATGTTACCATAGGAATTCTTAAAGAAACATTTATTACAGCTATAATTAATTAACTTACAATTACCAAGTAACCTCCTCTGTTCACACTTAGCACATCTATATAAATAAAACTTCATTTAAGTTTCATTAGCTAGAGAAAAGCAATGCATGTATGGAAAATATTTTACTTTCATTGATTTCACAAGTGATGTTACATTAATCACCAAGTCAGAAGTCACAAGTATTTCTGAATCTGGATAGTAGGAAGAGAGCAGCACATATGTTTGGTTTCATAGTCGTTTTTGTTTACTTCCCTTTCTCTTGCTCAATTTTGAGAAGCATTCAAAAAGTACGTTTGCTCCAGACCTAAAACTTTCCAGAACGAACTTTAATCATTTAATTTTTTTTTTTTTTACTGATTTGTACAGTGTAGTACACTAGCACAGTATGTAGATTTCAAAAAAAAAAAAAAAAAAAGAAAACAATTTGCACTGTTGATGCTGATGTATGGAGTAATTTTCTCAGACTCTTTCAATGCAATCTGCAAACACATTGACAAAGGCTATAAAACAAAACCAATCTGCACTACCCATAACACACAGGGCGAGATATTGAAAAGTCTGAAAGCATAATTGATATCTGCATTAGTAGAAATTACCTAGGAAGGAGAAAGTATCCTACTACCATGTAGGACTTCCAAAGCCAAATATATCTTGTACAGCTTCCTGAATATGAGAGTAATGTTCTAACCACTGAATATAGGAAAAACAATATTTGTGTGACGATTGTTAACGTAAAGAGCCCTTTGAAATAATGCTCTTAGAAAATCTATTACTGTTATTATTTCACATTGAATGACAGGAACCCCACATGCATTTTCTATTTCTTATTCCCATTTCAACTACTCTGTTGCTCTGGAGACAAGGTCAGCAGTAAAGTGTAGTTTTTACTTAAGGAAAAGCATAAAATCTTCACTGAATTACCCAATCATCATGCTCTATCCATATTAGTTTAGCTCTGTCCATATTAGTTTATTTATGTGTTTTTGGATTTTGAACTTCTAAAGCATTAGGCTGGCCAGGAACATGTATTATATTACAGAATTTACACTTAAAGTTTCAGAAGGACAACAATAATATGAGAAGATTATGTTGAAAAGTGTATTTTTCTATTGGAGTAAAGAAATATCTGATAAGGTCTGACTGGATGATAGAACACAAATAACTCCACAGCAAGGAAATTTGAAGTGGCTTGTCAACCAACAATGCATTATTTTTCTGAAGTTTTCTAACACATTTTTCATGGAGACATCTTTGAGATGATTAAAATAACCACGTATTTCTATAATATTACTTGAACAAGCAAGCAGTAATCTCGTCCTATGGATCTGGTGATATTCAATATTCCTCTTTTGCTCTTTTATCCTGATCAAATACAGAGATCTTTATCAATTCATACTATGCCTATACAAAGAAATGGGCAAACTCAAATAAATATAGCCTGGGAAGGTATAAGGAGATCTCGCCATCCACAGACAGGCAATCTGACCATTAAAGCTCGGCCAGTAGTTGATGCAAATCCCATAGCTAAATTGGTCTCTATTTATTTAAAGCAATTACAAAATAATAAAGGTTTGTGATGCCATACCTTTAAATTAATTGTTGCAAATAGAATTTATCTTAATAAAGCTTCTTTTTATGCTTTTAAATAACAATTCTTTTGTTACAAGTTAAAATAACTAGAACATATTATGTTTTAGTTTGCCTACTTCTTGGGAAAAAAGGAATTCATTTTTTCAGATACTTAGGGTATGGTATTATTCAATCATAAATTGGCTTCAAGTGTGTGTGGTTGTCACTTGCCTAAATCTTTTGGTTTTCAACTTGCTTTCTACATTAAGCATGGGTTTGATACATATATAAGTATAAATATATATAAAATATATAATGTTGAGAGTACCTCCAATATGACAGGCACTGTTGAGAGAGGTGAATATAGCACATAAGATCCTTATCCTCATGGAATCAATAAGAAAGTGAATCACTATAACTCCAGGTAGTAATAATGGCTATGAAGAAAAATATAGGTAGGCAAGACTTAAAAGAATCAAGCAGAAAGCAGGCTGGAGAGGCTATTTTAGGTACGGTGGTTCCAGAAAGCCACTCTGGAAAGATATTTGAACAGAGACTAAAGTGAGGAAGACAGCTGTGTGGGCACCCAGGTAAGAACCTTCTGGGTGGAGAGAATTGGAAGCACCATGTCTGAGGCAGGGAAAGTTGGCTGTGCTCAAGAAACAAAAAAACTACAAGAACTTAAGTTCCCTTAATACAGCAGAGTAAAGCATTTCCAAATAATTTTCCAAATTATGTGGAGAATTTCAAGGTGTCTACTAAAGGGTGTAAAAGGAACACATCAGTGTCCAGTGCTGTGTGGGTTTTCAAGCAGCTTTAAATACATTCTAATAGCTGAAAACAAATAATCAGGCAAATAAACTAAGTGATTCCAATAAAATAAAGGCACAGTGTTTTTTAAATTTAATAATGGCCTATTGTTTTTTCCTAACTGCAGAATGGCATTTTCTTTATCAGGAAAGAACATGTTACATGGATGAGAATGGGCAATTTTTTTCCAGTGATCAATATACAAATGCATTAAACACTCACAGAATGAAAGTATCTCTGAGTGTTCATCTTCCTCATTTCTATAACCAGGACACTAAAGTCTCCTTGATCGGGAAACAATAATAACTGCGTACTTGAAATATGTTTATAGAACAGACATAATTCCTATTCTGAATGGTTAATAACTTTCTTCTTTCTTGAAAGTGTTCAAATAGAAGCATAAATGCTGTAGCCAATCTGTTAACTTAGAATTAGAAAAGCAAGCAATTTTACATGCTTGAATAGTAATGTTTCCTTAAGAAAAGAGAAACTAAAATAAAGCATGCATAAAATTAACAAATCAAGATTGAAAATATAATTCTTCTCTATAATATTATTATGCCACAGCATTTATATTTCAAGGGTCTTTTTTAATATCTATTTTCAGTAGCTTACATCTAGCACTGAGGAGGAAGATTCATTTTGAAGTAATTGCACACTCATATGTAGACATAAGCTACTTCTCTTTAGCAATATCACAATACAAGTTCCAACAATGTACATATGCATCAATATTACCAACCTTCTCAAAAGGTCACTTACATAGGTACAATGTTTGGCATTTAAAAAAGAAGGAAAAAGATCTAGAGTCAGATAGTCTTTATCACTTTCTACTGCTTAATAGCTCTTCCACACACAAATGTACATAAACATATATATGTGTATACATTGCATGCGTGTCAGAATAAAACAGCCTGTATATACATGTATATTATATATATGCATAAAAACACATAGATGCACAAATATACACTTATGTCATATGCATGTTGTATATATATGTGTATATGCATGTGTCTATGTTAATGTGTATGTGTGTATATATACACACATACACATATGATCAAGAAATCAAATTACATTTTTTATTTTACAGTGTACAATAATACGCAAAGTATACTTCAGATTTTTCTCTCTAGATTTGAGTCTAGAATGACAATCCCAAAGCAAGCCATTAAACTTAGTTACTAATGATTTTAAAAATGGATATTAGAAACTCCAAGGTTCAATATAATTTAACCCTCATTTCCAGGCTTCCCAATGCTTCTATAAAGCTTAACAAGCAAATATCATTATATTTTGGCTTTGAGTTGAAGAGTTTTTAGAGTGAACTTAGAGGAAATGGAATCATGCTGATGAGGCTCGTGATTCACATTGAAGTAAGAGTAATGATGGCTCAGATAATTTTTTTTTTTTTTACCTCTAAGTAATTTTAAGGGAAAATTACTCTGAATTCAGGCTTGAGTGTTTAGTACGTGTACCATGTCAAAATACTTCTAGACATTCAGCGCTGACTAAATGGTAAAACCACACAGAGAACTTTGGATAGAAAACAACACTCACACTTGGTATTCATAAAAATCAATTAGTGTGCATACATGTGGGCTTTAGCTTATGAATGTATGAATTCTATCTGCCTAAAGAAACATTTCATAAGCATATTTTATTTATTTATTTTAACATCTTTATTGGAGTATAATTGCTTTACAATGGTGTGTTAGTTTCTGCTTTATAACTACGTGAATCAGCTATACATATACGTATATCCCCATATCTCCTCCCTCTTGCGTCTCCCTTCCATCCTCTCTATCCCACCCCTCTAGGTGACACAAAGCACCGAGCTGATCTCCCTCTGCTATGCACTGCTTCCCACTAGCTATCTATTTTACATTTGGTAGTATATATATGTCCATGCCACTCTCTCACTTCGTCCCAGCTTACTCTTCCCCCTCCCCGTGTCCTCAAGTCCATTCTCTATATCTGTGTCTTCATTCCTGTCCTGCCCCTAGGTTCTTCAGAACCTTTTTTTTTTTTTTTTAGATTCCATATATATGTGTTAGCATACAGTATTTATTTTTCTCTTTCTGACTTACTTCACTCTGTAGGACAGTCTCTAGGTCCATCCACCTCACTACAAATAACTCAATTTCGTTTCTTTTTATGGCTGAGTAATATTCTATTGTATATATGTGCCACATCTTCTTTATCCATTCATCTGTCGATGGACATCTAGGTTGCTTCCATGTCCTGGCTATTGTAAATAGAGCTGCAATGAACATTTTGGTACATGACTCTTTTTGAATTATGGTTTTCTCAGGGTATATGCCCAGTAGTGGGATTGCTGGGTCATATGGTAGTTCTATTTTTAGTTTTTTAAGGAACCTGTTCTCCATAGTGGCTGTATCAATTTACATTCCCACCAACAGTGCAAGAGGGTTCCCTTTTCTCCACACCCTCTCCAGCATTTACTGTTCGTAGATTTTTTGATGATGGCCATTCTGACTGGGGTGAGGTGATACCTCATTGTAATTTTGATTTGCAATTCTCTAATGATTAGTGATGTTGAGCATCCTTTCATATGTTTGTTGGCAATCTGTATACCTTATTTGGAGAAATGTCTATTTAGGTCTTCTGCCCATTTTTGGATTAGGTTGTTTGCTTTTTTGATATTGAGCTGCATGAGCTGCTCGTAAATTTTGGAGCTTAATCCTTTGTCAGATGCTTCATTTGCAAATTTTTTCTCCTAATCTGAGGGTTGTTTTTTCGTCTTGTTTATGGTTTCCTTTGCTGTGCAAAAGCTTTTAAGTTTCATTAGGTCCCATTTGCTTATTTTTGTTTTTATTTCCATTTCTCTAGGAGGTGGGTCAAAAAGGATCTTGCTGTGATTTATGTCACAGAGTGTTCTGCCTCTGTTTTCGTCTAAGTGTTTGATAGTGTCTGGCCTTACATTTAGGTCTTTAATTCATTTTGAGTTTATTTTTGTGTATGGTGTTGGGGAGTGTTCTAATTTCATTCTTTTACACGTAGCTGTCCAGTTTTCCCAGCACCATTTATTGAAGAGGCTGTCTTTTCTCCATTGTATATTCTTGCCACCTTTATCAAAAATAAGGTGACCATATGTGCATGGGTTTATCTATATCTATATTTCTGTTTTTGTGCCAGTACCAATATGGTCTTGATTACTGTAGCTTTGTAGTATAGTCTGAAGTCAGGGATATTTGGCTATTCGGGGTCTTTTGTGTTTCCATACAAACTGTGAAATTTTTTGTTCTAATTCTGTGAAAAATGCCATTGGTAGTTTGATAGGGATTGCACTGAATCTGTAGATTGCTTTGGGTAGTACAGGCATTTTCACAATGTTGATTCTTCCAATCCAAGAACATGGCATATCTCTCCATCTGTTTGTATTATCTTTAATTTCTTTCATCAGTGTCATTGTCTTCTGCATACAGATCTTTTGTCTCCTTAGGTAAGTTTATTCCTAGGTAATTTATTCTTTTCATTGCAATGGTAAATGGGAGTGTTTCCTTAATATCCCTTTCAGATTTTTCATCATTAATTTGTAGAAATGCAAGAGATTTCTGTGCATTAATTTTGTATCCTGCTACTTTACCAAATTCATTGATTAGCTCTAGTAGTTTTCTGGTAGCATATTTTGGATTCTCTCTATATAGCATCATGTCATCTGCAAACAGTGACAGCTTTACTTCTTCTTTTCCGATTTGAATTCCTTTTATTTCTTTTTCTTCTCTGATTGCTGTGGCTAAAACTTCCAAAACTATGTTGAATAACAGTGGTGAGAGTGGGCAACCTTGTCTTGTTCGTGATCTTAGTGGAAATGGTTTCAGTTTTTCCCCTTTGAGAACCATATTGGCTATGGGTTTGTCATATACAGCCTTTATTATGTTGAGGTAAGTTCCCTCTATGCCTACTTTCTGGAGGGTTTTTATCATAAATGGGTGTTGAATTTTGTCGAAAGCTTTTTCTGCATCTATTGAGACGATCATATGGTTTTTCTCCTTCAATTTGTTAATATGGTGTATCACGTTGATTGATTTGCATATATTGAAGAATCCTTGCATTCCTGGGATAAACCCCACTTGATCATGGTGTATGATCCTTTTAATGTGCTGTTGGATTCTGTTTGCTAGTATTTTGTTGAGGATTTTTGCATCTATGTTCATCAGTGATATTGGCCTGTACTTTTCTTTCTTTGTGAAATCTTTGTCTGCTTTTGGTATCAGTGTGATGGTGGCTTCGTAGTATGAGTTTGGGAGTGTTCCTCCCTCTGCTATATTTTGGAAGAGTTTGAGAAGGATAGGTGTTAGCTCTTCTCTAAATGTTTGATAGAATTCACCTGTGAAGCCGTCTGGTCCTGGGCTTTTGTTTGTTGGAAGATTTTTAATCACAGTCTCAGTTTCAGTGCTTGTGATTGGTCTGTTTATGTTTTCTATTTCTTCCTGGTTCAGTCTCGGAAGGTTGTGCTTTTCTAAGAATGTGTCCATTTCTTACAGGTTATCCATTTTATTGGCATATAGTTGTTTGTAGTAATCTCTCATGATCCTTTGTATTTCTTCAGTGTCAGTTGTTACTTCTCCTTTTTCATTTTAAATTCTATTGATTTGAGGCTTCTCAGTTTTTTTCTTGATGAGTCTGGTTAGTGGTTTATCAATTTTTTTAATCTTCTCAAAGAACCAGCTTTTAGTTTTATTGATCTTTGCTATTGTTTCCTCATTTCTTTTTCATTTATTTCTGATCTAATCCTTATGATTTCTTTCCTTCTGCTAACTTTGGGGTTTTTTTGTTCTTCTTTCTCTAATTGCTTGAGGTGTAAGGTTAGCTTTTTTATTTGAGATATTTCTTGTTTCTTGAGGTAGGATTGTATTGCTAAAAAATTTCCTCTTTGAACTGCTTTTGCCGCATCCCATAGGTTTTGGGTCATCGTGCTTTCATTGTCATTTGTTTCTAGGTATTTTTTGATTTCCTCTTTGATTTCTTCAGTGATCTCTTGGTTATTTAGTAGTGTATTGTTTAGCCTCCATGTGTTTCCATTTTTTACAGATATTTTCCTGTAATTGATATCTAGTCTCATAGCATTGTGGTCGGAAAAGATACTTGATACAATTTCAATTTTCTTAATTTTACCAAGGCTTGATTCGTGACCCAACATATGATCTATCCTGGAGAACGTTCCATGAGCACTTGAGAAGCATGTGTATTCTGTTGTTTTTGGATGGAATGTCCTATAAATATCAATTAAGTCCATCTTGTTTAATGTATCATTTAAAGCTTGTGTTTCCTTATTTATTTTCATTTTGGATGATCTGTCCATTAGTGAAAGTGGGGTGTTAAAGTCCCCTACGATGATTGTGTTACTGTTGATTTCCCCTTTTATGGCTGTTAGCATTTGTTTTATGTATTGAAGTGCTCCTATGTTGGGTGCATAAATATTTACAATTGTTATATCTTCTTCTTGGATTGATCCCTTGATCATTATGGAGTGTCCTTCTTTGTCTCTGTAATAGTCTTTATTTTCAAGTCTATTTTGTCTTATATGAGAATGGCCACTCCAGCTTTCTTTTGATTTCCATTTGCATGGAATATCTTTTTCCATCCCCTCACTTTCAGTCTGTATGTGTCCCTAGGTCTGAAGTGGGTCTCTTGTAGACAGCATGTATACGGGTCTTGTTTTTGTATCCATTCAGCTAGTCTCTGTGTTTTGGTGGGAGCATTTAATCCATTTACATTTAAGGTTATTATCGATATGTATGTTCCTATTACCATTTTCTTAATTGTTTTGGGTTTGTTATTGTAGGTCTTTTCCTTCTCTTGTGTTTCCTGCCTAGAGATGTTCCTTTAGCATTTGTTGTAAAGCTGGTTTGGTGGTGCTGAATTCTCTTAGTTTTTGCTTGTCTGTAAAGGTTTTAATTTCTCCATTGAATCTGAATGAGATCCTTGCTGGGTAGAGTAATCTTGGTTGTACGTTTTTCCCTTTCATCACTTTAAATATGTCTTGCCACTCCCTTCTGGCTTGCAGAGTTTCTGCTAAAAGATCAGCTGTTAACCTTATGGGGATTCCCTTGTATGTTTTTTGTTGTTTTTCCCTTGCTGTTTTTAATATTTTTTCTTTGTATTTAAATTTTGATAGTTTGATTAATATGTGTCTTTGCGTGTTTCTCCTTGGATTTATCCTGTATGGCATGCTCTGCACTTCCTGGACTTGATTGACTATTTCCTTTCCCATATTACGGAAGTTTTCAACTATAATCTCCTCAAATATTCTTTCAGTCCCCTTCTTTTTCTATTCTTCTTCTGGGACCCCTATAATTCGAATGTTGGTGTGTTTAATGCTGTCCCAGAGGTCTCTAAGAGTGTCCTCAATTCTTTTCATTCTTTTTTCTTTATTCTGCTCTACAGTAGTTATTTCCACTATTTTATCTTCCAGGTCACTTATCCATTCTTCTGCCTCAGTTATTCTGCTATTGATTCCTTCTAGAGAATTTTTAATTTCATTTATTGTGTTGTTCATCATTGTTTCTTTGCTCTTTAGTTCTTCTAGGTCCTGGTTAAACGTTTCTTGTATTTTCTCCATTCTATTTCCAAGATTTTGGATCATCTTTACTATCATTACTCTGAATTCTTTTTCAGGTAGACTGCCTATGTCCTCTTCATTTGTTTGGCCTGGTGGGTTTTTACCTTGCTCCTTCATCTGCTGTGTGTTTCTCTGTCTTCTCATTTTACTTAACTTATTGTGTTTGGGATCTCCTTTTCGCAGACTACAGGTTCGTAGTTCCCACTGGTTTTGGTGTCTGTCCCCAGTGGCTAAGGTTGGTTCAGTGGGTTGTGTAGGTTTCCTGGTGGAGGGTACAGTGCCTGTGTTCTGGTGGATGAGGCTGGATCTTGTCTTTCTGGTGGGCAGGACCGTGTCCGGTGGTGTGTTTTGGGGGTACCTGTGACCTTATTATGATTTTAGGCAGCTTCTTTGCTAATGGGTGGGGTTGTGTTCCTGTCTTCCTAGTTGTTTGGCATAGGGTGTCCAGCACTGTAGCCTGCTGGTCGTTGAGTGGAGCTTGGTCTTAGCGTTGAGATGGAGATCTCTGGGAGAGCTTTCACCATTTGGTATTACATGGAGCCAGGAGGTCTCTGGTGGACCAATTCCTGAAGTCAGCTCTCCCACCTCAGAGCCTCAGGCCTGACACCTGGCCAGAGCACCAAGACCCTTTTCCTTCAGCGGCACCACCTCCCAGCAGGTCCTGAGGAGACCAGGCTTCCGTTACTGTGGACTTGACACCTGTTGTCCCAGAGCTGGGGCCGTCAGCATGGCCTCAGCCCTGCGTGTTCCAGAAGCCAAGGCTCCAGTGGGTCCTGAGGAGACCCAGCTCCTCTCAGCTGCTGGGGCAGAGCCAGGTCCCTCATAAGCATATTTTAAATAAGGGTATTCTGGGGCTTCCCTGGTGGCGCAGTGGTTGGGAATCTGCCTGCCAATGCAGGCGACACGGGTTTGAGCCCTGGTCTGGGAAGATCCCACATGCCGCAGATCAACTACGCCTGTGCGCTACAACTACTGAGCCTGCTCTCTAGAGCCTGTGAGCCACAACTACTGAGCCCGCGTGCCACAACTACTGAAGCCCGCATGCCTAGAGCCCGTGCTCCGCAACAAGACAAGCCACTGCAATGAGAAGCTCGCGCACTGCAATGATGAGTAGCTGTTGCTCGCCACAACTAGAGAAAGCCTGTGTGCAGCAACGAGGACCCAATGCAGCCAAAAATAAGTCAATAAATAAATTTATTAAAAATAAATAAATAAAAAATAAGTAAGGGTATTCTGCTTTGCAATTGACTGTCAAAAAGTCACAATAAATGCAGGGTTAAGTAGCTATTATCCTGGAGCTATTAAAAAATAAAATATGTAGCAAACAGAGGGACTTCAAGAAGACAATACATCATCACAGGGGAAAAAAGCTGGACTAAATTCTCCATTAGCTTCATTCTCTGATCCAAATTCTTTCTTAATCATTACAGCATAAAAACTATAGCATAGATATAACAAAACATCTTTGCAGCATCCCCCTTGCAGAGATAATAAGCTCAACAAGGACAACAGAATGCACCCTAGAAAGTAACTAACTTCGTGGCGAGCAGGGATCTTGCCCATTTTAGTCAAATACTATTTTCCTAGCACCTAGAAAGTCTGGTACATGGTACTTCTCAGAAAGTATTTGTTGAATGAATAAATGAATGAATGACTGAATGTTGAGACTGCAGGAATGTATTCCTAGTCTAGGACTTTACAATGTATACATTTAGTTAATATTTGATAATTAAATGAATAAATGTCTCTATAGCTCTAGAATGGTAAAGATATGTTACAGATACATACTGTTAAGCAAAATTCTGGCTTTGGGTATTGATACAGCAGCTAGTCTTGGCCACTGAGCATGAACAATCTCTACCTGTTGAAGAAGCATAGCCCTGGTTTCCTCAATCAATTCTGACAATAAAGAGAAAGCACAACCAGGAGCCTGTGATAGGTGCATTCCAATCTGTGCTTAAACTTGCCTTGCTGTTGGTCGGCTAGGTACCTCTTTCAACCCCATTTCCCAGAAAATAAATCTTTGAATTGTTCTTCAGTGAATGAGTCCTTTCTATCGCCAGTCCCAATTTCCTAGAATCCTTGCCAGTCACTCAAGGCTGGGTTAGAGACCTACGCATTTCCATCTGTTCCCCCTTCATACTTCCTCTCTCAACCCTTGGGAGGTCAGCATTTCTACCCCTAGGTGGGGTCAGGATGCCCTTCTTGGGAAAAATTTGAAACAACTCCAGCTATAGATTAGGTGATACTATGATAACAATGAGGAATTTCCTGATATTGATAACTATACTGTGGTTATATATGAAAATGTGCTTATTCTTAGGAAATACACATTAAAGTATTTAGGGATAAAGAGGCATGATGTCTTCAGCTTACAGGCAAATGGTTCAGAAATAAAGTGTGTGTGTGTGTGTGTGTGTGTGTGTGTGCATGTGCCCACGCGCGCACATGGAAAAAGACTGATAAAGGGTATGATAAAGCAAATGGTCCAGCATAGACATAATTGCTGAATCTTAGCAAACAGTGTATGGTAATTCTTAGTAGTAGTCTTGTAACTTTTCTGTAGGAATGAAATAACATAATTATGTAATAATAAATGTATTACTATGAATTATACAAGATATAATAATAAAACATTTTAAAATTACTAAAAACAACAACTCCAGGCTGTTTCTTTAATACCTGATCCCAGAGGAAATGCTCACCATACCGGCCCTGTCAACTTCTGAGTCCAGACTGCTCTCAGTGAAACCTCTTCATGTTCCTCCATCTGAGGCCTGAGCCAGTCACAATATCCTACATTCTGGCTTTTCCTACTGTAGGCCAGGCATCAACTGCAGGGCCACAGAGACTCCATCATGTGAGGATCTTCAGATGGTCTCTCTAAAGCCCCTTTTCTCTAGGTTTCAGGTGAGAGGGAAGCTGTGTTTTTGCTGCCCCCATAAAGACTCAGCATACTAACAACTATATTTAAAGAAATTATTCAGTTTCCAACAACCTGGCTTCTCCTACTTCGACCCTTTTATTTCATCCAGGTAAGAGAGGTATTGTCAAACTAATTTAAAAAATTGTCTTTGAAAGTTTTATGTAGATTACCACCCCTCACTTTGGAATGTGCAAGTTTTATCACCTCTCATTTCCTTCTTGGCCTTTGAGACCTTTGCTAAAACTAAGTCAAAAGAGTTAGGTTTAAATACCTGATTATAGTGACAATTCATAACTCAGGACCTCCAAGAAAAGAACAATAATTACTGATTTCTTTCTAGGATAAGTTAAGTGAAAAACAACATGGCAGCAAAGTTTTATCTAAAGGTCATTTCTAGCACTAAGACTGATGTACACATAGATTTTCTTGTCCTTTGAAAGACGGGTCCTGGGTTATTTTGTTCAATGAGGAGGCTTCATCTAACATAGTGGTTCTCAAATGTTTTTAGTCTCAGAACTCCTTTATACTAAAAAATTATCAAGGATTCCATGAGATCTGTTGCATATGTGTTATGTCTGCATATACATAACCTATTAAAAATTAAAAGAAATGTAAAATTTTATTAATTTATTAAAATAATAAAATATAACTTGTTAATATAGTTAACATGTTTTAAAAAATAACTATATTCCAAAACAAAAAGATTAGTGAAAGCAATGTCATTGTTTTACACATTTACAAATCTTTTAAAATCTCTATCTTAATAGAAGGTAGCTGAAGTCTCATGTCTGCTGCTTTAGTCCATTTGTTGTGTTGCTATACATCACATAACCTCTGGAAAACATTGTAAAATCATTAGGCAATGAGATTGAAAAGGTATAAAAATTGTTTTGATCTCATAGACTAGGTCTTTGGGCCTGCAGGGGTCCCCAGACCAAATTTGAGAACCACTAGTCTAGAAGACCCAGCATTTGTTTTTGTAGTAAAAATCCTGATTTTGAATCTTAGTTGTGCCTCTACATGGTTTTAAGGCCTCAGTTGAATTATTTACCCTGTCTGAGACTTAGTATATCATTTAGGAAATTGAGATAATGCTTCTTTACAGAGAATTAAATGAAATAACATATATAAAGCTTCTCCTACTAGTTTAGCACAAATCAGTCAATAGTTGGTATAAGTAAGTTTCCTCTTTTATGCTTCCTTCTACAAATTCATTGACACACAGTTATATTGTCATTGTCTGTATAGATTGGTTTGTGACTTGGTAGGGTTATATTTTACCTCTTTCTTTTGCAGTGTCCTCAGTGAGGGGGGGAAAAACAAAATACAGAAGATATGAATAGCTACCTTATTGGAGACCTATGGTGACAAAAGAAAATGGCAGATTTTGAGATGCTTTGAAAAAGCAGAAGAGACATTAAAATATACGAAATGCACTTATTTTGGCAATAGAATAAAAATGTTAATGAATAAGTTTGGTACTTAGACCAAATCCAGCTCTTTGAAAGATAAAATAAAAATATGAGTTATGATAAATTATTTCCTTAAAAAGTCTAGGTTTAGGAACTATACATTTTCTAAATCCCCCACTTTATTGTCAAGTTGTTAAGCACACTGAAGAGTAAAATGCTTTCCTAGAGGGCAGATGATGGCACTCTGTCTGTTCTCCCATCACTAGATAACTTTCTGATTTGGAGCAAATCAACCTCTTTGGACAGTAGTTTTCATCTTTAAAATGATTTACTGAGGGGTTAGATCCATCTTTTCAGCTCCCAAATTGTATAACACTATTATTCTTTTTCTATAAAATAATCATTGGATTTTTTTAAAGAAAGGAGGTGTTTGCAAAACGTCAGGCTCATCTCATCACTACCTATATATGCACAACTTTAAGGGCCACTGTGCATGGAGGAAACCTACGAGGTGTCTTAATAATGACCATTCTCCATACAAAGGAAAATAAACCAGTATTAGTGAGAGAAATTCACCAGAAGAAGGAAAAGTTCCTATTTTATGGGCTCACGATAGAATCTCGAACCTTTAGCTCCATTTCTTTTTTCAACGGTCCAAAACGAATTTTATAACTCAGTTGTCTCCCAGCTAAATGTGCAGCCTGCTGCAGAGATGAGTTTGTGACACTTAACCATACAAAATGGTATATCTAAAGAGCGCCCGCATATATTTGTAGGGACGTTTTTATAGTTGAAAGGAGCTTTGCTTCACTTTGTTTTCCCTGTTCTCCTTTCTCCTGTAGGCTTACAAAAACTATTAACAAAAAGAGATCTATCAAGAATAGAACCTGGAGAAGTTGAATTGGACTAGAAAACCTAAGGTTTACATGTGCAACTATATTAAAAGTCCAGCATGCACCAATGTTGACGGAGGATGAGACAATGTCAGAGTTTCTAATCTTATTAAAGCATTATTGCAAAACTGCATCAATTCTTCATGAAACCAGTTGGAGCCTTTGTCATACCGTGTTTCTACTTTACCACCCATTAGGTTGCCTTGCTTAGCCATAGCCTAGGAGGAATTAAACGTTGCAGGTTTCTTCAAAGGGTTCATAAAGTAAACGATACTTAAACATTAGAATGATGCATTTTCTTCTACGTGTTTCCTCTCCAAAGCACAGGAAACACAAATCTATTGCTATGGACAGGTAACAGCAGGTCATATCAGCATTATGAATTGATGATTGTGTCCATAATCCATCCACTTTTCTATAGACATGGAAGAATTAGGAAAGGATGCCTGGCACATACACTATAATGTGGAGGAAAAAAATACACACACAGACCCACACACAGACACACACACACATATAATATACATAATACATACAACATATAATATATACTGTATATTTTTATGTATAATTTTCTATTATTTATATTCATTTTATGCTAAGACTTTGTGTTCTGAAAAAAAAGGAAGTTGACTTCATTTTAACAGTACATAATATTTTCTTCTTTTTCAGAGAGGAGGCAAATTAGTGCATACTTTCATTATCCTGACAGGGAAATGTCCTGGGTGTCCTGTTAATTGAAATGGACAACTTCCTAGGCTCAAAAATCTGTCAGGTGGTCTTGTTGTAGCAACATAATGCTAAGCACAGGCACAGATGAAATGAGTCACATTCGCAACATGCTGCTTGGTAAATTGATTTAGGGAGATAGAAATTACACGTTGGAAAATAAACTGATGATCACAGAAACATACATTAAAAAACTGCTAATTCATGCTGATGAAGAACACTCTTAGTATTAGACTTCATTTTCATTCAAGGTCACAAATGCTGTGAATACCCAAGGTCAGGGAAAAAAGATAGTGAGCCTTCCAAGTAACTTATTTTAGATTTGAAGTGTCAGATCCTAAATCAACTTGGAATGTAGTATTCATTCTCTTGCCACAGAAATTGACACTGCTTTTGTTTCTCAAAATGAGGTTTTGCATCAGCTCTCTGAGTAAGTATCCTATGGTGCAGTATATTACACAAAAGCAATTTGTAGAGGTGTGGAAAGAAAAAAAAATTCATGTATTTTTGCATAGCGGGAAACACCTACTTGTTAAATGGGTTGTGAAAATGAAAGCATTTTAATACATATTACAAGAATTTATTAGTATTTTGTTTGACTTCACTTGCAAATTTGGCTTCTGGTTTCTCCAGCCAGCAATTTTCTCTTTCACTGGCATGAATGGAGTTTAGTAAGAAAAAAATGCTGAAGGTTGTTTCCCCACTTCTTAAAAAAAACCGCAAAACCCCAAATGGCATTTTGCCTAGCAAAGTTAAAACCAACAAACATGGTACTACCAACCAGATGCTTCATAGAAAAAAAGTCTCTCATATTGGCTACTCTTGATCATTACATCTATACCAATACCAACTATTAATAGGCACAATACCAACTATTAGGTAGACACTCTGAGTTACAATGCTTGCATTTATTATAATTATGAGTCATCACTGTACAAATTTATTTATGTGGCTATATCTTCTGTAAGTTTTACAATATAATTCTGGAACTGCTGATGGTAATTCAAACTAGTTACCTTTTGGGTAACTCAACTGGGCTTCAAATTTCTGCAACAGTTTCAAGAATTACTCCCAAATTAAATTATTTGAAAAAAACATTAGCAGAATACACATTAATGAAATATTATGCCCATATATTTATAAACTATGAGATCATATGATACTGTCTTTATTTGACTGCATTTCTCTCCCCATTAGACTGTCAGACCATGACCAGCAATCCTGTCCCCCCAGATGTTTTTGGTAAGGACAGGTGCTCAAAAACTACTTGCTGAATGAATAAAGGAGAGAAACAAGATACAGAAGAACGTGAAACTGAGATATAACAACTCCTTAATTTAACTGACAAATGTCCTACTTTCAATAGGAATTTGACAAATAGCAACCATTTACAAAGTGCTTATTATGTGCTAAGGAGACCATTAAGACACCTTAACTGTATTATTTCATTTAATCCTTGACATAATTCTGTGAGGCAGGTGGTATTCTTCCATTTTAAGGATAATAAAATTGAGTCTCAGAGAGAGTCCAAGAAACTCACACAAGGTCATACACCTAGAAATTCATGGAACTGATAATTAACATGTATCTTTTCCAAATTATTCTAAAGAAATGCTTTAACTATCAAAGAACCCAGTCTTGGGTCTTGCTTATTGAAGCTAAGCGATGATATCCCGAAGGAGCAGTTTTTCTTCCAGCAAAGTCCTCCTGCCCAGCTATAGACACTTCCCCACCCTGAAGCAGCAAGTCTTTTTCTCTAGGCCTTTATATGACTTATGTTGACCCTTGGTTTTCACTCAAAATTTTTATCATATAAAATAATTTAATGGATATTAAAAAACTTTGAAAAACCATATCTTTTACCCTAAACCTAGACTTCCTCCTTCAGATAAAAGAAACTTGGTCTCCTCCCATCCCTCCTTATTCATAGCCACCCGTGTCATACTACCCTTCTAATAAACACTAGCAGTTTTCTTTCAAATCAATTACTTTTTCACCCTTTGTACTGACCTCTTCACTTTCTGCCTGGACCATCGCCATGGCTTCCTTACTAGATTCTCCACCACTAGTTTCTAATTTCTAATGCTTCACATTACTCCTTCTATCCATTTATTACCTTGCTGACAGAGCTGTTTTATCAAAGTGCAATCTAACCATGTCAATTTTGTGGTTAAAAATCTTCAACAATCTGAAATTCTTTAGCAGAGCATGTACGGCTTTTATCAACCTCTCTTTTTATATTTTCAACCTCTTCTTCCCACATTGGCTCCCAACTCTCACAACATGTTCTGACTCTGTTGAAGTCCTCTACCCACAATGTGTCATGCTCTCTTATATTTCTCCAGGTAGTGTTTCACATATGGCTCACAACCCCTGCTTATCTACAAATTCTGTTATTTTAAAAAAAAAAAAAAAAAAAACCTTTGAAAAACCATTAAGCCATTACTCTTCAGTGAAACTTCCACTATTTTTTTCAGACTACCCTATTTGATGTTTCTTGGTTTATCACTACATGCCTCAATTAGACTCTCCTATTCCATTATGATTATTTGCTTACATACCTGATTATTTCATTAGATAGTGAGCTCATTGAAGATAACAGCTATGATTAGTTATTTCTATCTTCTTAACATTTAGCACAGTGCCTGGCACAAACCACGTGCCTAATTCAAATAAGTGTGAAATGTGCCTACTACTGTTATTTCTAATATACTTGTCTCCTGATCTGAAGTCATATTTTGCTTAAGTGTAAATATCTACTATGAGAAAGCAGAACAGTTCCCAGGTCTCAGCTAGCTGTCTTGAGGTTGTCCTCTTTCACAACACCTTTGGAAATCTTGTGAAGTATTATATAGTCACCGTACTTCCCTGCCATTCCCATAAGGGATTTCAAATAGGTCAACAAATCTTCACAGCTGGTAACTTCAAAAGTGGGTGAGAGAACTGATATGAATACAGTAAGCCCTTTGTCCCGATCTGGGAGTAGATAATTCAAGAGACCAATGCTTTGTCGCTTCAAACGTCCAAAGTGATTTTAGCTAGTATATGGTGAAATTTGGATCTATGGGTGACTTTATCCATCATACTACCCTATTCTTCTAATAAAAAATAATTTTCCCAAATTATGCCTAGTTGGGAGTTAGTTTTTAAGCTGTTATAAACTGAATAGAAGACCGAATGCAGATATTTAAATCCTAAGCATAAACAAGAGCGTGACATAAACACTGCCCTCCTCCAAGACATCGTGAGAAACAACTTTTACTCTGTTTAAAAATCCATTTCAAATCAAATTGCAGAAAGCATTGCTACCCATTTAATGCTCATGGATTTTGTAATTGAGTTTTTCCCCTTTAAATGTATAAATATACCACAGGATAATATTTCTGACACTGGTGAACTTAGTAAATAATTGACCCCAGTTCCGAAAAACTGACCTCTAGGTAGTTTAGGTTCCTTTCCTTTGCCAAGTTATAAATAAAAATTCAGCAATAGTTTTCAGTTGAAATATAATTACAACCAGTATGACAGCAGAACTGAGGACAGCTGTTTAGATAGGAACAATGTGACTCCAAAGAAAAACTTAATGCTTATGGAAACACACTCAATGCAGCCTTAATTCTAGAAACAAGTAAGAGATTAGAGCATTGAAGAGCCATGGATCTATTCTTTTTAGCTTTTATCTGGACATAATGTGTGAGAAAATTCACTATAAATGCTCTACCTCACACAGATGTTGTGATAGTGAAAGGATATAAAATCTTCGATGTAATTAGAGCAAAACAACTTTTTTTGACTCTGTCTTTTTTTTTTTTTCATTACACACTCTATTTAGAATGGTAACACACAAATAACAGACCTCAGCTATATTAGTTGAATGTGCTTTGGTGGAGGAAGAGCTATCACCTAACCCAGTTAATCTTGATTTGGAATAAGTGCTTGATAAATGATTTCCCAGGAAGGGAGGCACCATGGCTCATTGCCCTTCGTTTTCATCTTAGATCTGTTGTGTACTCACTGTGTCACCTTGGCAAAGTCATTTAACTTCTTCTTACCTCTTTTCGTTTGTAAAGTGTAGCTAATCCTAGCCTACCTCACTTGGCAAAAATAAACGCTAGCTCTATATATTCAATAGATATGAATGATGAAGATTATTGATACAAAGGATAAACATGGTAGAATAAGAATATTACTGTATCACTCACAGAAGCTTCTGAACAAATTGCCTTTATGAAGAACTCAGTGCTTTCAAAAACTATGTGCTTTGAATTCATGTATTAAACAGGTGCTATAATATTTATTTTGCTCCATCGGACATAGATCTGCTGGCTGCATAAAACTGTAATAATATAAATATACTCTTTATTGGCTAAGTCTGTTTACTGCATACAGTTTTATTCTTTTGGCTATTTAGGCTCTGACTCTTCTGGTCTAAACCATCAGCAAGGTAGTGAGGATAAAGGCAGTAAAAATATTAATCAATAAAAGAAATTGCCAGAGAGACAATATCTGGTGGCAATTGATATGCACAGTTAAACAAAAAAGCGGAAAAGCAAATAAATGAAAAGGTGATTACTTATTGTTATTTAAAACAAAGGGACAATATTTCAAACATTTAAAATGGAGTCAGATCTATGAAGTATAAGCTTATATTACAGTACAACTTTAGCTTTGAATCTTTAACTTAAATTTGATATGAAGATTTCAGAATATGTTTTCAAAGAGAAGAAATATTTCCACCAAATATAGGCATGACATAGAATGGTTAGAGGGAAGAAGAATTCTAAACACTATTCTAAATGGTATCAAGTATTTGAAAAGAGTCCTAATCACATTTGAGTGCAGATTTTATGTTAGACTGAAGAAAAAATAAATGGTACTTATTATGAGAGTTATTTCTGATTAAAGTATCTGAATTGATTTTTCACTAGAAGTTGTCAAAATACCCTAGATTTGTTTTTTCAAACAAAATTGATATAGTCATGAATCTCATTTGTATATGAAAAAAACAATGTACTATTTACTCTTCTAATATATTTTGCTGGCATTTACATTCTATAACTATCTAGAAAAAAAGGTACTTTTTCTTGTACTATATCAAGAATTGATCTGAGGTTTTGGTTTGTTTCTAGAATTGGGCTTGACTGAATGCTTTACTTGGACCTCCTGGAAATGGGCTAGGTGTGGTATGGGGAAAACAGAAGAAATAGAAATGGAATATGCCCAAGTTGCTTGCAGATAAGTTGGAGATGAGTTCAGAAGAGCTACCACTTACACAAATGGGTGATACAACAGCATCTCCTGGGAAGAAAGTTGTCTAAAACTGAGAGCGCATGTTGTGTTTACAGCTCACAAACAGTTAATCCATCTGTGCCTTCCTGGTGCCTATTACTGCATCCAGCACATAGCAAATATTGAATAAATATTTGATGAACCTACTGGATGGATTGAGATCCTACTCTGAAATACTCTGACTTTCTTCAAGTTTTTTACACTCTTCATTCACATCTTCAACAAATATTTATTAAGTACTTACTATGTGTAGACAATGTGGTATGTGTCACACATACACACACACAGTTTCTGCTTTCAGTTTAGTTAAGGAGACATTAAGCAAATAAACTCATGAAGGAGTATATACAATAACCCTCTGAGAAAAGCACCTTAGGAGATAGAAATAATGTTGATAAAACTGACCTTGACTGGGAATCAAGGTAAGATTCTCTAAGTGACTCCTGAGCTGCCATGTGAAACAGATGAGTGTTAGTTAGGCTGATGTGGAAGCAAGCAGAGATGGCAGGGGTCTCCAGGCAGACGAGAGCACATGGAAAGAGGTGCCATGTGACCATAAGGCATGTGTGTCATCCTTAATGAAGCAAAGAAAGAGGGCAGATGAGGCTGGAGGTGAGTCAGGGCATGTCCTATAGAGCATGGTAGGTCTCATTAAGGAGATGACTTCATCCTAAGAGTGATGAGAAACCATGGAATGAAAATTAGCACTCTGGCTGCAGAGCAGTGACCACCTGGGAAGAGGCATGGGAGCAGCTAAAAGGTGCATTCTGTTTTTATCAGAAGGAATGAACACTTGTCTACAGAAAGCTATCAGTTTTTGCCTACATACTTCACAAAGAACCAGGAGATATTATAACATTTTTTTTTCTTGACTCTTTCTGAAAGCAAGAGCTGTATAATGGTGGCTTGACTCTATAGATCTCAGAAGTGTCACAGAAACAAATAAGAGAATAGGAAAAGCCCAGTGTCTTTCCTTCCATATTGAAAACTCTGCATACACTTGTGGTTTTATGAACAATGAAATGTGGCTTGCCATTTGTATATCACAGTAGTACCTGGTCAGTTATGCTTGAATGGGAGACGGCTTGAGCTAGATGTGGCCAGAAAGTAAGATACCCTCCAGGTGATTGGATCCAGTCTTCTTCTAAAACTTAAATCAATATCTAGTCCATAATATTCTATAACAGATAATGTTGTCATACAACTTTAGAGCGCTGCTTATCCATGTATGGTCCACCTACCCCTGAACTAGAATCAACTGGACTGATGCCTACAAATGAAGATACTGGGCCTCTTAGTTCTCAACTTTCCAGTTCTTAAGTGTGCCCAGAGAATCTGCATATAGAAAACATCATAGGTGATTCTCAAGAAAACCTATGTTTAAATCTTAGGCAATGATTCCCAAGCATTCATAAATATAGGAGTCACTGGGGATCTTATAAAATGCAAATTCCCAGGATTTATACCAAGAAATTTTAATTCAGGAGATTTGGAGCGGCAACTAGTCATAGATTTTTTTTTTTCCCCATAAAGCTCAGGTGAATTTTAAGTGCAAAGAGCTATTGGTCTAAAAGTTTTTCCTAGTTTATTTGAACTATTTCTAGTAAGCTCTCTCAGAAAGCATATACACACCTGTATGGTAAGTTCTTTGAAGTCAGGGGCACTATCTTTTCAACATTCTCTCTTTAGCACTAGGATAGGGTTAACTCTTACTGTTCTTTAGACCTCAAATGAAATGTCATTGCCTTCTTGACTAGATGGAATGTTCCTGCTACAGATACACAAAACTTTGTAATTTCCCAAGTCACTCATCACACTTCTTTGTAATAAACTGATTATTTTTCTTCTAAGTTATTAGTAAACTCTGGGAGACATTGTCGACTTTATGCTCAGTAGAATTGTTAATATTTAGCAGAGCACCTGGCACTTAATAAATACTTGCTGAATGAAAAATATATGCAGTAAATATTAAATAAATGTTTCCATTACTTGAAGACTATGATCTCTTTTAACCTCCTCTTTACCAGTGAAAAGATATTTCATTTAAGGTTTCATATGAGATCCTAAAGCAACTTTTTAGGCTAATGTTAAGAAACAGACATCAAATTCTGGTAGAACTTCTCAACAATGACTGGCATGATGGCCCAAATCTGGCCACATCTCACGCTCTCTACAACCACAATCCTAGTCCAAAATGCCTCCATCTTTCCCTTGAAGAGGAAATCAAGTAGACTTGGAAAATAAAGGCATCCTCATGCTAGCAATCAGGAATTAGATGGGTATTAAATAAAGAGTACATTCAGAGGATCTAGCTTTAGAAGAAAATTGTCTTCAAAGATTGAGATAAATAATGAAAATTTAGATAAAATAATAAAGTAGTTAGGATGGGGTCCTGAAAAGAATCTGAGTATCTACAGGGATGGCTTAACAACCGATTGCAGAACAAGATTCTGTAAGTCTATATTGCAGAAATAGAGCAAGTATAGGTGAGAGTAAAATGATCAGGATCTGGGTGTCTTGGAGGCATTAAAGGAGATACTGAAGTTGTTAATCAAGAATCCAGATTTAATAAAGAATATAGTAAAGAATAATTTAGTGGGCTTTTGTAAGAGGGGGTTTCAAATATGGATGACTTCCCTCCTCACTTTCATATCAAGAGGAGTAGCAAAAGGTATGATCTTCACGAAAAAAAAAAGGCAGTGGAAAATGTTATTATGGACAACTTACTTCCTGTGTTGAACACATAAGGGGAAATGATTTTGAGAGGAGAGTTTGTTCAGAATGAAATGGAGGATTTCATGGAAGGCAACCAAAGTGAGGACAGGATACATATGAAATATTCCCCATCTTCTATTTTCTAAGAGAAGCGAGAGACATCTAGTCTAATCTTCAACTTAGACTGGAAAAAAAAAATCATTCAATTTGCTTCTGTCCAATTTTCATCTTGTCACAGTTTCTTTTCAATTTTAATTCTATTGATTTTTCTACCTCTTTTTCCATAGTACTAGAAAAATATTGAAAGAACGGGATAAAGAAACAAACTACTGTAATACGAATGCCATAGTATCCATTTAGCAATAAAAAGAAACCCATAAAGCCTCTGGTAAGACCCCAGACTCCACACAGCAGTATTCCACTCAGAGACACTGAAAAGCAGGTTAAGAAATCTTGGAAATACACTTGGAGCTCAGGATTGCGAATCCAGGAAAGAACATAGTGACAGCAATGGCAGCAAAGTGTCACGAAGTACAAAGAATGCCTTCTCTGGGCAGAGCTTTAAGTATTATGGAGTAAAGCACCAAATCTGGGCTAGGGAGAAAAGATGACAGTGAAAGAAAGGTAGAATAAAAGGATAAAGAAACAAACAGAATTGATAATGATGGGAAAAGAAAATGAGACACAGGTTAAAGCACAGACTCTCAAAATGTTAGAAAATATAAACCTTTAAGGTTAACCAAATTATAAAAATAACCAAAATATCAACTGGATTGACCTTCTTATGTCAATATGCAATATACCTTATAGTTGAGAGTTTGAGTTGTGGATTTACATTTACTTCAGTTCTTTTGATTGACAGCTAGGTGATCTTAGGCACAGCCTTTACTCTTTCTAAGTCTCAGCCTTTATCAGTAAAATGGAGATAATGATGCTTCTTACTTCATAGGGTATTTACACTGATTAAATGAAATAAAACATACAAGTGTTTATCATGGTGCCAGGAAGCTAGTAAGAACTTAACACATGTAATTTAGTATTAATAGCTATGATTTGCTTTGCTGCCTTTGCTAATACTCATCAATAATGAAGTGTGCAGACAACCAAAATTTATTCTGGGTGTCAGGGGAAAACGGAAAGTAGCGTTGCCTAGTGCTTTAGACAATTCACAGGGTGGATGGCCTTGCATAAACTATTGAAAGTTAAAAAAAAAAAATCAGAGGGATATTTACATAAATGGTAAAGATAAAACCACTAAGATTTAAAATATTGTTTTAGAAATACACAATACACAAGCGTTGATAGATATTGGTTTTCTCATGGAAAGTACTAAAAACTTATAAAGCTTTTAAAATGCCATCTTGTATTTCACACCAGCCTCAACAGAAGTTGTCACACGGTCACCAGAAAGGTATTCTTCGTGCAATTTAAACATTTAATGAAAGCGAGCAATTCAGATTTTAAATTTGACGTAAGGTGTCTAAATGGAGTAATAATCTTATAAGTAATCTTGGGAGCATAAATATATTTAAAGCAATGCTAAAGTTTCTAAAAATTTCACCATAATGTTTTTCCTATAGAAGAAAATTGTTCTTGAGTAATATTCTCTTGTTCAAGTAGCGGAGAAAATAAATCAATGGAGTTTTTATTCAACTCCTACTATGGTAAACACTATGGACACGAATAAAATGGGGCAATTATCCATGAGGACATTATCTGGGAAAATAAGGCTAGCAAAAAACAGGAGTGAACAGTGGGAGATGGCACAGTCATCAGTTGGTATACCTTATGCCTCCAACCTGAGGCTGAAGCCAGGATACTATGAATCATCTATGATTCCTTTCTTTCCCTTAATCTTTATATCAAACCTACCTATTCCACCTCCACAAAAGTCCAAATCTGACTTCTCCCCATCTGCACAGCCACAATCATAGACCACAATACCTTCATCTTTCCCTTGGATAAATGTTTTTGTCTCTTAACATCACTCCTTTCTACCTACAGAAAGGAGTCTATATTCTATCCAATAGCCTGTATAAACTTCTCGAATATAAACTTCTCGAATATAAACTTGGTCATAGCATTTTTCTGCTTCAAATTCTTCAGTGGCTCCCCATCACAATTAGAATGAAATCTAACCACTTCTCATGCTTATAGGATCGTACATATTTCCCCTGCCTATTTCACCTAACACTCTCCTTCAGCTTGCACTGAACTCCTCATACTTTTCTTCTTTCTGCCCCTGGAACAAACCAAGGTCGCTCCTGCCTCAGGATTCCTGCATGTGCTGCATGTTCCTGCATTCCCTCTGCTTAGAACCCTCTCCTTCCAGATATTCCAGGATGGTTATTACTCTTTAGGTTTTGATTCAGAGGTCATCATCTCAGAGAGGCCTTCTGTGACCATTGTATATAAATGGCCGTCCACCCTCAACTCACCACTCACTACTGCATTTATGTATTTATGTATTTTTTCCAATCACAGTCATAACTATTTATATGTATGTGGGTATATCTTCTTTTTTACTTCACTAGAGTGTAAATTCCTTGAGGGCAGGGATCCTGGTTAACATATTTTTGCTGTATCCCCAAGTACCTCCTTAAACCAGTGCCTGACGTCTAGTAAGCATTTGTGAGTTGAATGTTGAATGAATGAAGGGGACCATTACCCATACCAATCATCCAGATACATTCCCAATCTCTGAAGCCATCTCCTCCCAGAATTCTTTTCTGTCTTTGATGAGCTTTTGCATTGAAAATCTCTCCTTACCCTTCTAATGAGAATTGAACCTCTCAATCTTCTATTCACCTAACTGTGAGGGGAAATTTGCATCTCCTCTATGCCCAATTTCTCCTGGCTGGCTGCCATGCCTGTCAACAGTAGCAGCCCTTTTGCTGAAAAATGGCCAACAAGGTAACTGTGAATAATTTCAGGCTGAAAACACTTGAAATGTCCACAAACTGAAATGTTAATGGGTAGAGCACCTTAAGAGTATATTTGTGTGGACTTCTTTTGTATATTTGTATGGATTTTTTTTTTTTTAAGATTTCTCTTGGCAGCTTTAAACATGTACAAAGCAACAAAATAGCAGGAGCTATAGATTTACTGAAGTCAATCATCAATGCATAACATCTTAATTACTTGCAACCAAACTGTGCTTCAAAGTTATTAACCACAATAAGAATGTGTTTCACCATATGGTTTGACATGGCTCATCATGGGTAAAGTGGGAACTGTGTTGCAGGACCTCCCTCTTATCCTCCATTAGAATCAAACTTACCAAACAAAGCTCTGAAGCTTTCCGAGAATATCTTCTGTGAATCTCTAACGATCCTATATAGTACATTTTAGATAACCCAAAACAAAACAAAAGGAAAACAAACAAACAAACAAACAAAAACAGGTGGGAGAGACGTCATTTCAGGGACTTTCAGAAGATGGCACCAAACAGTCATCCTTACTGATTGCCAAAAGACAAGAAAACCCAAACATCCAAGCCTGCAATGTCATCATTCCCAGTAATATGATTAGTTTTCCAAAAAGAGCACCTGTTGCCTGGAGCTCATTCATGGTCACTGCCACTTTTGCCTTGCCTCGTCCCCTCATGGTACACTCCAATTACAACTTATTATGGAAACCACTCCTTGCATAATAGCTACGCTTTGGCCTTGGCAACTTTGGCCAAACAGTTGCCAGCTGTTGGCAAACTGCTGCATTGGCTGGTCCTAACTAAGTGTTCCCTTGATGACCCAGAATCGAATACTTTAATTCCCATGCCTTATATAAGTGATCTTCATACATTGGCACAAGTAGACCTGCCTGAGATAGAAAATCCTAAAGTAATGAATGCCACTACTTCCTCTCCAAGTTAGAATGGGAATTGATATTTCTAGTCAATTTCAAGAGCTTGGTCTTCCCTGGAAGAGGACCTTGAGTAAAAAATCTTCTAGGTTTTTTTACCCACAGTCACAACCATTTCTTAGGAAATAAGGTGTCTAATCTTTTGGTATCCTAAAAGGCATACCATCACCCTTCAATGCAAACCAATTAGAGAAAAGGAAGGTAGGCAAACAGAGTGCCTGTCAAAACCACAGCACTACCCTAGGTGTCTGATATTAATCCACCAGGGCTCAGGTGTGTCCATGGTGGGAAGGGCAATTTGAAGATGTGGGACTGGATTGGGACCTGCATGAAATGCATACCTTCAATGGGACCAGTTCTCAGTTTGGAATGGTTTTTTAAACTGAACCTTCTGGAACTCTTGATGACTTTAATCCTCTTCCAGCATAGTAATTGGTAAACTGCACGGCCATGCTTGTTTGCCTATCTTTTCAATCCATAACCTCTATGTCTAAGTTGGGGCCATGTCTATCTGCTCTTAAGGATCTTGTATACAATCCGGTATATATTAATAATAATGCTAGTAAATGAACAAAAATAATTTCTGAAGTGTTTCCTATGGATCAGATACACTGTGATTTACACGTATTATCTCATTTAATACATGTTAATGTACAAAAGCCCTGTGAGAGAGATACTATTATTAGCCTTGTTTTTCCTATAAAGAAACTGCACATTAGTGGGTTGCAAAGACTTGCTTAGATCCAGAACTAGTAAAAGGAAAACTAGGATTGCGATCTAGGTTTGTGTGACCTTAAAAATCCATGTTTTTTAATCTTTGTGGGTAATCCCACATAGATAATCCATGTTTATTATCTATTAATAAACATTTGTTTAATTGATTTCATAATATGAATAAAATATTGTCATGTTGAAACATTAAATGGGTTCAGACATATTGTGACTTCATTCATGCTCCCTTTCTAAAGTCTATAGCTGGCTTCTAACACATAAGGTTGGCTGGGACCCTTGAAACAAGGGGTTCTGCTGACCTCATCGTGTATCGCTGGGGCAAGGAAAATTATCACAGTTTTAGAGGGGGCTTCTTGTTTGCTAGAATGCGAGGGCTACCAGAAAGTTTTGTTGTGCTCACACAGTAAGGATACTAGATTCTTTATGAGATGCCGTCTATCAGGGTTTTCAAGTTATGTTCTAGGAAACCCTTCTTCTCATGGAAGTATTATACATGCAGAGTTAAGCTTCAGGTTTTTGTGTAAGTTCTCATTCGAAGTTAAAATGAGCATATGAACATATTAGTCACCAAATCAGTGTCATTATTGAGTGGACAGAGTTTTGGAGTCAGCTACTTTGAATTATCATTTATAATCACATGACATTGAGTAAGTTACTGAGCCCCTTTCTGCTCTATTTTCTTCATCTAAATATGGAAATAATAATTTTTTCATTATAATATTGTGGTGAAGTGAAATGAGATAAAGTACTTAAAGGAAACGGGACATACTAGATACCTGAAAAATTCCCACATCTGTATTCAAATTGCATTCTGATTTTCACCCTTGTATTAAGTGCTACTATCCTATTGAAATAAACCAAACCGATAGCAACATCAAATACTTCTCTTTATCTTTAGCTCCAACTCAACAAAACAACTTAAACATAAGATATTATTGAAATTTTACCAAAATACACTTATACTAACTAAACAATAATAATGATAAAATTTGTATAGAGCTCAGTATTTCCCAGCACTGTTCTAAGTGTTTTATATCCAAATCATGGAATTTATTAGGCACATAAGAGAAGTCAGTAAGAATTAGCTAAATTAATTATGTGTTATAATTATTAGAGAGAAATTGCAATTGTCATCACCTTCATATTTATGATCTAATTTATTTATTTTCATTAAAAATTTAAGTTACTTTTAAATGTCCAAATATATTACTTTGGGAAGTTTAGACAACTGGTAACTTTCACCACAAATAACTATAAATCAAACAAAATTAAATGAATATAAGCATGTTTTCTTCATATTGCTTTATATATATATAAATTACATGTGATTGTCTTTTCTTGATTAGAATATGAGGTTAAAAAAGGAGGGTTATTAGATATTTGAAAGCATAGAAAATTGAATACTTGGTGGCATCACAGTTACTTTAAAGATGAAGGTTAACTATTTTATTATGGTTCTGCGCATGGCAGTTTTTCCACATAATTGATGCTTTTTAAGATGCTGGCAATTGTTACTTTAAAATTGGAACAAAAGAAATCAATCCTTTCAGAGGGAGTGCTGATTCAAACCTGCCAGATGAAAAAAGAAATAGCTCTAATCTGACTTCAAAGCAGAAGAAGAGTTTCTATAGAATTATGAAAAATGAAAAGGGACTGTCCAATGTACTAATGAATTGAGGAGATTATATCATCAGAAGATAAAATTTGAGTAGGTCAGAAGTTTTGAAAATGTCTAGTGTATCTTCAAAATGGAAAATGAAATATATATACATGTTTTTCAAAATAAATTCATCTGTAGAATGATTACTATCATTCAGGACTTTGGAAAGATCTACAATACAATGTAAATGAAAGTAGAGCCTTTTTATTAGGAAACAAAGAAACAACAACCCCTCAATGACACATATTATGTCTATTCACTTGGCTTCACTGAATCTCTCAAAATCTTTCTCATTTTGCACTGATGTCTTAAGCTTGGATCTATTTATATTTACTTGAAATTAGAAAAATCTATCTTACCACCTACAACTTTGACACCTTGGGTTTTAAATAACACGTGCATTACACTCCTACTAACATTGGCTAGGACTGGTGACATTTGCAAGGAGACCTGACGGTGGGAACCCAGGTGCATTAGAAGAGTGGACATTGGAAAGTCATTAAATGAATTTTTTTTTTCTGGATCAGTTCTGGACTAGTAATTATCAAGCGACTAGATCCAGGATATGTCACATGTGATAAACACTAAAATGACAAGACACTGATCATGGGTCAAAGGCACTACTGTATAATGTTTCAGGGAAAGATTGGAGTGTTTGGCCTGAATGTCCTGGCCACATTCCAAGTTGAGAGATTGCAGTCTGCTTTTCTTAAATCCCCCCTGTCGCTTCTTTTGGAGGCTGTACTCTGATTCAATTCCTTTCTTAAGTGATTTTGCAGTATTGTTGTATTCTGTTAAACAACTGCTCTGTTCCACTCCAGTGATGGAAAAAGTAATTTCTGTGCTCTGTATAGAGTTTGTAACACACTCCTTAGGGGGTGAAAGGTGCAGCACAAATGTACCTTCTACTCATTTTAAAAGAAAGCTACATACTGATCTTAATATAACAGATATTTATTTTTTAAAGCCCAATACTACAGGTTTCATGAAATCGTTTTCCAAACAAAGTGAATAAGAGTTCAAGCTGTTTTTTTTTTTATGTTGGATCCCATTTTTTTCTCATCTTGCCTTACTTCATCATGATAGGAGAATCCCAAAGGAGTGACTTAGTGAATTTGAGATTCAAGGAATACACAGTCATTAAGCAAATGTAATGTGCTTAGTGATGCTAAACTAAATTCATAGTTTGAATAGATATGGAATATAAATGAAATAAGCTCAGGGCAAGAGTTCAGGACATCTCAATAAACCCGGCATGAGACCATTTTCTGTGTAGCTCACTCGCTACCTGGATACTGAACTTGAGAGGTTCAAAAGCCAAATTTCATTCATCTGAGAAAACTTTTAAAACTGTGAAATGATGAGACAACTTTATTCTAAACAAAATTTCCCCTCATAATAAAACAGAAAAATGACAATGCGAGAAAAAGCCAAACAAGGAATATTTCCTCTTGCATTCACAAGTGCATTGTTATTCTTTCTGCCAAAGAAATTTCAACTTAAGGTAAACAAGTTGTTCATAAATGAAAATTATTATAAGTGACCAGTAAGCACACGCCAGGATGACTTTTAATTTATAATTTTTCTGGCCAGGAGGGACCACACTGTACTGACGTGCTTCCCTTGATCCCCTTAAATTTATCTCATCCATGCCTTTCTGCCATTCTTTTTAACTAGTGAAAGATTATGGTAAAAAATTACAGTAAAATCTCTTTAATTTTTTGAAAAGTATAAGAAGGAAAAACAAGGTATACATATTTCTATCCTTTATTAAAAAAAGGATCTGCAAACATCTCTATGCATCCTGCAACAGCAGTTTTTTCCTTAAATATTTTAGTGATTTTACCATGCTGATGATTAAAGCAGAGCACACTCTTAAAATGGAATTAGAAAACCTTGAAATTACTAAAAGCAAAACCTCTCAGTTAATCCAATCACTGAAATAAATCCACGTACTCTGTTTATGTTCTTTTAATTTTGAAGCAAGTGCCAAAAAAAAAAAAGAACATTTATTTGGATGAAGACAGTTGAAGTGAAAGTGAATGCACATGATAAATTTCACATGATGAAAAGCAGATGATCACGAGTACTGTTG